>NC_138891.1:11698263-12298263 GCF_965194825.1 Balaenoptera physalus | reverse complement strand
GGGTTCCTAAATCAACCAGATTTCAGTTTTATATTTTACACACTGAACACCAAAGTTGGCATCTTTATATGCGTTGTTTTCCTTGTGTCTGAGTTAACAAATATGCCAAGGAATAGTAGAGAAAATAAAAGGAATACGAATGTAACTGTATGCACACAGAAGTCTTATATTCAGCAGCTTTGGTAGTTTTTTAAAAGATTATTTGATATTCTTTTATCATTGTCTCTTAGGATAGTTTGACACCATTCAAAAGATTATTGTGAGTTGTCAATAAGTCAGTGGCTGTCTGTCTCATCAAGCATGTGTTTCAGAAGATACACAGCGAAGCACAGAATAATCGGATTACTTTTTATGCCGTCAGAAAGCACAGATGACACATTTAAGCTATTTGACATTCATGGACAGCCAGGCGTTGGTGTCCCCTACAAACTCCCACTTTTGTTCAAGAAGAATGTTATGTTCTGCCCCATCCTAAGTTGAAAGCTAACATGGACCCCTCACAGCATCTACTTTTATTTGTCTATGTATGTTCATCTTTTCAAATGCATTCATATCATGTTATGAGCCTATAAAACATTTAACATCTAAAACATCTTGCTTTTGACCTGTGAAAAAAATAGTAAAAAGTTTTAAAACACATTTTTGAGGCTGAGATTGCAAAGGCAAATTATAAACAACTGAACCATAAGCATACTTTGACCTTCTTTATCAGATATTTAATGTCAAAACTGACTGGTCTGAACACTTATATCTTCTGCCTCAATTCCTTTAGCTCATCTTGGAATGTGAGCACAGCTAGATGTGCACTGACACACTCCAAAATAACCCCGCCGTCTATCTGCAGCATGCTAGGGTACTCACAGCTCAAGCCTGCTGGAAGATGTAATAAATTCATAGCAAGCTAAAGGTATCTGAGAATTGCTTGTGGCTCACAGGATAGGATCAGATATAGAGGAATGTGTTTAATACAAGTTTCTGTCTTGTATTTAAGGCCAGTTTGATTTCTAGAACAACAACAAAAAAGGTAATCAAATAAATCCTCTAATCATTCGACAGTTTCCTATGGAAAAACATATCATCGATGTTTAACTACAGTCATTTACCTTTGGACTTGCTTCCTTTCAATTCTACCTCCCAAATTTCATTTTTCAAGTTCAGATGTGACTGTTAAAAAAACACTGTCCTTCAGTAACAAATGAACATACCTTTCATGCATGTAGTCAACTCCCAGCAACAGCTGGATAAACCATTCTATTATTTGACTCTCTGGAAAGGTTTTTCCAGCTTCTTTATATTCCTGAATTTTATAGTCCAGATCTCGGCCCTGAAACAAAATAGCATAATTTTTCGTATTTTCCTTCAGTTAGGAATTTAAAATCAATCTCTCTTAACAAGAGCTGACGCACAGCGGCCATTGTTAATAACAGCACAGTGGGGTCGCACTGGCGCTTGGGAACTATCGCTGCACAGACCCTCTCCTGACCAAACGCTACCAGCCTCCTGAGACCTCTTCTCAACCAGGCATCCACTTTCACCTATAAAGCCTTGAACAAATGCTAACATATTTCTAACAGCTCAAGGTCACATCCCTAGGATGACCCTCGTCCCCCTTAAAGTGCCTGCTTGAGAAAACTCAAGGCTGCCGAAGGAACTGACTATTCCAGCCATACCTCAAGATGGAGCCCCTGTCCCCTGCTCTCTGGGGAGGGCAGGAGCCCAACTTCAATAAGTGCCAGTTAGCAAACCCAGGTGGTTTCACAGGAACCAACCCCCTTCCCACTTTCTGCAATATGTCAGTCCCCTGACTCTGCTCAGGCCCCCTGCCTGCATTGCCTCCCCTGCCCCCCACTCCCTCCCTCTCCCTTTAATTCACCCAATTACTTTGCACACAGCACAGTGGAGCTCAGTTCTTTCCCCTCCTGTCAGTGGTTACTGAAGAAACTCTGTTTTCAGTGCTTTAACTATTGTCCGGCTGTGTTTATCTTTGACACCACACAAGAACAAAATCCTTCTAAAGGGCCTTAACTTTTATTACATTACCTAAATTCTACCTAAAAATTGTCTTTATTATATTACATTACATATTTATATGTACTTGCATAAAACTAGGAATAATTCTCCTTATGCTTGGAGTTTTATATAACTATAGAACCCTAACATGTATACAAATTAAAAACACAGAGCCAATAAAATTCAAATTAGTGAAGTTAATTTAGTATCAAGTGGTGATGTTTTGGTGCTTACATTGTGCATATGGTGCTGGTGCTGGAGTATCGATTCTTTTCAGTTTGTCAAGCCCTGACTCTTGCATCCTGGAGATGGCCTCTCTCTCCTCTTCTCTATTTAACTACAGCAACTCTCAGGAATACAGCACCTGCTGATTCCTGCGGGGCCCACACACATCATTTAAGCATTAGCAGTCTCTGTCCTACTACTCACTGCTGTTCAGTTAAGGAATAACACTTGGTGCCAAAAACTAATCCAGATCACAAATGACAAACACCTAAAATTGCCTGGCAGTGTCTGATACAAGACCCTTTCTGATTATGCTGATATTAATGTATGTAAACTACCATAGAAATGAAGACACGAAGTGTTAAATTCTCTTAGAGAACTGCTATACCTTATCCCTTTTACCTTAAAACGCTGAAAAATTAGAGACAATTCAAAAGGCTTTCCTCTGAAGAAAAGGACGGGTTAACTGCGACTGTGTTTGGTCTTTGGAGGATGCCAACAACACAGGCCCACAAAGAGAAGAGGCACTTGCTCCGCCCATAAGGAGCATCAGAGCCAAACATTAAGCTACGCAGACTATTCCTGACAGAGTCATCATCATTAGATGCAAAGGAAAAGCACTCATCGGCAATGAAACAATCAAAGAAAAATAACTTCTAATTGAGCAACATCAGGTCAACTGACTAACTCATGTGTAATGCATTTTTATTTCCCTTCAGTGCAATGTACAAATATTTGCCTAGCATTTTCTCTCCTTCTACACAGGGCATGACGAGTCAAAAGTGGCATATTAAACAACTCGCACCCTCACTCAAACTCGATATCTGGCTGGATTTTCTGGGCCAAGGCGATCAAAGTTTAAGGAATGAATTGAATATTTGACTCCTTGTCAAAAAGACCCACATTTCCTTCTCATTCTCCAAACCTGCCTTTATAGCCTCTCTTTTTAATCCTACAGTTTATCAAAATTCTGTTGGATCATACAAGTTGTAGTGTCATAATGTTTCGAGAAGTTGCACAGAACATTTTTTGACATCAGATTATTATAGCATCCTGTGAAGCAGACATTGAAAAGTCCTTCAGATGAAAGGTGAGCTGTAAATGTATGTATTTTTCCAAACCCAGATTTCCTTTTCTACCCAAGAGGACTCTAGCAAACTTTTCTCTCACACAAAAAAGAAAAAAATTTTTAATAACAAAACAAGATCTCCTTTCAATATCCCATTTAGATTCTCAGAATATGATAAAACAACTTCAGTGGCAAAAAGATAATTATCTACATGTTGCCATCCCCTTCCTGAATAGTTTGAGATAAGAAGTGACAGAAAAAAAGCCAAGAAAGCAGGAAGGAGGGAGAAAAAGAAGGAAGGAAGGAAGGAAAAAAGGAAAAGGGGGAAGGAGGGAGGGAGGGAGGAAGGAAGGTTGGAAGGAAGGAAGGAAGGTTGGAAGGGAGGGAGGAAGGAAGGAAGAGGGAGGGAAGAAAGAAATGAAAAGAAAAAAAAAAAAGAAAAGCTTGCCTTAAAGAAATATCAATGAAGTTAACAGCTTCAACCCAATGTTTCCTACTTTAGGAAGGTCATACATAAGTACAGTCACCCCTATGAAAATGGCCTTTGTGATGTAATTGTCTGCCTCAATAATACTGAAATTTGGAGAAATTTGTATGTTCAAATAACATTTCTTTCAGGAATTTGTCTCCAAGCCTCAATGCTTCTTTTCATTTCCTATGGTCATTTTAAAACTATATTAGTTAAAGAAATACAAATTCCTACCACATTTGTATCAGCTTCGGTATTGTTTTCCTTGTGAGTGAGCAGAATTACTTTCCCTGTGAGTCGTCTTGCAAAAGACGAGCACACTCCCTGGGTGACATTCATTATTAGTCTGACTATCACCTCCTTATGCTCCCCCCTCAAGTAGTGAGTAGAGGTTGCTTATCTGTTTCCTGCATTGATGTTAAGTGTGTGCACATTTCCTGTGACTAAAGAAATATATACTTAGACTATTGGGGGGAAAAAAAGGAATAGGGCCTTCAATACTAGGCCTCAAAGTGAAATGTCAAAAGAGGGTACACAAACACCCCCTTCTCAGGTAGAACCATAAGAAGAAGAAATGTACTAGTTCTTAGCGTTAAGCAAGGGACGTGTTCTATTGACAAGAGGACAGAATGCCAAAAGATCAGATTAATTGGAGAGCTGGTCTTATCCTCCTCAAGTTACTCCCCCTGCAGTTTTCATTCTGCATGTTTATCTGCAAGAAAAACTATTTGTTTTGTATTTACTTTGTTCTTTAATAAACACTCTGTAGATTTTCTTAGGATTTAATTAAGGTAGTCGAGTCACTCACAAATTAAGACACAACAGATTTCATATAAAAAAGAAACAATTTTTTGTGAAGCAGTCTGATCTTAATTCAGCAATACAAAAAGCATTTATTTCTTTTGCCAAGCCATCATCAAAGTAAAAATCAAATGTTTTGGGTGAAATGTCACACCTTGGTTTAAGAAGTTCTTATTACAATATCTGTAGGCTCATTCTGTTTCCTTGACTTTGAGAAATATTTAATGATGACTTTTATTGCTAAGGCAACTCTAATGAAAAGGGTATTGACTTAAATTTGAACCAATATTAATATTGCCCTAAATCTATACTGCTGACAGAAAATGCTTTCCTTTCCTAATATCATCCCTCAAAAGTTGCAATAAAAGCCTTGATGTTAACTTCTAAGGTTTCAAAAATCTGTAACCCAAAATGTGCCATTTGATGGATTAATGGTCTTGCCTCCTTCTGCCATCCAAGTTAGCCAACATCAGATTGACTTTGAAACACCAAGACCTTGAAGAAATGAAGAGCAACTCAAATACAGTGTCTGAACTCCATCTTTAATTGACATTAAAAAGTTTTAAAACCTAAAAGGATTTGATTTTAAAAATTAATCCGTGTTTTTTAAGTCATCAATAGAAGCATTTACATCCAGTTTAAAAGACAGAGGAGAGCCTTCTCAGAGCCTGAATACAGTGAGACTGCAATGTTCAGAGCATACACAAAGGGCAAAACAATCTCAGGATTTCAGGGCTGGAAGGAGCTTGAAAAATTGTTCTGCCCTACTTCTTCATTTTAAAATGAACGCGCTGCCCCTGATTAATTCTCTGGGCCGACATCTTAAGATGCAGCTCCCTCACACTCTACATCTCCTTTAACTAAGGTTCTGAGACATCCTTCCAGTGGACCTCAAAATTTTGCATATATCAGATACATTCAAGTTGCTTGTTTAAAATGCATATTCCTGGGCTGTATCAACAGAGACTCTGATTCACTAAATTAGGAGAGGGCCAGGGAATCTGTATTTTTTAAAATAAATTTATTTATTTATTTTCTTTTTTGGCTGTGTTGGGTCTTCGTTACTGCGCGCGGGCGTTCTCTAGTTTCCGCGAGCAGGGGCTACTCTTCGTTGCAGCTTCTCATTGAGGTGGTTTCTCTTGTTGCAGAGCACGGGCTCTAAGCATGTGGGCTTCAGTAGTTGTGGCACGCGGGCTCAGTAGTTGTGGCTTGCGGGCTCTAGAGCGCAGGCTCAGTAGTTGTGGCACACGGGCTTAGTTGCTCCACGGCATGTGGGATCTTCCTGGACCAGGGCTCGAACCCGTGTCCCCTGAATTGGCAGGCGGATTCTTAACCACTGCGCCACCAGGGAAGCCCGGAATTTGTATTTTTTAACAAGCATCCTAAGTGACTCTGGGACAGGCCGTAGACTGCACTTTAAGAAAGTGCTGCTAGATAATAACACAAATGGGCCAAATACTTAATATCTCACCTATTAATGGAAAGATTTTGTCCAATAGTTTGAAAAATTCCAAAGGCAAAAGATGTATTTGAGAAAGTCTGGGTTGGATAAAAATTATTTTATAATATATTTTTAAATTTGTAAATGGAGTTCATAAAAAGTGGGGAAAATGTCAAACCACATTATGCTCTTAAAAGCAAAATAAGAAGATCCAGTTTCTAAATAGTTACTAAAGAATGCCATGTAGTATCGTGACATTTATGTCTTCATAATATAACTGAGCTCTCTTGGGTTTAGTTGCTAATTTTCTTTCAAATTCTTTTAGAGTAAGTTTTCTTCCTGCTGAGGTAAATGTACATAAATAAGAATAAAGTGGTAGAATTTATTTTTGTTTAAGAAGTGACATGAAATAATGCTTTCACCTATAAATCACTGGACTGTTTTTTTAAAATAAACTATTTGGAGTGGTTTATTCTGATTCTAGTTTTGATCACATATTTATACAAAGTCATATATGATAGCTAAAGCCACACTCCAAATGCCAAAAGTTCTACTGGGCTTATGAATTGCTTGATATTAGTGCATTCATACATTTCTCTTAAATGAAACTAGTTTTTTTTTTTCAATTTTTACATCAACAATTTTAAATAAAACTCAGTGGCCTTATTTTTAAATTTTTTTTGTGAAAAGCTTAAAATATTTCATAGTTTAAACAAAGAAAGTAAATGGAACAAGTCAAATGATTTTACTTATGGTACTTACAAAGATCATGAACAGATAAGTTTAGGTGTATAAAAACACAAGATACATATTATTTACAGTCTTCTTTAGCTGAATAAAGTCTAGACCCATAGAACTGGCACAGTGAATTCAGGGAGGCCTACATAGCCAGGCAGGAGCTGCCCAGGAAAACCAGAGGGCTCTGATGGGATGCACCTCTCTGAAGATAACTCTAGTTCCCTTAATCAGCAGCAAGCCCAGCAATGCAGACCACTGAAGACAGCCCTGATGTGCGGACACCTGGAGCTCACACTGGGAAGGATAATGCTATAGACAATGTTCATGTCCCCCGAAATGCATATGCTGAAATCCTAACCCCACAGTGTGATGGTATTAAGAGGTGAGGCCTTCGGGAGGTGAACAGATCATAAGGGTAGAGCCCTCATGAATAGGATTAGTGCCCTTATGAAAGAGACCCCAGAGAGTTCCCTCCCAGCTTCTGCCATGTGAGGACACAGCAAGAAGACGGCCATCTACAAACTAGGAATTGGGTTCTCATCAGACACTGAATCTGCCAGAACCTTGATCTTAGATTTCCCAGCCTCCAGAACTGTGAGAAATAAATGTATGTTGTTTATAAGGCACACAGTCCATGGTATTTTGTTACAGCAGCCTGAACGGACTAAGACAGAAGGTCACTAATCAACGCCACAAAGATCAATATACCAGGAGTGTCTCTCATCCATGGCCTCAGACAGAGCTTCAGCAGTGGCTTTAAAGGACAACAAAGAGTTTGTCTCTAACAGTAGACCCAAGACATCAAGCATGAAGTTGTAAGGACCCTCTGAGAACCAGTAAGCCTGGTGGTGCATGTCATTGCCAAATTCACTTGCAAGAGTCTACAGAGACTCACTAGAATTTCAACATTATAAAACTCAACCCACTTACTTGGTTTATTTAAACAATTTGCATAAATGAGAAACATAAGAGGAGATTTAAAATGTTCTTTTTATATAACAAACAGATCCTTAGAAAGTACTTGCTTGAATGTTGCTATTGGACCCATTAGTGTTTAAAATTTGTCCATGTTTCCTCCTTCTGGCATGAATCCTCACACTAAAGGCTGCAAGCCAAAAACTCAGAGGTAAAAATTAGCTCGCCTTCTAGAAAACAACCTGGAGGGAGAGTGAGGTCACACTGAAATAATGAACTATTATAAAGACAGCTTCCATTATTGACAGTCTATTACGTGCAAAGGTCTGATAGTCCCTTTTTTAACTTTATTTTAACTCATAAAGTTAATAAATTAACTTTATTATTTCAAATACCTATAAAAACCTAATAATATACTAGGTGTTGTTTACTCTATCTTAAAATTAGGGTAGGGGTCAGAAAAATGAAATAACTTGTTCCAGGAAATGGACCAAGATTTGAACAGAAGTCAGTGTGATGCCAGAGTCCACACACTTTCTACTGTTTCAAACCCTATCTAGTCCCCTATTGATAGAAAATACAATAATTAATTATATTATCATTACATTAAGACATATGTGTGTGTACAAATTGATATACATGTGTTTTTGTGTCTATGTATATGCATGTATTATATAGAGATAGATAAAGATACAGAACATAAGTGAGAATAAGCCAAGGGAAGGAGCAGCTTTCCCATAAAACAGGATGATCTGGTGGACATGCACTGTGAGATGATTACCACAGTCAAGTTGATTGACACATCCAATATCTCACATGGTTCCTGTGTGTGTGTGTGTGCGTGCGTGTGCACGTGTGTGTTGAGAGCACTTGAGATCTACTCTCTTGGCAAATTTGAAGTGTCTAAGTGCAGTATTGTTAACCATGGTCACCATGCTGTACATCAGATTCCCCAGAACCTGTTTATCTTGCAAACGAAAGTGTTAGCTTTATATTTTGCATAATTCACACAGACAGGCTTGATTAGTGTGGCTGTGTTAAAATCTTTGTTTAGTGCCACCATCTGAAACATGTTTGGTTAACATTGTTGATATGAACAATAAAACAATCCATCTCTATTGATTCATGTCCAGGTAGAAGTAGATAATTTCATGCTTGGGAAGGTAGGCACCATGAACTATTTGGTTGACTCTATTAAATATTAAGGGAGGAATAGGAGCAATCCAAGTAAAAGAAAAACAGGAGCAGCTTTCCCTATAACCCCTGTGGTCCTGGTCCTGGTCCTGGTCCTGGATGAAATCCAACATTCCAGCCATGTGATTGCCAGAAAATCACCTCTCTGGGGTCCCGTTTCCTCATCTACAAAATATAGTTTATAGATAAGAACCCACTTCTCCTTCAAAAAGGATGGGGGCATGTTTAGAGGACACAGGGGCCAATCTGAAGGAGCCCCACTAGCCGAAGCTGGACCAATTTGAGAAAGAAAATTAATAATGACAGCATTGGGCTATATAACCCATAGAATAAAATAAATATCCATGAGTCCATACTGATACAAACAATTGAATAAAGACATCAATGGAGGAGAAGGAACAGTGGAATAGCTCTTTCTAACAGGAGAACCCTAATTAGTAAATGTAGAAAGAATGAGGGAAATACATAATCACCATTAGGCAAATATCACAGTAAAAACTGCTCCAGGCAACTACCACTGAAAAAATGCTAAAATCAGGGCATGAAAGTTTGAGGAGAAACAGGATAGAAGGTTGCTCAGGGAGCCCGGAGAATAAGGCAGGTAATTTTCACGAATAACAGCACCCAGCTGGTGGCCTGAGCAGAAAACCACAGCCACCAGCAGAGCCAGCCAGACGCCCCTGTTCTCAGCTGAGCTTCATCTTTGCTCAGTGCTCCATAAACACTGACACGGTTTTCTTCTATGACTATATTTTTCTGTTTCCACACTGGCCATTCTCCCTTTTTTGAAGTTCTTGGCCCTGGCTGCCCATTAGAATCACCTGGAGAGCTTTCAAAAATCCTGATGCCTGGGTCATTCCCCAGACCAATTAAATCAGACTTTCTGAAGGAGGGCCTCAGCCCTCAGGAGTTTTGAAAGCTTTTCAGGTGATTCCAGTGTGCAGCCAAGGTTAAGCACTACAACTATATTGATATAATTTTTATTTAGCTATGTTAATATCACAGTGCAGGAAACAGACAAGTCCAACCTTCCCTGCTTTCTGACAAAGTGCTTTCAACATATACGACAGATAGAAGGATCCAAAATTTTACCATCAGCATTTGACAGAAGTAAGGTGAGAGGCAGCTGGAAGCAAGTGGTAAAGAATTCGTCAAAAGAAAAGACATTTCCTGAGTACTATTGTGTCTCATTACATGGGTTCATGATGCGATGCAAAAATGAATCAGAAAAAGATCAATCCCACACGCTGAGAGTCTGATCTGAGATGGATGATACTATGTATAATGTGCTGCGTGTCACCGAGTTGAAATGCGATGAGAGTAGGGGATCGGGTGAGGAGTGCTTTCCAGCCAGGAGATTATAGGAATCTTTGTAGAGTGGGTGACATTTCAGCGGGCCTGGGAGGATGGGTGGGAACTGAAAACATGGGGCCAGGAGGAAGGACATTCTGAAAGGGCACAGATGAAGAGGTGGGAAACTGTGGAGGAGGGACAGGGGACAGCAAGTTGTCCCATTTCCCTGGCTGGAGGAGAATGGAAGGCACCAATACCTGAAACAGTCTGTCAGTTTGGTAGTTTGGGTACTATTCCCCATCAAAGATTTGGTTAGATCTTGACAAGAAGTTGTGAGAATTGGGTAATTTGCTTTTTACACTCATAATCTGATGTGATGTGTCCAAAGGGTTGGGTGGTGGACATAGCGGCCTCGTGAATGCATTTATATGTGTGTATTTCAATCTTGCAAGGCCCCAAATTAAATTACAGAAGAGGGAACTTGGGGATTAAAAAACCCAGCTATTTCAATGGTGATAACATTTTTCTGTTAGGTGCAAGTCTGGCCATCTGCCATTTCCAATATTATTATTTTACCTCAATAAAAGGATAATGCCAGGCTTGTGTGAGTTAAGCTCATGGTGAGAAATATCTCGGTTAGCAGGGAGAACTAGCGACCCCCACACGTCATTCCTCAGGGAAGCGCGTCCTGACAGCTCAGCAGGTGGAATAGGGAAGCCCAGCAGCTGCTCCCCGGCCAGCGGCCGTCACCATGGCAATGCCCCCGGTTGTGAGGAGCAGCTCAGCCCGTGGAAACCGCCAGCATTTAAAAAGTAATACATGCACAAAAATAAACTCAAAATGGATTAAAGACCTAAGTGTAAGGCCAGACACTATCAAACTCTTAGAGGAAAACATAGGCAGAACACTCTATGACATACATCACAGCAAGATTCTTTTTGACCCAGCTCCCAGAGAAATGGAAATAAGAACACAAATAAACAAATGGGACCTAATGAAACTTAAAAGCTTTTGCACAGCAAAGGAAACCATAAACAAGACCAAAAGACAACCATCAGAATGGGAGAAAATATTTGCAAATGAAGCAACTGACAAAGGATTAATCTCCAAGATTTACAAGCAGCTCATGCAGCTCAATAACAAAAAAACGAACAACCCAATCCAAAAATGGGCCGAAGACCTAAATAGACATTTCTCCAAAGAAGATATACAGATGGCCTACAGACACATGAAAGAATGCTCAACATCATTAATCATTAGAGAAATGCAAATCAAAACTACAATGAGATATCATCTCACACCGGTCAGAATGGCCATCATCAAAAAATCTAGAAACAATAAATGCTGGAGAGGGTGTGGAGGAAAGGGAACACTCTTGCACTGTTGGTGGGAATGTAAATTGATACAGCCACTATGGAGAACAGTATGGAGGTTCCTTAAAAAACTACAAATAGAACTACCATACGACCCAGCAATCCCACTACTGGGCATATACCCTGAGAAAACCATAGGTCAAAAAGAGTCATGTACCAAAATGTTCATTGCAGCTCTATTTACAATAGCCAGGACATGGAAGCAACCTAAATGTCCATCATTGGATGAATGGATAAAGAAGATGTGGCACATATATACAATGGAATATTACTCAGCCATAAAAAGAAATGAAATGGAGGTATTTGTAATGAGGTGGATGGAGTTAGAGTCTGTCATACAGAGTGAAGTAAGTCAGAAAGAGAAAAACAAATACAGTATGCTAACACATATATACGGAATCTAAGGGAAAAAAAAAAAAAAAAAAAGGCCATGAAGAACCTAGTGGCAAGACGGGAATAAAGACACAGACCTACTAGAGAATGGACTTGAGGATATGGGGAGGGGGTGGGGTGAGATGTGACAGGGTAAGAGAGTGTCATGGACATATATACACTACCAAATGTAAAATAGATAACTAGTGGGAAGCAGCCGCATAGCACAGGGAGATCAGCTCGGTGCTTTGTGACCACCTAGAGGAGTGGGATGGGGAGGGTGGGAGGGAGGGAGATGCAAGAGGGAAGAGAAATGGGAACATATTGTATATGTATAACTGATTCACTTTGTTATAAAGCAGAAGCTAACACACCATTGTAAGGCAATTATACTTCAATAAAGATGTTAAAAAAAAAAAAAAAGTAATACAGATGATCCTGGATTGGATCCTGCACGAGAAAAAGACATTCTTATAGAAATGTCCTTTCTAAAGACATAACTGGGACAAATGGGCTCAATTTGAGTGTGAATTGTGGATTAGATGTGTGGTTCTCAAACTGCAGTGTGCTTCAGCCTCACCTGGTGGGCTTGTCAAAACACAGATAGCCAGATCCCACCCCCAGAATTTCTAATTCACTGTGGCTGTGGTGGAAGCTAACAATCTGTATCTCTAAGTAAAGATCCCAAATGATGCTGATGCTGCTGGTCTGGGATCACACACTGAGAACCACTGGATTACATACCAGCATTGCATCGATGTCAATTTCCTGATTTTGATCTTCGTACTGTAGGTATGTTAAGGAAATGTCCTTGGCCTTAGAAAACACTCACAGGAGGATTTAGGACAAAGGGGCATCATGTCTGCAACTTACTCTCAAGTGGTTCAGGAAAAAATACATAGATAGATAGATAGATAGATAGATAGATAGATAGATAGATAGAAAGAATAAATAGAATAATAAAGCAAATGTGAAAAAATAACAATTGGTAAATCTGGGCGAAGTGTATATGGGAGTTCACTGTGTTCTGTAACTTTTCTAGTAGATTAAAATTACATGAAAATTAATAATTAAAAATTAATATAAGGAGAAAAAGTTATAGCTTATCATCTAGCTCTGTTCAATATCGTAGCCACCAGCTACACATGGTTATTTACATTTAAAGTAATTAAAATTAAATAAAGTTTAACATCCAGCTCGTCAACCATACTAGCCATATTTCATCAGGTGCTAAAGGGTCGTATGTGACAAGCAACTACCATATTGGACAGCACAGATATAGAGTATTACCATCATCACACAAAGTTCCACTGGACAGTCCTCACTACAGTGAAGAGTGAGAGTCTCTTTGGAAAATTCAGTGTGCCGAGAGCAGCAGCAGAGGTAGCGGTAATAGGCATAAGCAATAGGAGTCAGTTGCTTCCCACATAAGATTGTTTATTAACCGAATGGGGCAAAAAGAAGAAAATGATTAAATTATAGCTGATGGATCATAGTGTAGCTATATTTGTAAATCCCTGGGTTTTGCATAGATCGGTGACATAATTGCCGGAGCAGCTGTTCTTACCCATGGACCTCATCATTTTACTGATTTTCTTAACAATCTGTTGGATGAAGGAGAAATAAGCACCCAAATGTCCTGGTTCTTTTTCTTTTCTTCCCCCACTTCTCCTTCAAGCAGAGGAGGGGCAAGACTGGATGGGGAAACTCCCAGCAAGGCTGTGCCAGGGAGACTGTCCTGAAGGGAAACAGCCAAGACCTGGATGATATCAAATTTTCAGATATTCTAACTTTGCTACTGGTTTCATTTTGGATGACACATCAGCTACCATGTAAAGCACAGCGAGGCTGGTTTTTGTTGCTATCTTTACTCCTTCTGATTTGCTTCTCCTCCTTCCTCTTCTTTTCCGCACCTCAGACACCCAGCACCCTCTGACCCAAACAGGCCTGCCTCCCCCTCTAAAGAGCATCTTCTTTCTTCCCAGTGTCATTTCTCTTGGGCCCCAGCAACACCCAGGTGATGAACTGAATACATTCTAAACTATGAATAGAACCAGGTTCTCCCAAGGTACATTTGGCTAACACTAGCTCTCAGAATGTTCTGGGAGATAGTGTCTGAGCAAGGTCATGTTTGGATATTCTCCTTCTGACCCAACCCCTGTAACTCCCCTCTCCCTAGCCTCTCAGGAGTGACCGCCCAGACCCACATATGCTGCACCTTGTCAGCCCCAAGCCCCCTCCACCCGGCACCTTTCTCAGCAGCTTCATGTTCACTTGGGCTCAGTAAAATGCACAGCTATTATCACTTGAGGAGAACATGGAATGGCAGGGAAAACTGCAAATACCTGAAGCCATAAATCACAAATCAGTTAATATGAAGGATTTTCATGGGGGAAATGAGCCATATTCCCATTTCCAAGTGTCCATTGGGGAAAATGAACCACAGAGCTAGAACCCAGGACTCAGGAGGTGTCCCTCTGCTCTGTCCAGGCCTCTGTTACGGCATTTAAATGTCCATCTAATAATCGAACCGTTGTCGGAGGCTTGGAGAATGCACCCACACACACACACACACCAAAAAAAAATATGCTGGATCGTTTTTCTGCAGCAATTCCTCCTTAAAATACATTCACTCTGAGTTTTCCAAGAAAGAGAAACCCTTCATCAGAAACAAGTTTGTCAGTTACATAGAGATGATCACTCTTAGCAGCAAGACACAACATCCCAGGTATTTATAGTTCACCTTGTGGTTGGATAATTAAACTTCTGAGATGTCTCTTTACAGACAGCTTTTTACTATGAAATATATATATTTTTTTTTTAATTTATTTATTTTATTTATCTTTGGCTGCATTGGGTCTTTGTTGCTGCGCGCAGGCTTTCTCTAGTTGCGGCGAGTGGGGGCTACTCTTCATTGCAGTGCACGGGCTTCTCATTGCGGTGGCTTCCCTTGTTGCGGAGCACAGGCTCTAGGCATGCAGGCTTCAGTAGTTGTGGCACGCGGGCTCAGTAGTTGTGGCTCGCGGGCTCTAGAGCGCAGGCTCAGTAGTTGTGGTGCACGGGCTTAGCTGCTCCACGGCATGCGGGATCTTCCTGGGCCAGGGCTCGAATCCATGTCCCCTGCATTGGCAGGCAGATTCTTAACCACTGCGCCTCCAGGGAAGCCCTATGAAATATATTTTTATTAAGATTTCAAAAAGAGAAGGAGAGTCTCACCTCACAGTACTCTGTGATAATGCAGAAATTATCTTGCTCCACAAAGCTCTCATGGAACTTGACAATGGCTGGGTGGTCCAGCTTGGAAAGGAGCTGGGCCTCCAAAGTGGCCTGCACAGTCTCATTTGGATTGAGTTCTCCAATAGAGATTTCCTTCAGGACCTTTCTGCAGCCAAAAAAATAATTTTTTTAATACATTTAGAACTAAAAAACACGTTTAATAGATATGAACAGTGGTGCAGTACCATCTAATTAATGCCCAGGCTGTGACCTACTCAGAGGTCTGATATCACCGGTGACTCCTGGGCACCCTGGGTCTGCCTCTGTCCTGGCAGTGCCCTCCACACCTGCAGCCCTACTTTGGTCACACGGGGCAGAGACAGGGCTAATCTTGAGTGGTGTGGCTGAAGCAGCTCTTCCTCAGCCTCTAGGTGTCTCTGTTTCTCCTTGCCTCTCTCAGGCATCTCTGTTTCTGTCTTTTTCTGTCTCTTTGTGTGTTTTCTGTCTCTACTTATCTGTTTTCCTGTTTCTGTCTGCTTTTCTATTTCTCTCACTATTCCTATCTTGGTATCTCTATGTCTCTGTCTCTCTCCCTCAACATATATATATGTGTGTGTGTGTGTGTGTGTGTGTGTGTGTGTGTGTGAATATAATATAATTATAAAATCTGTTACTCTGTCTCTCTTCATCTGTCTTCTTCTCTTTTTGACTCTCTCTTTTCCTCTATGACTCTCTCTCTGCCTCTGCATGTGTGTATAAATACACATGCTTCTCTCTGTCTCTCAGCTCTAAAATTTTCCAAATCTATCAACTTAATATCAGCACAATCAATATCTACTTATTTTCTTTTTAAAACTATCCTTGGCATATCATACTTTATTGCTACCAGTATTTAGGAGAAAAAAAAATCTAAAAACATTGACAGAGGTATTCAAGCATGTATAAATGGAACAAGAGCTCATTACATCTCCAAATTATTAATTTAAAAATTGTGATAACTAATGAGGAGTGGACCAAAACATTATCTCTTCCCATCTACAGAAAGAAACAGACTGATGACCAAACCAATTACAGTGCCACGGTGTAAACAGATTGCCGGGAGAAGCACTTTAGAGCACCAATTATGTATGCAGACAGATTCCACTGATTATAAGTGAGCTTTAGCTGTTCATTAAGTTCTGCAGGACCTGTACTAGAAGACATTTTGCAGTAATGTTATTTAAGAGTAACTACCTATGCATATTAATGAAAATGTATTTATAGTAGAAGCTCTCTTAATTAAAGGCCCTTTAACCAAATCCTAGATTAACCAGAGCTCTGCAGTCCTTTCTAACAGATGCCAATGGCCACCTTTGTGTTGGGGACGTGGTGGCCAGCAGGTGCTCTCTGGACCACGTTCCAGTTGAGGTGTTTACCCAAGTCATAGCGTCTATTCCCAAACTTGTTTATGCCACTTGTGCCCAGTATTGTAAATCTGTGACTTAAATATGACAAACTGATGAAGGGTGAGTGAGTGTTGTCTCTGCTAGGAAAACTAAGTCAAATGCTTACCACGAAGCTTAATAATGACAAGTTGCAAAAAAAAAAAAAAAATGCTGTTAAAGAAGTAATTGATAAGACAGTTCTAAAACGTTGGTTTAAAAATGTAAAAATCTAGCATTCTGAACTGAGATTGCTAAATCCTCATTCTACTTTAAAGAAGGTAAACTTGGAAAACTTAATCATCTTAACATGGGTAAGTTTATGCAAAAAAAGATGAAGTGACCTCTCATTAGAGGACATCAGATGTTGGCTGCACAACAAAAATGAGAGAAAATGTACAACGATATGTTTTAAGTTGATGTAAACGTTTTAGTTATGTCATTTCATTTTAAAATGTTTCCCTTATGTAACCAAGGACCAGCCCCAATAACACTGGACAGGGGCCATCACATTGGTTCTGTTAGGTCTTGAACGCCCTACCAGGCCCCTACTTGATAATGGAGTGGATTCTGGAGAAATTCTTGCTTGGTAACGTGTTCTATAGAGAGAATGTTCTAGCAAGAATTTGGTTAAAAATGACCTCATGTTATTAAGAGTGGCGTCTCAAACTGCTTGGTATAATAAAGGAGCTTGAAATGACAGACGCGGCTGTTTTCCTGTAACTTCTAAAAATGACAAAGCTGCAAGCCAAATGACATCTTCATGGTACTTTTCCAGTACTTACTGCACCCCAGCCAACGTGCAGTTGTAAAAGTCACAGTGGTTAATTTATATAGCACGGCGATATAAAGTCTCACACAAACTTGCAATATTCTCTTGCTGTGAAGGAACAAATGCTATTGAAAGATTTAAGATACTTATTTTTTCTTGCAAACATCAACTATTGTGCAACAGGGCATGAGATTTTACATACAGTTACCTGAGCCCCGTCTGGCAGCCTGATGATAAGGCATAAAATCTCATTTGCCCACAGCTTAGCAGACGAAGGTAAGGCTATCAAGACAGGTGATATCTAATATAATCACCTCTGGCAGATGTGGAGATATTCCACCTTTCTTACCTAAAACTGATAGAGGAAACTCTCATTGCGTGTCACATAATGTGAGAGCCTTATCAGCCGAGCAGAGCGCAGAAACTGACCAAGTCAAGGAAGCTTGTCCCTGGCTCAGTGACACTCAGCCTGTCACCCTCTCCTAAGTAATAGGACAGATATTTACTTTATCAGAACTTCAGCTGTTCAGGAGAAACTTTTTAGCAGCTGCAAAAACAGGCACCCCTTCAGACTCACTCATTTTGCAAACTTTCTGTTCTCTTTCCCAAGTGGCATGTTTCTTTCTAGAATCAGTAGTGAACTGACAAACTTTGGAGAGTGACTGGAAATTTGGGATAACTATAGCTAATTTCATTCCCTTCAAACTGGCCCACCTTCCATACAATTGGGGCAGATGATATCTTTGAGAAGTTCAGGGTTATTTTCCCCAAATTTCCCTGTAGTCTTTCACATATTTCCCATTGAACAAGCCGCATAGGCTGCCTCAGGAAAAACATGACATCACAAACTACAGAGAATATGAGTCAAATCCCTGGCTTTTGATTTTCCAAAGGAGAGACCAAGGCCAAAGAGAAAAGATCTGAAGGAGCACCTGACCAGTGGCGTGAGTGTCCTCCCTGCCCGATGTGAGAGAGACCCTCGGGACCAGATGGAGGGGAGGTAAGAACATTAGGCACTGCTGAGCCCTTGAAAATAGTTCATGTCCCCCAGGCCGTGTCCTGGGGGACAGAACTCCCAGATGGGGAGAAGAGCCCCAGAGCAGAAGCCCTGCTATATTTCCAAAGCAGGAACCTCACATTTCCTTGTGTCCAGCAAGGGGTAGGAGTGAAAGAAAGGTCTTCAAGGGGCAAGTAAACCAAGGGGCCTAAGAGTTCTGGAATCTCAGTGAGGAGTGCTGTGTGTGTAGTGGTGTAGTGGGCTCTGAGAATTTGTCACCCTTGCCCTTGGGTCTCCTGAGGAAGACAGATAGTAAACAGAGCAGTGTGCATAAATGTGTGTATATGACTATGTTTGTATTTTCTAAAACTTCAAATCAAGCTGGGTGCTACAAAGTTAGGGTAAGTGATGTCTGAGGCCCTCCTGATTTAAGCTGCCGTGACTCTCTAATTTGATCAGCAGCTACTGCAGCCACTGAGGGCAAATCCACAGGAAACAGATTTTAACTGCAGCTTAAATAAGACAGTAATATTTTTGCTTTTTAAAAATTTCAATAGTCACCTGTTTAACAGATTATTAAATCTGCTCAGAACTTCCAAGGTAAGAATTTTCATCCATCTAGCAAGGCTGCAATTATTTTAACTAATCCTTTATTAAATGGTCAGCTCTCATTTTTTTTTCTAATTTACAAGGAAATATAGTTTTATTACAGAAAAATTTGAAAACAAAACATAGTCCACAATCCACTACAGAGATCATCAGCAGTAACAATCTTGTGTACTTCCTTCACATCTTTTTGCTACACATATTTTTAACACTAGAGGCCAGTTTAGACAATTTGCCTGCTATTTTCACGAGACAGTATCATAGCAGAAATCTGTCATTCGTGGCTGCCCAGTGTCTTTAGACAGCCTCCCTACATTGTAGTAGACCCTTGGGCTGTGGGTCCTGCCTTCTCTAGATAAAAACAGACAGACAACAACAATTCCTCCATCTCCCACCTGCCTTGAGTTGGGGTGCCAGTGTGGGACCTAGGTTCTGCCAGTCAGGTGGACCAAGCCGGGACCTTGCCTTGGGTGTGAGCTGTGTGGAAGGACAGGGCAGGCACAGGACCTCCTTCGCTAATACAGGTGTCCTAAGAAAGAGCGTGGGCCTGGGGGCAGTGGCAGTGGGCCAATTCCAGGCTGACATTCCTGGAAATTTACCCTCCCCTGCCCCGCAGCCTCCCGCAGCTGTGAGAGCCATCTGTGTTCAGAATAAATCCCCTTCTGCCTCAACCGTGCAGAGGGCGGCTACTCATACCTGCGTCTAGAGCCCTGACGCGCGCGATTATGCATCACAGAAGCACCGTGAGATGTTCCCGTGAAGCACTCACTTTGGGATAATGAAAACTGAACCTCCAAAAATTTGACTCATTTAGGTTAATTTTTATTCATTTATTTGAGTCTTAAAACTTAGGATCTTCTGAGGGATTCAGGGCCTTTTATGGGTAGAAGTATCATGAGAGTGGAAAAACATCCTTCTAAAAGTTAATTAATCCCCTTTAATATGACATATAACTTTAAAACGTAAAGGGATGTGAAAAAATGGCAGAGTGATATTTGTTCCAAAAAGTGGCACATTAATAAAAGATGGGAAAGCCGGGAACTAAAGGCACCTAAAGGAGTAGCTGAAAAAACATTGTAGGTGTTAGTGGAGAGTACACTACGGATGGAATTTTATTTTATTTCAGTTGTTTTTCCTTCTTTCAGCAATTCAGAAACATTTTTAATGTCTGTGGCCAGAGAAAAGGATAATATTATTTTATGGATCGTCATCATACGCCATAATCTATGAGCTGCCTTTGTTTTTTTGTTTGTTTGTTTTTTTATTTTATTTATTTATTTATTTATTTATTTATTTATTTATTTATGGCTGTGTTGGGTCTTCGTTTCTGTGCGAGGGCTTTCTCCAGTTGCGGCAAGTGGGGGCCGCTCTTCATCGCGGTGCGCGGGCCTCTCACTATCGCGGCCTCTCTTGGTGCGGAGCACAGGCTCCAGACGCGCAGGCTCAGTAGTTGTGGCTCACGGGCTTAGTTGCTCCGCGGCACGTGGGATCTTCCCAGACCAGGGCTCGAACCCGTGTCCCCTGCATTGGCAGGCAGATTCTCAACCACTGAGCCACCAGGGAAGCCCTGCCTTTGTTTTTAACAATTAAATCCCTGATCCCACCTTGTTTCAGGGCACAAACTCTGATTCATCTGGTCTTTTCCTCTCCACCCCTGATCACAGGCATGTTGCCGTTTTTGGACACAGACGGAGCTCAGATGACATCACCATACAGTGCAGGGACAGCAAGCCTCAGGTGCCCATGGCAGACACCAGCAACTAAGGAGCAAAATCCTTCTGCTGAGCCCGACTTCAGACTCCACGCAAGGTGCCAGGCAGCCACTGCCAAATACCTTCACATCGATAGTTCCACATTTCTGTTATTTCACCATCTATTGACTGCCTTCGGTATGCCAAACACAGCGTCATGTTCTGGGGATAGAAAGATGAAAAAGATAAAACTCCTGCCCTCCAAGAAAGCTCAGTCTCATGGGGAAGGCCAACAAGTACAAAAATAGTTGAACAACTTCACAATAAATGCAATAATAGGGCTGGGGATGGGGTGAGGACCCCTAACTCTCCTTTGAGAAGAGGAAAAATGCAAAATCTATAGACTAGAGCCCCAGGACATTCACTTTTGCACACGGAAACTACTTTGTAGTAAGCTGAATTGCCTTCTCCGCAGGTGGATTCCAAGTAGCAAAAGAAATGAATTTATCGTTCTTTACAATTCGCCCTGTATAAACCAATCGCCAGTAGAGGGACAGCTATATTTGCATTACCTGAATAGGCTACGAAAGTTAATAAGCAGGTGACTTTTCAAAAAAAGAAAACTGCTTGAGAATTTCAATATCTATATATCCTTCTTTAGAGTAACTCATGCACAGACACACACACAACCACGGTATACATTATGGAATGAAGAATGAAAATGTTACAGGGAGGGGTATTTCTTAAAATATCTAAAAACCTGGCAGGTTCACAAAACACTCCTTCCTTCCTTCCACCCCCTGCATCCCCCCCCACCCCCCGCCATTTATCTATCCCAATTTTTAATCAGAAAAAAGCATTTGAGCTATATATAACTACATTGTAAAAGATAATGTATCGAGCCATGCTCTGCTCTAGAGGACCCTCTTAGTTTGGGGTCCCCAGGAAGCAAACCCTGAGACAGGATTTGAGGCAGGTAATCAATCTGGGCAGTAAGAAGAGGGGTAGGAAAGTGAGGTGAAGGGAGGGGAGCCATTCAAGGGCCTGTTATCAAGCCAGTTACAACTGTGGGCAATTGGGGCTTAACTGTGGAGGAACCCTAGGGGCAGGCATAGAACACACCTCTGGGCTCCTCTGCCCGAGGGGCGGGGACCGACTCCCTCATCCACTGACTCAGGCTGCTCCTGGGAGTATCAACTCCCCCGCTCTCCACCCCACTGGAGCACAGAGGCCCTGACAGCCAGGGAGGCCTCAGGCAGAACTGCCCCTGCCGCAGGTGGAGGCTGGGTCCAGGTACAGGAAATGCTAATTGGCCAGGGGACATGGGTGGAGCCCCAACACCGTCTGCCACAGGGATGAAAATAAAGGCAACTTTTCTTCACTTTAAATTCTGCTCTATTTTACCTTTACTCCTGAAGATAGCTAGGATATAGTGATTCTGAGACACAGTGTCTGTAACACTGAATAATGAAACTGCAAATCAGTTATAACCTATAGATAAATTTCATCTCCTATGCTTCTCGAGACTTCATTTACAAACACATTAGCAGCATATGGGAGTATTATGTACAGATAATAAGCAAAAATAACTAATAATACAGATAAAAAATGAAGAACAAAGAACAGTAGAAGCATTTCAGACATTTTTGTTTGGCAAATATGCTATTCCTGGCTCCTGTTTAGATTATATTTTCATTTGTGGTAACAAGTTCCATGCAGTGTTTCAATGCTGGTACCATAACAAATTAGGCAAGTTGCCTTTTATTTTTAAGGAATAGAAAAGAGTAAACAGAAATTTCAGGAGTAGGAGTTTTGAAGGTAAATATTACCTGAATAAAAAGTATCTAATAATCATGTGAATTCGATGGCTCTTCCCATCTGTATAAACTTAAAAAACAGAAATGGCTTGAACACAGGTCTCAAGGCTGGAAATAGCGCTGGCGCTCAGTGGAAGTTCTCCGCAGGGAATCTCTGGTGTCAGTGCAAGAACAGAACTGGCTTGAGGATGGACCCCAACCAGCCCTTTCCCGGTGGGGCTCCCTGGAGGTGACAGAGAAGACACAAAGTGTCTAACTGCTCTGCTGTGCAAAGCTCTCCTCCCAGGGCTTGACAGAGACTCCATAGCCGAGCCCAGGAATCCATGAGTGAGTGTGAATGGGTCGGGGGGTGGGAGGAGGGTAACAGAGGGCAGCCTGGGTATCTGTGCCCTCACGGTCAGGCAGCCATCTCCTACCTGTGTCTAAGTCACAGCCTCTACCAAAGCTGCTGGGACTGTCTCCTGAGAGCTCACTGAGAACAAACTACCCTTCCCTCTCCTTTCAGCCAAAATAAATGAGTGGGTTGCCTTCACAGTGAGCAGCTTCCTGGAGCTCCTTTCCACAGCCTTGGAAAGTTCTCTTTACCGCCAGGGATGTAACGGAGCCAACTCTAGTTCCCCTGAGAACCAGTGAGGGCTCTTCCCCACCCCCCCTTCTCCCACACACCTCCAGACAAGTGGTCAGGCAGTTCTGTCTTTCTTGTTTATACAGACGAGCACAGTCATTAAATATTGTGGCTTAATTATTTTAAGAGAGGGTGGCTGTCTCCCCCTCTCCCCAGCCCCTGGGGTGAATCATAACTGATCTAAGCCCACCATGTAATCCTAGTCCCCTTGCCAGTGATCAGTCTAGACATGTGGTGTAATTCTGGCCTGGGAGATGCGGGGAGGTCTCATGATGGTTTTCTAGGAAAGATGCTCCTCACTGATAAAAAAGAGAAGCATAGGAGAGTCCCCTTCCTCAATCTCTGCAATGCTATCATTCGCCTGTGACTCCTTTGACCTCAGCAGCCAGCTGGCGTCCTGAAGGAACTGTCCTGTGACGACAGGCTGGGTGACGGGAAGACACCAAGGCCCCTGACGACTTCATCACGGGGATCTGCTCTCCCTCTGGACTTTTTGTTAGGGAGATGAGTCTTTCTTATTGTCTAAGCCATCTTGGTGGCCAAAGATATCCTGATACCAACACTTTGCTACAAGAAGAAAGGGGAGGCTTTTAAAGAAGAGATTAGAAGCAGAGGTGGAGGACGTGGTGAACACTCCACACATTGGTACATGCTTCAGGCTGTGAAAACCCAAAGGAAGGGAGTTAGGTTTAGCTGTGCAGTACATAAAGATTAGAACAGAGATAAGCCCCTTGAGAACAGGGGCTATGTCTTATTTCCTTAGAAAATGCTAAGTCTCCTATTTTAAACTGGAAAAGATAACTTGGTTCTTTTCTACTTGGACATTGATACGAATCTTCAAAAAATTATGACAAAGTAAACTACAATGAACTATACAAAAATGGATGTATAGTGAGAAAAAACTATTTGAATAAAGGACTAGAAATTATTTGTTGTTAGTGAATCTGGAAACTAAGATAACATGGGATTTCTTTAAATAATTTGAAAACAATTTTATTCGTTGATTCAAAATTCTCATGTGTCAAAAATTTTAGCAGTTATCAAAAAGTATCAGGATTCAGAAAGATTAAAATTCCACCACTGTTCCCTTCCTTCCCTTGGGTAGAGATATTAGAGTTGTGATAGCAAACAGGAGGTTTATAAAATGAGGGACAATGAGGAAAAGAGGGAAGTAAAGGGCACAGATAATACAGCAATCAAAAATAAAATAAAATATACAAATAAAAAAATACTTCCCACCCCTTCTCCCTCCTCCAGTCAGTAACTCTTCTTGCCTGTTCACTTGACACCAGCCCCCGTACGCCAGCTGTTGTAGTGTGCTATTGTACTTTTCAAGGTACTGTACTGTAAGATTAAAAATGTTTTCTTTAAAAAAAAAAAACTGGATGAAAATGACCAAGAAAAAAAGAATTTCTAAAATATTTGGTCTCTCTCCTCTCCTGCTCCCCCCCAATTAAGAAAACATACTTTAATAAATAATAATAAATATACATTTTTCTATAATTCTCTGGAGATAGAAAAAATTGCTAATATAAGGAATTACTTTGTTTTACATAGTCTGAAGCCTCAAACTTAAGAAATTAAGGATGATGTCATTAGGTGTTAGAGGCACAAGGGTGATCATTATAGTTTTTAGAAGGTAAAACAAAGTTCCAAGAACTGGAGGTGATGTTTATTCACATGGCGGCATTGTGAGAAGCCTCCATCCAAGAGAAGTCTCTCTTGACCCCTCAGGGGTAGGATAAGGGCCCCTCCTCCAGGCTCCCATTGCCCCCTGTGACGTCTATTCACATAGGAGGTCCCGTACTGGCCTGCAGGCCCCCAGAGCTAGCTCACAGTCCATTCACTGTGGGATTCCCAGCACCTGGCAGTATGTCTGAATGGAACCAAGCTTGCACACTCATCACCGTTCAAAACTCAGCTCATTCATTACCTTCACCATAGGAACTCTGACAATTATGTCGTTTCATATTTATTTCTTGGTCTCCATCCCCAGACTGAGAACAATTACATTTTGTTCCTTTCTGTATCGCTGGTGTCTAGCACAAGTCTTAGCACATAGTGGATGCACCATCAACGTTTATTGACTATTACATGATCAAAATTAACACCCCACCAAGCACTGTTGTACAGGTGGTGAGAGACACAATCCCTATGTGTGATTCTTCCCCTTATGGAAGCACATCAGCCTACATGCTGGGCATCCATCAGAAAATGAAAGTTTATAAAAACTGCTTCCTAACATCCTTGCTGGAATGGCCCTTATCAGGAAGTGACTTACCCATGGGAGCTGACAGTAACACTTGCGTAGACAGAGAAAAATGGCAAAAAGATATTTCATCCTGGAAAATGGTTCTTCTCAGAGGTTTCCTAACATCTCAGAGATGATAACTCCCACTGGATGACCTGGCCCAAGAGAAGCACAAAGCTGCCCAGTTTCTGATCCTGTCCCCTCGCTCAACCTCTTTCCCAATCTTGGGATGGATTTTATGTATTTATAGAATTTTAAAGCTAGACAAGATCCTCAAGAGTAGATCCATCAAAGCAGCCCAACCTATTAAGGTCCTGAGGATTGAGTAAATTATTTTGGCTGTCATTTTTTAAAAATTTTTATTGGAGTA
This sequence comes from Balaenoptera physalus, assembly GCF_965194825.1. Classification (NCBI taxonomy): domain Eukaryota; kingdom Metazoa; phylum Chordata; class Mammalia; order Artiodactyla; family Balaenopteridae; genus Balaenoptera; species Balaenoptera physalus. The sequence continues at coordinate 12,272,597 of NC_138891.1, read as the reverse complement.
TAGCTGATTTACAATGTTGTGTTAGTTTCAGTTGTACAGTAAAGTGAATCAGTTATACATATACATCTATCCACTCTTTTATAGATTCTTTTCCCAAATAGGTCATTACAGAGTATTGAGCAGAGTTCCCTGTGCTAGACAGTAGGTCCTTATTAGCTACCTAATTTATATATAGTAGTGTGTACATGTCAATCTCAATCTCCCAATATATCCCTCCCCCACTTACCCCCTGTAACCATAAGTTTGTATTCTACATCTGTAACTCTATTTCTGTTTTGTAGATAACTTCATTTGCACCATTTTTTTTTTAGATTCCACATATAAACGATATCATATGGTATTTGTCTTTCTCTGACTTACTTCACTCAGTATGACAATCTCTAGGTCCATCCATGTTGCTGCAAATGGCATTATTTCATTCTCTTTTATGGTTGAGTAATATTCCACTGTATATATGTACCACATCTTCTTATCCACTCCTCTGTCGATGGACATTTGGATTGCTTCCATGTCTTAGCTATTGTAAATACTGCTGCAATGAACATTGGGGTGCATGTTTCGAATTACGGTTTTCTCCGGATATATGCCCAAGAGTGGGATTGCCAGATCTATGGTAGTTCTATATTTAGTTTTTTAAGGAACCTCCCTACTGTTCTCCATAATGATTGAACCAATTTACATTCTCACCAACAGTGTAGGAGGGTTCCCTTTTCTCCACACCCTTTCCAGCATTTATTGTTTATAGATTTTTTTTTGATGATGGCCATTCTGACCAGTGTGAGGTGATACCTCATTGTAGTTTTGATTTGCATTTCTCTAATAATTAGTGATGTTGAGCATCTTTTCATGTGCTTTCTGGCCATCTGTATGTCTTCTTTGGTGAAATGTCTATTTAGATCTTCCACCCATTTTTTGATTGGGTTGTTTGTTTTTTTGATATTGAGATAGCTGCATGAGCTGTTTGAATATTTTTGAGATTAATCCCGTGTCAGTCGCTTTGTTGGCAAATATTTCCTCTCATTCTGTAGGGTGTCTTTTCATTTTGTTTATGGTTTCCTTTGCTGTGCAAAAGCTTTTAAGTTTAATTAGGCCCCATTTGTTTATTTTTGTTTTTATTTTCATTACTCTAGGAGGTGGATCAAAAAATATATTGCTGCGATTTATGTCAGAGAGTGTCCTACCTATGTTTTCTTCTAAGAGTTTTATAGTGTCCAGGACTGACTAATGTATCCAAGGTCATAGAGAAGTTACAGCAGAGCCGCCATTCACCTCTTGAAGGAGGAAACAGGCCACAACTCCAAAGAACAGAATTCCGTCTCCAAGTTTAACAGTTTCCCCTCTTTCATTTGTGTATAGGATCTGCAGTGTCTAGCAGCTAAGACAGCCCAAAACTTTCTCATTTTTCAAACCATTTTTCAAAGAACAAAAACACCCGTCACCTGCTCTACTCATCCCCTCCTTAGCATCAAAGAAGAGAAAACGAAATGACTAGAATAACGGTCTTGCTCCTGATGAGGCACTGGTGAAGCTATGTCTGTTTTTATTAATTACCATTTGAGTGTTATGGAAAATCTTACCAATAATCAAGAGTTTGTGCCAGTTACAGAGTCCCAGATTTGGAGGTTTGGAATGAGACCACACAAAAGGGTAAGACAATGTTTCCCAGGACTTACCTTTCCTAGCATTAGATTACATTTCTGAGGTTGTCCTGGGTACCACAACCCTGCAGGTGTGACTGTGTGTGTGTGAGGGCCAGTTTTCAAAAAGCTCAATTGTGCAAAACTCACTTGATTCAAAATTGTTCAACAATGCAGTAACATGCCTTGAGAACAAAAATATCGATAAGATTCAATGCAATCAATCACTCATTCACTGTGTCACACTTTGAAAGGTACTGAGCTTAGAGCAAACAAAGATCCTGTTTGTGTCAGCAAGGAAGTTAAGGAGCATGACAATGTCAGTAGGGATGTGAAAGAATAATTTACCATAGATAATAGGTTAGCTCTTGTTATGACTGTTCTATGCTCCAAATTTACAATTACTGTTAGATTAATATTCAAAATGCAAAATTCTGATACATAATTCATGTCAGGTTTTTATTTTGAACATTACAGAAAAAACCTAGAATTGCGGATTGCAATGAGATAATCAGATGTGATGCAAAGTCTATCATGAAATCAAGACGGGAACAAATTGAGTTTTAAGAAGCAACAAAAACTGATTAGCTCCATTTCCCTGACTAGGTAAAGCCAACAAAGGATAAACCCTGTGTAAAGTAAAATTAAATTAAGATCCAGGCAAGAAGAAAGTTGGTGCTCCAAAAATAAAACAAAAAAACAATCTAGGGTTTCAGTGAAATAAAGTCTCCTGATCTTATCTATAGCAGGTGCTGGTTGGCCTCAAGTTAACATGAAGACAGCCAAAATGGAAAAAGGTTTGTATTTACAGATTTCAGTCTCTATTTCATCATCACAGTAATTATAACATAGGGATTTGAGCTACAACTCTCTCTTTAACTATAGCACAAAGCAGTTGTTACTGTATTTAATTTTGAGATAGAAAGGGAGGGAAACAAAGCTCTGGATTAGCATACTCCCAATAGAGGGTTTAAGCAACTGATTCTGGGTCTCATATTTTAGCTGACTTGTGCTGAGGCTGAAAATAATCTGTTTTTATGACCAGAAAGCCAGGGCTTAACCTACTGACAGAGCTCAAATTAGAATCTACTAGTAGGAAGGATCCAGTTTCCCTGAATGACAGCTTATGGGTTTAGTCAATGATTTGTCACACACGAAAAAGTCACAGTGGGCTGTGTAAGGGGAGGAAGGGATGGGGGACACGGGGCTGGCCTGCCTCCTATCACACAAGGCTTCACTTCCCAGAGTCAGGAGGCTGAGGGGAGCCTGGCTAAGCCAAGTGCTCTGGAAACGTCACGGCTGCTGCTTCTCACAGCGGTGACTGTGCCGGGCTGTCCCACTTGCCCAAGGAATCCACAGGAGCTCGGCAGGGAGGCCAGCTCCTCTGGAAACCATGCTGAGCAAAGGACACTGCAAAAGAGTCTTGAGCGCGGTTTTCCGCCAGCACTGTTTCAGGAGAGTCTGGAACTTATTTGAGGATAAATCAAAGTGTTTTCATGTTCATATAATGAAAGGAAAAAGAACTGTTAGACTCATAAAGCGTGATATCTGACGAAGCCTCAAAGGAGGACACGGGATCTGAGAGCAGTCCTTCTCAAATTGCGCTGTGCACACAAATCACAGAGATCTATCCCAATACTGTCCAGGGTGGGCCCAAGACACGTCTCTAACTAGGTCCCAGGCAGCGCCCTGAGCGGCTAAGTCCAGGGAGCACACTTTGAATAGCGAGCTTGGGAGTGGGGAGGGGTCAGAGGGCTGCTGGCGCTGCGAACGCTGAAGGGTCCCAGCGCTCTAGAGAGTCTGGGGGGTTGGAGGGGGCTTTGAAGAGCAGCCCAAGCGAGAGGGCCTGTGTGCCCCTCCCACTACAGGAAACATGAGAGCTCCTCCGGCAGCAAAGGTTTGGGACCCGCTGCTGGCCCAGCCCCTCACTTTCCAGATGAGGCCACTAGAAGCCAGAGAGGCTGTGAGACTCAACCACGTGCCCTCCTGAGACCATTCTGCAGCCAACACCCACAGAACCCAGAAACTCCAGTCAGGGTTAAAACACCATAAGGAAAATCACCCTTACACTTTTGGCTCACGTCCTAAAAACTGTGGTTTGCGTAGGTTACCTCTTGTTCTGTTCCCAGAAGTGATAAAGTACAGCTGCCCACTGACCCTCTGAACATGTCCTGCTACATAGTTTACTACTTGAATGGATTTGTACTCAGCCTCATTCCACAGAGGATTTGACATAACTTATATAATAAAATAGAAAACTGAGACCAGCAAGGGTAGGTGGAAATAAGAACGAGGAAAAGAAGAACACAGATGTGCTGGCCAACACGTGTTGCTATGGTTGAGCTTCAAATTCAGTTCCCAACTTCTTGAAATGTATGATGATGATTATTACTATTACTATTGTTGCTATCATTGGTGGTTATGTCGTAGATGTAAGTCTTGCCTATTACAAGGGGGGATCTCAATCTCTGGATCCTTTGTGACATAAAGCAGTTTTCACTCTAGTCACATAGCAGTGGAGGTGTCCCCAAGGAGACATCAGTAATTCTTTTAAATAGAACTCATTCAGAAACAGAATTCCAACTTACAACAACACTTTGATGTTGAACTTATGAGGAAAGCGTCTCAACTCTTACCTCAATTCTAGTCTCTAAACTTGGTACCTGGGTACAGAGCACCTGAGCTGTGCAAGACACTCTCCTTGTCCAAAGCACAGCCTCTGCCCATGCAGGCTTTGCAATCCAGAGGGAGCGCAGAGACAAAGCATAACAAGCTATCAGAAAGTGTCATGTACCTTAAAAGGATGAAATGAATATCCTAAAAAGAGAACCAAAACCAAGATATGAGCCAATCCTGAGAAAACATCCAGCCACTAAAACAGTGACACTGGTGTTAACTGTGACAACAGCAGGTGCCGTATGAGGAGCAGTTACCTGGCACCACATCCACTGTGCTAAGAGATTGTTACAATCCTCATTTTTGAAATGAAGAGACTGAGGTACAGACAGGCTAAGATCCTCTCTTAAAGGCACATAGTTGATTGAGTGACCACACCTGGTAATAATGAAACTGAGACCCCCCCCTCCACTTCTAAACTCTGGGCCCCTCACCACCCTGGGATCCTGCCTTCTGAGTTTATGGAGTCAGAACCAGGTGAGCTGCATGCCAAGAACACAACTTGAAGATACATTCTCTGCACCAAGGTTGATAATCTGAATAATCAGGAAAAAAGGGAGAGGTGCTCTCCTACCTCCCCCTACCAAAAAAGTACTGTTCTGATTTTCAAGAAAAGTGTCTTTCAGAAATTGTAGAGCAGTAAGCCTGACACCAATCTCTGGCCAAGTCGAAGAACTGACAAACAGACAGCATGTAAGCATTTAGAACATGAAGCAGTGGCCAGCAGAGGCTCACGTGGGCTTACAGAAAACAAGCCATACTAAATTAACCTAATTCCTTTCTGTTAGAGGGTTATTTGATTGGAAGATCAGCGAGAAGCAATTAGTCATGGGATATCATGATTCCAGCCCATCTGATGAAGTCATGTTAACATCTGTCAATGAGAAGAGTCTTGTGACATCCTTTAACATGGATGCAGTCTCCATGTGGACCCATGGCCGGCTGAACAAGCAACCCAAACATCCTGGAGTCTTTGGTCTCAGGCCGTTTTGCAGGTACGCCCTCTTGTAATGCCCTCGGTTCCACCCCTAATGATATCTTCACCAACATTTTACTAATGACTAAGATGAAGATCCCAAAAGACATATTTACCAAGTTTGCAGAAGATGCAAAGCCAGGCAGCAGCATCAATAGACACAGGCTGAGTCAGTTTTCCAAAGTGATGAAAGAAGCTGAAATGTGATCTGGAAGCCACCCAGGTTGGACTTGCAAGGCTAAATCTGAAGTTCTCCAGTCACAGGTCGGAAAATCAAATCCACAAATCAAAGATGAGTGAAATGCGGCTGAAGAGTAGACTATCTCATCTATAAACATTCTGATGGTAGTGTGTGGGGAGGAGAGTAGTTGCCCCCCAAAGTTCAATACGAGACTGTAATATGATGTGACCACTAAAAGAGGTCCTGAGACTCTAAGATCATTTTGCAATGTATGAAATGTTTTAGCATCAATATACTTGGTTCCATCCAGCCCCTTGTGTTCAGGCCTGGGAACCTCATTTCAAGGGGTATATTGTCACCAAGGAATGACAATTATAATGTTCAGGGTTCTTAAAATCAGGTTACCCAAGGAATAGAGGAATGAGAGGGAACAGAGCTAATATATTTTGAGCAGTAACTTATGAGAATGTGCTAGGGATATTTCCTGTGTCATTCGTTTAATACTTATAACCATACAGAGTAGTTATTACTTTCCCCATTTTACAGATGAGAAAACTGAGAGTTTAGGTTGCTGTCCAAAGTATGTGGAGAGACTGAGATACAAACAGAGGGGAATCTGACTTTAAGGCCAAGGCTCTTTCCACTTCAGGATTAATGTAACCTCCAAGCAGCAGTTGAAACATTGATAATATTGAGAAATCAGAGTAAGATAACTACATCATACAGTCCCTGTATATGCCAGGGTTCCATGCTATTTCCTTTGCGTGGGACACTCTCTCTTTACCCTTTTTCTGCCAGATTCATATTCGTCCTGTAAGACTTGGCTCCTACGCACCTTTCTGCAATGTCTTCTCCACCCTATAAAAATAGGGTAAGTGCACCGGCGTCTAGCAGGCCCTGCAAAGGGGATGAAAGTGCCTATTTACAACCTGGTTGGCCTGCTTGGCCTGTAAGCTCTTTAAAGGCAAGAGCCATGTCCAATTTAGTTTTTATTTTTCCTTCCTAACAGCTTTATTGAGATATAAGTCAGGTACCATAAAATCTATTCTTTTGAAGTGTACAGTTCACTGGTTTTTAGTATACTCTCAGAGGTTTGAAACTATCACTGTGTAGTTTCAGAACACTTTCATCATCCCTCTTATGGACTGAATTATGCGCCCCCCCCCACCAAAATTCACAGGTTGAAGTCCCAACTCCCAATACCTCAGAAGTTCTTTAAAGAGATGATCAAGCTAAAATGAGGCCATTACGGTGGGGCCCTAATCCAATATGACCAGTGTCCTTATAAGGAGAGAGAAAGAGAGAGACACCAGGGGCATGCTACAGTAGCACGCAGAGGAAAGGCCACATGAAGACAATGAGGAGGCTGCCATCTACAAGCCACAGAGGGAGGTCTAAGAAGAAACAAATCCCACTAGCACCTCGACCTTGGACTTCCAGCCTCTAGAACTGTGAGAGATACATTTCTATTGTTTAAGCCACCCAGTCCGTGATATATTGTTACAGCAGCCCTCGAAAACTAATTCAATCCCCAAAGAAACCCTTCACCCATTAGCAGTCACTCCCATCCCCATGCCCCATGGTTCCTGGCCACCACTGATCTGTGATTTCTGTCTATATGGATTTGCCTATTCTGGACATTTCATATACATGGAATCATACGACATGTGGTATTTTGTGACTGGCTTCTTTCACTAATGTTTTCAAGGTTCATCCATGTTGTTTTGGTACTTCATTCCTTTTTATGGCTGAATAGTTTTCCATTGTATTGATAGACCACATTTTGTTTACCCATTTGTCAGTTGATGGATATTTAGATTACTTCCACTTTTTGGCTATTACGAATAATGCTGCTATAAACATTCGTGTACTAGTTTTGGTGTGGAGATATGTTTTTCTTTTGGAAAACATATTCTAGGAGTAGAATTGCTGGGTCATGTGGTAATTCTATGTTTAACATTTTGAGGAGTGGGCAGATTGGTTTGCAAAGTGGTTGCACCATTTTACATTCCCATCAGCAGTGTATGAGGTTTACAACTTCTCCACATCCTCACGGACACTTTTATTCTAGCCATCCTAGTGGATATGAAGTTATCTCTCATTGTGGTTTTGATTTGCATATCTTTGATGGCTAATGATGTCAAGTATTTTTTCATATGCTTTATTGGCCATTTGTGTATCTTCTTTGGAAAAATGTATATTCCTATTTGTTTTTACTCCAGCCCCTGGTCCAAACTGGTCATACAGTGGGGGCTTAATAAATAGAAGTCACAAACCACTTACAGCAGAATCACCCAGGGCTCCTAGGTCCCAACTGAGACCTACTGGGTCAAACTTTCTGGCCTCAGAATCCACATGTAAACAACGTCCTGGGGAGGTTTCCACCACACACTGAAGTTTGATAACTACTACCTTAACTGAACTAAAGATTCTTTAAATATCTGAAGAGCTGTGATGTATTCAGAGGTAAACATGAGATCTATGCTGTTCTAGACTGCAGGCGTGGGGCTGGTGGACAACAGTCACAGGCAGGAGGACGTCACCTCATCACGTGGTATCAACTGAGCTTGGCATTTGGCTGGTCTATTTGCTATGAAAGTTGCAGAAGGGAGTCGCAATTGGCTGAGATGTAGAACAGCGTGTGGTCCTTGTAGGGAAAGTACCAGGTAGATTCCATTAATTTTAAAATATTCTGCCTTATGATAACATATCCTGGTATTTGCTGTATCTAAAATGAACTGAGTCTCTGCTAAAGAAGAATCTGTATGTTTTTCCTCCCTCTGGATGTTTTTTCTACATCTTGCTTTTCTCTGATTCCCCCAGGCCCACACAAGCTATCTCACTCTAGAGACCATAATACATGTGTACTTATCTTCCTGTTGTCTGCCAGGTTTCTTGGTTCCAAGCAACAAAATAAGACTTGGCTGAGTGAAGCCCAGAAGGAATTTATTACAAACTTAGTGGGTGGGTCACAGAGTCACCAGGAATTTCAGAAGGACCAGAACAGGGACAACCTCCCTGCTGACATCACCAGCCCCGGGAACTCCATCTTGCTGCCACTGCCACCACCAGAGTGGCCTTCCTGGGCCCCTGATTCTTGATGTCATCGGTGCCTAGTCCCAAGTCCAGGGCATCAGGTTGTAGAGCACACAATGTTCAATCGATGGATGACTGAGTTGATAATGCGTGAATTTAATGGGCACTGGGAACACTGGCTGCCATGGGACATGTAAAAAAACCTCAAGGGCCCAATTCATGTCTTCCAGGAGCTTAGATTTTAGGTGAAGAGCTGCAACGTACAAAAATTGTTGTTAGGAAATAATTACAAGGTTCTCCATAACTATGGAGCACAATTTAAGGTGACAGAACATGTGTGCAGCAGTGTAACTGCAGTGCCGTGGGGTAATCTGTACATCGCTGTATAACCAAGGAATAGATGGTACCTGGCAGCTCGCCATCAGTCTTGGGGCACTCGGATCACCAAAAAGGACATTTTGTAACCTTGTGATCTGAACCAGAAAACCTTCCAGGTTAAAGGCTAAAATGTCTTTGCACACTCTCTCCTAGGAGTGTGGGGAGGGGAGGTGGACTGGTCATGTTGAGGAATAATGACTAATACAGTTCAGACAGAGAGAGAGGGTCTAGTCGACAGAATGCCTTGAATATGAGGCTTAATTTAAATTTTGTCTGACAGGAGGGATTCAAGAGCTGTAAGATCTTTAGCAAGAGAGTGACATTATAAAAACAGCATTTTGAAAAAATGGTTATCCTTGAGCTTGAGGAAAGAGTAGAGTCGCCCACCAGCCAGGAAGCTACTACAGATGTAAAATTACAAAGGCTTATAGTAAGGTGACAGTGGAGAATAAAGGTAAATTTTGAAGATTCTTAAGGAAGAACTGGCAGGTGACTGGCCATGTGGTGGGCAGAGAAGGCAGTCACATGTGATGCTATTTACCAGTCTTCAGAATTGGGAGTGGTAACTACCAGAAAAAAAAAAAAGGATGCTTTCCATTTCATTTGCTAAATTTCAGACATTGCCTAGATATTCAAATGGAGATTTCCTTTAGACCCTAGAAATATGAAACTGCATAACAGGTGAAGGAGCAAAGCTAGAGGTGTAGGCTTTAGGGCCATTTGCTCTCAGGTAACAGGGAAAACAAGGAAAGTAAATGGAGCGAATGTGAAACACCACCTACGCTTAATCTATCATCCTTCACCCCAGAGAACACTGTACCAGATAAACTTCAGCTTAGTTAATCATCAGAAGTCTAGATAAATTGCCTCAATGAGGAAAGCAATGAAAGCCAGTTAACAAGGATAAGACAAAGCATATTTTCTCTCATTAGAAAGTGGCCTCCCAGGCCTTTATGTCTAAGATTTCATGTGAGGTTAAAGATACGTTCAAACAAGATGACTTCACCCTTGCTAATTATCTTTAGACCCCTGGAACCAAAATAGTAACTATTTTGAAGCTATTAAACTATGCCATGGGGTCTGTCATATGGGGGAGACTCTATTTGCTGCTCCTCCCCACATGGCAATCTCCATGCTATCCTGTGCTCAGGGCTGGCTTCCTGGGCATAGGGCCTGTGCAGGCACACAGGGCCCGAAGACTGCAAGGGCCCTACACTTGGCTTAATGCTCTGTTATCACAGGCTTGAAATTCTTAATAATTTTTTAACAAGGGGCTCTGCATTTTCATTTTGTACTGGGCCCCACAAAGTTTGTAGCCAGTCCCACCCATAATATTCAAACATAAAAGCTATTTATAATTGACTCATGTTAAACTAACCAACCTCATTCTTGGTCACTGGATCAATTTTGCCTTTACACATTTGATAAAGTGAGGCAGGGCTCAAATCTGTCAATTCCCTATGTGTCCGTCGCTGCTGTGAATGTTCTTAACATGGAAGGGCTGTGAGACCATGGTCACAGATGAGGAAGTCAGCAAGCCATAGGAACATCTACAGGAACTGAAACATCTTTATCTGCCGATGCAAATCAGGTACTCGGAGCAACGCTACCACCAGTGGGCTCACTTAAAAATTGACTTTCTAAAGTCTGTAGAAAAGGTCAATCAAACAGGAATCAACTATGTGCACACTTTGATACAAGCACTATTAAACACATATACCTCATACCATGTGGATAGATCTTAAGTTGGTTCAGGTCCTAAAGGGACTATATGGAAGGGTTAAATGCACATTGACAGAGCTCCCATGAATGACGAGACTGATGGGATTTTTATTACACTTCAAAATCAGGTTTTATTTCTTGTGGGTTGCACTTCTAAAATTCTAACTTATGTCAGAGAAATATGACTATTAAGTTAGAATAGTTTTACCCTAACTCTTTAAGAATGTAGGTAAAAAGCAAAATTAATGTATATAATAAAATTTCCTCTTGTATATGAATCTCCAGCTTCAGAAAAAGTACCTTGAAATAAAACTGAAGCAATTCATAGTAGTTTCAATGAGGTAAAATCTATTTTCATGAGGACCAAGAATAATAATGCTTCTCCTTAAAATAATCTGAAAATGTATTTTTAGTATTAAGGGTTCTCCTGAACAAGAGATCAGTAATACCTTGTAGTTTACCTAGAATGTTTTTAAAAAACTTTTTATTTGAAGCATCCTCATTGAACTACTGAAAATTCAAATGAAATGACATTGTTGAAGTACTTTGTTTTTTTCAAAAGAAAAAGTAACACTATAATTAATGGGAAACAATATAGAAAGACAAATTTCTGTGATTTTCGGGATCAACTTTGATCAATTTTATATTCATAGAAAGTTAAGACAAAAGAAAATCAAACACTTCATCCTTAATCAATTACAGAGTTTGTTTTCAAAATGTAATGGTTAAATCCTCAGTTACAATATTCTCGGCTCTCTAGCGCACCCTAGAGCTATGCCCACCACCTCTCCTCAGTGACCTCAGCTCTAGTAAGGGAACTGTGATGGAGGCTTCGGGACATTAGGAGATGAGTCCATGTGTTTCATTTACACAGAATACAACAACAAGCAATATCCAGATATTATATCAGCAGCTTTCAGCCCTCAGCCTGAAGAGGAGATTCTTCATTGTCTAAAAAGCCCTGACCCAGAGCTGGTTTGGCTTTCCCTGAGACTGGGGGCCGAGGACAGAAGGAGGTGCCCACCTGTGGAAGGCATCAGCTCTGACGCCCTTGGCTATCGTTTTTCAGGGTAGAGATGGGGACCCACATCTGGAAGCACAGCAGCGAGGCCAGCACCATGGACAGCACACTGGCCAGCTTTCCCCACTGCGAGGGGCTTCGCTCCGAGGGAGCATCAAATGCTGCATGCTTTTCTCACTGCAGGGCACAGCCCATCTTCCGGGAGGGAGACACCCATATCTCAGGGTGACACTTAAAAATAATAAACGGTAGTCACTGAGCATTAGACCCATGTGCTCCCCAAGAGAAACCACTAATGCAAGTGTCTGGAGACTTTCAGGCCCCACATGGAGGACTTCCTGAGGGCCTCCATCACTGTCCCCGATCATGAGAAAACACACAGCATGCTGGCTGTTGCTGGAGGCACCGCATGAAGCTGAATGCCCCTCTGAAAACACCCACCTCCTAACATACCCCCTCCCTACCCAAGGGCGGGGGCGGGGTGGGCTATCTCCTTTGAGATCTCTCCCAACCCAACACCACAGCACCATTCATCCACGTGAAATCTCTTCAGCAGAGAAGTACACACAACAAGGCAGAGACGGTGCGAACCAGCCAGAGATTTCATAGACATCTCCACTGAACCTCAAGGCAGTGAAATGAGGTTAAAGCCCTTCAGAGGAAAACTCAAGGGCCATTTCCCCCACCCACAGTCATCCTTCTTCCCCTGTAACATGGCTCCAACCTCCAGAAAAAGGAACTGAATAACACGGTCTCTCTGCGCTATCGCCCAGACTTAGAAACACAAACATATGCAAAAATGTTGTACCCCTCTGCTACTGGGAAAACAAGAGCTTTGGTGACAGGTTTTGCTCCAAAATTCCTTCTGATGGTCTTTTATCTTGGCTTTTTTTGTGTGTCAGAGTCACTATTGATTACCATTCTAATACCAAACATAATATGAACCATGGACGAGCACACCCAGCACTCCCATCCTCTTCCCCCGTTTTATTCTTTCTATAGCACTTAATCACATTCCAGTGCATTATATAACTTGATTTATCCACTGTCTCTCTCTCTCTCCTTAGCTCCACCAGAATGCAGCCCCCTGAGAACAGACTTTGCTGTGTTCACTGCTGTATCCCAGGCCTAGAACAGCACCTGACACAGTGAGCAACCCACCCACTCACACTGCGGGTTACTTAAGGTACACACCGCTTCCTAACTGCACTGAATGAATGACTCTGTGGCATCAAGCATTTGGCTAATGTAAACTGGATCACTGTACTTTTCCTGTGGGACTCGGCGAGATATATCCTCGAATCAAGAGAGTGACCGCCCTCCTCACCCGGGAACAGCAGGGCATCACTGCCTTCCTGTCCCCGGGAGGGACACAGTCCAGGCAGTTAATGAAGACATCAGCCCTGCTCTCCTACATCTGGAAAAAGAGGCAAAGCCTTGAAGCGAGGAGGATGGAGAGACAGGGTGGAAAGGCTGCCCAACTGTACCTCTGAAGGGTCATCAAACTGGTCCCACGTATCAGCAGACACCTGTCAACCTAAGCTATAACCTTTCCCTAGGCCGTCTCAGCAATTCCGCACCCATCAGGTGGGCCAGGTGCCCTTCCCTGGAAGAGCCTCTCTTCCCTGCAGCTCGTCTGGGTTTATCACTTGCATCAACGCTTCTCATCAAAGTGACCAAAATGGCCTTCTGCTCGGGACTGGAGATTCCTCAAGGGCTCTGAATGTTGACTCTTCACCAGAGCTCCAAGACAGATTGTACCCTCTCTGTCACACAGACACACTGACAGCTCTGAAAGATGTCCTCACCCAACTTTAAATGTATTTCCCATTTCTGGGCCACTCCAGCTATAACACACTAGGAGTTAGAATTTATAGTAATTCTATAATTATCTTGTGAGCAGTATAGTCACATTGCATTGCACTTTTGCATGTTAAATTTTTTGTGTTTGAATTTAAAACATACCCCATTTTTGTTGCCTTGTTTTACAAAGTCTCATATTTAATAGACCTCAAAAGAATGAAGTGGCCCAGATCTCTCTCAACCTCTAAGAGACCCTGATCCCTCCCACCTCATGGCCCTTCTAATAGAGCTATTTGCACTCAAATCCTATTTTCAGCCCAATACCAGTTCCTGGAGGACAGTGGCCATAGCGGCTTCATCTCCTTGATAGCCACCAGCTGGATGCTTGTTGGATGAAGCCGCTCTTGGCCATTCTCAAGGACAGTGGAGAGTGACGTTTAGTTAAATATATGGCTTTTTCTTTCGATATAGAGCATGCATACATCTTCGTGTACACCGAAACTAGGAAATGTCCACCTAATACATAGATGGCAAGAAAAAACAAACCTATTTCATGCCAGTTAAAACAGTCTGTGAAGATAAAAAGATTTTTCCAAATTTATTTCTCAGATGACTTGTGCTTTTCCTATGAAGAAATTAAAAATACGTTAATGACCTATTCTTAGCCTTTTATTCATTTAACCAGTGAAATTAAAATATTGGTAGGCTGTAACCAAATGAAGATGACTTTATGGACCTGAGTTAATCCTGCCAGTAGGGATGTTGCCCCCTCGGGAGTCGGTCTGCATGTCACTTTAGCACCACCTGCTGGTCATGATGGTCAGTGTTAAAACAGTGACTTTCATTCCTATTCCTCTTACTGAATCTCTTGTCAATTTAAATACCACATATGCTTGTGACCAATAATTTCAACATGGTGGCACGGTGTCCAACATGGGTAGTAACTCCCAAGCCGGGCTCCTCAGAACACCAGTGCTAATCAGAGGGGCCTGGGGAAGGGAGTTCAGTGGCTGAACACAGTTGGGAAAAGCTCTTGAAGGGTCACAATTTAGCCAGCAGATTTCAGGCTCTGAAGAGTTCCTCAGCAAACAAACTGGTTTAATTTTGTGGAGCCAAATGTTTTCCAAACTCATTTAATCATGGAACTCCTTTTTACACAGAACATCTATTAACATTTTCAGGTACTCTAGGGCTTAAGGTCAGGGGGCATTGAGGCTGTCCCAAAAAATCACAGCTGTAAATGTTTCATTGTATCGACTGCCTGCCTACCCACAAACTAGACAATTTTACAACATGATTTTTGCTTACAAATAACTTGCCAACAGACTTACACCCTTCACCTCCAAGACACACAGGATGGCAAAGTGACATTGTCATCACTATCACTTCACAGCCAAGTTATTTCAAAAAGTGAAAAATCATCCCACCACGAGGCCTCAATAACAAGTTTCCAGCAGTGCTTCTCAAACTTTTCCAGCAAAACACCCCTAGTAGCAAAGAAGGAAAAACTCATACCCTGGAATAGGACTGCCAAAAGCAGAACATGTCTCTGAAATCTCAAGCTTTATTTTAAAAATTCATGCAAGAAATAGTGACATGTTTGTGAAAGGACAAATGTTCAGGGTTATTCACTGCAGCAGTATTTTTAATAACAAAAGATTAAAAACAATCCAAATATATATCAACAGGAAAGTAGCAGCCATACAATAGAATGTACTATATAGTTGTTAAAACAAAGAATGGGAACATTCTCTTCATACTGACATGGAAAGCTCTCCCAGATATTTTGGCATATGAAAAAAACATGAAACAGAAGTGTGTAATACGCTAGTTTTTATCAGAAGGAGACAAAAATAAGAATCTATATTCCAGAGTCGCTTATAGATGCACAAAGCAACTCTGGAAGGATCCATGGGAAACAAACTGGTTACGTCTTGGGGAAGAGAATGGGAACTCAGAAAAAGGGGGACAAGGATGAGAGGAGACTTTTAACAGTACAGCTTTTTATATTTATTGAGCCATATAAATGTGTAACCTATTAAAATTATAGTAAAAATTCAAAAATTATGCAAATTTTTTATTCTACTCCATGACATATTCACACTTGTCCTAAATTTTTTTAAATTACCCATATATTTTCACATTAGTAAAACTAAATGCATATTTAAACTCCTGCTTGGTGGGTCATCTGGGACACCATATGTATATGTATGGTCCAGTGTGAAAGGTATGGGTTCAGGCCATTAAATTTTGCGTAAATATTTAGCCTTCATTTCATTTGGAGAACCAATATCAACACAAAAAAATCTGGAAATGCTACTAAAAAATGCTTGCTCAACAGTTTGGGATTTTTATCTACAGGCTGGGGCTTTTAACCAGGGAAAGGTTAACCCCAGCGTCTTAGAACTCTTATGCTCAAAATCAGTACTAACTTACCTTTGGTAAGTAAGAAAGTGACACCACACTGAGATGGTGCCCAGAGTGTGAAGCTCACAGACTTCTGCCCATTCTTCAATGCCAGTGAGTCCAGGGGCAGCCAAACCCCAAAGGCAAACCTCTGCTTTACAGCCAAAGTAACTGGAATTTCAAACTCTCCAACTATTTTCAACATATTTTTAAAAGCTTGGTGATTATTTTTTAAATTAATCAGTCTGGCTTAAGTCAAACAATTTCCTATTATATTTCCTTAATAGAAAAAATAATTAGGCTTCTTTTGGTTACACATTCACAACACTTTTTTAAAAAAATTATTTATTTTTAATTTATTTATTTTTAATTTATTTATTTTTGTCTGCGTTGGGTCTTCGTTGCTGCGCGGGTTTTCTCTAGTTGCAGCGAGCAGGGGCTGTTCTTCATTGCGGTGCACGGGCTTCTCATTGTGGTGGCTTCTCTTGTTGTGGAGCACAGGCTCTAGGCGCGTGGGCTTCAGTAGTTGTGGCACACGGGCTTAGTTGCTCCGCGGCATGTGGGATCTTCCCAGACCAGGGCTCGAATCCATGTCCCCTGCACTGGCAGGCAGATTCTTAACCACTGCACCACCAGGGAAGTCCCACACTTTTATTAAAATGCTTTTTATATAACATACGTGAAAAACATATGGCATTTCTTTATATGAAAGATATGGGCTAAAAAATAAATAAAACACAACTCAGATATAACTCTGATGCAACAAGCAAATGTAGCATGACTAATGTCAATAAAATGTACTATAGGTACCTAGTGCATTTTATCCCAGAAAGGATATTCTAAGGACAAGTTTTGCATCCTTGTTTACCTCCTAGGAGTGGTTTAATAAACCAACAGTGCTGTAAATGTCTCCTAAATTCTCTCAAACTGAAATTTTATTTCTAGGTGTACATAAGGCCAGAATTAAAAAGACAAACAGCGTGAAGAGATGAAGCAGTGCAGCACAACCAGCAGGGAGTCATCTGCTACTGCTTTCATCCACCCTTGTTCCATTTCAGAAGGCTGTTCTCTCTGGGATCCCTTCAGAGAAACAAATAGGCAGTGGGGACCATAAGGACTTAAAACTACTGCAGTCTCCTGATGATCTGTTGGATATTCATGAGGTGCAGAATGATTCCACCTTTAGGTTTTATTTCAGCTGTAATAATGAGTTATGAATAATTGATCTCTAGGTAATAAATTATTCAGGTAGGCACACAGTTTCCAAGGAATCCTGGGGAGAGTCTAGCTAATGGCATAAGATGAGTCAGAGGCAGCTGCCGAGGGGACATCCCATAATCACCCCACACAGCAGAGGCAGGGTAGTCAGGGCCTCCCAGCGGGGGCTTTTCAATGAGTGGGCCATATTAATGCCTTTTGAATTAGTATAAAGTGGAAGTCCCCACAGGGCACTCCACTGTCTCTCCAATGTATGAAACACTGAGCCCTGGATCGCTTCATTCATCAGACCAGGATATTTGTAATCAGCTGAGTACAACCTCTGCTGCTGAAACTAATGCCGAACTGAAAAACTGTGTACGTGTGTGAACACACACACACATACACATATATACACTAGTGTGTTTATGTGTATATATACACATATACGTTTATGTGTATATATACACATATACATAGTTTTTGTGTTGATGTACATATATACAAAGACAAACATACACACAGGGAGTTTTTATGATTGTGCAGGGCTAGCAAAATAATGCTAAAATAAACTTTACCTGGAGGAAATTAGCTACTGTTCTTGGTCTTCAAAACCTGTTGAATATACCTTACCCCTTCTGAGCTCAAAACTCAACCTCAAAGATAGTAAGGCTTACTTCAGGTTTGTGTCAAGTCCAATCCTTATCAAATATCCAAATGCTTTACTTCCTAAGTAATGTTAAACTGCCTTGCAAATAACATCTGTCACTGGACCTTCTTATCATTTTCATTTCTAAAACAATTCTAAAAATAACAGAAATTATTAAGTTAGAGCTCAATAATCATTGTACTGAAATATCTTTCAAAGAGCACATGAAATAAAAGCAGCTGATCAACAAACTGCAAATCTAATTATTGTAAAAACTGCATTGGCTGATCTTGCCCCCAGACCCACAATATCTATACTTGTGTGAGGCCCATGAGATGGAAGATGTAGGGAGACAAGGGAGAGAAGAAATGAAGGGCTGCGGATCTTCCTCAAATCTCTCCTGAGGGAAGGCAGATATAGCTACATTAGGTTTTTAGAGGTTTCTCCAAACTCAAACTAATAGAGAAGTGGAAACATCAATCAAACTTTAATTAAAATGTTGAGTGCCAACTGCATATGGGAAGTTGAGAAAACTAACACCCAAACACATTCTAATCAAAGCTGCAATATTCCATATTTTCTAGTCTTAGAAATTTGTAAACCTAGAATATATGAATTTAACCTTCCTTCCTCACTTGCTCAATAAAGGTCATGAAAAACAAAGCCTATGATTCTTCTCTGATCTAAAAACAAGAAGATTGATTGGTCTGAACCCAAAGATTAAAAAGCAACATTAAGCTTAAGCTACCAAATTTCATTAATGATTATCACTAGCAACTACAAAATCAACCAGTTTAACAACCTTGGAGATTTCATATATCACGGTCCAAGGTTCACCTTCCCTAAGCACATTTATTAAGGTATAATTGGCAATGATACACTGCACATATTTAAGGTATGTAATCTGATAAATTTTGACCTATGGATATGCCCAGGAAACCATCTCCACAGTCATGACAATGAGCATGCACATCAGCTGCAAAAGTTTCCTCATGCCCAGGGTTTGCTTTTTCAGTAACTAAAATTTGGGGTGGATTTTTCACATGATTACTAAATAGTAGCACTGCCGTCCTATTAAGTATGTTCTACAACATGTCAAAGGTTTCATAACTGTTCATTCATACTTACAATTATCAGGTAACAGGGGCTATGAAAGCAGCTGAGAAATAAAAAGTGATTGTAAAAAAAAAAAAAAAAAGGGATTGTATCCCTGTTGAACTATGGAACAGAAATTCAATTTCATAGTATTTTAAAGCAATGAGGTCACATAATATTAACTGCTTATTTTTAATACTATATGAAATTATTTATACAATGCACAATTAGTGTAGTACACAAGCTACTTTTAGAAATCTTTGGTATTAACTATATCTATTGATACTTCCCATATAAATTTACAAATCACTAGTTCTAAAAATGAAGCTTAGGAATAACTGACCAAGAAGCTAATAGTAACATAAGTGTTATTGTTTTTCTCCCCTGTTGACTTTTAAGTCACCTACATCATGCTAAGTTCACTATTTAGATATGGATGTCATGGCAACCAAACTTTTTCCCCAGGAAAATCTGCTCAAGAGTAATAAAGTAAGCCAGAATTTTAACCTGAGGGTTTTCTGCCTTCTCATTTCTTTGATGATTAAGTTATAGATGAATCTCATTTTCCAAGTTATTTAAAGGTAGATGGTATCACAACTCAAATTTTCAGCTCAAAATATTAGAAAGGTGGGTACTAGCCAAAACTGCCCATACCTCCTCCCAGGTCAATGCACGTGTCCAAAAAGGAAGTGGACCAGTTCGGAAGGGAAAGGACTGGGAAAAGAAGATGCCCCTCAGATGGTCGTGCAGGAACAAGTGACAGTACAGGGAACTGCCCGCTGTGTGGCAGGCCCAGCACTGGTTGGCTTGTCCCGCCAAAAGCTGTTGGAGGAAAGGATCTGACAAGAAGGCCGCTTGAATAGAACCAAGAACAAGAAGGGCTAGTTACAAATTATACTCAACGGTGTCATGCTTGCTTTGGCATCAGGAAACTAAAGTTAGCCCAAAAAATATTGGATTTGGTCATCGAGGTTCCTCCGGCATCTATCAAAAATCACCTCAGTCTTTGCTATAACACGTCTTGCCGGAAAAAACGTCCTTTATTTGTTAGGGGATAAAAACTTGAACTGTCCTATGCCCATAAGGTTTTGTTCTTGCATTTTGTACATTCATCCTTAAAGTATTTTGTTTTATTTACTGAATAAATGAGACAAAAATCACATTTAAAGTAATAGGCTTACACAAATCTCCTGTTTTTAAAACTTGGGGTAGTCAACAATGACAATGTAAAGGGACCAGCATATCCAATTACATTTAAAAATTATTATTTACTAAAATAGCTTAGATATTCCTCCCCCCATCTCATACACTTATGAAGAATAACATTCTTTATTTCCTGGGGGTATTATTCAGTGTTAGCAAAACCATTAGCTTCCCTACTCACAAATCCACCAAAACAATACATTGGAAGAATAGAGTAGGATAAGGAAAGAATTTAAACAACCAGTCTGAAAATCTAATAAATACAGTATAGTAATTTATCTACACTCTTTTCCTGTCAACAGTCGTATTTTAAATAAATCACTTTTGTTTTCTTTCAAACAATAGTAATGTAAGAAAAAAGCATTTTAAAAAAGGCTTTTTGTGTGCTGGTGTCTTCCTTCTAAATGCTTCTTGGTGATTCAGTCTTCAAGCAGGCTTGTTTGGCCCCCTGCCCAAGCCAAAATGAAATGGAGGGTTTCCCTGCATCCTACTCATCCTAACATATTTTATTTATTAGTCATCTCTCATCCGTAAATATTAAAAACTAGATAAAAAGCTAGAGAAAAAGGACATGCAGCAATACATGCAGCAAAGCAGCCTCAGGAAGATGTAAATCATTTACCCCAGAATGTCAACCTCATTACCATGATTGAGGTAAGTCAGTGTGCACCCCGCCTTCTCTTCTCTCCTTTTCCCTTCCAGCTCCCAACGCTTACATGTTGCAAAATTGCCAGAAGCTCAGAGGCTTGAGTTACTGTAGACCAAGAACTGGCAAAGCCCAAAGTGAAGTCTAAGTTCAAACTTACCCTGTCCGGATTTACCTAGGTGGAACCTACACACAATATCCTCCAGAACATGAACTATTTTAAAAGAGATTTTAAGATGCACTCATAAGCTCTATTAAAAGACTGAAGATTTTAAGGGGAAAAAGACATGATCACTACAATAAAAAAACGAAGAAAACTGTATTTTCTGGGAGGGAAAAATAGAAAGAAATCATTAGTTTCCTCCAAATTGCTTTCATAACTCTCCACTGCATAAACCACTGAATCCTATTAAATTAACTCAGCCCACTCAATAACCCAATTCTACCATCACAGATACCCACTGGGGAGAACTCCTGGTCATACTATAGAAATAACAGCTTTAATAAGAGTGCAGAGAACAGGCTCAAAGCTGGACTCATTAAATCTACTGTTTTATTTAGAATGACTCAAAACTGAAAGTAAGAATATGTTAAAATAATTAAGTAAATCAGACAGAAAATCCATAAATAGGTGTTAGTAGGTGCATAGGTGTTAGCAGGTGCAAAATATAAACAGTAGCTTTGCTGAAGGCTATCTGCTATTAAATAGCAGAAATTACTGTCACATTCTGAGTCACTGAAAGCTGTTTCAAATATTATAAAATCTATGCATTCTAGTTAAGAACTATTACTCATTTTTAATTATTTTTGACACTGGCAGGCTACTATAATCAATTTATTAATTCTCTAAGAGGAAATAATGTCCTTTTGTGTAAACAGTGAAAACCTATACACAGAAAGGGAGGCTTTTTAGTTCATTCCTTATAATATGAAAACTGATTTCTCCATTTCTCAGTGTGTCAGAAATAAACTTGAAAATGGATGAAGTACTTTTTCTCTAATTACAACTGAGCATCTGAGCAAATGTGGCCATAATCTATAACTGGCTCAAATATTCTTCAACTGAATGCACAGAATGCCCATCACTTCTCAGTGATTGAAGCTCAGTTATTCGTTAGTTTCCCAGACTTATACCATTGACAGAAAGGATATGATGAAACAATCATTACATCAAATCTCTGAGGATGCAAAAAGGCACAATAGTTTTTTACTTCTACTTCAAAGAGAGTACCAGAATCTACATATCCAACAAGAAGGAGCTAAACGATATTAAAGCCATATGGTGGACTATTATGCAGGCATTTTATATGATGCTTTTCAGAATATTCGATAAGATGGGAAAATACTTATATTTTAATGTTTCCAAAAAAAGATGCAAAATTATATATACACTGAATGGAAATGTTCTCCCATCCTTTTGCCTAGTTCAGTGGTCCTCAAACTGCAGTCCTCAGGCCAGCAACAGCTGTTAGAAATGCAGATTCTCAGGCCCCACCGAGACTTGCTAAACCAGGAAGTTTGGGAGTAGAGCCCAGCAATCTGTGTTTTAACCTGCCTTCCAGTTCTGATGCCCAATAACATGTGAAAACCACTGGCTAGTTCTTAATCATTCTTGAGGTCTCAGCTGAAACGGCATGTTCTCAGGGAAGCCTTGCCTCACCAAAGCTCATCCTGCCAACTTAGACAGGTCTGTTGTACCTA
The DNA here is from genome assembly GCF_965194825.1 of Balaenoptera physalus. NCBI lineage: Eukaryota > Metazoa > Chordata > Mammalia > Artiodactyla > Balaenopteridae > Balaenoptera > Balaenoptera physalus. Next base: position 12,250,270 of record NC_138891.1, on the reverse strand, counting down.
CAGCAACCAAGACTTTTCTTTCACAATACTTAATGGCAGTTTGTAATTATTTACTTTTATGATCATACAATTAGTGTTTTTCTCTCCCACTAGACCAGATACTCTCAAGCCTAGCTATACATTCAAATCACCTGGAAGCTCTCAAAAATCCAGATGCCTGGCGTGTGGCCCAGTTAAAACAGAATGTATTGGGGTGTGACTCAAAGGTGTATTTTTAATATTGTTATTTTACTGTTCAGCCGCAATTGAGAACCACCCAACTCAAGCTCCTTAGAGAGCAAGTGACCAGAAAATGGGGACCAGATTTGTTGAATGAATATGTAAAGTTTCTTTTACTTTTATTTATTATGTGGATTTTTTCAAGCTTGCACATGGTATAAAATTCCAAATGTACAAAATGGTTCAATGAAAAGCAAGTCTCCTTCACTCCTCGTCCTCAATCTCTGAGGCAACCACCATGACCAATGCCATATGTTTCCTTGAAGATTAAATGTCTGTCTGTCAGTGCTTACAGAAAAGACCAGAAGTTGGATGGCAGGATTACAGATCATTTTCCTGCTTTACGCACACCTGCACTTTTTGTAAAACATGTGCACATTACCTTCAATATTGGAAAAGGAGGTAGCCTAGGGTTACCTGTATGTACGTGCCTCTGGAGCTGTTCAGCAGACACACACTGGCACTGAGGGTCCCCAGGAAAACAGTCACTTGGAACGATGTTCTCTATTATGAAGAAGAGACCCTTTATCTGGCTAATCAAATAACTGTCTAAATTGTTCCACCTATTTTGTTTTAGGTATATTTTCACTTCTGATTAGATATTCAGCTTCTCCAGACTCACATCAGAAAACGGTGGAAAGGTACATGAAAGGAGATACTTATTCATTCTAGGCCCAGAATTAAGAAGCGGCATCATGATTTATAGATTCATCTTAACTGAATTTGGTTAACATAAGCCCCTCACCAAGACCGACCGTCTCAAAGTATATTAAGATGAAAAGCTGAGGAATGGATCCTCATGTGGTGGCTTAACCGTGGCTGTGTCCTTCAAAAGCCCTGACTCCCACCGGCCCACCCCTGTTGGTGGCTACTGCTCAACACAACACTTTGGAAATGGGCTGTGGGCCTGAGATGTCCTCAGAAGGAACTGGGCTAAGGAGAGCCATTTAGCTTTACAATAAAGGACCCACACTGTTGTGGGGTTTTTTATTACCTCTTTATAACTTTTCACCTCCTTCACTCTTAAGGTGTAAGGCCACTCCTCTCTTGCTGTCAGTGTGACTAATTCTATCAGCAGCCCCCAAACCCCTCGTCTCCATATTGTCTCCATGGCTGGCTGGGAAATCTGCTTGTTAGGACTTTTAAAAATCCACTCTAATACAGGCCCAAGAGCTCTCCTGGGAGGCAGGGTCCTAGGCCTCAGTGTGTGGGCTTGAGGACACTTCTCTAAGGAATTGGTGGCCTTTCCTATTTAAGGTCCTCATACTGGGAAGAAATGTCCTGTGGAGAGAGAAAGCATTTTCATGTTAACCATGTCGACCATATGTAGGCAAAGACCAAAGTGTAGGTGCACAGTTAAGGGGGGAAATATTTAGATATTACATGGACAGAACCAAGGGGGGGAAAAGAATGAAAGTTCTTACATAATGTACAGATACCAGTAAGATAATGACCGTATGTAGCTAAAAGGGAGCTGGGCAGTGGCCATACCAACATCTCTAAGAGCAACCTGCCACACAGATGCTAAAGCACTGCACTGGCTGCTGGTTGTTTTATGTATGTTAATTCTGCCTCTCTTCTAGACTGGAAGTTCCTAAGGGCCAAGCCTTGTATCCTATTGTCTCAGTTTCCTCTCTGGTACTCAGTCCAAAGCAAAGGTTTATTACATAAATTGTATTAAATACTTGAGTTGACAAACTAAAAGACTAGAGCAGAAAATCAACTTCACATAATAAAGTCACTGTATCTTAAGTGTGATGAAACTTTTTTAAAACCCAGCATCCTATGCTGATAAGATTAATGTTGAAATTCACCAACTGTGGCCATGACTAATTGTGTATTTTAATCATGGACAAATAATCATATAATTCAGGGTAAGCCTATTTCCTTAACATCTCTTTTCTATTAAATTACACACAGTATGCTAAGGGCCAAAGTAACTTCCTAGCTTATCAAAATCTTGTAGGTTTGCTTAATAAAAAATTGACAGCTTATATATATATGGAATCTAAAAAAAAAAAAAAAATGGTCATGAAAAACCTAGGGGCAAGACAAGAATAAAGACGCAGACCTACTAGAGAATGGACTTGAGGACACGGGGAGGGGGAAGGGTAAGCTGGGACAAAGTGAGAGAGTGATGGTGTATATATGGACATATATACACTACCAAATGTAAAACAGATAGCTAGTGGGAAGCAGTCGCATAGCACAGGGAGATCAGCTCGGTGCTTTGTGACCAGCTAGAAGGGTGGAATAGGGAGGGTGGGAGGGACGGAGACGCAAGAGGGAAGAGATATGGGGATATATGTATATGTATAACTGATACACTTTGTTATAAAGCAGAAACTAACACACCATTGTAAAGCAATTATACGCCAATAAAAATGTTAAAAAAAAACTGACAGCTTAACAAAAATATAAAATTATGAGCTAGAATTAGAATAATCTTTAGGAATATGCGTTAACATTATCACACCTTCACATCCATTAGTCCAGAGTTTCCATAATTATGAAAGAAAATATTCCCAAATACTGTTTTATGAATTCCAAGACACAGAATATAATAAAGTAAAAACCTCTATCTCATTCACTAATCATTTTAAGCTTAATTTTATTCTACTGTGATAACTAAAAAAAGAATAACAGATATTTTTATGCCAAAAAAAACCCCTCTCTTGAAACATACATTAATCAAGTGTAATGCCTGTGGCCTTTTTTTTTTTTAATTCCATAGCAAATGCAGAAAGTCAATAAAAATGTAAAGGAATGTGGTATTTACGTTGTAATTAAAATTCACAACATCATAGTATATGAAAATGTCGATGGTAGAGTGGTGCCCTCAAGTGGCACAGTGATAAGTTGCAACTGTTTAACGGGAAAGTTCTTTGAAAGTTCTTTGATTAATTAAATCTAAAGTGCATATCGCCTGGACCTAGAGTTCACAGGGGCTGGTAACAAGTGTCCTACAGACCAGCTGGGGCTCACGGTCTACCTAAGTCCCTCCTTTAACAAGGGTACCACGGGGTAGTCTGGCATGTAAAGGTACCATACACTTTCCTTATTATCTCAGAAGGTTAGGGGTGTGTCTGCAAAACGTGAAGAGAGTCAGATCTACTCTGATCTGTTAAGGGAGCAACATTCATAACATTACAGAAATCTTTTTAGAAGGTATCTTCTATCCAGCCCTTAACCAATTTCCTATGTTTATGGCCTAGTATGTAAAGCAGAATTTAAAACCTTATCTAACCAAATTGCTTGAAGAATGGGTGGTGCTTGTTGATGTGCTTTGATCACAAACCAAAGGTTCACCTGTCAACACTCTCAGGAAAGGATCCTAAAAATATGAGTTTAGTTTTCTGCCTCCGTATATGCATTAAACACAACAATCGCTGATGAGCTGCTGCCTTACACAGCTAAAAGGTCAACATTCTGAGGACCAGTTTTCTTCCGACAGCCATAGAGATATGAAAGAGAGATATGAAAGAAGAGATGGCAACAGAAGGGTTACAATCTCAAGAAAGATACTAGAAGAAGGTTTTAAAATCACATACCTGACATCACATTGCTTTGCTTGGGAGACCTTCCTCTCTTAAAAGTGGAATGTAAAAAGAAAAGCTTCCATTTAGTAGAGAGTTCCAGTTGCAGTTATTGGGTGGTGTCTAAGAAAACTGAAGCTCAGATTAGGAACCTGCATAACCTTAATCTCAGTTAAGAACAAGACTGGCTTTACTTCCTGACCTGTTCACCTTCAAAGCCTGTGGTCTTAACCCGTGACACTGTACTGCCTTCCTTTGAGCATTCTAAGATTTTGTGAGCAGCCATATCCATGATTCTTCATGATTTCAGCAGTTCTAAAAGTCAAACGTCTACAAAAGTAGGCAGGTAGTGGAAAGGTGTAAGAAACGGTGAGGAGTGGCGGGAACGTGGTGAATCGGAGAGGAGTCCAGGGTCTGCTTAAAGAGGGCCGCTGCCTGCAGCTCCAGCCCACACTGGCTACACAGGCGGCAGTGTTAGCAAATATTTTGATTTTTTTCAAGAGAAGATGAAAAGCTCAAGTTTATGAAAGCAACCCATTTTTAAATACTGGCAACTAATTTAGATTTAAAAAGAAACAACTCTGCAAGCCAAACAAAAGACATCTGAATGCTGAATGTGACCAGTACGTAATATGTTGTAGAGTTTCTGATGATGAATGATTCCTGTCCAAGAGATTCTAGACTAGACCTTTGGTATCAAATGATTTGTCAATTATCCTCACTATTGAATTTACTCTATACACCTAGGCTTCTTCTGCCATCTTCAGCTCAACTCATACGTCCTAAGATGAGTTCAGGTACAGTGAAGGTCACTAACAAATCACTTCCCATTCAAATGGCCCCAGCCCCCTCATCTCTCTCATTCTCTTCCCCTCCTCCCTACACACATACACACCCACCCATCACCTCAAGTCTGAAACTTTCAAGTTTGGTCTTCATACATCTTATGTTACATCCCTTTAATCAACTTTTTTTTCCCTATTCTCTTAAATTCTTCACATTCCTCATTAGTTGAAGAAACCAAAATTGGATACATTCTTTACATTATGATTTTTATAACTCTTGGGTCAGATTTAGGCCTTACTCTTAATGTTTCCATAAAGGGTCTCTAGTAATTTTCATAAATTTATCATCCTGTTCTAAACAGCTGGAAGAGTACCTCTAGGATTTAAGGTAAAAAATTATTTTTTGGTAGAAGTCATAAAGCATGTTCTAATGACACGAGAAAAGTGCCAGCATTATTCCCATTCTTCACATAGGAATTTATCAAAAATTATGAAGTCTAGATAACTACTTTTTAAAATTCTGGACACAGAGACCATTTAAAAGACTGATTTTTAAATAAAATAGTAGCATCAGTAACATTTGCTTTTACAGTTCCTATGACATATTAAGAAGTAGAAAAGTTTATCACACTGATTTTAAATCCACAGTCCTACGGGCAAAAGCTGGAAGCATTTAGAGTAGCCTCAAAACCTCTGAATAAAAGAGTAGATTATGGGATGGAAATCTGTTCTTCTCAAGGGCTGATTTCTTGGATCACTCTTCCTTCTCCTTTCTCTTCCTCCTGTGTTTGATGTACAAGTTTCTTATCCTAACTTCAGTTCCAACTAACTTTTCACTGCAGCAAATTCAAACAACTTTAAGCTAAAAATGAAGATTCATCCTTATTTGTAAGAGATGTACTGTCCAACAACATTAGAGTTTTTCTCTGCCATGAAAGTTTATAGGGTTTGATTAAAATCAAAGGAAAGGGAGAGGAACCAAGATGGCGGAGTAGAAGGACATGCTCTCACTCCCTCTTGCGAGAACACCAGAATCAGAACTAGCTGCTGGACAATCATCGACAGGAAGACACTGGAACTCACCAAAAAAAGATACCCCACATCCAAAGACAAAGGAGAAGCCACAATGAGACGGTAGGAGGGGCGCAATCAGAGTAAAATCAAATCCCATAACTGGTGGGTGGGTGACTCACAGACTGGCAAACACTTATACCACAGAAGTCGACCCACTGGAGTGAAGGTTCTAAGCCCCACATCAGGCTTCCCAACCTGGGGTTCCGGCAACAGGAGGAGGAATTCATAGAGAATCAGACTTTGAAGCCTAGTAGAATTGATTGCAGGACTTCGACAGGACTGGGGGAAACAGAGACCCCACTCTTGGAGGGCGCACACAAAATAGTGTGCGCATCGGGACCCAGGGGAAGGAGCAGTGACCCCGGGGGAGACTGAACCAGACCTACCTGCTAGTGTTGGAGGGTCTCCTGCAGAGGCGAGGGGTGGCTCTGTTTCACTGTGGGGACAAGGACACTGGCGGCAGAAGTTCTGGGAAGTACTCCTTGGCGTGAGCCCTCCCAGAGTCTGTCATTAGCCCCACCAAAGAGCGCAGGTAGGCTCCAGGGTTGGGTTGCCTCAGGCAAAACAACCAATAGGGAGGGAACCCAGCCCCACCCATCAGCAGACAAGTGGATTACAGTTTTACTGAGCTCTGACCACCACAGCAACAGCCAGCTCTACCCACCACCAGAGCCTCCCATCAAGCCTCTCAGATAGCCTCAACCACCAGAGGGCAGACAGCAGAAGCAAGAAAAACTATAATCTTGCAGCCTGTGGAACAAAAACCACATTCACAGAAAGATAGACAAGATGAAAAGGCAGAGGGCTATATACCAGATGAAGGAACAAGAAAAAACCCCAGAAAAACAACTAAATGAAGTGGAGATAGGCAACCTTCCAGAAAAATAATTCAGAATAATGATAGTGAAGATGATCCAGGACCTCGGAATAAGAGTGGAGGCAAAGATCGAGAAGATGCACGAAATGTTTAACAAAGACCTAGAAGAATTAAAGAACAAACAAACAGAGATGAACAATACAATAACTGAAATGAAAACTACACTAGAATGAATCAATAGCAGAATAACTGAGGCAGAAGAACGGATAAGTGACCTGGAAAACAGAATGGTGGAATTCACTGCTGTGGAACAGACTAAAGAAAAAAGAATGAAAAGAAATTAAGACAGCCTAAGAGACCTCTGGGACAACATTAAACGCAACAACATTTGCATTATAGGGGTCTCAGAAGAAGAGAGAGAGAAAGGACCAGAGAAAATATTTGAAGAGATTATAGTCGAAAACTTCCCTAACATGGGAAAGGAAATAGCCATCCAAGTCCAGGAAGCGCAGCGAGTCCCATACAGGATAAATCCAAGGAGAAACACACCGAAACACACAGTAATCAAATTGGCAAAAATTAAAGACAAAGAAAAATTATTGAAAGCAGCAAGGGAAAAATGACAAATAACATACAAGGGAACTCCCATAAGGTTAACAGCTGATTTCTCAGCAGAAACTCTACAAGCCAGAAGGGAGTGGCATGATATACTTAAAGTGATGAAAGGGAAGAACCTACAACCAAGATTACTCTACCCAGCAAGGATCTCATTTAGATTTGATGGAGAAATCAAAAGCTTTACAGACAAGCAAAAGCTAAGAGAATTCAGCACCACCAAACCAGCTCTACAACAAATGCTAAAGGAACTTCTCTAAGTGGGAAACACAAGAGAAGTAAAGGACCTACAAAAACAAACCCAAAACATTTAAGAAAATGGTAATAGGAACATACATATCGATAATTACCTTCAACGTGAATGGATTAAATGCTCCAACCAAAAGACACAGGCTCATTGAATGGATACAAAAGTAAGACCCATATATATGCTGTCTACAAGAGACCCACTTCAGACCTAGGGACACATATAGACTGAAAGTGAGGGGATGGAAAAAGATATTCCATGCAAATGGAAATCAAAAGAAAGCTGGAGCAGCAATACTCATATCAGATAAAATAGACTTTAAAATAAAGAATGTTACAAGAGACAAAGAAGGACACTACATAATGATCAAGGGATCAATCCAAGAAGAAGATACAACAATTATAAATATATATGTACCCAACATAGGAGCACCTCAATACATAAGGCAACTGCTAACAGCTATAAAAGAGGAAATCGACAGTAACACAATAATAGTGGGGGACTTTAACACCTCACTTACACCAATGGACAGATCATCCAAAATGAAAATAAATAAGGAAACAGTAGCTTTAAATGACACAACAGACCAGATAGATTTAATTGATATTTATAGGACATTCCATCCAAAACCAGCAGATTAAACTGTCTTTTCAAGTGCACACGGAACATTCTCCAGGATAGATCACATCTTGGGTCACAAATCAAGCCTCAGGAAATTTAAGAAAATTGAAATCATATCAAGCATCTTTTCTGACCACAATGCTATGAGATTAGAAATGAATTACAGGGAAAAAAATGTAAAAAACACAAACACATGGAGGCTAAACAATATGTTACTAAATAACCAAGAGATCACTGAAGAAATCAAAGAGGAAATCAAAAAATACCTAAAGACAAATGACAATGAAAACACCACGATCCAAAACCTATGGGATGCAGCAAAAGCAGTTCTAAGAGGGAAGTTTATAGCTATACAAGACTACCTCAAGAAACAAGAAAAATCTCAAGTAAACAATCTAACCTTACACCTAAAGGAACTACAGAAAGAAGAAAAAACAAAACCCAAACTTAGCAGAAGGAAAGAAATCATAAAGATCAGAGCAGAAATAAATGAAATAGAAACAAAGAAAACAATAGCAAAGATCAATAAAACTAAAAGCTGGTTCTTTGAGAAGATAAACAAAATTGATAAGCCATTAGCCAGACTCATCAAGAAAAAGAGGGAGAGGACTCAAATCAATAAAATTAGAAATGAAAACGGAGGAGTTACAACAGACACCGCAGACATACAAAGCATCATAAGAGACTACTACAAGCAACTCTATGCCAATAAAATGGACAACCTGAAAGAAATGGACAAATTCTTAGAAAGGTACAACCTTCCAAGACTGAACCAGGAAGAAACAGAAAATATGAACAGACCAATCACAAGTAATGAAATTGAAACTGTGATTAAAAATCTTCCAACAAACAAAAGTCCAGGACCAGAAGGCTTCACAGGTGAATTCTATCAAACATTTAGAGAAGAGCTAACACCCATCCTTCTCAAAGTCTTCCAAAAAATTGCAGAGGAAGGAACACTCCCAAACTCGTTCTATGAGGCCACCATCACCCTGATACCAAAACAGACAAAGACACTACAAAAAAAGAAAATTACAGACCAATATCACTGATGAATATAGATGCAAAAATCCTAAACAAAATACTAGGAAACAGAATCCAACAACACATTAAAAGGATCATACACCACGATCAAGTGGGATTTATCCCAGGGATGCAAGGATTCTTCAATATACGCAAATCAATCAATGTGATACACCATATTAACAAACTGAAGAATAAAAACCGTATGATCATCTCAATAGATGCAGAAAAAGCTTTTGACAAAATTCAACACCCACTTATGATAAAAACTCTCCAGAAAGTGGGCACAGAGGGAACCTACCTCAACATAATAAAGGCCATATATGACAAACCCACAGCAAACATCATTCTCAATGGTGGAAAACTGAAAGCATTTCCTCTAAGATCAGGAACGAGACAACGATGTCCACTCTCACCACTGTTATTCAACATAGTTTTGGAAGTCCTAGCCACTGCAATCAGAGAAGAAAAAGGCATAAAAGGAATACAAATTGGAAAAGAAGAAGTAAAACTGTCACTGTTTGCAGATGACATGATACTATACATAGAGAATCCTAAAAATGTCACCAGAAAACTACTAGAGCTAATCAATGAATTTGGTAAAGTAGCAGGATACAAAATTAATGCACAGAAATCTCTTGCATTTCTATACACTAATGATGAAAAATCTGAAAGTGAAATTAAGAAAACACTCCCATTTACCATTGCAACAAAAAGAATAAAATATCTAGGAATAAACCTACCTAAGGAGACAAAAGATATGTATGCAGAAAATTATAAGACGCTGATGAAAGAAATTAAAGATGATACAAATAGATGGAGAGATATACCATGTTCTTGGATTGGAAGAATCAACATTGTGAAAATGACTCTACTACCCAAAGCAATCCACAGATTCAATGCAATCCCTATCAAACTACCACTGGCATTTTTCACAGAACTAGAACAAAAAATGTCACAATTTGTATGGAAACACAAAAGACCCTGAATAGCCAAAGCAATCTTGAGAAAGAAAAATGGAGCTGGAGGAATCAGGCTCTCTGACTTCAGACTATAGTACAAAGCTATAGTAATCAAGACAGTATGGTACTGGCACAAAAACAGAAATATAGATCAATGGAACAGGATATAAAGCCCAGAGATAAACCCACACACATATGGTCACCTTATCTTTGATAAAGGAGGCAAGAATATACAGTGGAGAAAAGACAGCCTCTTCAGTAAGTGGTGCTGGGAAAATTGGACAGCTACATGTAAAAGAATGAAATTAGAATACTCCCTAACACCATACACAAAAATAAACTCAAAATGGATTAAAGACCTAAATGTAAGACCAGACACTATAAAGCTCTTAGAGGAAAACATAGGAAGAACACTCTTTGACATAAATCACAGCAATATCTTTTTTGATCCACCTCCTAGAGTAATGGAAATAAAAACAAAAATAAATAAATGGGACCTAATGAAACTTCAAAGCTTTTGCACAGCAAAGGAAACCATACACAAGACGAAAAGACAGCTCTCAGAATGGGAGAAAATATTTGCAAACGAATCAACAAAGGATTAATCTCCAAAATATATAAACAGCTCATTTAGCTCAATATTAAAGAAAGAAACAACCCAATCCAAAAATGGGCAGAAGACCTAAATAGACATTTCTCCAAAGAAGACATACAGATGGCCAAGAAGCACATGAAAAGATGCTCAACATCACTAATTATTAGAGAAATGCAAATCAAAACTACAGTGAGGTATCACCTCACACCAGTTAGAATGCACATCATCAGAAAATCTACAAACAACAAATGCTGGAGAGGGTGTGGAGAAAAGGGAACCCTCTTGCACTGTTGGTGGGAATGTAAATTGATACAGCCACTATGGAGAACAGTATGGAGGTTCCTTAAAAAACTAAAAATAGATTTACCAAATGATCCAGCAATCCCACTACTGGGCATATACCCAGAGAAAACCATAATTCAAAAAGACACATGCACCCCAGTGTTCACTGCAGCACTATTTACAATAGCCAGGTCATGCAAGCAACTTAAATGCCCATCAACAGACGAATGGATAAAGAAGTTGTGGTACGTATATACAATGGAATATTACTCAGCCATAAAAAGGAACGAAATTGAGTCATTTGTTGAGACGTGGATGGATCTAGAGACTGTCATACAGAGTGAAGTAAGTCAGAAAGAGAAAAACAAATATCGTATATTAACGCATGTGTGTGGAACCTAGAAAAATGGTACAGATGAGCCGGTTTGCAGGGCAGAAGTTGAGACACAGACGTAGAGAACAGACATATGGACACCAAGGGGGGAAAACTGCGGTGGGGTGGGGATGGTGGTGTGCTGAATTGGGCGATTGGGATTGACATGTATACACTGATGTGTATAAAACTGATGCCTAATAAGAACCTGCAGTATGAAAAAACAAACAAAACAACTAATACTAAAGTTTCATTGGGTTATTTGTATGGAAATATGTTAATATAAATGTTTCAGACATTACATGAAATTTCTAAAAATCTTATATGTTCTGGTATAATGTTATAAGTCATAATTCTAGTTATTACTTTAAAATGTACATCTCAGAAATAACTAAATTTCTTTGTCAATTGCATTATTATGAACTTTCATCAAATCTTTAACCGTGGTCATTTCTAAGTCTTTTGTCATTTACAGACAGTTCTGGGTGTACTCTGATGCTTTTGCAAATATGTTCATATAAAAGGGTTTCATCTTCAAGGAATTCATGGAAAAGACTGACAAGTACAGGTTTCTGGTAACTGACTGTACTGTTGAACTGAATGAATAAGGATTTTCAGAACTCTAATGAAAAACTGATGAACTCATAAAAGTGCTAACAAAAGATCAAGATAAAAACAATTAATTACATGGGACTGAGTGAACTGATGAGGATGATTATAATTTTTGTGACTTTCTGTTTGAATTAAAAAAAAAATCCCACAAGGACTCAAGGGCAAAGAATATACAAATCAATTTTCACTGCAAAGTAAAGGAGCTGTTACAGTGGCGGATTACTGGACTGAATGTCAATATTATAACATAGTATGAGTGTGTTTCGTGTTTGGTAAGTGCAATCATTGTTGCTTTTGTTGTGGTCATCCATTTACAATGCTCAGTGTCAGTCTATTTATCTCTTGTAAAAATAAAATACAGTGAGTGTGTGTGAAAAAAAAAAAGAAAAAAAAATCAAAGGAAAGGAAGTAACAAGAGGGTCATCAATATAAGATAATTTTAGATGGGAGCCCCTGTTTGGTTTAAATGTCTAATTTGAGGGCTGTATGACTACAGACTTTGAAAACCTCCTCCATGGGAAAAAGCCAAGCAAAGTCAATACCGTATTTCCTTCAGTACACTCCATTCACCTCAAATGTGAATTACCATCGATTTGCATTTCCTAACATTTCTAAAAATGCAGTCATTATAAACAATTCTTATCTTCTCATTCAAGTCCCAATCAAGTTAAGTGGAAGCAAGGCTGTAATTGAGACTTTGGTACGCATAAAAGTCTTACTTTCACATAATCTACCCCATTTCCCTACTCTAGGTCACTTGAGTACTTCACTCACCTGCTGAAATGCCTTTAAAAATCTCATCTGGAGGAGGAGAGAAGATGGCGGAAGAGTAAGACACAGAGATCACCTTCCTTCCCACAGATACAGTAGAAATACATCTACACGTGGAACTGCTCCTACAGAACACCCACTGAACGCTGGCAGAAAACGTCCGACCTCCAAAAAGGCAAGAAACTCCCCCCGTACTTGGGTAGGGCAAAAGAAAAAAGAAATAACAGAGACAAAAGAATAGGGACGGCACCTGCACCAACGGGAGGGAGCTGTGAAGGAGGAAAGATTTCCACGCACTAGGAAGCCCCTTCGCGGGCAGAGACTGCGAGTGGCAGAGGGGGGAAGCTTCGGAGCCACGGAGGAGAGCGCAGCCACAGGGGTGCGGAGGGCAAAGCGGAGAGGTTCCCGCACGGAGGAGCAGTGCCGACCAGCACTCTCCAGCCCGAGAGGCTTGTCTGCTCCCCCCGCCGGGGCGGGTGGGGCTGGGAGCTAAGGCTCGGGCTTCGGAGGTCGGATCGCAGGGAGAGGACTGGGGTTGGCGGCGTGAACACAGCCTGAAGGGGTTAGTGCACCACAGCTAGCCGGGAGTGAGTCCGGGAAAAAGTCTGCAGCTGCCGAAGAGGCAAGAGACTTTTTCTTCCCTCTTTGTTTCCTGGTGCGCGAGGAGAGGGGATTCAGAGCGCCGCCTAAACGAACTTCAGAGACTGGCGCGAGCCGCGGCTACCAGCGCGGATCCCACAGCAACAGGGGCGCAGAGGGAAAAACGGAGAGACTCCCGCACAGAGGCTCGGCGCCGAGCAGCGCTCACCAGCCCGAGAGGCTTGTCTGCTCACCCGCCGGGGCAGGCGGGGCTGGGAGCTGAGGCTCGGCTTCGGTCGGATCGCAGGGAGAGGACTGGGGCTGGCGGCGTGAACACAGCCTGAAGGGGTTGGCGCACCACAGCTGGCTGGGAGGGAGACCGGGAAAAAGTCTGCAGCTGCCAAAGAGGCAAGAGACTTTTTCTTCCCTCTTTGTTTCGCGGCGCGCAGGGAGAGGGGATTCAGAGCGCCGCCTAAACGAGCTCCAGAGAAAGGCGCGAGCCGCGGCGATCAGCGCGGACCCCAGAGACGGGCGTGAGACGCTGGGGCTGCTGCTGCCGCCTCCAAAAAGCCTCTGTGCGAGCACAGGTCACTCTCCACACCGTCCCTCCCGGTAGCCTGTGCAGCCCGCCACTGCCAGGGTCCCGTGATCCGGGGACAACTTCCCCAGGAGAACGCACTGCGCGCCTCAGGCTGGTGCAACGTCACGCCGGCCTCTGACGCCGCAGGCTCGCCCCGCCTCCTCCATGCCCCTCCCTCCCTGCGGCCTGAGTGAGCCAGCGCCCCCAAAGCAGCTGCTCCTTTAACTCCGTCCTGTCTGGGTGGGGAATAGACGCCCTCAGGCGACCTACACGCAGAGGCGGGTCCAAATCCAAAGCTGAACCTCAGGAGCTGTGCGAACAGGGAAGAGAAGGGGAAATCTCTCCCAGCAGCCTCAGAAGCAGCGGATTAAAACTCCACAAACAACTTGATGTGCCTGCATCTGTTGAATACCTGAATAGACAACGAATCATCCCAAATACACGAGGTGGACTTTGGGAGGAGGATATATTAATTTTTCCCCTTTTCCTTTTTTTTGTGAGTGTATATGTATATGCTTCTGGGTGAGATTTTGTCTGTATAGCTTTGCTTTACAATAGCTTTATTTTACTTCACTATATTATAGCCTCTTTCTTTCTTTCTTTCTATTTTTTCTCCCTTTTACTCTGAGCCGTGTGGACGAAAGGCTCTTGGTGCTCCAGCCAGGCATCAGGGCCGTGCCTCTGAGGTGGGAGAGCCAACTTCAGGACACTGGTCCACAAGAGACCTCCCAGCTCCACGTAATACCAAACGGCAAAAATCTCTCAGAGATCTCCATCTCAACATCAAGACCCAGCATCACTCAATGACCAGCAAGCTACAGTGCTGAACACCCTATGCCAAACAACTAGCAAGACAGGAACACAGCCCCATCCATTAGCAGAGAGGCTGCCTAAAATCATAATAAGGCCACAGACACCCCAAAATACACCACCAGACATGGACGTGCCCACCAGAAAGACAAGATCCAGCCTCATCCACCAGAGCTCAGGCACTAGTTCCCTACACCAGGAAGCCTACACAACCCACTGAACCAACCTTAGCCACTGGGGACAGATACCAAAACAACGGGAACTACAAACCTGCAGCCTGTGAAAAGGAGACCCCAAACACAGTAAGATAAGCAAAATGAGACGACAGAAAAACACACAGCAGATGAAGGAGCAGGGTCAAAACACACCAGCCTTAACAAATGAAGAGGAAATAGGTAGTCTACCTGAAAAAGAATTCAGAATAATGATAGTAAGGATGATCCAAAATCTTGGAAATAGAATGGACAAAATGCAAGAAACATTTAACAAGGACGTAGAAGAACTAAAGAGGAACCAAGCAATGATGAAAAACACAATAAATGAAATTAAAAATACTCTAGATGGGATCAATAGCAGAATAACTGAGGCAGAAGAAAGGATAAGTGACCTGGAAGATAAAATGGTGGAAATAACTACTACAGAGCAGGATAAAGAAAAAAGAATGAAAAGAACTGAGGACAGTCTCAGAGACCTCTGGGACAACATTAAACGCACCAACATTCGAATTATAGGGGTCCCAGAAGAAGAAGAGAAAAAGAAAGGGACTGAGAAAATATTTGAAGAGATTATAGTTGAAAACTTCCCTAATATGGGAAAGGAAATAGTTAATCAAGTCCTGGAAGCACAGAGAGTCCCATACAGGATAAACCCAAGGAGAAACATGCCAAGACACATATTAATCAAACTGTCAAAAATTAAATATAAGGAAAACATATTAAAGGCAGCAAGGGAAAAAGAGCAAATAACACACAAGGGAATCCCCATAAGGTTAACATCTGATCTTTCAGCAGAAACTCTGCAAGCCAGAAGGGAGTGGCAGGATATACTTAAAGTGATGAAGGAGAAAAACCTACAACCAAGGTTACTCTACCCAGCACGGATCTCATTCAGATTCAATGGAGAATTTAAAACCTTTACAGACAAGCAAAAGCTGAGAGAGTTCAGCACCACCAAACCATCTTTACAACAAATGCTAAAGGAACTTCTCTAGGCAAGAAACACAAGAGGAGGAAAACACCTACAATAACAAACCCAAAACATTTAAGAAAATGGGAATAGGAACATACATATCGATAATTACCTTGAATGTAAATGGATTAAATGCTCCCACCAAAAGACACAGGCTGGCTGAATGGATACAAAAACAAGACCCATATATATGCTGTCTACAAGAGACCCACTTCAGACCTAGAGACACATACAGACTGAAAGTGAGGGGATGGAAAAAGATATTCCATGCAAATGGAAATCAAAAGAAAGCTGGAGTAGCAATTCTCATATCAGACAAAATAGACTTTAAAATAAAGACTATTACAAGAGACAAAGAAGGACACTATATAATGATCAAGGGATCGATCCAAGAGGAAGCTATAACAATTGTAAATATTTATGCACCCAACATAGGAGCACCTCAATACATAAGGCAAATACTAACAGCCATAAAAGGGGAAATCGACAGCAACACAATCATAGTAGGGGACTTTAACACCCCACTTTCACCAATGGACAGATCATCCAAAATGAAAAGAAATAAGGAAACACAAGCTTTAAATGATACATTAAACAATATGGACTTAATTGATATTTATAGGACATTCCACCCGAAAACAACAGAATACACATTTTTCTCAAGTGATCATGGAACATTCTCCAGGATAGATCATATCTTGGGTCACAAATCAAGCCTTGGTAAATTTAAGAAAATTGAAATCGTATCAAGTATCTTTTCTGACCACAACGCTATGAGACTAGATATCAATTACAGGAAAAGATCTGTAAAAAATACAAACACATGGAGGCTACACAATACATTACTTAATAACGAAGTGATCACTGAAGAAATCAAAGGGGAAATCAAAAAATACCTAGAAACAAATGACAATGGAGGTACGACGACCCAAAACCTATGGGACGCAGCAAAAGCAGTGCTAAGAGAGAAGTTTATAGCAATACAAGCCTACCTCAAGAAACAGGAAACATCTCGAATAAACAACCTAACCTTGCACCTGAAGCAATTAGAGAAAGGAGAACAAAAAAACCCCAAAGCCAGCAGAAGGAAAGAAATTATAAAGTTCAGGTCAGAAATAAATGAAAAAGAAATGAAGGAAACAATAGCAAAAATCAATGAAACTAAAAGCTGGTTCTTTGAGAAGATAAACAAAATTGATAAACCATTAGCCAGACTCATCAAGAGAAAAAAGGAGAAGACTCAGATAAATAGAATTAGAAATGAAAAAGGAGAAGTAACCACTGACACTGCAGAAATACAAAAGATCATGAGAGATTACTACAAGCAACTCTATGCCAATAAAATGGACAACCTGGAAGAAATGGACAGATTCTTAGAAATGCACAAACTGCCAAGACTGAACCAGGAAGAAATAGAAAATATGAACAGACCAATCACAAGCACTGAAATTGAAACTGTGATTAAAAACCTTCCAACAAACAAAAGCCCAGGACCAGATGGCTTCACAGGTGAATTCTATCAAACATTTAGAGACGAGCTAACACCTATCCTTCTCAAACTCTTCCAAAATATTGCAGAGGGAGGAACACGCCCAAACTCATTCTACGAGGCCACCATCACCCTGATACCAAAACCAGACAAAGATGTCACAAAGAAAGAAAACTACAGGCCAATATCACTGATGAACATAGATGCAAAAATCCTCAACAAAATACTAGCAAACAGAATCCAACAGCACATTAAAAGGATCATACACCATGATCAAGTGGGGTTTATCCCAGGAATGCAAGGATTCTTCAATATACGCAAATCAATGAATGTGATACACCATATTAACAAATTGAAGGAGAAAAACCATATGATCATCTCAATAGACGCAGAGAAAGCTTTCGACAAAATTCAACACCCATTTATGATAAAAGCCCTGCAGAAAGTAGGCATAGAGGGAACTTTCCTCAACATAATAAAGGCCATATATGACAAACCCACAGCCAACATTGTCCTCAATGGTGAAAAACTGAAACCATTTCCACTAATATCAGGAACAAGACAAGGTTGCCCACTCTCACCACTATTATTCAACATAGTTTTGGAAGTGTTAGCCACAGCAATCAGAGAAGACAAAGAAATAAAAGGAATCCAAATCGGAAAAGAAGAAGTAAAGCTGTCACTACTTGCAGATGACATGATACTATACATAGAGAATCCTAAAGATGCTACCAGAAAACTCCTAGAGCTAATCAATGAATTTGGTAAAGTAGCAGGATACAAAATAAATGCACAGAAATCTCTTGCATTTCTATACACTAATGACGAAAAATCTGAAAGTGAAATTAAGAAAACACTCCCATTTACCACTGCAACAAAAAGAATAAAATATCTAGGAATAAACCTACCTAAGGAGACAAAAGACCTGTATGCAGAAAATTATAAGACACTGATGAAAGAAATTAAATATGATACAAATAGATGGAGAGATATACCATGTTCCTGGATTGGAAGAATCAACATTGTGAAAATGACTCTACTACCCAAAGCAATCTACAGATTCAATGCAATCCCTATCAAACTACCACTGGCATTTTTCACAGAACTAGAACAAAAAATGTCACAATTTGTATGGAAACACAAAAGACCCCGAATAGCCAAAGCAATCTTGAGAACGAAAAATGGAGCTGGGGGAATCAGGCTCCCTGACTTCAGACTATACTACAAAGCTTCAGTAATCAAGACAGTTTGGTACTGGCACAAAAACAGAAATATAGATCAATGGAACAGGATAGAAAGCCCAGAGATCAACCCACACACATATGGTCACCTTATCTTTGATAAAGGAGGCAAGCATATACAGTGGAGAAAAGACAGCCTCTTCAATAAGTGGTGCTGGGAAAATTGGACAGGTACATGTAAAAGTATGAAATTAGAACACTCCCTGACACCATGCACAAAGATAAACTCAAAATGGATTAAAGACCTAAGTGTAAGGTCAGACACTATCAAACTCTTAGAGGAAAACATAGGCAGATCACTCTATGACATACATCACAGCAAGATTCTTTTTGACCCAGCTCCCAGAGAAATGGAAATAAGAACACAAATAAACAAATGGGACCTAATGAAATTTAAAAGCTTTTGCACAGCAAAGGAAACCATAAACAAGACCAAAAGACAACCATCAGAATGGGAGAAAATATTTGCAAATGAAGCAACTGACAAAGGATTAATCTCCAAGATTTACAAGCAGCTCATGCAGCTCAATAACAAAAAAACCAACAACCCAATCCAAAAATGGGCAGAAGACCTAAATAGACATTTCTCCAAAGGAGATATACAGATGGCCTACAGACACATGAAAGAATGCTCAACATCATTAATCATTAGAGAAATGCAAATCAAAACTACAATGAGATATCATCTCACACCGGTCAGAATGGCCATCATCAAAAAATCTAGAAACAATAAATGCTGGAGAGGGTGTGGAGAAAAGGGAACACTCTTGCACTGTTGGTGGGAATGTAAATTGATACAGCCACTATGGAGAACAGTATGGAGGTTCCTTAAAAAACTACAAATAGAACTACCATACGACCCAGCAATCCCAATACTGGGCATATACCCTGAGAAAACCATAGGTCAAAAAGAGTCATGTACCAAAATGTTCATTGCAGCTCTATTTACAATAGCCAGGACATGGAAGCAACCTAAATGTCCATCGACAGATGAATGGATAAAGAAGATGTGGCACATATATACAATGGAATATTACTCAGCCATAAAAAGAAATGAAATGGAGGTATTTGTAATGAGGTGGATGGAGTTAGAGTCTGTCATACAGAGTGAAGTAAGTCAGAAAGAGAAAAACAAATACAGTATGCTAACACATATATACGGAATCTAAGGGAAAAAAAAAAAAAAAG
The DNA here is from genome assembly GCF_965194825.1 of Balaenoptera physalus. Classification (NCBI taxonomy): domain Eukaryota; kingdom Metazoa; phylum Chordata; class Mammalia; order Artiodactyla; family Balaenopteridae; genus Balaenoptera; species Balaenoptera physalus. The sequence continues at coordinate 12,230,663 of NC_138891.1, read as the reverse complement.
GCCATGAAGAACCTAGTGGCAAGACGGGAATAAAGACACAGACCTACTAGAGAATGGACTTGAGGATATGGGGAGGGGGTGGGGTGAGATGTGACAGGGTAAGAGAGTGTCATGGACATATATACACTACCAAATGTAAAATAGATAACTAGTGGGAAGCAGCCACATAACACAGGGAGATCAGCTCGGTGCTTTGTGACCACCTAGAGGGGTGGGATGGGGAGGGTGGGAGGGAGGGAGATGCAAGAGGGAAGAGAAATGGGAACATATTGTATATGTATAACTGATTCACTTTGTTATAAAGCAGAAGCTAACACACCATTGTAAGGCAATTATACTTCAATAAAGATGTTTAAAAAAAAAAAATCTCATCTGAAGACATCATTCAAGGAGATTTTCTATCTCTTACTAAATTCTTACTTTAATGCAAAAAGCAAAGTAAACATTACTCCGTGCTTTTAATCAGCTAAGAGCTGCACACACACAGCAACCAACTCAAGGTTTGCATGAAGTATTTTTTACTTACAATTCCTCTCCTTGTTTGGCATTCTTGTCTGACACTAGATAGACGGATCCAAAAGTTCCACTGCCAAGTTTCTGTTGAAGCATGTATCTTCTTGCGATCAAGGGCTTTGGACATGTGGAAGCAGCTATTGATCCACTCACACACTTAGCAGCCTCTCGGAATTTCAGCATTGCTCCAAACAAGAGAGAACTGTTTGTTTGCTTATCGAAACTCAACATGCAAGTCTCCTAGGAGATGGTCAAATGCATCCAAGTAGCATCAGTCAATGCCTTAAAGAGGAAAAATCCAGTGGTCAGGTCTAACGGGTGCTGAACTATTCCTAACAAAGAGTGTAAGTTTCTGACAGTGATACCTGTACCTTGATTGGTGGACTAACAACCCAATATTGGTTAACTTTAATTGAGAAAATGTTAAAAGGTAGAGATACTGCAGATTCCAATAGAAGGCAGTCTTTCACAAAAACAGAGCCTTCCCTCAGGCATCTAAATTTGGCAGAACTGAATAACAGTCAACTTTCCCCAAAGTTCTGAGATGTATATATGTTTTCCAATCAATAATCTATTTAAGACTTTATACTCCCCACCTACTTTTTAAAAAACATCCAAGTATTAGAACTTTATAATTTCCTAAAATCTACATATCTGCATCAAGCTTTACGTATTCTTTCTTCCCACCTTATGTCTATTTTGATTAATAAATGGTGAGTTAGGATTAAACCAGAAATTAGCATATTGCTGGTTTCTTTCGATTTTTTTTTCTGTAGACTTTAAACCATGATATTTGCATTTATCAGATGTGAAGAGGGATATGGATTCGAAATGAATTTTTTCCTATCCTAAGCAAATTCTGATCCAGTTTCTGAAGTTTTTTATTATGCACACTGTGTATAGAGTAATCTCCCTGGATTGGAAACAAGATGTGTCACAAATGCAGTTCAAATCTAAAATTGTATTTTAATGTTAGCTGAACATAAATTTGTTATAGGTAAATCTGTAATTTCTCAAAAAGCTATAAATGTACAGCGGAATTATGAAAGGCAGGACTGTTTCATATGAGTATGTGCATGGTAAAATCACTTTTATTTCATCAAAATGTAAAATGTTTTGTTAGTAATTATGAAAAGTGGGTTTTATTTTAAATCTATAAGAAAAACATGATTTTAATAACTAATGAGAACAGACTGTGTAGTACAGGGAACTCTATTCAATGCTCTGTGGTGGCCTAAATGGGAAGGAAGAGGGGATATATGTACACGTGTGGCTGATTCACTTTGCTGTACAGCAGAAACTAACACAACATTGTAAAGCAACTATACTCCAACAAAAAAAAAAAAAAAAGGAAAGAAAACATGATTTTAAATTGAAGACTGTGCTCTGGAGTCAGGTCAGTCCATATTCAACAATTCCAAAGCTATAAGACAAAAACCTATTGTGCATAATGACAAAACAAGATGCTATCTGTGTACTTTGGGGTACATGGCCAGCGGGCTTCATCATGGTGGTGGCCAATTACAAATATCCTTGGAACAGAACATAAACAAGGAAATGTCTATTTACAGCATTTCCCTTCTTGAAATAATGTATTAATCAGTTAAGTTTCACCTAATGCCAGTGAGAAGGAAAACTAGTAATCAGAGAAGGAAGGAAGGGAGGGAGGGAGAAACCAAATCACCTAAGTGGCTATGTGATCACGACAATACTAAAACATCAGCATCGGGTTGGAACTTCAGAGCTGGGGCCCATACCTCAAAATGCCTGAATTATGTGGGATTATCAAGATTACAGAAAATATTAGTGAAATCTACTGCTGAAAAAACAACTGGAGAGCAGGGCTCTCAATGTGTCTGTGTGCTTCCTCTGATCACATAAAAGTGATGCTTTCTGGCCAAATTAAGCTGTTAAGAAAAAAGTATGGACTCATAGCCTTTTCAACTGTAAAGGACCCTTTCAGTAATCCTCCTTACTGGAGATAAAGGTCCCTGTCTAGGGAAGGTCAGAATAGTTCTGAGAAGTCCAATTTCCCAGGGGCTCTCATTTGTAAATGAGTGTTTAAGCCCAGCAGTGTCTAAGCAATGTGTCCAGGCTACAGAGTACCTCGGGACTAGGCTCCCTCTGGCCCAGCCTCCCAGTCGCAGCCCGGCCGCCCCCTCCCCAGACCACTCAGTCTCCTCTGTGCGACCACAGAGCCACCCGAGAACTGGTAAGCGTCCACTCGCCCCCACCTCACAGAGGTTGTGAAGGAACCTGAGCGCAAGGAACAAGCCTTATCTCTGTGTCCTCGGTGCGTGGCACACAGTAGGTTTTCAGTAAACTCTGTTAGAGCAGATAAGCGTCCAGCAGACAAGCTTGCTGCCCAAGCGGGGCGGGGGGGAGGAGGGTGTGTGGTGGGAAAGGGAGAGACGGTTCACAAAGCTGCACGTTGACCCTTAGGGGTGGAACTGTGTGGCTGGGGGCACAGACAGGGAAGGGCAGTGTTTACCAGTCTCCTCCTAGGTAACAACAAACAAGAGGAAGCAGATCTGACACCGGATTCTGCTAAAGTAGGTTTACCTTAAAGGTAAACCTTAACCCTAAGGTTGAAAGAATAATTCCTTGCCTCAAGTATTTTAAATTTACATTTTCGCAAAGCGGGCTAACACAAACGGAGGAGGCACAAGCCACACATCCTCCCGGGACGGGAGCAGGTCCGGGAGGTAAGAGCCGAGGGAAGTGAGGAGGCGCGGGCTTGGAGGCCCGGAGAGGCAGCCCTGAAATCATCACCTTCCCGGCGCCGGGAGCCCGCGAGCCCCGAGGAGCCTCCGCGTACCTTTCCGGGTGAAGGGCGAGGGGCGGCGGCGCCGCGCGCGCCCAAGGGCCAGCCAGTAACCGGGACGCCGGAAGAGCCACCTCACATTCTTGCAGCGGCGCCAGCGAAACTCCGGACCTAGGTTGCGGGGGCCGTTGCCAGGGAGACAGCGCGAGGAGTGCCGGGAAGTCGAGCGCGGCCGCTGGGCGCCGTTGCCAGGGAGACGGCGCGGGGCACTCCGGGAAGTCGGGGAGGTGGCCCCTAGCGGGTCACCGAGGCGGAAGTGTGCGCTGACCAAGGTGGGCGGGGATAAGGAGGCCGGCCCAGCGGGCCTCGCTGCCCTAACCTAACAGCAGCCGTTCGGAGCGTGCTTTCCAGCCTTCCTGGGCGACCTCGCGCCAGGCCCGGGGGCACCTCACCCCTCCGCGCAGTCGGCGCCGCTAGCTTCCTGGAATCGGGCTCCCCGTGACGTCATACTCGGAGACTTCCGGTTCTGCTCAGGAGGTTGGGCTCACGTGCCGGGATCTCTGGTCTCCCCCGGCTCCTGTGGGCTTGTGATGGAGTGGCTGGTCTTCTGGGAGGACGGAGCAGGTGGGCGCTGCCGCTGCGGGCCCGGGGGTCGCGGTTTGAAGGCCTGTATTTGAGGACTTGGAGCAAACCTTTTGCGCGCCCTCCTCCAGTCCAGAGCGCATTTGTTGAACATCTTCTGTAACTAGCTTCGGCTGAGTTGACGCGGTCTCTGCTCGCATTTGCTGTACAAGACAGACTTGAGAGAAGTAGGTACCCTACAGGGTAAGGTACTGAGACAGGGCCAAGCCTAGGGTGAAGTGAGTTGGGCACTAAATGCAAGGGGAAGCCCCAAAACTCTGTGGTCAAGATAAATAAATTTTAACACAGTATCTTTAAAAAATCAAAACTAATGAAAAAAAAAATACATGCTTGACAAAACCTCACGATTTTAAATAAAGACAGTATCAGTAACCGTGCCATGCTGAGCCATATTGGACCCTGAGGCCAAAGGAGAAACCAGTAATACTTATCCTGTGACTTAGCCAGTTGGGGAAGGATATCTTCAGTTACTGGGACGTATATGCCAAGACAGATGAGAAGAGCCTCTGGTTAGCGTGAAACTGGAGAGTTCAGTTCCTCCAGGCTTGAAACTCGGAACTATGCTAATTAAGACGGGCCCATAAGCCAAGGCCTCAAAGAAACTCCCAGACTCTGATAATGAAAATAGAAAAACTGGATCCATATCATTGACCCTACACACTTTAGTTAACTGAAGCCTAATGCTTTCTAATTTATTAATTATGTTATTGAGGTTATCATTTTTATAGCTTAGGATCTTTTACGCTGACCCCACAAAACAAATATTCTGTGTTGTAGGATGGTGACTGTCTCAGTATCAAAGTCCGCAGAAGTTCTGTACGTCAGCAGCCTCCGTCCCTGTCCAAAGAGCAGACTCCATGAAGCCATTGAGTTTGTGCCTTGTAACATATGGGGAAAGCGAGAGAGAATGAAAAAGCACTCAGCTAGGTGGTATTGCCTGAGAATCTAGGTAAGGACTAAGATGCTGACACCTAATGTGTTCTATTTAAAGAGCTCTTCATAACATTTGCTGTTGATTTGATGGTGCTAGAAACAGTAGCTTGGTCCCCCATAAGCAACATCAATTAAAAGTGTGTTCTCTTGTTTTAAACAGGCAATTCTTCAGACAGTCATGGGTATCCGAGGACTAATGAGTTTTGTGGAAGATCATAGTAATGAGTTCTTCACAGATTTGAAGTTGCGAGACACAAAAATTATCATTGACGGCTATGCCCTCTTCCACCGGCTTTGCTTCAGTTCAAACTTAGAGCTCCGGTATGGAGGGGACTATGATTCTTTTACAGATGTTGTAGAAAAATTCTTTGAATCACTTTCTGCTTGTAAAATCTGCGCATATGTTGTTTTAGATGGAGGATGTGACATTTCAGATAAAAAGCTTAACACTTTAAAGGATCGAGCTAGGGAGAAGATCCAGATGGCCCATTCCCTTTCTGTTGGCGGGGGTGGGTATGTGTGTCCCTTACTCATCCGCGAAGTATTCATACAGGTTCTGATCAAGCTGCGGGTACGTTTTGTCCAGTGCTTTTCGGAAGCAGATCGGGACATCATGACCCTTGCTAATCACTGGAATTGCCCCGTGTTATCGTCTGATAGTGACTTTTGCATTTTTGACCTGAAAAGTGGGTTTTGCCCATTGAATAGCTTTCAGTGGAGAAACGTGAACACTATCAAGGGTACACGAGACTGCTATATCCCTGCCAAGTGCTTTTCCCTTGATGCACTCTGCTGTCACTTCGGCAATATGAACAAAGTTCTGCTGCCTCTCTTCGCGGTGCTGTGTGGAAATGACCACGTTAATCTGCCCGTCGTGGAGACGTTCTTAAGTAAAGTATGTCTTCCTCTTGGGGCTCCCAGTTCTAAGGGGAGGAGACACCACCGGGTGCTGGGACTTCTGAATTGGTTGTCTCGTTTTGCTGACCCTACCGAAGCCTTAGACAACGTTCTGAAACATCTCCCCGGAAAGAGTCGAGGAACCGTGAAGAAGCTTCTCTGTGGCTCCATGGGGGAGTACCTGCAGTCCCAGGGGAGGCTGCAGGACTTCTTCCAGCATGGTGCTTACGCCTGCCCAGACACCTGGAATCCGGGCTTACCGCCATGGGTGCTCGTGGCCTTGGCCAGAGGCCAGCTGTCCCCTTTCATCAGCGATGCTCTGGTGCTGAGACGGACCATTCTCCACACACAGGTAGAAAACATGCAGCGACCAAACGCCCACAGAATCTCTCTGCCCATCCGGCAAGTCATCTATGGGCTCCTTGTGAATACTCCTCCACATCCGGGAAATGTGACCTGGGATGCACTGCCTCCTCAGCCTCCAACTTTCAGCGAAGTGGAAAGGATTAATAAAAATATCAAAACATCAATTGTTGATGCAGTAGAACTGCCCAAGGATCATTCTGACTTAAGCAGATTGACTGAGGTAAGTGTTTGTAATACTACTGCAATTTCTGTAAAGCATTTTACAGGTTACAAAGTGCTTTCATGTGTATTATCTCTCTTAACATAACAAACTGAGGTTGGTTGCTATATTGCCCCCATTTCATAGCTGATAAAACTAAGACTCAGCTAAATCCTTGCCAGGGAATTATCCGTGCTAGGACTCAAACCTAGATCTTTTAGCTCCAAATCTGCCATTTCCACTGTACTTCAGTAGCATGTGTTATCTTTGCGGTTATTACTACTACTCTGTTGTTAACTAGCTATCAGTAGAATGGGGTTAGTTACTAAAAAAAAAGGAAAGGGAAAAAAATTCTGAGCTGCAGAAAAAAGAAAGCTTGCCTTTAGGCCTTGATCAAAGGCACAACTAACATCTCAGACTGCAGTGGATTGCAACTAACAGGATTAATACTGATGCTTAGGCCTAATTTTTCATCTTTATTGATGAGGACTTTTTTTTTAGACTTGAGATTTATGGCATCATGGTGATTTGCTTAGTTTGATACTGAAAACATGACTCTTAGCCTAACTCAGTGTTGATTAAACCTGAGTAACAGACCAACCCCCTTTTCAAGGTAAAAGAAATTCTCATGGATCCCAGTGTTTACTTAGTTTTTTTATAATATTACATAAATATATTAAAAATTACAAAATAGATGTGAAGCTGCTTATGCGAACACAATTAAATTTACAAATTAAATGCAGATAAACTCACAATTCCAATTGCATTGGTTATTGGGTTTTTTTTAATTTTTGTTTTTAAATTTATTTATTTATTTTTGGCTACATTGCATCTTTGTTGCTGCACGCAGGCTTTCTCTAGTTGCAGCGAGCGGGGGCTACTCCACTGCAGTGCATGGGCTTCTCATTGTGGTGGCTTCTCTTGTTGCGCAGCACAGGGTTTAGGCACGTGGCCTTCAGTACTTGTGGTACGCAGGCTCAGTAGTTGTGGCTCATGGGCTCTAGAGCACAGGCTCAGTAGTTGCGGTGCACGGGCTTAGTTGCTCTGTGGCATGTGGGATCTTCCCGGACCAGGGATTGAACCTGTGTCCCCTGCATTGGCAGGTGGATTCTTAACCACTGCGCCACTAGGGAAGTCCTGGTGGGGTTTTGGATCCAACTCAATATTCAGACTCAGGAGACTCTCTCAGGCCACTCAGGGTGCAAGTCTGCTCCGGGATATAGGGCTGCGTAACAGCGTCCATGAAGGTTTGAATCAAGAGCGGGAGTCCTCCTAACGGTCTACACCATTGATTCTCCTGGGGGTGATTTTGCCCCCCAGGAGACACTTGGCAGTGTCTGGAGACACTTTTGATTGGCAGTACTTGGGGAGGGGTGGCTGTTGCTACTGGCATATAGTCGGGAGAAGCCAAGTATGTTGCTAAACATCTTACAGTTGACAGGACAGCACCCCCAGCCAAGAGTTATCCAGCCCAGAATGCCCACACAGGCGACCAGGAACTAGCCCTTTTAGCCTCCCCATTGGTGACAGCTCAGGCAGGAGGAACAAGATTCACATCGGTGGGTCCAGGAGCCTCCTTGGCAATGGGGAATGACTGCTGTTAGGAACAGGGTTTCTTTCTGGGGTGATGAAATGTTCTGGAATTAGAGGTGGTTGCACAGGCTTATAAATAAAACTACTTTAAAAGGGTGAATTTTATGACATGGGAATTATATCTCAATTAAAGAAGGAAAAAGTCCCACTGGCCTCCTTCCCCACGGGATCTACTCTTTCTTGTAACAATTCCATAGACATAGCTTCTGAGGTCCCTGCAAGGGACATGCCTGATTACAAGTCACTGCACTCAGAGAAGCCCCAAGATAGGGCGTCCCCATCTGGTTTGTACAGTTCATTTATTGTGTAAGTCTAGATACAATTTTACAGGAGTCATTCTTATCATGCTAAGTAGCACAGCTGACTAACTTCATCATATTTCCAGGTTTAAAGAACTGGAGAGTTGAGCATAGGTCAAATTCCAAACAGGAATTTATTAAAACTTTACCCACACCAGAAAAATTGAAATTAGCAACAGTGTGGCTGTTAGCATAGCTGACGCTGTCCCGAGCCCTTACAGCTCTTCCTATCCTTTCACTGACCCTACCCAGGACTGTACTGTACCGTCAGTCACTCCTCTGCATCAAGGGCTTTGTGGTTAATAGAGACTGTTTAATAATCATTACGACCAGGTGCCCTCTATGCTCTGTTAGTCCCCAAACAATGAAAACCTTTTCTGACGTACTCACGGCGCCCATGAGACTGGCTAGCTACCCATTCATGAATCTTGACTTAGGAATGCACACCCTGTTTCCAAGCACCCCCCACCACAAGGTTAACTATAAATTGTCCCAGTGGCCCCGCAGCCGTGCGCAGTGCAGTTGCACATGCTTCCGATTAATCGTTGTCCACCAGATCCCGATCCCACCCTGAGTACGTTACCCGCCGATAAACTGATCCAATGACTGCATGGAGCCGCCTGCCTCGTTTTCCAGTCTCAGGATGCCTTCTCAGTTTGGTGGGCACTTCTCATTCCCTCCACCCTCCAACAGAAACATTCTGAAGGGTGTTTTGCTGAAATTACATTTCTCCTCACAACATAAATGGTGCTATGTTGGAGGGCTTTTTTTTTTTTTACTTTTTTTATGGCTTTATTGAGAAGTGTCTTTAAGTGTGCATACTCTGATGAGTTTTGACGTACATTTACATCCATGAATCCATCCTACAATTAAGATAATGAATGTATCCATCAGCCCTAAACATTTCCTCTGCCTCTCTGCCCTTCATCCTTCCCTCAGTGTGTACACATAGCAAAGTGCACAGATAATTTACACCTTGTTGAGTTCTTACCGGCTCAGCAGTTCCATGTAAAGGGCACCCAGATGAAGACGCATTATCAGCACCCCCACCTTCCCCAGTGTGGTTCCAGTCACTCCCTCCCTTACCCCTTGTACTCACTGTTCTGATCTCTAACAACCTTGAGTACTTTGTTTTTACACTTTATAAATCGTCTGGCTTCTTTTATTCAACATGGTGTTCATGAGATTCATTCATATCACTGTGCATAGTTGTAGATCGTTCATTTCTCATTGTTGTGTATTTTTACTTTGTGGGAATGTACCACAATTGATTGTTCCATTTTATAGCTGATGGGCATTTGTGCAGTTTGCAGTTTGGGTTATTATGAATACTGCTATGAACATCCGAGTGTACAGCATTTAGTAAAAATACGGTCACATTTCTGTTGCACATATAACTAGGAGTGGAGTTGCTGGGACATAAGACACACGTATGTTCAGCTTAGAAGACACATTGCCAAGTGCTCTTGCACAGTGGTTTTACCAATAAATATTCTGACCAGCAGTTTATGAGAGTTCCTCTTACTTTATACCCTTGCCCTTACTTGGTATCTTCTATCCTTTTAAAAAATTTTAGCTGTTCCCTTTTTTTTTTATTTAAACAGATTTTTATTAGCTTTATTCTTTTTTTTTGAATTTCATTTTATTTATTTTTTTATACGGCAGTTTCTTATTAGTTATCCATTTTATACATATTAGTATATATATGTCAATCCCAATTGCCCAATACGTCACACCACCACCACCACCCCCTCACCGCTTTCCCCCCTTGGTGTCCGTACGTTCTCTACATCTGTGTCTCAATTTCTGCCCTGCAAACCAGTTCATCTGTAGCATTTTTCTAGGTTCCACATATATGCGTTAATATACGATATTTGTTTTTCTCTTTCTGACTTACTTCACTCTGTATGAGAGTCTCCAGATTCATCCACATCTCTACAGATGACCGAATTTCGTTCCTTTTTATGGCTGAGTAATATTCCATAGTATATATGTACCACATCTTCTTTATCCATTCATCTGTCGATGGGCATTTAGGTTGCTTCCATGACCTGGCTATTGTAAATAGTGCTAAAGTGAACATCGGGGTGCAAGTGTCTTTCTGAATTATGGTTTTTTCTGGGTATATGCCCAGTAGTGGGATTCCGGGGTCATATGGTAATTCTATTTTTAGTTTTTTAAGGAACCTCCATATTGTTCTCCATAGTGGCTGTATCAATTTACATTCCCACCAACAGTGCAAGAGGGTTCCCTTTTCTCCACACGCTCTCCAGCATTTGTTTGTAGATTTTCTGATGATGCCCATTCTAACAGGAGTGAGGTGATACCTCATTGTAGTTTTGATTTGCATTTCTCTAATAATTAGTGATGTTGAGCATCTTTTCATGTGCTTCGTGGCCGTCTGTATGTCTTCTTTGGAGAAATGTCTATTTAGGTCTTCTGCCCATTTTTGGATTGGGGTGTTTGTTTCTTTAATATTGAGCTGAATGAGCTGTTTATATATTTTGGAGATTAATCCTTTGTCCGTTGATTCGTTTGCAAATATTTTCTCCCATTCTGAGGGTTGTCTTTTCGTCTTGTTTATGGTTTCCTTTGCTGTGCAAAAACTTTGAAGTTTCATTAGGTCCCATTTGTTTATTTTTGTTTTTATTTCCATTACTCTAGGCGGTGGATCAAAAAAGATCTTGCTGTGATTTATGTCGAAGAGTGTTCTTCCTATGTTTTCCTCTAAGAGTTTTATAGTGTCCAGTCTTATATTTAGGTCTCTAATCCATTTTGAGTTTATTTTTGTGTATGGTGTTAGGGAGTATTCTAATTTCATTCTTTTACATGTAGCTGTCCAGTTTTCCCAGCACCACTTATTGAAGAGACTGTCTTTTCTCCATTGTATATCTTTGCCTCCTTTGTCATAGATTAGTTGACCATAGGTGCGTGGGTTAATCTCTGGGCTTTCTATCTTGTTCCATTGATCTATGTTTCTGTTTTTGTGCCAGTACCATATTGTCTTGATTACTGTAGCTTTGTAGTATAGTCTGAAGTCAGGGAGTCTGATTCCTCCAGCTCCATTTTTTTCCCTCAAGACTGCTTTGGCTATTCGGGGTCTTTTGTGTCTCCATACAAATTTTAAGATGATTTGTTCTAGCTCCGTAAAAAATACCATTGGTAATTTGATAGGGATTGCATTGAATCTGTAGATTGCTTTGGGTAGTAGAGTCGTTTTCACAATATTGATTCTTCCAATCCAAGAACATGGTATATCTCTCCATCTGTTGGTATCATCTTTAATTTCTTTCATCAGTGTCTTATAGTTTTCTGCATACAGGTCTTTTGTCTCCCTAGGTAGATTTATTCTTAGGTATTTGATTCTTTTTGTTGCAATGGGAAATGGGAGTGTTCCCATATTTTCTCTTTCAGATATTTGATCATTAGTGTATAGAAATGCAAGAGATTTCTGTGCATTAATTTTGTATCCTGCAACTTTATCAAATTCCTTGATTAGCTCTAGTAGTTTTCTGGTGGTATCTTTAGGATTCTCTATGTATAGTATCATGTCATCTACAAACAGTGACAGTTTTACTTCTTCTTTTCCAATTTGTATTCCTTTTATTTCTTTTTCTTCTCTGATTGCCGTGGCTAGGACTTCCAAAACTATGTTGAATAATAGTGGTGAGAGTGGACATCCTTGTCTTGTTCCTGATCTTAGAGGAAATGCTTTCAGTTTTCCACCACTGAGAATGATGTTTGCTGTGGGTTTGTTGTATATGGCCTTTATTATGTTGAGGTAGGTTCCCTCTATGCCCACTTTCTGGAGAGTTTTTTCATAAATTGGTGTTGAATTTTGTCAAAAGCTTTTTCTGCATCTATTGAGATGATCATATGGTTTTTCTTCTTCAATTTGTTAATATGGTGTATCACATTGATTGATTTCTGTATATTGAAGAATCCTTGCATCCCTGGGATAAATCCCACCTGATAATGGTGTATAATCCTTTTAATGTGTTTTTGGATTCTGTTTGCTAGTATTTTGTTGAGGATTTTTGCATCTGTATTCATCAGTGATATTGGTTTGTAATTTTATTTTTTTGAAGTATTTTTGTCTGGTTTTGGTATCAGGGTGATGGTGGCCTCATAGAATGAGTTGGGAGTGTTCCTCCCTCGGAATTTTTTGTAAGAGTTTGAGAAGGATGGGTGTTAGCTATTCTCTAAATGTTTGATAGAATTCACTTGTGAAGCCATCTGATCCTGGACTTTTGTTTGTTGGAAGATTTTTAATCACAGTTTCATTACTTGTGATTGGTCTGTTCATATTATCTATTTCTTCCTGGTTCAGTCTTGGAAAGTTATACCATACTAAGAATTTGTCCATTTCTTCCAGGTTGTCCATTTTATTGGCATAGAGTTGCTTGTAGTCGTCTCTTAGGATGCTTTGTATTTCTGCGGTGTCTGTTGTAACTTCTCCGTTTTCGTTTCTAATTTTATTGATTTGAGTCCTCTCCCTCTTTTTCTTGACGAGTCTGGCTAATGGTTTACCAATTTTGTTTATCTTCTCAAAGAACCAGCTTTTAGTTTTATTGATCCTTGCTATTGTTTTCTTTGTTTCTATTTCATTTATTTCTGCTCTGATCTTTATGATTTCTTTCCTTCTGCTAACTTTGGGTTTTGTTTGTTCTTCTTTCTCTAGTTTCTTTAGGTGTAAGGTTAGATTGTTTATTTGAGATTTTTCTTGTTTCTGAGGTAGGCTTGTATAGCTATAAACTTCCCTCGTAGAACTGCTTTTGCTGCATCCCATAGGTTTTGGATCGTGGTGTTTTCATTGTCATTTGTCTCTAGGTATTTTTTGATTTCCTCTTTGATTTTTTTCAGTGATCTCTTAGTTATGTAGTAACGTATTGTTTAGCCTCCATGTGTTTGTGTTTTTAACATTTTTTTTCCAGTAATTGATTTCTAATCTCATAGCATTGTGGTCAGAAAACATGCTTGATATGATTTCAATTTTCTTAAATTTACTGAGGCTTGATTTGTGACCCAAGATGTGATCTATCCTGGAGAATGTTCCGTGTGCACTTGAGAAGAAAGTGTAATCTGCTGTTTTTGGATGGAATGTCCTATAAATATCAATTAAATATATCTGGTCTATTGTGTCATTTAAAGCTTCTGTTTCCTTGTTAATTTTTTGTTTGGATGATCTGTCCATTGGTGTAAGTGAGGTGTTGAAGTCCCCCACTATTATTGTGTTACTATTTCCTGTATTATAGCTGTTAGCAGTTGCCTTATGTATTGAGGTGCTCCTGTGTTGGGTGCATATATATTTATAATTGTTGTATTTTCTTCTTGGATTGATCCCTTGATCATTATGTAGTGTCCTTCCTTGTCTCTTGTAACATTCTTTATTTTAAAGTCTATTTTATCTGATATGAGTATTGCTGTTCCAGCTTTCTTTTGATTTCCATTTGCATGGAATATCTTTTTCCATCCCCTCACCTTCAGTCTATATGTGTCCCTAGGTCTGAAGTGGGTCTCTTGTAGACAGCATATATATGGGTCTTGCTTTTGTATCCATTCAATGAGCCTGTGTCTTTTGGTTGGAGCATTTAATCCATTCACGTTGAAGGTAATTATCAATATGTATGTTCCTATTACCATTTTCTTTATTGTTTTGGGTTTGTTTTTGTAGGTCCTTTACTTCTCTTGTGTTTCCCACTTAGAGAAGTTCCTTTAGCATTTGTTGTAGAGCTGGTTTGGTGGTGCTGAATTCTCTTAGCTTTTGCTTGTTTGTAAAGCTTTTGATTTCTCCATCGAATCTGAATGAGATCCTTGCTGGGTAGAGTAATCTTGGTTGTAGGTTCTTCCCTTTCATCACTTTAAGTGTATCATGGCACTCTCTTCTGGCTTGTAGAGTTTCTGCTGAGAAATCAGCTGTTAACCTTATGGGAGTTCCCTTGTATGTTATTTGTTGTTTTTCCCTTGCTGCTTTCAATAATTTTTCTTTGTCTTTAATTTTTGCCTATTTGATTACTATGTGTCTTGGTGTGTTTCTTCTTGGGTTTATGCTGTATGGGACTCTCTGCACTTCCTGGACTTGGGTGGCTATTTCCTTTCCCATGTTAGAGAAGTTTTCGACTATAATCTCTTCAAATATTTTCTCGGGTCCTTTCTCTCTCTCTTCTCCTTCTGGGACCCCTATAATACGAATGTTTTTGCATTCAGTGTTGTCCCAGAGGTCTCTTAGGCTGTCTTCATTTCTTTTCATTCTTCTTTCTTTATTCTGTTCTGCAGCAGTGAATTCCACCATTCTGTCTTCCAGGTCACTTATCCATTCTTCTGCCTCAGTTATTCTGCTATTGATTCCTTCTAGGGTATTTTTCATTTCAGTTATTGTATTGTTCATCTCTGTTTGTTTGTTCTTTAATTCTTCTAGGTCTTTGTTAAACATTTCTTGCATCTTCTCGATCTTTGCCTCCATTCTTTTTCCAAGGTCCTGGATCATCTTCACTATCATTATTCTGAATTTTTTTCTGGAAGGTTGCCTATCTCCACTTCATTTAGTTGTTTTTCTGGGGTTTTATCTTGTTCCTTCATCTGGTATATAGCCCTCTACCTTTTCATCTTGTCTGTCTTTCTGTGAATGTGGTTTTTCTTCCACAGGCTGCAGGATTGTAGTTCTTTTTGCTTCTGCTGTCTGCCCTCTGGTGGATGAGGCTATCTAAGAGGCTTGTGCAAGTTTCCTGATGGGAGGGACTGGTGGTGGGTATAGCTGGCTGTTGCTCAGGTAGGCAGAGCTCAGTAAAACTTTAATCCGCTTGTCTGCTGATAGGTGGGGCTGGGTTCCCTCTCTGTTGGTTGTTTGGCTTGAGGCGACCCAACACTGGAGCCTACCCGGGCTCTTCAGTGGGGCTAATGGCAGACTCTGGGAGGGCTTATGCCAAGGAGTACTTCCCAGAACTTCTGCTGCCAGTGTCCTTGTCCTCTCGGTGAGCCACAGCCACCCCCCGCCTCTGCTGGAGACCCTCCAACACTAGCAGGTAGGTCTGGTTCAGTCTCCTATGGGGTCACTGCTCCTTCCCCTGGGTCCCGATGCGCACACTACTTTGTGTGTGCCCTCCAAGAGTGGAATTTCTGTTTCCCCTAGTCCTGTCGAAGTCCTGCAATCAAATCCTGCTAGCCTTCAAAGTCTTGATTCTCTAGGAATTCCTCCTCCCTTTGCCAGACCCCCAGGTTGGGAAGCCTGACGTGGGGCTCAGAACCTTCACTCCAGTGGGTGAACTTCTGTGGTATAAGTGTTTGCCAGTCTGTGAGTCACCCACCCAGCAGTTATGGGATTTGATTTTATTGCTATTTCGCCCCTCCTACCATCTCATTGTGGTTTCTCCTTTGTCTTTGGATGTGGTGTATCTTTTTTGGTGAGTTCCAGTGTCTTCCTGTCGATGATTGTTCAGCAGTTAGTTGTGAATCCGGTGCTCTCGCAAGAGGGAGTGAGAACACGTCCTTCTACTCCACCCAATTTTAGCTGTTCTTATGGTTGCCATCATTTTAGCCAATTTGGTGGGTGTTAGTTTGCATTTCTCTGATGACTTATTTGAACACCTTTGCATGTGTTCACTGGCCATTTGCATATTCTGTTAAGTTTCTATTCAAAGCCTTTTGCCCATTTTCCTGTTTTTTGGTTTATTTCTATATACAGGTCCTTTGTCAAATAACATTGTGGGAGCATACTGTGGGTTGTCTTTTCACTCAAGTATGTTTTGCTGAACAAAAGTTCTTAATACACTCTAATCTAAAATTTTATTATTTATGCCTGTCACTTTTGTGACCTACTTAAGAAATTATTGCCTGCTCCAAGGTCATGAAAAATATTTTTGCCTTTTACACTTAGATCTGAAATCTATCTAGAATTGATTTGTTTGTGTGTGTGGTGTGACATAGGGGTCAGGACACTTTTCCCCCACATGAAAATCCAGTTGAGTCAATGAGTACAGCAGGTGGATTATACTCCGGGCTCAGTGGAGGTGACAAGTGTTCTCATCACGTACTTGTATTCAAAGTGGGGTGAGATTTTAGTTCAGTGTCTGTGTAGTGACATCATTTGGCTTTCCCTTGGCACCATCAATTCTGCATTTTAGCTCAATGTTGTTAGCTCTAATTAGCCCGTGATAATTCTAAAGGGAATCAGGTGCAAATATGATTCCAAAGGTGTGCAGGTACAAGTATGGAGACTTTGTGATAATATCTTCATTTTGTATGCTTAACATGATGTGACAGTAATACTTCATCTGCTCTGTGCCAGCCCTTGCAATAGAAACTTTATACAACCTCTCATTTATTTCCCACAGTAACCACGTAGGGTAGAGTTTCCATTTTGGCTGTGTCACTTGCAGTGGACAGAGCACCATTCAGGTTAACCCGTGAGAGGCTAACCATAAGGAGAGATGGAAGGGATCATTCTTAGGGAGTAAGTCAGTGCCAAGCCCAGCCTCTCTCCGGGTGCCTCTGCCTCTGAGGCAGCTTCTTCTGCAGACTTGTCACACGGGATGAACCCTGACTAGATTTAAGGGCTGTGAGCAGAGTAGTCCCCCTTGGGGAAGGGAACAAGGACTAGTGGGTTCCATGAAACATCTGTGTGACTCATTCTAGTGCCCATTTTACAGATGATCAGACCTGAGTGTAGAAAAGCTCAGAAACTCGCTCAAGGCTGCAGAGTTAGTGAGGGCAGAACCTCTCTGAAGTCAAAGGCCAGACTCTGCTTGGTTCATAGAAGTTGTAACTTGGCTAGAGATTTCAATAATTTAAGCATTATATGTCAGAAAAGAATTCATGTGTTTTCTTAGCTTTGCATGGTAGGTCTTTCTATCAGTTTAGATTATGAGGAATATATTTAAATTTAAGTAGTTAATGCTACTTCCCATAGGGGTGATTGACTGTACTGTAAACCACTTTGCGTATTTCTAATTTTTAAATTTTTATCACAGTATCAAATTATTAAAACCAGTACCTATAAATCATTGTATTAAAGTTGTCATACATTGATGATGAACCTATTTTGTCAGTTACAACGTGTTTTACTTCAAGTTAACATCTCTGTTTTCAACTGTCAACACACTTACTTACTGACTAGGTGTTAGGTGCCAAGAAATGTGCCAGACTGTCTCATCCTTCCAGAAAATTAAGAAGGAAATCTTTTCTGGGTGTGTACAGACACCAGTAATACAGACTATTTTTTTTCCTTTTAGAGTTTGATTGTGAAGTCACCCAGAGATGCTCTTTTAATAGTCCTAATTTCCTTATCTGTAAAAGTGTGTGACCTGCAAGGTCCCTTATGGTTCTTAAATCTTAAGATTCACAGTAAATCAACTATACTTCAGTTTTTTAAAAAATGGAATAAAAATCAACAAAAAAAAAGAAGAAGAAAAAAAGATTCATTAAGGCAAAATTATGTCTACCAGAAGCCCGAAGGCCTCATAGCTGTTTACTTCCTTTTGTTTGAAGCCTGGAGTGAAAGTTGGTGTGGTATGTTATTACAAGGACAATGCGGGCAGCCCTTAAATATTCCTATTTGCTGGAATATACCTGGCACTAGAAGCGGCCACCCTGGGACAATCCCCGTGTGGGAGAAAACAGACAATAAGACATTCAGCTGGGTTGGGACGTGAGGCAGGACCCAGACAAGCAGAAGGCTGCGTGGGATGCTGCAGAGGGTGCACGTGGTCAAAGTCTGCCTTCCGGAGGTGATTGGTGATGGCATCACAGAGGAGGGGGGCCGGAACAGTCACCGGCAGGTAAGGCTAGGGTTGAGTATAGATCTTTGTTTCTTAAAGCAGAAGAGTTAAAATGCAGATTCCTGGGCTCCCCTCATTTACTGAATCACTTTAAGGGGTGGGGCCTGAGGATTGTTTTAACAAGCTTCCCAGGTGACAGGCACACTGCAGATGCCCAACAGCCTGTGTGGGGGATGGACTGACGCGAGCAAGGGCTGTGCAGCGGGAGGAGACAGCACGTCCAGCCAGTCACTGTATTTATTACGCCCCTTATGAAGGTTCTAATTTTGAGTGTGGCTGATTTTTTTCCACAGGAAGATAAGAAACTGACCTAGAGAATGAAAAAAAAAGACATTCTCCAAAGTAACTTACAGAATGTTTGGTGTATATTTTCAGCTCTCCTTGACTAGACGGCAGATACTTCTGTTAGAAACGCTGAAAGTGAAACAGAGCATCCTGGACCCAATCCCTGCTGCGTTGAAGTTGCCCATCGCCGTCAGCTGCTACTGGGTGCAGCACACGGAGGCCAAGGCCAAGCTGCATCATCTGCAGGCCTTACTGCTGGGGATGCTGATGGGACCCTTGCATGCCATGAGCAACAGCCCTGGTAGGTATCTGGAAGTCCCAGGAGTATGTTACTTGCATGTAATCAAACATTTAAACAAACAAACAAAAATTCTCGGATTATTTACTTCCATCAGTTATATCAGAACTTCGAAGTGGGGCACCAAAATGTCACTCATTCCTTGTCGATCTTTCTGAGTGCTCCGTGTACCAGGTCAGTGCTGGAGGGCTTGACCTCAAGGGCACAGCAGTGAAGATGCGCCGATGCTGCCTCAGCCCCCTGTCCTGTGGCACCTGACGCTCGGTCTGTAAAGCGTGACCATGATGTACATTTTGTGCTCCGTGTTCCCTGTCCTTCTCTTCAGTGCAGCAGCAGCATCTCCCCTGGAAACTTAAGTAAACTTGCCCATTGGTGAAACTTAAGAATACCTACAATTACTGTAAACATTCATGCTTGTGCTGTTTTGTGTTGTTTTTTTTTTACTTTCTTTTTTCTCCACTGTAAGTTTCAATTAGTATATGAGTTGTGATGGTCGAAATGGTAACTTCTCTTTCTATTAGAGAAATACACTTTGAGGCAGTTTCAGTTTTATTTAAACATCAGGTGAAATAAATGTTGATGCATTGGAGCACTTCAATCCTCTAATGGGATTATTCTCTTTACAAAATTATGAATGCTTTATCCAAACATGTATAATAGTTGTCACACTCTAGAACAGTACTAACGTGATGGCTACTAGCCACAGGTGGCTATTTAAAATTAAAACTTCAGCTTCTCAATGCACTTGCCACATTGCAAGTGCCCAGTAGCCACAGGTGGCTAGAGGCTGCTGGACTGGACAGCACAGATGTAGAACGTTCCCGTCACTGCAGAAAGTTCTGGACAGCACTGCTCTGGCATTTACTGTTTAAAATAAGTTCATGAAAGGGTGAGCCGGCATAGACTCCAGGACACCCCAAAGTGGGAGAGCAGCTGTCAGAAGGGACTGTTGCACAGCAAGTTAAGTTCTGGCCCACTGCTGGTTAGGACACAAGTTTAGGGTGTTTCCTCTCATTGAACATAAATATAGTTTAAGAAAATTCTCAGAGCACCAGTCTATTAAGTCTTTACCTGAGTCCAACAGAAGGGGCATGTCAAGGGTCTGTTTCTTTTCTTTTAGGAATGTGGACCCCACACCCAGGCAGGCTCAGTGCCTTGCTGCTCGCTCATTGGTAAAAGGTGGGCCTCCTTTTCCTTCCTTCCAGGTTGGTCCGGAAGGCAGGCTGCACGTGGAGCCGGGACCAGGCAGGTTTCCCGGGGTGGTTGCCGCATGTCCTCCACCACTGAGGAGGTGGCCGATTTGCCCCATTCTCTATGAGTCATACTCTTATTCTCTTCCCATACAACAGAAGGTAAAGCGTGTTTTGAACACACGGCTGTTTCTTTAAGGAAATGTAGTGAAATAGAACAGTAAAGAGAAGGGAATTTTTCATAGAGACAGATTTAGGGTTTGGAGAGTTCAGGTGCAGATGTCTTTAAAGTCAGGTAGTAGATTAAAGGAAGAGATACTATTGTAAGGAAAAAGATAAAGAATTTGGGGTTGAATAAAGTTAGGTTGTCACTAAAAGTGCATCTCAGTATAAATATTTCAGTTTATACATTGAAAGGCTTTTACATTGACATGAAAATAGAAAAGAGCCAAAAAAGAAAAGCATTTTGGTTATTCAGTTTTTTTCTTTATGGAATTTGAAGTTTTATATATGGAGAAAATTACAACATGATACAGTGTTTTTGGAAATACTGCCCTTGGGTTGTGTCTTTATCTAGATGAGGAAGCTCTGCAGGGCCGTGGTGCTGAGATGCTGTATGAAGAGCTGCAGAGAGTAAAGGCACAGCCGGGCCCGAGGCTGGACTTAGACACAGCTCACATCTTCTGTCAGTGGCAGTGCTGCCTGCAGATGGGGCTGTATCTCAACCAACTGCTGTCCGCGCCTCTCCCAGAGCCAGACCTAACTCGGTAAGCACCCCGGGAAACTAGTGCAGGTGGCGGCATGTAGAAGTAAATACTTCAGTTTACATTTAACGCAAAGAAGTTTTTTTTAAAAAAATAAAACTTAGTATATATAACTGGTCTTGGATCACTGTTGTAGCTGAAGAGCTGTAATATTAAGTTTTTAAAATATTAAATTACTTCCATATTTCCAAAGAAAGTTTCCATGATTTTTTAAAGTTTTCCAAATTTAAAAAAATCTGTTCCTTAAAATAAAAATGAGAGGCAGTTGTTGGTAGATTATAGCTCTTTCCCTCATTTCTTTCAGGTCTTTATTCAAATATCACGTTATAAAGGCTTTTTCTGATCATCTTACTGAAATATTATTCTCTGCTTCCAATTTCTCTAGTCCTATTACTCTTCTGTATTTTTGTATTGATAATTGCATTTCTTACCACTCAGCATATTGTTTACTCATTCATTCAGATATTAAATGCTTACTCTGTGCTAGGGTGTAGTGAGCAAAACATTTAAAAAGTCTGTGCTCTCACAGAGCTTTTATTTTAGTGAGGTGACTATTAGATGCTTATGTGGATTTTTTTTATTTGGGGCTTTTGTTTTGCCAGGCAAGTGTGAAGAAGGGAGAGACAGCCTGTATGCCAGAAGTGGTTTAACGTTTGACTATGGAGTGTAAGCTGCGTAAGCAGGAAAGGATAGCAGTAGGGGGTGAGCCAGTAAAAAGGGTGGTAGGATCAATGGATTGGACATCAGGGTGATTATCCGTTCAAGGGAGTGAGTGAGGAAGATAAAAGGGAGATGGTTAGAAAATGGAGTTGAGATTACGTATGTGCTTTGTCTCTCCACTTGAAGATAAGCTCTGGGTGTGTGCTGGGACTTGCCTGTTTTGTTTACTGTTGTAGCCCCAGTGCCTAGCATTAAGTACTCAAATACTTGTTGAATTAATGAGTGCTATACGGAGGCCTATCATATATACTGGTGTGACTTGAAATGTTTCAAGTTGAAAGCTTCCTAGCAGTACATAGTGTTGTTAATGTTACTGAACTCAAGTCTGTGTGTCTGACACACAGTGAGGCCAAACAGTACCAAAACATTGGAGTTTGGAGCAGAGAAAGGTTTATTGCAGGGCCCTGCAAGGAGATGGGTGGCTCATGCCTTAAAAACCCCAACTCCCCGAGAGCTTTCAGCAAAAAGCCCTTTTATAGGAAAGGTGAGGGAGGCACATGGTTAGTTGTTGCAGACTTCCTGGTGTCAGATCCTTTGTTCTTGAGGTCAGGTCACCATGTTCCTGTAAACCTCTAACAAAACAAACGTTATCCTCCCTTCTAAAGAGAAAGGGAAAGGGAGGCATTTAATTCTGTCTCCATGCCTCCTTGTGGCTTTTAACACTTAACAAATCCCAGAAGCGAAGTGACATCATTACGCTTCATTTTACCTGTTCAAAGTCCCAAGGATCGACTTTCGCCCTCCTAGGTCCAGGCCCTGGCTAAGAGGAGGGGGTCCCTGCGGGGGCTGGTTACCCTGCCCCGGAGCGTTCGTTGGTCCGGCACCCAGTCTGGGTCCTCCTGCCAGTGCCCAGGCCCGACAGGAGAGGCAGATCTCAGCTGGCGGTGCCCTCAGGGCCTGGCCCCAGACCCTGCCCAGCTGGCATCACTGAGGGAGCCAGGCGCCCAGGACCCCGCCGGCCCTCAAACTGGCTCCCAGTTCCCCCAGCTCACCCGCTGGCCCCAAGGCCAGCGGGCCTAGGACCCAGGGAGAAGGCTGTGATCCGCCTCTCACTGCACTCGCTGTCCCAGCACGGCTGCGAGCTGACTGCTGCTGGAGGGGGACCGCTCTCCTGGCTGCCGGTCCTGGCTAAGGGCTGCGTGCCCACCCCGCCCCCTGTACTGAGCGCGGCGCCCCCCCGCGGCCCTCGCCACCCGCACGTCGGCCCGCCGGGCCTGCCAGCTGGACACTCGGCAGCACTAGGGCCTCAGCTGCCCCGAGGCCCCCCGCCGGCTCCTTGGGAGCCGCCTCCGCACGCAAGTTCCCAGGAACGAGCCGCAGCCACAGGGCGGCGTGGCGTCGCGAGCTGAACCGGTGCTGCAACCTCGGGCGGCCACGCCAACCTGCCGGCCCGGCCCGGCCCCCTGAGCATGCCCGGCCCCTATTACATTCCTACACCCTAGACCTCTCTACCAAATAAGATTGATTGGCGTCTGACCTATGGATTCTTTATTCCTTTCCTTTACTAATTTTGGTCATCCTTGACTGGATCCTCTCTAGTGACCACGGATTCCTATAAAACAAGACAGCGCAAACAGTTCCCTCAATAGTGATTTCAGCAGGAGAGTTGTTCCTGCATCTCAGCATCACCAAGGCTCTTTAAATGATGATTTCACACTGAGTAAATGATGGTTCTCCATCAGTTGCTAAGGTACCAGTCAGTCAACCCTGGCAGTAAGTTAATATGTTAAATCTGTGGCTTCCAGTTCATCCCAGCTTATATTTGTGGAGTTGGTTTTTAATCCAAGTGAATGAATGACCTCGCAAATGATAAGATTAAATTTTCTCATATTTCAACAAACTGCCTGTTTGTCCTATCAGAGGCATTTTTAACTCCTTGTCTTTGAAGTGTTAAGAGGCCTGCTCAACTTTGGGCTAGTTGGAGAACCAGCAAGCATGCATCATTTAATTTGTTGATAAAAAGTTCTAAGTATCATTAGCCAAGAAGTAATCTCTGTAACAATTCATTTCCTTCTTTCAAGAAACAGATTATTCTTGAGTAACCTTAATAATGATTTTATAGAAGCAGCGCTCTCAGTGTTTGATGCGTCTGTTGAAGCCACGTTAGTGAGTTGTCCCAGTGCAGGAACCTCTGCTGTAACGACACCCTCTTCTCTCCCCTGAGCAGACTGTACAGCGGGAGCCTGGTGCACGGGCTGTGCCGACAGCTGCTGACGTCGGCCTCGGTGGAGAGCCTCCTGCACGTGTGTCCTGAGGCCCAGCAACTCTATGAGCATATGTTCAATGCCACTAGGTCGTGTGCCCCTGCTGAACTAGGCCTACCAAAGGGTAAATCAAAAAAAAGAAGGCAAAAGAAACGCGGTACCCCCCGGACAGAGAACAGAGTGGGGACCACCTTGAACGCTAGGAGTTGGCATGAGGGAGGCAATCGGTTTGAGCTGTTGATGGTGGGGACCTTGGAGGAGCACATGGAGGCCCCAGAGCTCGAATAAACTCAGTTGCAACCAGGTTAGGATTCTTACCGAAAATATGTATTACCTCCCTTGAAATGATTGACTTTTTTTTTAGAATTAAATCTGTTAAAGGATAAACAAACATTGCAGTATTTTGAATTCCAAAGTACTTTGTATTCTGCTTTTAATAAATACGTGGTTTAAGTAAACTTTTGTACTTTTTCAATACGTGAAAACATGTTTGCACTTGCCATGTTCCACTTTAGTAAGTTAATAATAGTCTATAACCTTCAAATTGTGGCAACTCAGCCAAGCTCTTTTCAAAAAGAACAGAAGTCCTACGTCAGTTACTTCCTATAAGCTGAAGCTGGGTTATCATCATTTAACACAACTTTTTTACAACTGTCTCCTCTTCATCCTTTATTATGAAAGGTCTGGGCCCCGGAAGATAGACGTGAGGAAGCCAGACAGAAAAGGAGACCTTTAAGTACTTTGTCAAGGAGCCCATGGCAGGGCTGATGAGCATTTTAGATGTGCTCCAATTTTTATTTTACTTATTTTAATTTTTTTTTTTTTTTTTAGTTTATTCATTTTGGGCTTCGTTGGGTCTTCATTGCTGCGCGTGGCCGTTCTCTAGTTGCGGTGAGCAGGGGCTACTCTTCGTTGTGGTATGCGGGCTTCTTATCGCGGTGACTCCTCTTGTTGTGGACCACGGGCTCTAGGTGCATGGGCTTCAGTAGTTGTGGCACACGGGCTCAGTAGTTGTGGCATGCGGGCTTCAGAGCGCAGGCTCAGTAGTTGTGACGCACAGGCTTAGTTGCTCCATGGCATGTGGGATCTTCCTGGACCAGGGCTCGAACCCGTGTCCCCTGCATTGGCAGGCGGATTTTTAACCACTGCGCCACAAGGGAAGCCCTATGTGCTCCAGTTTTTAGAACAGGAATTGAAACTGTAATGGTCCCAACAAAAGAAGAAACAGCATCCCATTAATGGGATGTGCAATTAATGGCATAACCAGCATTTTTAAATGGAATATATCAGATATGCATTTCATAGATTAGATGGTTGTGCAAAGTGTTATTTCTTACTGTGGACTGCAGTCAAGACTTTGAAATGGCACTGCTCTGGAACACACTGGAGGCTACTAACATTACAAACACCTGTTACAGAACTGTGAAGGCACGGCCAGTTCCAAATAAAGAATTTGAAAATAGAAAAGCAAGTGGAATGAATATATTTGGGCAAGATCTGAAGATCTGAAAGTACACTCCAACCTTCATTTTTTTATGTATTCATACAAATTGTGTTCCTTTCTTTACTCTCTCACTGATATATTCCATCAGCAGCTAAATGTGGTTTTCAGCTTTTTGAGCAGGCCTGTGTTCAGTTATTAACGTCTGGTAAGCAGTTCTCTGCACTTCCCTAGAGGTACCAACACTCTCAGAGGAAGTAAGCCACATCAGCCACACCTAAGCCCACCCCTCCCAAGGGCTAACTGGCTTTAGTCATTTACAAAAGGCAAAAACAAAATCTCACAGGCTCCTAAAGTTTTCAACCCTAAAACTGGCTTCTGTTTCAAATAAGAGTATTTGGAATAAGGAAATTTTTGTTTAAGAGTGCACGGGTCTCCAGAGTAAGGTTGTTTTCGTCTCTAAAGAGATGGTTATTCCCAGAAGAATCAAGAAAAGAGCAGTCATATGCATCGATTTTTAAGAAGACATGTATTTTTCAAGCAAATAATGGATCTAATGGGAACTATAAGCATGTAAGATCTTTGTAATATCAAAATTGTCTTCCTTGATTCCTGGAGCTGGGGGCCAATCTGGAAGTTATACCAGTATGAGTGGCCCATTTCCTGGCTCATCCACACTGCTTTTTAAAATCACCAACCTTGCATGAAAAACTATTCCTTCCCAGTTCCACTTTGCCAAGTGACTGGTTTGATAGGCACCAGACTGAAGAGTGTAGGGCTATAGAATTTAAAGTCAGTTGAATTATATCATTCACCTTTTTCTTTCATTAACAGGAAATATTTCAAGCCAAGGGGCCTTCCTTCAGTAGACATAAGAAAACACGTTCCTTTCTCTAACTGTTGGAATCAGGCAGGGCCATTCACTTGAAACTACCCAGCTTTGCAGTAAAGGAGTTAAAATCGAATGTCCATTAACTCTTACTCTCTGAGAATTCAGGAAAGTTACCTACCCCGGTATATATCTTCTTCTCCTGTATATATTAAGCGACAGGTTGCAAGTACTCCACAGGACATCTGAGGGGGTTTACCAAAGAAATAGGATAGTACCCAACCCCCAAAAGTCATGCTTGTGTAAGCTGTTTGGGGAGGTAAAACAACGAAATAACGAGAGAACATTTTATGATGCAATCCGTCAGGTGCAAATGGCAAACTGCAGACTGAAGGCTACAATCAGGAGACAGCAGTCACAAGGACAAGGAGGCTAAATCAGAGGATTCTCAGACATGGCTTCTGAGCTTGGCTTTAAGAGACAGGGATGTGATTCGGATGAGGTACAGGAGGCAGTAGGGGCACGTGTGTAGAACGTCCCAACTTGGAAAACCTGTTTCGTTTTTTAATCAAGTCTTTAAACCTTGTTCTTTCTGATTCAGTTCTAGCTAATGAAATCTCACCTGAGTCTTTGGGGATGTTAAGTCTTCAATTAGCAATTTAAGTAACAAAAAGAACTCTGGACACCGAAGATCAATAAATTTTAGGAATAAAGTTGGAGAGAGAAGAACACTATATATAATGTAATCTTCTGTGTTTAGCTGTGATTAAACTTTTATTTGTACAAGTCCTTTTTGAGATACCTGGACCTGGAAAGTTGAATATGTATATCCTATAAATATAAATTCTAAAGGCCTTTCATAATAATTATGACACAAAAGAATTCAAATTAATTTCTGTATTTGGATTTGGATTTCTAATTCAAATTAATTACAGTTTTAGAAGATAAAGACCTCTATAGCTAGAAAGATCTTACAATTATCTTTTCCTTTGTGCATAAAATAAATGAATCTATCTGTAAAATAGGGATCAGGATAATTCAAGTTGTTGTCTAAGGATAAAATGACATGTATTTTAAGTTACTTAGAACAGTCGCTGGCACTAAAAACATGCCATAGATGACAGTCGTTGTTACATCCACACATGAAAGCCAAGAGCAAAGCAAGGGATCTGGGAGAAGTGGGGGTGCCGGGCAGAAACATAAGGCACCATGAGACCAGTGGCTGCCAGAGCTCATGGCAGAATTTTGCAGAGGCAAAGCAGGTCAACACTATTAAATATGGCCGAGATGAGAAGGGCAAGAATGTGAGAACATTAAAGCAGCTTCAGCAGAGTTGCCAGGCTGAAGCCACACTGAAAAGCAGAGAAGTGCCAGGAGAGTGTGAATAGGCAGCCAAGTTAAACCTCAGGAAACAATAAATAAAGACCAGAAGGAACTAGCCCTATGTGAGCACTTTGCCCCTCTTGTCCTTTTTTCTTGTTATCAAGGAATTTTCTGTAGTGTTTTTAAACCCAGTTTGAAAGAGTTTGGGATATGTTAGAGACAGGAGAAAATTAAGAGCAGGTATTACCTCTTCCTGCAGCTGCAAGGGTTATATCCTGGCCCTACCCCATAACCCTAAGGAAACCAAACACGGTCTCCCCAGTAGTGAGGTTTCCAGAGTTCACCGGGCACTGCTTTCTAGCACATGCTGTTTGGCTGGTTGGCACACCATGAAACCAAGCAGCATCCAGTAAGCAGTCACTCCCAAGACCAGGAGAAATAATTCCACTTCTCTAAGAGGACAAACTTTCACTAGTATCTGACTCCAGACATAGTGACCTTGTATTCTTAGTGCAGTGTTTGTGGGGTACTCGGTATTTATCTCATAATGTCTTTCATTAGTGCGTTTCAGTCAAGGCAGCTAGAAATGATTCTGTATTTGTATCACTTTGAAATGAAATACTATTTCTTTTGGACAGATGTATTAAAAAGATGCCTCTCCACTTGAAGCAACAGCTTTCTGAGCCATACAGGACACGTTGCTCTGGCATTTCTTTCCAGGTCTGAATAATGCTAAAATTCAAGCCCATCCAGCTGTAAAAATTCTAAGATGAGAACCTCATGCTGAGGAAGAACGTTTTAAACTTCAAAGGCATGGACTTCCCTCAGGCAGCATACCAGTCTGTTATAATGGGAGAAAGAAATGAAGAGGGAATACATGGAAAAGTGTTCCAGCTAGTTTCACTGGATTCAGTGTTCAGGGAGAGAAATGTCACATGAACAGTGTTCAGGGAGAGAAATGTCACATGTTGCCATGCACATGCAATCACCTGTTTTTGTTTTTTGTTTTTTGGCCTTGCTATGCAGCTTGTGGGATCTTAGTTCCCCAACCAGGGACTGAACCCAGGTCACAACAGTAAAAGTACTGAGTCCTAACCACTGGATCACCGGGGAATTCCCCCACATGCAATCACTTTTATTCCTAACTAGTGTAGGTAACATTTTAGGTATTTGGTTAATATAGCTAAGTCTTTGGTTAAAACAGCTAAATCATACATATTGTAAGAAATTTTCTCATTACCACTTTAGGAGATACTTGGAGATTTCTGTGTACAATGTAACCCACTGTCATCAGGATCAAGGAATACCTAGGAATGTTTTTGCACAAAACAAAATGAAACAAAACAATCAGAATATTTCAATTCTGGATTTTTGATACTTTATGAGACTGAATCATTTGACTCTGTGAAAACATTATATTGGGTTGGCCCCAAACTTTCTGGCCAACCCAATACCATCGCATGAGCTAGCACACAAGATTAGGAAAACTTTCCAGGTGTGTTGATACATATAATTAGCGCTTCTTGGATTAACTGAAGTGCTGGTTCTTCTTGAAAAACTTCCATGTGTGTATCCAGCCATCACTCCCCCCATATCTTCCTGTGTCTGGTTCATGTGTCTTCCTCTTAACAGGGGACTAAATCAAAGGATGCTGACAGGAAATACAAGTCTACTCTTCAGTGTCTCAATGCTTGCTGTCATGGATACACAGTAATGAGCTCTATTTCATAATGGAGGATGTGGATTAATCTACCTATTAAGATGAACTTGCTCTGACATGGAAGCCTTTGAGTAAATACATATTAACATTACTCTAAAAAAAATAGGGTTTATAAACATACCAATGAGAAACACTACAAATTATTGCTAAAATTGCTGTAACAACAGCATTTTATGTTTTCATTAAAAGACTGGAAAGAACCCTCTGTTTTCAGATTTCCTATTCAGTTGTCATTCATTTGTGTAGGATGGGGTGTAGCTGGGAAATGAGGAAACCAGGGGGTTCTGTTGGGGATATGTTAAACACAGCTTTTAGGCGCTTAAGTGCGGAGAAATAGCTGCTAGGCAGCTGGATATATGTCTGGAGCCTAGATTAGTCTTTGGGTGTTGAGATTATGAAATGTTTTCCTTTTCTATTCCTCTATTTACAAATATCTCCAATGAGTATATTGTACTGTTATAGTCAGAGAAATGTTTGTATAGTTGAAGACTCTAGGAAGGGTGGCATCAAGGGAGCAATCTTCTGAGGTTCCCTTGTCTTGCCCCCCAAAACTAAGGAAAACGAGGTAAAAATGGTGGGCAGGGGGTCTTTGGTATTGAAATCTGGGAATGGTGACATCCACAAATCCAAGTTCCCAATCACAAAGCACTGTAGCCCTTCAAGCTCCCAGATTTATGCAAGTTGTGTTTGTTTATTTTTAAAACAAACTAAAGAAACTGACCCTGTTATGTATAATAACCATAATTCATTCTGTAAAGCTATTTTGATAAGTCGGACAGCCAAGGGGAATTCACTAAGAAATACTGTCATAACTTTACCTTAGAAATATAAATACTGTGCAAATATGTTCTGGTTTAGAAGGTTCTGTTCTTCTTCCCTAAGACTGGACTGATAGTAAGCCTGCACAAACGACGACGCCTGTTTCTGTGTGTTAGGAAAAAGCAACTGAGAGGGAAGCCCCCACTTCTCCTGTCCATCCGAGGGGGTGGGAGGGGCAGGTGGATCAGAGAAGAGCAGACTCTGCAGTAGAAACTTAGGTGAGTTGTGTGTGTGGTGTGTGTGTGTTGAGCACAACTCAGATGGGGCAACAGATCAGAACACCCCACCCACTGTAAGAAGAGGGAGCCTTGGTGATGAGGTGGGACAGACAACAGCTGGCATGTCCTTCGTGTTGATGATGTTCTGAGAACAGACTTAGTCTCTGGCAGCCGATCTGGTATCAGTGGCTTCCATCCCAGAGAGAATATCCTGTTGGGAGACTGGACGGTAGAGAAAATTGATGCCACTTCCTTTCTGGTCCACTGAATGCAATGCATAGGCCTATTCTGCTCTTTGTGAATATCTATGAGTAGGCAACTTTTTTCTGTAAAACCCCAGCGTGAACGCAGTGGTAGCAATATGGAAGTGAATGTGTGTACTTGTGTTCCAATAAAACTTGTGGGCAGTAGTCTGTCATCCCCAAAACTAAATCAGCAGCCCCACGTGGGTAAGTTAGGAAGGTATTAAAATAAGCTGTTTCCCTAACTTGTAACACCTCCAACTAATTCATGGGCTATCTAGACCTGTTCCACGAAGAAAGATGCTTATAAATTCTAATGCAATCTTATTATGCAACTATATGGATGAATATGAGAAAGGACCATAAAGACATACTCATTTATAACTCCCTAAAATCGATCTAACAATGCTTAAATATAAAGTTTTTCATGTTTTTCCTATCAAGCATACATTTTTCTGCCATTTGGTTGGGGCCTGCTATATACTGCTCACAGACAGTATTTTGTGAGACTCACAAGTTGTTTCATATTGGCTTTTAAGATGCAGACTTGATGAAAAAGAGCAAATGGTCAAGGCATTATGGTATTTTATTTATGACCATAGATGACACCAAATTGTCACTTCTAACTATACTTATCACAGGGAAAGCCTTAATAGAAAATTGCTTTTAATATAGTTGAGTGAATTGGTATTAAAAAAAAAACCTGTATCAAAGAGCATATTTTGTTTGGGTTCAAAAACTGGAAACACTCAGAAAACAAAAATGGACCTCTATGGTCATGTAGAACAATGTGCCCAATTTCTGGCACTGTGTGCTCTTAATACTGTGAGAGGTGGTTTCTACCTAAGTAGAGCAGTGCAATTACTGCTGAAGAAATACTGGTGTGACCTGGATTGGTGCGTGAAGGCAGTTCAGCCAGGCCGACAGCCATGGCGCCACTGCAGACATGGAGCCTTTGCCAGGGTATCTGTCAATTTGGCTAGACTTGAACACAAAGGGAGCGGAACGGCAGAGCCTGGTGGGCCCCGTGATCTGCACAGGAAACACTGCCTACCTAGACCAGAGCAGACAGAGGAAGGCCCCACACTCACATGTACACGGGAACGCTGGCAGGTCTAGATCAGAGAAGAATTTACAAAGGATCAAAACTAAAGCCTCAAAATATTTTTCCTACCCAAACTTCACCACCTAAACTTATTTTGAATTAAAAGAGAAGATTATAGCAAATTTCTTGTCCAGATTTATCACTTACATGGCTTGGACTTAAAATTTTAATGCTTTCTAAAAAATAAAATCCCACAATTTTATGCCCAAACTTATGGCTGCATTTATTCTTAACAGTATTTACAAGAAACTGCACCACACACACACACACACACACACACACACACACACACACACACACACACACACACACGAGATATGAGGCTAGAAAGATCCAAGGAAGAATTATGAGTAAAATGGAAACAAAAAAAAACATTGTTTTCTACTTGCCTACCATAAATTCTTAATAACTATACTAAAGAAATTACTTTTTTAAAAATCTTACTCTGTCAAAGCTGAGTTTACATTCATTTACTGCTTTACTTTTATCAAAAATAAAAAAAATCGGTGCTTGTAACAAGAAATTATTCATATTTTCTAACTACCTCATAATGAGTCAGCCATGGCTTTAATTCATTCTATGCTAGAAACCTCATCCAACATATCCACTGGGAAAGGACATCACAAACTTCACACTTCAGATTGACCTGTGTCCCACTAAAAGCTGCTTGGCTCTGGTAATTCTCCCAACAGCTCTAGTAGCCAAGCCAGAAAGCCAGAAGCTGCAGTATCTTCCTCTCCTCCCATCGGGTCATGTCAATGCTCTCTCTTAGAAGGCAGAAATTCCAGGTTTTCTCTCCATACTAACTGCCACAACTCAGTTAGTCCCTCTACCTCTTAAGCTTCTACAATTCTCTAATCAGTCTCTCTGTTTTGTCCTTACAGTCCACCCTCTGAGCTTCCACCAGCATGTTACAAGACAAAAATCCAAACTCTTACCACAGTCTGAAATCCTACAGCAGGCTCCAAGCCAAATGTCTTTACATTCACCACTAGGCTCCTGCCTATCTGTCCAGCCCTCACATTATATATACTCTCCTTGCCCTAGCCCCAGACTCCTGTGGTTTTCACCTGTTCCTTCCAGACCCCACCAACACCTCTGCAGAGGCTATGCTGTTTAGTTACAATATCCTGCTGTTCTCAGCTGGAGATTCTCAACTTAAGGCTTGATTCGGATGCCACTAGTTCTAGGAAATTTGACAACCTCCTCCTATGAAGTTATTTCTCTCCTTTGGCTACTGTAGCACTTGGGGCAGCACTTACCACTGTACCACATATATTTCACTTTGGTTTCCAGAGTTAAGACTGAGAACTTCCCAAATCTAAACCTACCAAAACATTTGCAGACTATTATACCTACATTAATATCAAGGATTGGTTAACCGTTATCCATTATTAACAATAAGTAACTCTGAAAACCAAACCCCAAAACCCAACAAGAGTTAACAGTCATACCAAGTGCTAACTGATCTCAAGGAAGCTTAATTATCAGGATAATCTGTCTGTCTAGTCCCATACCAGTTAGGATTAACATTTATCCACACTGTGTTTTAGTATGCAAATCAGCTACTGTTCAGATTGCAGCTTAATCGAAAAAGACATTTCAAAGATTTCCAAATGCCAATCTCAAGGGAAACTTCCAGTAAAATGTGTGCTGGATTCATTTTACTGTATGTGTATTTTTAAAATAAATGTGCAAAGACCACTACTAACTTTCAACAGACAGCCTGTTAACAGTTATATCCTCAGCTAACCCAGCCCATGAGCTCTTGAAGGGCAGGGATGCCACCACCTTTCTATTCCTAGTACATTCTAGGTACTAAAGAAAAGTTTACTGAAATGACAATTAATTCATCCATTTAAATTGAGTGAGTCATACGTAGAAGTAAAATGCACATGAATTGCCAAGTGACAAAGGCAGAAAGCAAGGTAAAGTTAATTAAGGTTCTTAGATCTTATATTTATTGTTTGCCACCAATTCATTTCACTGAGAGGCTGTTATATGGCCAGTGCTCACTTTACTTAGGTACTATATGAAAGAGATCAAAACTTGAAATGACTTCACAAAGATTACCCATGTAAAAGATGTACCTTGCATGGGTATGAAAGGTAAAAAATGTGTTTTATCCTTGTGGGTATGGTTACTGCTATTAAATGAAGTCTGTGTCCTGAGGGGGTAGGTTTTTTTAGGTTGCCTGGTTTCAGGCTGTTCCATTTCTGGGTCATGCAATGCCCAGCAAAAATCTGAGAGAATATGCTACGGCTTGTTCCTCTGCCGCCAGTTTGAATCATTTGAGGGTTATCTACCTAGTTGGTGAATTAAAGCTCCTTTTCTTCCCTGATATTTAATCACTTTGAAGTCAAAAAACTTCATGAGGTAGTCTAACAGGGAAAAATCACATAAGTTACTATTGTTAGGGACTCTAGCAAGTCCCAGGGCCAGGAAATGGGGAAAAATTTAAAATTTAGATACTAGTGCATTTGAATTACCCATGCTAATTCTGATAATATGCTATGTAAAATACATACACAGACCCTAATTTGTTGTTTTACTATGGGAAATCTGTTATACAGATGTAGTATATCTGAATCATACATTTCACTTCTTTTTAAATCACAGATTCAATGTACTGTGAGTACTGCCTAATTTCTGTATCTTCAACATCCATATGATTTTAATGTTAACAGTCCCAACTGGAAGAACATTAACTTATGAAAATAAATCATTCTGGGGGAAGGTTTAAAATCTGAACAATAAGATAGGCACATTTATTTCATATGAGTCATACTCTGAACGTAAAATGCAAAGCAAAAGATTGACGTGCACTTCATATTTCAAGTCCTTGTAACAGAGAAGAAAACTCATTACAAAACTTAGATATGATACATCACCATCATTAAAGATAAAGTTGATTAGACAATGGTTTCCATGTACATTTGACTAGCCTTAAAGAGTAAAGCAGAATACACTGCAGATACCTCAGGTCCTTATATTAAACTGTTTCAGTAACAAGACTCAAAGAATAGGTATCTTTCCTATCGTTCACAACAGTACTGCAGTGCTAACAGTGCAGTTTAATATTGCTGATAAAAACTAGAGAGCGATTTATCCTCACAGTTTAAAAAATTAAGAATAATTATAAAATGCAAAATTCAGTGACTTCAGGAAGAATTAAACATGTAAGAATTTGAGACCCGTTTCTGTTTCAGAGAGAAATATTCAACAGGAAAATGTATTTCTAATTTTGAATTTCTGGCCCGAATTTGCCACACACTCAAAACAAATTACCTATACCTCATCCAGCTATTACAAAAACTGATGGCGTTCCAGGAGAAAATCTATCTATTTCTCTAGCACGCCCAGTGAAGCAGAACAAGGCAGAGGACGACGGTGGAAGCAGGAGAGGGGCAGGCTCCGGGCTGTGCTGCAACCTAGGCCCCAAAGCTGCAGATACACAAAGAGTAAAGGTCAGCACAGAATCTTCCACTTATACTCTGCTTCATAAACCATCTGTTTAGGTTTGGGGCTTTTTTATTCTTTAAGTTTACCACTCTATACTTCATAAGAAAGATTTTTTTAAAGTACACATAAAAAGACATTAAGAAGTAGTAAAATTCAGATAT
Source organism: Balaenoptera physalus (assembly GCF_965194825.1). Taxonomy (NCBI): domain Eukaryota; kingdom Metazoa; phylum Chordata; class Mammalia; order Artiodactyla; family Balaenopteridae; genus Balaenoptera; species Balaenoptera physalus. The sequence goes on along the minus strand of NC_138891.1, from coordinate 12,195,903 downwards.
TCAGGTGAGGTACTTAGATTTATATTTAGGAGATGACTTTGTCAAGGAGATACTTGACAAAGTATGTATTGATATTTAACTCTAAAAGAAGGCATAACACATTAACATAATCTGCTATAAATATCAGCCCAACCAGTCTTAAATTTTTTTGACTCCATGACTAAGTGTTAATTACAGACATGGCTACCCTACCCTAGAATGCCACTCCACAGCCCTGTATTAATTGTGCTAGACCAAAGACTCATACCAAAAAACAAAAGAAGAAGAAAAAGGCAACCATTTACACTTACTAAGAAAAGCAAACATTTACTTCAAATTGCAGTATAGGCTTTTCAATCACAAAAAGAAAGAAAAGAACAGTGATCTGACAGTGGTCACATCCTGTGCAAAAAACTTGAGATACAAAAATGGTAACACAAGGTAGCTGAGCTGCTTACACTGCAGGAAAAGGAAATACAGTAGCTGAAATATGGCACTCCTGGGAATCAACTTCTAAACCAGACAGAATGCCTTTGAAATGATTAAATTTATTTGTGTATTAGTAAGAAAGCCCCACCACCATAAATAGTACAATATTTAAAAATTAAAAAAAAAATCATATTTATCTAGGATAGATTGTATATTTGAACTGTTAGATCTCTTTAAGTGCAGAAGGTGGTTCAGGTTTTGCTTGTTTTTTAAATTAAATAACTGCCCATACACTTTACGAAGTTCCACTCAATCGCAAAAGCCAATTTCAATCAAGGAATATGTTATCAAAGTTGCATAATTTCATTTGGGACTGTCAGCAGGTTAAAGTCTCAAATCAAGTCTTCAACACTCATTTTTAGTCAATAAAAAGTTCAAAAGTTCTCAAATCTTCATTATCCTCTTGAACTTGCCCTTCTAAATGATCCTCAGACTGCAATTCCTAGTTTGCAAATAAAAGAATGCAATATGCATCATACTTCAAGAAAAGACGACGATGTCGAGCTAACAGGCTTCTGGATCTTCTCCCTGCTCCTTTCAACCTTCTTGATAATTTCTGCCACTATGCACACTGACGAGGTGAGACCCAGAAGAAACAGCAAATCTGCAAGAGAAAGTAAGTTGGGTTTTACAATTCTTTAAACTTACAGTTGCAGAGCGTAATAACTTATGTTTTTCTAGCATTTTACCACAGCTTTTAAAATACATTATTTCTCAACCATTCCACAAAGTAGCCACAACCGGCCTGAAATTAAAATCTTGACATTAAACTAGTTCAACTCTAAGGTAAACTTTAACTTACAGCAAAAAAATACAGTGATTCATAAATATCCAAATTACCTTTAAAAACCCAAGAATTAGAACTAGCATTATCATAAAATGCGTCCGTTCTCACACTTACATAGGAAGATTAACTTTTAAATGTACTGTATGGTGATGCATTTAATGCACAGTCTGTGAAAGAATAATGACTGTCTTCACATCAGCTTAATAAAACTCTTAGGGCTGTTATTTCATAAAATAATGTGCAAATTAGCAAATAAGAATAGGAAAATGTTAGTTTAACAATCAAAATGGTAATTTTAAAGAAGAGCCATTTGGTTTTCAGTGAGCTTAAATCTAGTTTTTTCTTCATACAAGATTAAAAAGTTATAAACTACAATTACTGTGTAACACGTTTTGATTTGCTATCTTTCAGAATCACCAAATATGATTTTGACACGTGACAACCTACAAAAAATTAACAAGAAAAAAATTACAAAAAAAGTTTAAAACCTAGAGTTGGGAGAGTGACTCCCCTAAACATTTCCAAATGAGAAAACAGAGCACACACATTTTTCAAAGCAAGCCACTTATTTCACTTTTTAAAAGAAAATTCTTCTTAGAACAAATGCATGAGAAAATACAACTCATTTATAATATGTAAATTATAAAGATAACATTTCCCTTACCCAGTATACTTAGGCTCTCGGTCTGAAAAACTTTCTGAAGTGGAGGAAAGTAAATAACTAATAACTGTCCCATGATGGATCCAAGAACTGCGTAGCAAAACATTTTATTACTGCAGAGTCCAATCTCAAAAACAGATTTGGTCTGTTGGCAGAGCACAGAGTTCAGTTATTACTCCTTGGTCACAGAAACAACTTCTTTATTATTACACTCACCTCCAGTTTTTACTAAGCTGGACGGAATTCTACAATAGTAGTACCATGAAATCTCTAAATTTTAACTATTATTTTGGAATAATTTAGATGGAATAGGGTAAATTTTAAAGCAGCTTCTCTTCATCAAGGGCTTTAAGGGTGATGCTATTAAAAAAATAAAGACCACAGAAACTTCCTTTAGTCCTCCAAAGCATAAGAAACTTTATTTGTATATGATAATTTTGCTAAATCATTTCTATCATTCATTAAGGTACATAATCTAAAAACCTTTCTCGAAGAATGGACTTAGTTACGTGTGTAGTGACAAAGTAAAAATGCCTTTCATAAAACAAAAACCAAATACTAAAGCTTCTTCAAAAATTAGTCTAAGTTAATGACAATTCACTGTACTTGGAAAGTTCTAGCATGGTGAATGGTAATAGATATAGTTAAGGATTTATATGGTGCTCTTAAATTGAAATGAACAGTCAGGCCTCAAATGTAGCTAGTTTCCAAGAACAACATGCTCTGAAAAAGTACCATTAGGTTCTAGCCCATTATTTTCTAACAAAGCATTTCAATCAAGAGAAGGTAATCCAGGGCTTCCCTGGTGGTGCAGTGGTTAAGAATCCGCCTGCCAACGCAGGGGACACGGGTTCGAGCCCTGGTCTAGGAGGTTCCCACATGCCGCGGAGCAACTAGGCCCGTGCGCAACTACTGAGCCTGCGCTCTAGAGCCCGTGTGCCACAACTACTGAGCCCGCGTGCCTAGAGCCTGTGCTCCGCAACGGGAGAAGCCACCGCAGTGAGAAGCCCGCGCACCATAACCGAGAGTAGCCCCCACTCGCCGCAACTAGAGAAAGCCCACACGCAGCAACGGGGACCCAACTCAGCCAACGATAAATAAATTAATTTTTTTAAAAAAAGAGAGAGAAGGCAATCCACCTTAAGATAAAGCATGGGAAGAAAAGAAAATTTTAAATGTCCTAAGCTTTGACACACTGATGGAAATAATGAGAAAAAGTTAATATGCACAAAACTGTTCCTGGACTTCTAACAATACTTGCTTCTATAATGAGGCTAATAACATCTTAGCAGAAGCCATGAGCTTTGTCCTATCCTCAGATAATGTTAACTTGAACCTATCATAGCTACAGATAATAAGAAAATGAAAAGAAGAAAAATCAGGTGATGACACCTGTGATTTACTTTGATGTCCTAGCCAAAGTTAAGGCTTATTTCCCCAAATGCCCCATCCCTCTTAGGACACATTTTGGAGGCACATGTTTGTAGGAAGGCTATATCCGGGGCTGTAACCATGGCTACAAAAGCAAGCAAAGCTAAAAACCCTGCCCACTTACAATTAGAGAGTACCCTACCCAATTGGATTAGTCAGCTAAGATCACCTAAGCATACCTGGGATCTGGAACTTAGCGCATTGAACATGTCAAAAAACACAAAGCATGTGAAGGTCATTGTTGTATCCCGAGGTGTTATCACATTGTCTCGCAGCTGTCGAGAGGAAAGAAGATTTTCAGCTGGCTGAATTTAATGAACAAATACTACATGCTTTTAAAGGGTTAATATTTTCTTCCTCTCAGAATGAAATAGCTTTAGTTTAAGATATAAAACATATAAGCAACCTAAATTTCCCATACACCATTTAAATAAGTCACCTAATAAATAGCTGTAGTCTACATAAAGTAAAAAGTCTTTTCCCAAACCATAAACTGGATATTAAAAGAACTTTTTTTGATGACATGGAAGTAGCTATATTAAAGACTCAGATTTTCTACCTTCTTCCCAAATTTTCATGTTAATTTTTATTGTATCTGATACTTCTCTGCAGATTTAAATAACTCTAATATATAAATCAGGAATTCTATTAACCCATAAATACTGAAATCAAGCTATTTTTAAATGTTTTTATTCTATTTTTGAAAAAGCTCTAACTTCCAGCCTTCTGCTTAATACACAAAAATAACCGAGTCCTACTGTACAGAATGAATATTAATAAAGCAGCTTATCCAGTGAGTATACCTCCCGCCAGAAGACAAACAAAGTCCCACAAACAATGATTATTGAGGAAACAAGTATTTTAAGTATCAGGTTTTTGGTCAAAATGCTGTCCTTCCAGTTGCGTGGAGGTTTACGAATGACATCTTTATCCACTGGTTCTACTCCAAGGCTTCAAAACAAACAGAAAAGTGAATTAAAGTTTTAAGTAAGATTTGGATTTATTACATTCACAACTTCATTGACCTCAATTATCCCGGAAACGAAATGTCTTCTTTTGGAAACAAAATGTTGAATCATGAAGAAAACCGTGGCTATGATCACTTGAAAATAACCAAAGATTTTATCACTCTTTCCTTTTTTGTTTATTTGGCACAGTTTGGGAGGGGACTGATAATCAAATTCAAAAAACTGCCCAATTTCATTTACATATAGCTTTACTTATTCCAAATATGGCCTGAAATATATGACCTACAAACTGGACTTTGAACTATCTTTCATGCAAGGAAGTTTCAACTAGGATAATTTGTTGTAATGGTCACTGACATGTATCACTCTGTGTTGGGAAAGCAACATCTAGGGGCCCATTATTATACAACAAGATACTTAGATGCTTAGGTCCTTCAATACTTTCCCAAAGTCTCTAAGACTGACAACAGAACATTGGTAACAGCACTAAAGCCAGAGATTTCTCCATTACAACCTATTCTAAGAAACAAAAAGCTTACTTCGAGGACGGGGACTGCAACTGTTCCCTCCTCTGTTCTCAACTTAAGGCTGGGCATCTAACAGCCTAAAAGCTCAGATCATAATGCATGAATGAGCACTCCAAGAGAATAAATGATATGCTCACATCACACAATTTATAACAAACACAATGCTGCAGAGATTTCCAACGCTATCCGTGATGAAGTCTTAGAGCTTAATTATCAGGATAGCATGCCATCCTTGTCTTTCTAATTTACATGAGAAAACTCTCACCTCTGAGCTGGAGGTCCATCCATAATAATATTGATCCACAAAATCTGCATGGCATTGAGAGGATTGGGAAAGTTCATTAATGTAGCCAGTGAGATTAAAGTTAACGCTGCTATACTCCTATCGAAAGAAAGAGTCATTTTAAAAAATGTGTCAGCATAGTATATAATTCTTGCTAATTTTATGAAATCACTTTCTTAGCATTTAAAACTCTCATGTTACTACTGTTCTTTTAAAGGAAGCCCGTATTTCCAAGTAAGCTACTGCTTCATTAGTGTGAATATTTTGAAGCTAAGAGTTAACCCTTATGATCCACAGCATTTTAATAAAGGACTTCCAAATAGAGGAAGAATTTTTTTTAAATTGAGTTCAGATAACAGTTAACAGTTTCAATGATATTTTTGTAACTGTTTTTTGACTACAGAAAAGCCCTTCTACTTTTGGAAAAATATACCAAGAAGAAACATTAAAATTTGACAACCCTTTCTTAGTTATTTCAGGGCTATTAAATAAGCCACAAAGGTTTATATATTTTGATGATGATACAGACAAATAATTATCACATTTAGAACCTCTTTATCATGCCATTTTTAGATTTAGGACAGAATTCAATTTTCACACTGGAAAACTTTTACATATGAACAACCCTCAGAAATAGAGCCCAGAAGCCTGTAGGCATTCTGCTTGAATTCTACTTTGCAAATAATTTATCTGTAAGACCCATAAGTTTGTCACAACTTCTTACAACTTACGTGCTCAGCTGGAATCTAACAAAATTTTTAATGTTATTATAAATCCCTTTACCCTCCTCAATTGCAGACCTGAAAGTTAAAAATAAAATTAGGTGAGAAAATATTATCACAGAAAAATGAGGATACATCAATACTGTGGAACTAATTTTGAAAACAAATTTCCAACTGATAAAACACATACATCAATAAGAGAATCTATTATTTTCTTCACATAATTAAAACTAGGAAAAAAAAAAAGGAAACACTACTGTGGCAAGGAATTGAAGTCTGGCCTGCTACACTCTACCCGAACTAATTTCACAACACAGTAATTTTTATTCTTAAAAAGGCATTTCAACATTAAAATCACATCTTGTGTTTCTACACAAGAGACAATAATACACATTTATAATACTAAAATAATGATCTTCTTTACCCCTCCAAGTTTATTTTTCTTCAAGATACAAGATGCATGCATGGTAAGGGGTTAATTTAATGTAGGTCAGAAATTAAATGGCAATGAGACATATAAAACTTATAGAATTTAAGCCATCTGTTTGTTGCTCCTACACACAATTAGATACATGTTGTACCAGAATTATAAAAAGAATATGGTTTACAAAGATTCATGTAAATTCTCTCATTCATTTTGCTCAACCTAGGAAAATATGTGTTTTATAAACATATTGCCCTATCTTCCAAGATTTTTATACAATTCTAAGAATGGAAATTAAGTATCTTATATCTTTTTAAGAGCCTAGCAATTCTGGGTCCTGAGGACCCACATGCTCCACTTGAGGCCACAATGGGTTAATGAGGCACACAGGGCATCACTGAACTAAGACTTAGATCATTCAAGAGGTGATTATCAAGTGACCTCCACCTGAACACTGCGAAACAACCAGCAGGTACTGCAGAAGAATCTTAAAGCAATTAGAAACTGTGGATGAAACAAATCTATTCAAATGATAAATTGCATCATTAGTAACATGAACAATTCCTGACATAAGGAAACAGATATGGATGGGATCTTTATTTATAATACTTACTGTAAGGCCAGGCACATGCTTATTCCTGTGAGCCTGAATTTAACTAGAATAAAGGCCACATGAAGGTTCACTGCTGTATCACAACACTAGTGGCCAGGAAATGCGACACTTGGCTGGTACTCAGTAATATTTCTTAAATGAATAGCCCTGCCATTTATTATGTCCATTCCATACAAATAATTTTCCCCCAAACTACACACTAGTACACAAAATAAGATTAATTAATCTAGTAAAAAAGTTTAGTTTATCCAATGTCTAAAACTGCTAAACTCTTTTCTATGAATGTGGTGCAAGAAAGGATGGGAGGAGACTCTGTGATGTGCATTCATTGAGGAAAACTTACATGATGGTTTGGAAATCATCATCCACCAGGATCATGTCTGCTGCCTCTTTGCAAACATCTGTGCCAGTCTGACCCATTGCAACTCCAATGTCTGCAGCCTTCAGAGCGACTGCATCATTTACTCCATCTCCTGTCATGGCCACAACTGACCCGTTCTTCTGCAGAGACTGGGGGCGGGAGGGGAGAAGCGGGAGGGAGGAGTTCTGATTAAAATGTTGCTTCCACACAGATAAGGGGATAAACAAATCCTCTCTCTTTTTCTTTCTCACATAATTAAAGACTGGAAATAAAACAATCACTTTTTCTATAAACTTCAATAAATATATGGAGGTCTTAAGATAAAGCTTAGAAAAAGTTGCCATTAATATTTCCATGTGTGAAAATTCTGTGTGTAAAGCCTGATGAAGAGTCAATTACACAGTTGTTCTCAGGGAAATTTTGTCTCCCAGGGGACATCTGGCAATGTCTGGAGACATTTCTGATTGTCATGACTTCAGGGATGCTACTGGCATCTAAAGGACAGGAGCCGGGGATGCTGCTAAACTTACAACACACTGGACAGCCCCTCACAATGAAGAATTATCCAGCCCACAGTGTCTCAGTGCCAAGGCCGAGAAACCGTGACCTCAGTACCATGGAGCACTACTGTGATTAGTAAGTCCATGAACTGATGGTACCATGTCAGCTGCTTTGTATGTATTTGACTAATATAAATAATCACAGCCCTTTAAACACTGTTCACACTCGCAAAACATTTTTTTCTTGCTGTGTTTATTCAGTTTCTAAGTAATTATTCCTATTCACACCGGGATGATTTGGCTATAGCCTCCTGTCAGAACATATTTCTACATTATTCAAATGTTTAAAGAAGGTTGTATTTGCAGATATTTCCTTAAAGTTTTCTTCTACATCTTCCTTTGCAAACTAAATTCTCTATTAATGTTTCCATCTCAGGCTTTAAAAAACCACCTGTTTTGCTTCACAATACTTCTGACTTTAATGCTCTATCAATATTCGCAGTAGTAATGCAAACATAATGAAAGACAAGCAGTAGCATTTTGGATACAGAGATAAAACAGTGTGATTCTTAGACACCCACCTTAATAATTTTCATCTTGTGCCTTGGACTAGCTCTGTAAAATACCGCAACCTGTTAAAACACGGGACACACTAAAAATCTTCAACATTAAGAAATATCAGAATAACCTATGCACTTATAACTAAGAATATTTTTTAAATTATCAATTTAAACTGTCTGTATTTTGCCACAGAGATCAAACTTAAGAATATGCCATACATTTGTTAGGACACTCATTTGACAGGGTCATTTCAAATTTTTAGGTACTATAAGAAATACACAATCTAAACAATTTACCCAGTTTATCCCATTATGTTTAAGCTCTGAAGAGAAAACAGCCTTATTCTTGAAACCTTCAGAGACAGACAAAGGAAAAACTCTCCTGCATCGGCTTCCTCGACACTGACACAACTAAAATGGCCTCTTCCCTTTGTCCTGTCTTCAGGAGATTTAAAGAACAGCTGCTTCTCAACGTCCCTCGAGCCTTTTTTTGTTAAGCACTATGAAGTGTCTGCGCATGCTCTTCTACTCAGGTTAATCCATCAGGCTCTCTCTCCTCCACTGTGTCTCCACCTGCTTATACCATCTTCTCTCTCCAAAGAATATATTTAATCCCTTTTCCTGATCCCATCTCCTGGTCTCCTGAAACCCTCCCACTGTGCCCCAGTCATCGACAAATCCCCTGGCCCTCCACTCTTACCCACACTGCTCTAACCTAATTTATCCACAAGACAGGGACTGTTCCCACAGTCCTCTCCAATAGCACCACCAGCAGAGCACAGAGGGGGCAGGTGCCCTCCATTCCCTTCTTCAGTCACACATCCTCGGCTCTGAACGTCACAGAAGACTGTACTTCACTCCCTGTGGTCAGTCACTGCTCCCGAGGCCACCCTCCATGTTTCACAGGAATTTGTAACCACTGCCTCCCATCAGTCTTTCCAACACCCCCGAGCCAGGTGACCTTAATACCCACGTAACCCACCATTCTCTTTCCTACTCTCCTAGAGGACGGGTCCACACTAGTTTTCTCTCCTCATGCTTCCAATTTATCCCCTTCCCCAGCCTCACTCTCAGCTGACAACCTTGTTTCCTGCTTCAAAGAAAACAGAGTCAGGAGAAAACTTCCACAACTCCCACCATCCAATAGCTGTATCCAGACAGTATCCCTCCTTCTCTCCTTTTACTACAAATGAACAAGGTGAATATGTTTCTAGTGCAGGTCAACTATCCCACCTTCTTACCAATCAGAAATTCTCCCTCCCTTGTATCAAAATTTTTCCCTTGCTGCTGCACCTTTACCATCATTATACAAACATGTTGTTATTCCTTCCATTTAAAGAAAAACAAAACCAAAAACTTCCCTTCCTATCTCAGCTGCTACCCTCCTTTCCCCTTCTCTTTATAAGCGAAACTCCTCTAGGGAGCTGCCTGTACTGCTGTCTCCCATCTCTCTCTTCCACTCTCTCCTGAATCCCTCCTAATTAGGCTGCTACCCCCACCCCTGCACTGAAAGCTCTAATCAAGAGCACCAAAGACTCCCCGCATTGCTGACACCAGTGCCGTCTCTCACGTGACTTAATCCCGCACGCAGCCGATTACTCCCTCCTCCTGAGGCGCCCTCTTCTCCTGGCTTCAGGACCACCCTACACGCTCCTGCTCCTCCTCCTACCTCGCCAGCGGCTCCTCTTGTGCAGGTTCCCCCAGGCCTCCCTGAAGTCTACACGTTGGAGTGTTCTAGAACTCAGTTCTTGGGCTCTTTATAATATAAGAGGTCTCTCCCTAGGGGATCTCATCCCACCTTAGAAATCTGGCTTTTATTTATATGCCTTTTTGTCTCTTCTGAAATCCAGATTGATAAAACTAATCCACCTACCTACTCCACATCTGCTCTTGGACATCCCACCTCAGACTTAAACATCCCAAACAGAACCCCTGTTACTTCCCCAAACACATGCTCCCTCACATCCTCTGCCAATGGCAAGTGCACTCTTGCAATGGCTCAGGCTCTAAATCTGGGGAGCCACCCTGATTCCTCCTCTTCTCCCACATGCCACACGCAGTTTGGCCCCATCCTCAAATATATCCACACTTCAACCTCCTTACTCAAACATCGAAACCCACTGCCAACACGCTCGGTTAAAAACATAAGTCAAACCACACTGTCCTCTGCTGAAAGCCCTCCAAAAACCTCCTGTCCCTCTCAGGACAACTGAATGGTGCCCAAGTCTTTTACTGTCCACCAAGCCCCACATGAAGTGCATGCTCCCCGGTTAGTCTTCTCTCCCCCCTGCACTACACTGGCCGCCTCACAGTTCCTGAAACATGCCAAGCACACTTCCCTTGAGGCCTCTGCCCTTGTGTTCCCTCGGATATTACACAGCCTGCCCCTTTCATCACACAGGACCTTCTCAGTGATGCCTTTCCTAGGCATGCTGTCTAAAGATCTCATCCTCTCCCCTGCTTTTGTCAGTGCTCTCCCCTCCTGCTCCCATACTACAGTGATTGTATTGTGTGCTTATCTTAAACCAGTATATTCCCCCCTTTTTAGGTGGAGAAAGACATAAAGATGAAAAGATTATTAACAGAGGAATTTTCAGTTACCCCCAAGTTTAGTCCCAGCTCTGTGATAAAATGATATAGTTCAATTTTTAGACACTTCTGTGTTTTTTTCTAATACCTAATTTCTTCAGGCCATAATTTTGTGTCACTAAATTTCAATATTTTCACTCAACCAAAAAGAATGACCTGCTAATCCTGGTGCTTTAAGTAGAATTTTTACTCTGTGCAATGTCATACTCCACATGAGTCTTATCTTAGACTATAAGCTCCATGAGGCAGAGATTTTGGCCCTGTACCTCCAGTGCTCTATAAACACATGTAAAATGAATGAATAAATGACTGAATCTTAGGACCATCATAAAGACTATTCCCAGGTTCTCTCCCAATTTTAATAGAGGTCTAAAAAACAAAAGAGGATTATTTTCTTAGGTAAAAAAATTCAGTTTAACTGTACTATCACATTACTGATTACCCTTAGTTCCTCTAGGTACCATGAATCACATAACTCATATGTGGAAAGCATTCTTCCTTTAAAAAGGTTCAAACTCCATTTGGAAACTCTTTAGCGTGTCTTTAAAAAGTACTAAACATACAGATGGTCAAAAGGCACGTGAAAAGATGCTCAACATTGCTAATTATTAGAGAAATGCAAATCAAAACTACAACGAGGTATCATCTCACACCAGTCAGGATAGCCATCATTAGGAAGTCTACAAATAATAAATGCCAGAGAGGGTGTGGAGAGAAAGGAACCCTCCTACACTGTTGGGGGGAATGTAAATCAGTGCAGCCACTATGGAGAACAGTATGAAGATTCCTTAAAAAACTAAAAACAGAGCTACCATATGATCCTGTAATCCCACTCCTGGGCACGTATCCAGAGAAAACTGTAATTCGGTAAGATACATGTACCCTAATGTTCACTGCAGCACTATTCATAATAGCCAAGGCATGGAAGCAACCTAAATGTCCAGCGACAAATGAATGGATAAAGAAGATGTGGTATATATATATAATGGAACATTATCAACCATAAGAAAGAATGAAATCATGCCATTTGCAGCCACATGGATGGACCTAGAGATTATCATACTAAGTGAAATCAGGCAGAGGAAGACAAATATCACATGATATTGCTTATATGTGGAATCTAAAAAACAAACAAAAAAACCCATCAAAGTGATACAAATGAACTTATATACAAAAGAACTTATATGCAAAACAGAAATAGACCCACTGACATAAAAATCAAACTTATGGTTACCAAAGGGGAAAGAGGGGGAGGGTAAATTAGGAGTTTGGGATTAACAAATACACACTACTATATATAAAATAGATAAGCAACAAGGACCTACTATATATTGATAACACAGGTAACTATACTCAATATTTTGTAATAACCTATAAGGGAAAATAATCTGAAAAAAAAGATATATATAGGGACTTCCCTGGTGGTCCAGTGGTTAAGAATCCACCTTCCAATGCAGGGGACGCAGGTTTGATCCCTGGTCAGGGAACTAAGATCCCACATGCTGCGGGGCAACTAAGCCCCCATGCTGTAACTACAGAGCCCACACGCTCTGGAGCCCATGTGCTGCAACTAGAGAGAAGCCCGCACACTGCAACAAAGAGCTCATGCGCCGCAACGAAAGATCCCATGGGCTGCAAATAAGACCTGACACAGCCAAAAATAAATAAATAAATTAAAAAGTGTTCACTTAAAAAAGATATACATGTATGTATAAATGAATCACTTTGCTATACACCTGAAACAAACAACATTGTAAATCAACTACACTTGAATTAAAAAAAATTTTTAAATAAAATAAAAAGGACTAAGCTGCATACATATTTAAAATGTACTGGTTACCTTCTAAGTGAAAATTCTACATTACTGCTGAAATTAATCACGTAGCACACAGCACTGAGCATCTAGCAAAGACTGTGGATTTTACAGAATTTTTTACAAGAGCATCTAGCAAAGACTGTGGATTTTACAGAATTTTTAAATAAACGGCTAATTACTAATTACAAATACTCAGGTTGTACAGAGTAAAATTTTGCCTTTGTTCCACTACAAATCATTCAAACCACTGCAAATCACTCCTTTACAGCCAATGCAGCTTATCACTGACAATGGCAGTAAGGATAACAAACCAACTGTTGGGCTGAAAACATACCTCTTTTGTATAGTAACAAATTACTTTGGCATGCATCCAGTATACCTATTACTTGATATAGATTTCAGCATTTCAAAGCTTTGATGGCAACTCAAAAATAAAAGCAGTTTCTTTGAGACTAAGCAGATCTCAATGCAAAGCTGAAGAATCATGTAGAATATAATATTGCACGGAGTAAAAATTCTCCTTAAAGCATCAGGACTAGCAGGTCAATCTTTTTGGTTGAGAAAAAATATTGAAATTTAGTGACACAAAATTATGGCCTGAAGAAATAAGGTATTAAAAAAAAAAAAAACAGAGAGAAGTGACTAAAAACTGAACTATATCATTTTATCACAGAGCTAGGATTAAACTTGGGGGTAACTGAAATTCCTCTATTAATGATCTTCTCACCTTTACGTCTGTTTCTCTACCTAAAAGGTGGGGGAATATACTGATTTAAGATAAGCACACAATATAATCACTGTAGTATGGGAGCAGGAGGGGAGAAGACAGAATGAGGACAACAGGATGGTAAAAGGACAATGGGCAAGAAGTAGAACTCTGTCAGCAAAGAGAGAGTTCAGGGAATATTATGGAGGGAAAGGGAGAAAGGCTGTGTATTTTCAGAAGGAACCTGAAAGAGGAATTTTCTCTTCTCATGGGTCCATCTTTTCGGTGTCATATTTGTGGTCAGCACTCACGGTTCTTTTGATCAACATTAACAGAAAGTAAGTTATGAAGAGAAGAAAGTAGGTAAATATGAAAAGGAGAGGCTAATGGAAAAAAATTATTCCTGGCATTAAAATAACCTCCCAAAGGTCCCCAAATCTTCCAGAACAGATTAAAAGATATCTGATGCATTGAAATAAGTATTGACAACATACCAAAAATTAAACAGCACACGAATTGGGATTTTATTATAGGGACTTGGTTAATAGGTTTGGTAAAAACAAAAATGGAGGCAGTGCTATAAAAAACAAACAAGAAAAGAGAATGTCCATTTTATCAACAGGAAATGTAGAACACACTCAAGAAATCATAAACAAAAAACACTGAGAATTCCCAGATGGACTTTATAAATAATTAAGCAAAATTCAGTTTCCATACTACTTTCTAACTGGCTCTAGGTCAAAAGGACAGAGAAATGTTGAGGGATTTGGAATGTGTGACAGAATTATGGAAACAGGAAAGCCAAAAGACGTTTTAATGAGGAACAGAATTCATTAATATGATTTTTAATACATGTGGGAAAACCTCAGTGAGCTGGCAATTTAGAAGAAAAGTTTTGTTTTGTTCAAACACTAATAAAAGAAAAACTTTTCAAAATGATCTAAAGTAAAAGCAATAAGACCAAGATTTAAGAGTTACATGAACACAAGATAAAAATAGGAAAAAAGACAAAGTAGGGGTTGTGGGGACTAAAGGACCTAAAGGAAAGAAAAGACTTGGGTTTTCAAAAGACATGATAAACCTGAAAAAAGTGCTGGTATTTATGGAATTCCTCCTCAGAGCAGGATGACTCTAAGCAATTCAATGAGCTTTCCTCTTTGAATAGCATCAGAGCATCTGCCATAATTGATGCACAAAAACTCTTATTTGAAAATGACCAATGATGTAATCTGTCCGGGCTGATGATGCAATTTGTAACTTACTTCTTCCTTCCCTAACTGCCTTTACATTGGTTTTCAGAGTTCATTAGCATTTTTATCAGAGAGCCGGAGAGTGAACTGAAGAAAGCAAATAAAATGAAATTTCAAATCTGTCCAATGTCACTACTTGTTAGCATCTCTGGGAGAAGGTTTGGAAGAAAAGGTTGAACAAAGGTTAATGGGAAAATGTTTACTAAATGTAAATACCCCCAGGGAACTTAATACAGGAATTATTCTTTCAGAAATAAATGTCAGGAAGAAACTATCAGGATAGGACACACACACACACACACACACAGAGTCCTGTTCAAATATGGAAACACCTACCCCACTAAATCTAAAACAAATCAGACACCCACACTGCTCTCAGATGCTCTGAAAGGGCATTTCAATGAAAAAAAAAAGGACAGTCTTTTCAACAACCAGTACTGGAACAACTGAACACCCATACATAAAACAAATGAACCTTAACCCACTTCTCACACATAGACAAAAATAATTCAAAAAGGATCACAGATGTTAGGTAAAACCTAAAAGTATGAGACTTCTATTAAAAAAAAAAAAAAAAAAAACAGGAAAAAATCTTTGTGACCTTGGGTTAGGCAAAGAGTCCTTAGATAACATATCAAAAGCATGATCCATAAAAGAAAAAAATGATAAACTGGACTTCACCAAAATTTAAAACTTCTGTTCTTTAAAAGACAATGTTAATAGAATAAAAAAATAAAACCACAGACTGGGAAAAAATATTTTCCAATCAAATATCTGATAAAGCACTTTTATCCATAATATATAAGTAACTTTCAAAATTCAAAAATAAAACATTTTTTAAAAATAGGCAGGGTAGACTGTTCACTAAAGAAAATATATGAATGGCAAATAAGCACATGAAAAGGATACACAAAATCATTAGTTGTGAGGGAAATGCAAATTAAAACCACAATAAGATACCATGATACACCTATTAGAATGGGCATGGGGAAACTGACAATGCCATGTGCTGGTGAAGATATGAGCAATTAGACCTTTCAAACATTGCTGGTGGGAATGCAAAACGATAAAACCACCTTGTAAAACAATTTGGCACTTTCTTACAAAGTTAAACATACATAACCATATGACTCAGCAATTACTCTTAGGTATTTATCTAAGAGAAATGAATATTTATTTTCATACAAAACCTATATACAAATGTTTAGAGTAGTTGTAATCATAATCAGCAATAACTGAAAATAATCCAAATGCCTTTAAACTGGTGCATAGGTAACACACACCCAATACAGTGGAATACTACTCAGCAATTAAAAATGCATTATGCTAAGTCAAAAAAGCAGATTCAAAGCCCTCATACTATATGCCTCCATTTTTAGAGCATTCTGGAAAAGGCAAAACTATAGCGACAGAAAACAAATCGACGGCTGCCAAGCAGTGGAAGCAGAGGGAGGAGCGGACCACAACAAGAGGATGTGGGGTGGGAGGAACCTGTACCCGACTGTGTGGTGGTTACGAGGACCACACACATTTGTCAAAACTTAGGGCGGTACATTAAAAAGGAAGACGTTTACTGTTTGCAAATGATACCTCAATTTTTTTAAAAGCATTATATATGCATTCAATTAAAATAGAACACAAGGGTAAGAGGTATGAAGTGATGGTCTCTCTCCACTCTGTACTTTATAAATACAAAACACCACTGTTAATTTCCACAGTACCTTCCTCAGAGGAAACTTGGCTCTTGCTAAAGTACTGATATTCCTAACAATCACATCATAAATACTCTCAATTATAAGACCGATTTCAATGATAAGATTTCATCTCATGATCTGGACCAACGAATCTGGGGGTCATGTCCCAACTGTTTTCAAATGTTTCAAACAGCTTCATTAACACAGCAGCAGAAATGGTCTATCACCTAGAATAAGGCCTTTCAGTCTGAAAGGCTCTGGTTTAGGCCTACCTTTGGCACCATCTGTGAAAGCTGCTGGACATCCATTGCATCTATTTCTTCTCCTGAGACTGACTGGGAGGTTTTGGAATATAATCCCAGACGACTAGCTGAAGTGAAATGGGAAAGAAAACATAATTAACCAAATTGGTTTTGCTTGATAGGCTAGTCAACATAATGCTCACTTAATATGATTTGTTAACTCACTTTCTCTTTAAGTATAAAATGTCTTTGTATCAAGGGATCACAAGACAGACTACGATAAGACAAACAGAACTGAATTAGTAAAAAGTGTGGGGTTTTCTGTTTGACTTCTTGATTTTTGTTTAAATTTAAGAATAAAGAGTTTTCACAATTTAACCCACCACACCTAAGAACTGAAACAAGGCCAAGCAGGTTCTGCTTGGGAGCTCAATTTTAATGAAGATCAGAGTGCATTTTAAATAAAGTAAACAAAGCCAGGCAAAATGGTGGCTCATCTGTGGTATCATGTAGTTGTATGTAAATGAAAATAAATGTTGAGAAGTTTCTCTAGAAACAATCTTCCCAACAATATGTTTCCAGTGACATATTTTTCTTAGATCACATAAAGTGTGAAATTCCTGTCTCAGTCTCTTTCCATATTAATAAGATAAGAATTAATGAACTTTAGCAAATTTTAAATTTATAAGTATGAATTATAGTTTACAGGTTCTGGGAGATTACCTTCCATGTCCATTTTATTTCCCTATACTTGTTAAGTAATCTTAAACAGCATTCAAACAACATAGGCATATATGTATTAGACAACAGAAATACAGACACAAGTTATTTTCTTTCAAATTAGGTACAAAGTCAGCTTTTAAAAAATTATACTCAAGTTGAAAGAAAAAACTAAATTTCATATTCTCTTTCACATTCATGATCTAGTGCTTTTTATCTGTCAGCATAGTGGACTATGAGGTTAAAAATAATCAACTATTCTTTTGTAAATAAAATGTGATTTCACAAGCTTTAGTTATTTTCGACTAATAGTATTATTTTTTTTAACTAAAATAAAATTTTGCCCACAATTTTATAGAGTATGAGCAAACAAAAGCATCAATTTTAACCATATAACTCAGTATTATGTAAACACACTTCATGTCAAATGATTCACAGAACTATGCACTGCAGTAATTTAAGAAAAACTATGGAAAACAAAGGAAGCAGCCTAGTTATACCGATTGCAATTGCAGTCTCCTGTGAGTCTCCAGTAATCATTTTTATTGACACTCCCGAGGCAATGAGTGTTGTAACTGCTTCTTTCACACCAGTTCTAGGAGGATCAATGATTCCCACCAGGCCAAGGAACGTCAGTTGTCCCAATTCAGGACCAGAAGCCAAAGCAAGAACTTGGGAAATAATAATAAAATCCGAAAAAGAAAATGTGAATCACAAAACCATTAGAATTTACTTTACGAAAGCTGGAGACCATAACACTTCTCAGGTAAATGACTTAAGACTACAATGTCATTGTGGTAATTACAGAAACTCTAAAAATCAAAATTACTACATGCAAAGATATTCTAGTTTAATGGTTCTCAATATGGGGTTGCTTTAACTTATTAAAAATTAAAAAGAATACGACTAAAGAACTGTTAAGCAGAGAAGGCAAGCGAGGAGCAAATGAGAAATGTTTTCACATAGCAAACACATGCAGCTCCTTTCAGCAGAAACTACTGACTCTTAAGAAAAATACAATTAATTATTTGGAAAACTATAGGTTTGTTGAGCTTTTTTTTTAATTTTTTAAAAAATAGATTTGTTTTATTTATTTATTTATTTTTTGGCTGCGTTGGGTCTTCCGTGGCTGTGCACGGGCTTTCTCTAGTTGCCGAGGGCTTCTCACTGCGGTGGCTTCTCTTGTTGCGGAGCACAGGCTCCAGGCGCACGGGCTTCAGTAGTTGTGGCGCACGGGCTTAGGTGCTCCGCGGCATGTGGGATCTCCCCGGACCAGGGCTCGAACCTGTGTCCCCTGCATTGGCAGGCAGATTCTTAACCACTGCGCCACCAGGGAAGCCCCAGTTTGTTGAGCTTTAAAGTCAATTTTAAACAGACACCTTTGAAGGTGGCTTCTCCTAATGTATTTTCATCTTTCCATCTTATAGGCCTCCAGAACAATTCAATAGCTTGAAGAGAAAGCTATGTTAATTATATACAACATGTAATAATTTTGTACCCAAGAAACTCTGGGAGGTAAAGTTAATTTGTAAAGTGATTGTAAAACCACTAATACCAACAATAGTTTATATTCTTTCACTCTTTCTGTAACATTAATAGGATTTTCTTATTTGTTACTTTGATTCTCTTAAAACTATATAAATAATACCACCATACCATCATTTATAGTTAGTTTCCTGTCATCCTTGGGAACTTATATAGCACAAAGCACCGTTCATTTCCAAATACCATTTAGCTTTTTCTCAGAATTCTGGAACCTCTGGTAGCTACCTTATGAGCCAGAGGGATGTGTCTCCATCCGGGAAATTATAAGACTGAACAAGTTACCAAAGAAAACACACCAAAAAAAGCACACAAACTAAACATATGTATCTCACAGGGAAACTGAAAAGTCCCAGAGAGATCACGGGAAGTATCCATTCTTATTCAAACAGAAGGTATGAAGGATGAGATACATTTGGAAAACCATGGTTAGAGGCAAATGACTTCTATTTGTCCAATGTATGAGTCATACCTAACTATTTACGTAGATGTGAGCCCCAAACGCTTTCACTCTGGAGAGAATGAGCCACTTGACAGTCCCTGGTGTTGGAACAGAGGCAGATGGCAACAGAAGGGGGGCACTGAGTATCAATCTGTGTGTCAGCAAATCCTAAGAAAGGGACACCAGCTCCTGGCACTCTCAGTGAAGGGGTGGTATTAGCCCAGACGTCAGTATCCTGTATTTATTTGTTTGCTTCTTTAGCACAAATGAAGATCTATTGTTACTGTTTGGGACAAAGGTATGTAGACCTTTTCTGTGTGGAGGGTCCCCAACTTCCTCCTTTATATGTAAAACATAAAAACGAAACGTACTCCAATTTTAAAATTAACATGTATTTTAAGAAACTTGAGTTTTATAAAGTATAAAATAAGTTCATATCAAGTTAAACTTAAAATCTTTATTCATTTATTCTTTACTCTTCATTATGGTAACTTGAGCGGGAGGAGGAAAATGGAGCATAAGCAGAGAAGAGGAAAAGATGTGAAGCAAGGGACAAATGCCCAGAACGTTTCCCAAAGCCCTGTGAAACAAAGATGTTCTCCTCCACCAAGTCTTGTTGATTTCACAATGTTACCACACCAAACCACACATGCACAAAGCTCCACAATCTTTCAGATGAAGAGAATTAGTCAAAAAAAAAAAAAAAAGTGTGAAACCTCTGTTACAAAAATTAAGGAAAACAGGGAGCACATACCAGACCTTTAAGACTCTCTAAATGCAAGCCAACTTTGAAACCCTTTTGCTGTGAGCTGCTATGAATAACAAAACACTGCCCTCAAATGAAGCCACAAGAATACCTTTCTAAACCTATCTTATTATAAGAGCAGAAGTCCTGTAAATCTATCCAAAAGTTCTATCCCACAGAAAGCCCTTGCTTAAGTGAGCCATGAATAAGAAGAATACTTTTTATATACTTGTTTCCTGCTCCCAGGAACTGTGGTGCTTGACTTCCATTTTGTAAATAACAATAAAATTAAGGAAGCCAACTCTTCCAATTTCCTTGAGAAAGACTACATAAGTGCACGGGTGGGTGTGTGTGTGTGTATTCCCCACAAGCCAGAAGGTAAAAACCAGGTACAGCCCCAAGCCCTGCTCTTCAACCCTACATACACACGATGTCCCTAGAAGAAGCGGCCGATGTGTGTGTGCACAGCAGACCCCCTTTCCCTGTCACCGTCCAGTCAGCAGCATTTCACAAGGCAGAGTCTGGGCACCTCTTTCCTCACTGGTGATCGGCAAGGGAAGGAGTCAGCAGATGAGGAACAAGTAAGTAACCACCTCGGTTTAAAGAGTTAGAGGCCTAAGTCTTTTAATATTTAGGAAAGTATTTTAGATTAACAAACAAGACCCAGTGATAACATAAGGAAGGAGTAACATCACCTTACTTCTATCTATCACCCTTCCCACAAGTTAAACGTATCTAAAATAAAATTTCTATCACCTGCTCAGAGACCACTGCAGGTCTGTAAGAACTAGAGATTTCATATTTTGCTACATTCCCAACTTTTTATGTTTTGGAAACATAGAAACAATTAGCCAACTAAAACCTAACACTTCAGAAATGGCAGGCTTCTACGAACCCTGGAATAGAGCTGTGCAGCTCAGATGCGAAGCATGAATTCATCTGCAATTAAAAGAAGGCATTACCTCTCCACCTAGGGGACTGTGCTGAAATGGCCTTACCTCTGAGCCCTGCAGAGCCCATCTGGGCCTTCTCTTGTTGGTACAGATCTCTCTGCTGCTGGGTGAGTGTCAAGGTCTGCCCTTTGCTGTGATATGTAGTACAATACTTAATCACCTGTTCATAAGCACCCTTCATAAAACAAATCTCTGGTCTGTCCTAAGAAGAAAAAACACAGCAAATAAATTCAAGTTAATTTCAATTTGTATGTATCTGCCGTTGGAATCAAAAACAAGTGGCATGCATTCCCATAATCCCCAGGGAAGTTACTCAAGCCTAAGGCTTTGAATAGCACCTGAACTCTGAAGATTAAAAGCTCACATGGGAGTTTTCTGCATCCTCTTTAGAACACAGCATCTACTCCACACCCTCAGCCCCACACTGAAGGCAAGGCTACACTCAGCTCCGCACTAGGCACTCTGAGCTCACGATGTAACAGGAAAGGGAAAAAGATCTAACGTCAGCCCACAAGCAATGGTTCAGGCTTTCTACTACTGCTATTATATGTATACATGTGACCCCATTTAATTCTCACAGCCACCTTGCAATTATGGGTATTATCAGACTTTTTATTTTTTATTTTTTACCCTAATAAAGTAATAAACAAAAACTTACAATGAGAACCCACAGTCCCCTGCCCAAACCTCCTCACCTCCAGTCCTACTCCACAGAGGCAAACCAATTTTATTTTTTTTTTATAAATTTATTTATTTATTTTATTTATTTTTTGGCTGGGTTGGGTCTTCGTTGCTGTGCATGGGCTTTCTCTAGTTGCAGCAAGCAGGGGCTACTCTTCGTTGCGGTGCACGGGCTTCTCATTGTGGTGGCTTCTCTTGTTGCAGAGCACGGGCTCTAGGCGCGTGGGCTTCAGTAGTTGTGGCACACGGGCTCAGTAGTTGTGGCACATGGGCTTAGCTGCTCCGCGGCATGTGGGATCTTCCTGGACCAGGGGTCTTGAACCCATGTCCCGTGCATTGGCAGGCGGATTCTTAACCACTGTGCCACCACAGAAGTCCGAGGCAAACCAATTTTAACTCTCTTGGTTGTTTTCTTTGGTATTTATCTTCATGTTTTTAATTTTTTTATATATATAATTTATTTATTTCTGGCTGCATTGGGTCTTCGTTGCTGCACGCAGGCTCAGTAGTTGTGGTGCACGGGCTTAGTTGCTCCACGGCATGTGGGATCTTCCCGGACCAGGGCTTGAACCCGTGTCCCCTGCACTGGCAGGCAGATTCTTAACCACTGCATCACCAGGGAAGCCCTTAATTATGTTTTTATTGCTACTTGTTCATGTACCAATTTTATACTCTGTCTACTGTGACAGGTGATCGTCTGGCCACCCCCACTATCTATTCCTTCTCCTCACTGTTGTAATACATGCAGAGCAAAACTCACCGGTATTCTGCTCACTTTCTAACTCCTCACTGCTGAGCCAAGTGGCCACCAGAGCAGTTCACAAACATCCCAGCTCTCCTTGGAGGCACACGGTAGAAATGTATTTCCCTGCACCTCTTACCACTTTGAAGTCAGATGTGATTTGCTTTGGCCAATAAACATGAGCAGTACTTGTGTTACTTCCAAATGGCAATTTAGGAACCAGTGCATAACGTGGTCCTCCTCTGCCTTGGTACGACAGTGTGAGCGCACATTGAGAGGAGTGTCCATCTCTGTGGTCCCCAAGTGATGAGCAGTAACCAGATGTTACGGGGAAATAGGCAGCAGAAAGGTACGATGTTGTTTCCATGGCCTACAGAAGCCCAATATATTTCTTCCTGTTCAAGTTTTATCTTTCATAAAGTTAGTAACTGTCTTTTTTTATTTGCTTAGTTTTTCTTTACACCTATTACTCATTATTTCCCAAGCTCCTCTATGTCATATAAAGCCTTTCTCAATGTATTTTTCACATGATCCAATAAGCAGGTAAGCCATTACTCCCGTATTATGACTGAGACCTCCCTCCTCGGGCTGTGCTCTCCTTTCCTTTTCTAGTGTGAGCTGGCTCATCTCCAGGCTTGCTGCATGACTGGCATCCAGGAGCTTCCCTTCACCCCTCTGCTGGTTAGAACTCACGAGGTTCTAAGTCTCCCTGTTCCTTGATTTATACTCTTACCTTGGAATAACACATCCATCAGTATCTAAGAAAAGCTGTGTGGGCTATACACTTTGAGGCTTGTGTGGAAACATTTTTATTTTACCCCCACATATGTAAGCTCAGCTGGGAAGAGATCTCCTCTCAGTTGAAGGCTTTCCTCTATCATCTTCCAGCCTCCAGTGTGCAGTGCCGCATTTGGAAAGTCCTAAACTTTGGTGTAGGACCTCCCCCCTCCTTGCCCTTCCTCCCACCCCACAATCTCTGGAAGCTTTTAGAGTGCTAAGTGCCCTCAAATTACTTGATCGTGGGCCTTGGTGTGTTTATTCTCTCTCGCCCACCCCTCTTTAACATACATATTGTGCTGAGCAGCTGGCGGGCAATTTTATCCTAGAAGCTGAAGTTCTTCCTCTAGAAAATTTCCTGATGTTATTTGCTAAAATCTTCCCATTTTCTGTCACCATTATTAGGTGGATATTGGATCTCCTACATCAATTTTCTGATTTTTACACCTTACCTTTTATATTGTCCACCTCTTTGACTTTTCTACTTTTTGATAGATTCTTTGACTTTATTTGAAAAACATTCTATTTAAAGTATCCTGGTGTCATTTTTTACGGTCTTTGGAAATTTTCTTCAGCATCCAGCACTATCTTTGTTTCTCTGAGACCCTTTTCTCTGTTGGCTTGGTCTGTGTCTTTCATACTGAAGGCTTTCCCCAAGTACCTCACAATCCCTGTCTGTCCACTTACATTCAAGACCAAAGCAAATAAAGGTCTAGAAACTCCATGGGCACTGCAGGGTTTATCAACTGGTGGCCCTCACAGTAGAGTGACAAGACGAAGGCCAGGAGCAGGTAAACTCTACCAATGAACGAAGAGCTAGCTTAGTTAGGACTACTCCATGCTGTAGGGATCTCCCTGGGACCAGTCAGCTTCTCTAAAACTCTTCAATCTTCTGACTTGGAGAATGAGGATATGGGGATACCTACCTGCAAGCATTCTGAGAAAGTGGAGTTAGGACCTAGGACCTAGGCTTGCCCTTAATCACCCTGTGTTTAGTCTTACACCTTAATTCTGCCTTCCACTCTTGTCTCCAAGATGACATTTCTGGTCTGGCCTCAAGAAACAGAAAAGTAAGTGGGGGAGTTCTATTGGTTCCTTATTAGAATTTTAACCTGATCTCCTCTTTTTAGCCCCATGCCTTAGGCCCCACCTTCAAAGATACCTGTCCCCCTAAGTCTTTCCCATACTTTCTCTTTTTTAGTTTATCTTTTATTCGTTGGTTGTCATTTTGGTAGGTTCCAGGGAGAGAGCAGAGATGAATGCAGATTGTCATGTTCAAATGAAAGTCCTCTAAAGACAAACTATTTGAGCCTGGGGCTGTTTTTTGTTTGTTTGTTTGTTTATGGCTGCGTTGGGCCTTCGTTGCTGCACGCAGGCTTTCTCTAGTTGCGGCGAGCAGGGCTACTCTTCTTTGCAGTGTGCAGGCTTCTCATTGCGGTGGCTTCTCATTGCAGAGCAGGGCTCTAGGCACACGGGCTTCAGCAGTTGCAGCACGCAGGCTCAGCAGTTGTGGCGCACAGGCTTAGCTGTTCCGTGGCATGTGGGATCTTCCTGGACCAGAGCTCAAACCCCTGTCCCCTGCGTTAGCAGGTGGATTCTTAACCACTGTGCCACCAGGGAAGTCCCGTGGGGCTGTTTTTAAATTGGTACATTTTTCATATCTGTGCCAGGCTGACCTCTTCTAAATCCTGAGTCAGGTCAGCGGGTTTGGGTTTTGTTAGTTACATCGGTTGATTTTGTTTTCTAAGAGAAACTCTTCAAGTCAGCAAATGGAAAGAATAATCACGCCCTTGCTATACTTATATCCCGCCACTCCCTACCCCTACCCCCAACTGAAAAGAGTCAATGTACAACTATGGTGAGATTAGATTCAAAACTGCTGAAGTCAAATCTTCAAACTTACATGAGCCACATTATCTTGAAGTAGTGTGTGACCATATATAAAATGTAAAGAAATACACCTTCCAAATAAACTCATATACATATTCTTGCTATGTAACTATATAGACAAGGGACATCAGCTAAAAATTACCTAACTCTGATGCAATTTTTGAAAGCTTTACATTACAAGGTTTAAAGTAACAGGCATTTTATTTTTATAGTTTTGTTTCCAACTGTCTCCCTTCCCTGAAGTTTATAAAAGTTCCTTTAAAGACTAAACAGAAATCTTTTTTCCCCTCATCATCAGAGTTCCTGGCACAAGTTCAATGTAGAGCAATTTAAAACCAATGTTTCCTACTTATTATGGGCAAGGGGGAATCCTCTCACTAATTCCCATCTACAGAGATGTAACTGGTTTCTAATGTTTGCTCACAGGTAAAAACACATAACCGTTTATTAATTCCTAATAAAGAAAGTGTAAAAACAGCTATATATTTTTAAGGCCAAAGTAAGTGTAAGCATCAAGCTGGTAATAGCAACTATGAGTGATATGATTATATACTGTAGATAACTATTGTACATAACTCTTACTGCACTGTGTAAAAATTCTAAAGCACCCAGAGATAAGGTAGTAGCTTGAAATATCAGTGCATTTCGTTTGCCAGTTTGTTAGCTGGATCAACTAACATGAATTATACACATTTGGTAACCACGTTTCCACAAAATAATGTAGTTTTTGTTCAGTCTGAAGACAAGACATTCTTCAGTGGAAAAACACAGACAACAGACAGCAGAAACCTGTCATCAAGAACAAAAAAGATGTCGAAAGACTGATGTCACAAGCTCCAGGAGACTGAGAGCAGGCTCCAGCTCATTTGAGTTGTTTGCTCACGCAGCAAAACTGACATGTCTGTGCATAAATTCAAAGAGAACATGAAAACAACCAGGGATGAGTGTACTATGAATCACACACACTTCAGAGCTGGTCTGTGTTATGCTCACTGACTGCTTAAATCTAAAGGTGGATAATAAATGAAAAACAGTAACCAGTTAAACAATACAGACTAAGTTTTCGATAAATGGAAGGATACCTGCTGTGTTCGGTGCACACACTTAACAGCCATCCACTTCTGCTCAGAGCTAAAAGGGTATTCAGCTTTTCTGATATAATCCTGTTGAAGTCCATCAAGACCCATCTATGTGGTACAAAAGGAAAGTTAATTCTCACCAACACGTGACTACTTTTTCCTTTAACAAAGAAACAAGGGTCACAACTCGTAGGGAGGGTGGCTAGAGATACCTGGATTATTTTTCAAACAGCTGTGCTCCATCTATACCTACCGTATTTCTCTGAACAGCAGCACACCTGTTCAACATGAAAGCCTAGGTGTTTGATAAAGTCTAGGGCATGCTATTGAACTACATACAGAGCAAAACTTCAACACTGACTATATTAAAATCTCAACTAGCTCAAACTCTGGAACGAAGCAGGATAACAAATAAAGGTGCCCAGCCAATACATACTTTATAATCAACAGAAGCTTCAGATTCAACTCCTTGTTTCTCGGGGATTCGAATTTACCCTGCCTGCTGCTGCCATGCTACTCCCGTTCACCCCACCCCTTGACATGCCAACTACTACCAATGCCATGTAGCTCTTCTCCTTCCTTACCCTTTGCATTGCCCACCAAATATTCAAAAATATTCTTTAAACTATTCAAAAACCTGGCTTATTGCTTTTTACTGTCTACTGAAACGTGTTCAGACTCGCCTTCCTAGCTTTCAAAAATCCTCCAGTAACCCACCACACAGCCTACTTAACCACCCTCGGAGCCACTCAAACTGTTCATTTCATCCAGGTTAACCAACTCATAAGCCACAATCCAGTCCATGCTTTTTTATTTCTCTGTGCTTTTATTCTTGCTCTTTCCCTAGCTTATCCCCCCACCCCCATCTAAGTCCTTCCTCCCCTTCAAAGTCCAGGTCCCAAGTCCAAATGTGCACTCTTCTTACATACGGCTCGATGTTAAGACTGTCTACTACCTTGGTCTGCCTTTTATTTGTTCCAAGCACATCATTATTAACTCCCTACCTAAATTGTGAGGTCCCCACCCATAAAGAGGTGGTTTCAAACACTTTATTTCTCAAAGAGAGAAAGTTAAATATAACACAATAAATACTTGTTAAGTTATTTAACTTTTGAATACCTTTTAAAAAGCTATACTATGCTGTTTTAGTTACAAGGCGAACAGATGATAAAGGAATGTGACTTTCTGTTAAGGAAACAGAAATAATGTATATATTATAGAAATACCAATTTTACTTTATTAAATTAAATGTTACAACAACCTACATTTCTATACTGAATCTCAATTCAATCAACCTCATTTAGAGGCATCCTGTTTTATGTAAGTCTCGAAGTTTCCTAAGACTGCTCTTAAAAGTAGTTTTATTTTTGTTATGGGAATGCCAGGTTGGACTTTTAGGTTTCTCATTTAATCAACTGTAGGACTTAGAAGAGATCAACTGGGACAGATAAAAGGGTCACTGAGAGCAGCACTCCTTCTCCTCAACACAAACTCTAACTCTACACTCATTGTAAGAAATTGATAATGAGGAAGGGGAAGGAAAGGAAATGGAAGACTGGAAAAAGAAAAGCTGACTTCTCATGCTGGCCTTAATACCTTCATGTGGAAATACTAAAGAATGTTGCCTCTTACGCATTTGAAAATTGGCATTTATCAGCAATTACACACATTTATACAGCTTTTCACACTACACTCTGAATATTATGGAAGACAAGAACATTACTTCATAAGAACAAATCCGTCACTGGTCATTAGTTTGTATGCTGCATGTAGGAGATATAAAGTTATAGTGAAAAACCTCTATGCTCTGAATTTCCAGGAAGAATAAAACTGGTTCCCAAAAGGCAATAAAAACTATGAAATAATGTGAATCTTCTTCACTCTAATGTGAATCTTCTTCACTCTACACCTAAAAGCCAGTAATACTGAAATTTATGGCTTCACATTCTCTTGTGAGGGTGATATTTTCACATGTCAAAGAAGAGAGACCAGGCACATACCTTCATTGCAAGAGCAATTAAGGCTCCTTCTGTTGGTTTCCCCATTAGAGTGTTGTTTCTAATTACAGCATCATTGCACACACAGCCCGCCTAAGAGAAATACACATAAACTATGAACCCATCACTGCATCCTAAGTCATTATGAAGAGAGCCACTTTCTTAGAGAATGCAGTATTTACCTCGACAATTCTGCTAACAGATGGGTTATAGAATCCATGAACAACATCACCATCAACAATCACTTCCCCAAATGGATTGTAGCCAACTCCAGTAACCTAAGGAACATAAAGTAGAGTCAATAATACCAGCAGACAGTGACAATACTTATGAAAACCAAAAACTATGAGTTGCGTTCATTTCATTTTATACATCATGACACTGTTAGTGCGTACACCTAGAAAAGCATTTAAATTTGTCTAAAACAACACTTAATAAAAGAATATAGATAGTAATTTTCACCACAATGGTAAACCTACAGTTAATTATACTAATAATTAACTACTAATTATGCTAATAATTATAATGCATAGTATATTGTAAATAGAAACAACGTAATTGTTAATATAATTAATATAATCTTATATTGCTTCTACTTACAATATACTATAAAAAGGATAAATAAACCATGAAAATCTCTATATATAAGTGAGCTTAAATTTATATAACATTACATTTATGTAACACTACAATTTGCAAAGAATTCAAATCTATTACCGCATCTAACATTCATGACAAACCTGTGACCTAGACAAAAGTAGAATTCTTTTTGCAAATATGCAGGCTCAGAGACAAGTGATTTACCCTAGCACTTACAAACTACTTTAACATAGTATATATTACATGCAAATTTTTAAAATCAGAGACAAGTCAGATACTTATCCTATACAGCTAGAACAAACCAAGCCAAATAAAAGTTATATATCACAATAAAAATAGGACAGTTTAGAGGAATTAACAAACAGTTAATGTTTGACATATAAAATTATGGGCTTAAAACAAAAGAGAAATCTGTATCTTACCTTTCATACCTGGACCATATAATATAAGCACATGTAACCCCAATGACCCTTCTGAGTCATCCAGAAAAGGCACATTCAACATAGCACTGGGTATCCTTAACCAAATCTAACACCCTAAATATCAATAGTCTGATTTTAAGACCTAGTAAAATGGAATTAAATAGACCTAGGTACAACTTCCATCAATTTGTGAAATACTTCCTTTGCTCAGAGAACTGGCTATAAATACATTTTAAAATACTGTTCCCATCATGAATAGTGTTAATGAAAATTCCAGCCAGAAATCCCACAAGGTCCAATCCCAATCCAGAGATTGGAACGTGTCCTCACACAGCTTCAAAATTAACCAATGCACGTACACTGACATGCACTACAGGGGCTGCCAATATATAATTTTTAAAGTAGATTAATTCATCCATTCATTTATTCTTTCAAGAAGTATTTACTAGTATGAGGCAGACCCTGTGCTGGGCAACAGAGTTCCTGCTCTATTATATTGGGTTGGCTGAAAGGTTCGTTCAGTTTTTTCCCTAAGATGGCTCTAGTAGCACTTAGTTGTCTTTAACTTCATTCAAAACAATTTTGTTAGATTGTATGTGACAGCTGTTATATCAGCGTGCATTTAAAATAAGGCTTATCAAAATTGGTGAATTTTTGTGTAGCCATTTTAATACTGAAGATTGAAGGAAAAAAGCAAAATTTTCAGTATATCATGCTTTATTATTTCAAGAAAGGTAAAAACGCAACCGAAATGCAAAAACAGATTTGTGCAGTGTATGGAGAAGGTGCTGTGACTGATCGAACATGTCAAAGTGGTTTGCAAAGTTTTGTGCTGGAGATTTTTCGCTGGACGATGCTCCACGGTCAGGGAGACCAGTTGAAGTTGATAGTGATCAAATCGAGACATTAACTGAGAACAATCAACATTATACCACGCAGGAGATAGCTGACATACTCAAAATATCCAAATCGAGTACTGAAAATCATTTGCACCAGCTTGGTTATGTTAATTGCTTTGATGTTTGGGTTCCACATGGGTTAAGCGAAAAAAACCTTCTTGACTGTATTTTCACAGGTGATTCTCTACTTACAATGAAAACGTTCCATTTTTAAAACAAACTGTGATGGGCAATGAAAAGTGGATACTGTACAATACTGTGGAATGGAAGAGATTGTGGGGCAAGTGAAATGAACCACCACCAACCACACCAAAGGCCACTTCATCCAAAGAAGGTGATGTTGTATATATGGTGGGAATGGAAGGGAATCCTCTACCATGAGCTCCTTCCGGAAAACCAAACGATTAATTTCAACAAGTACTGCTCCCAATTAGACCAACTGAAAGCAGCACTCGACAAAAAGCGTCCAGAATTAGTCAACAGAAAATGCATAATCTTCCATCAGGATAATGCAAGACCTCATGTTTCTTTGATGACCAGGCAAAAACTGTTACAGCTTGGCTGCGAAGTTCTGATTCATCCGCCATATTCACCAGACATTGCACCTTCAGATTTCCATTGATTAAGGTCTTTACAAAATTATCTTAATGGAAAAAATCTCAATTCCCTGGAAGACTGTAAAAGGCACCTGGAACAGTTCTTTGCTCAAAAAGATAAAAAGTTTTGGGCAGGTGGAATTATGAAGTTGCCTGAAAAATGGCAGAAGGTAGTGGAGCAAAAGGGCAAATACGCTGTTCAATAAAGTTCTTGGTGAAAATGAAAAATGTGTCTTTTATTTTTACTTAATAACCGAAGGCACTTTTTGGCCAACCCAATACTTAGAGTATCATGGGAAGAGGGACAGAGGATTTCACCTGAAGTAAGAGGTATGGAACTAGGAAAACATGTAACACAGGGCAAGTTCTGGGTGGTCAGCAAAGCTTTTCTGTAGAAATGGGTTGGAAATGAGGTGCAAAGGTTGAAGAGGCATTAGACTGTCCTAAGTAGTGACAACAGCAGCAAAGGTCCTTCAGTAGGACGAATTTTGTCACAATGAAAGAACCATAAAGTCAATGTATTTGGTGTATGGAGAGCAAAGGAGAGATACAGGCTGAGGAAGGAAACAAGGGACAGAACACGTAGGGCTGTGAGCAGCCCCATTTCAGGACCCTGGTCACAATAGGAAGCCACTGAAACATCTTCATTTAGGCATCCAGAGTCTGGTAACAGATGGATGTAGGGGAGACTGAAAGAGAGGAGTCGAGGGGGATCAGCGTTTCTGGACTGCACAACTGGAGCGGGATCAAGACTTGGGAGAACCACACGGGACAGAAAATGCTCAGCTGCTAACCTGCAGCCCTTCTAAAGACACTAGAATGGTTAGGAACACTAAACACCAAAACTTCTGAAAAGGAATTCTGTTAAAAAAAAAAAATCTATAGAGTACCTCAGCACGCAGGCCATCCGAAGTAAATACGTGGGTAACAGTCATTTCATTCTTCGTCAGGGTTCCAGTTTTATCTGAACAAATCACATTACAGCACCCTAAAGAATAAATTGCTACAAGTCACCAAAAGTCAGGGAAAAATGCAAGTTCACATTAAAAACAAATCAAAGACTCTGGAAGCCTGCCCTGCTTCTCTGAATTTTGTACAAATCAAGCTCATGGATGATTTTAGGTTGTTTTCTCTCCTGTGCTTACTTCATCATAAGGTATGAACAGTTTCTAGAATTAAAATTAATTAGATACTGATAAATGCTGACTTTTTCTTTATTTCCAGTTGAATTTCTACAAAGCTACTTGATATTAGCTTTATATAGTGACTTTATATAATACAGTTTCTAGAAAGTTTCAAGGTTACCTTACTATAAACCCATATAATTTTTTCAGCCATTATTTTAAGGAATTTTTGCCTTCTCAATATTAAAATGCAAACTAGAAGTTAAACATTTTTGAATTCCTAAATAAAAAGAAGTTTCATAACATACATAAAGTTACCACAGTTTTCATATCACTCATAAAATTATGTTACAGCAATGTAACTACTGTATGCTTACTGTTCTTAATAAATTCAACTCAAGAATGACATTTTAGGATCTATAATTATCAATTATCTTCCTTGAGATGTCAAAAGAAAACATTTCTCTGTCACTCTATGGTTTCATTTGTTACTTTTTTTTTTTTACATGATTTAAGCATTAGAACAGTCCATGATGCAGAAAGATTTAAAGCTCCCTGATGTGAGTAATATGAATTTTTAATGACCTTTTTTGGTTGTTAAAACCATACTCAACATTGCTACAAGCCAAACACCACCACGTAAACCTCTAAGACAGGGGTCCCCAACCCCCAGGCCGCAGACCAGTACCGGCCCGCGGCCTGTTAAGAACGGGGCCGCACAGCAGGAGGTGAGCGGCGGGTGAACGAGCAAAGCTTCGCCTGTTGCTCCCCATTGCTCCCCATCGCTCGCGTTACCGCCTGAACCACCACCACCCTCCCCCCGTCTGTGGAAAAACTGTCTTCCATGAAACTGGTCCCTGGTGCCAAAAAGGCTGGGGACTGCTCTAAGACAAAATCTGTAAAACCCAAAGACCCCTGTTGATGTAAACTATCATGTCAATGGATAAGCATGCTCTAACCAGAGACTTACCCAGAGTTTCAACAATAGGTAGCTTTTTCACAATGGCCCTTTTCTTCACCATTCTCATAACACCAAGGGCTAGAGTCACTGTGACCACAATGGGAAGACCTTCAGGAATTGCTGCTACAGCCAAACTGTAACCAGTAAAGATATAGCATTGAAGTATAAATTCAGTAGTACCCATAGCAATAATTTCAATTGGCTGTTACTTAAAGTAGAGGTTAAAAATGTAAAATTGTTGCTGTCAAACCCAAAAAAGACCTCAAAATGAGGGAAAACTGATTAACATTTATTGGCCACCTACTAGCTACCAGGTTAATAAGCACAGTGGTTAAAGAATATAGTTTCTGACATCAGACTGCCTAGATTTGTACCCCCAGCTTCAATTTTCACCTGTGTGACCTCAAGCTATTATGCCTCCACCTCTGTAGTTTAGTTTCTCATCTATAAATATAGATAATAACAGGTGTTCAGACAAAAACTTGTACGTGAATGTTCACAGCAGCATTATTCACAATAGCCAAAAGATGGAAAGAGCCCAAATGTTCATCAACTGATGAATGGGAAACTGTGGTGTGCCCATACAAGGGAGTACTATTCAGCCATTAAAAAGAATGAAGTACTGATTCATGCTACAAATGAAAAAGCCTTGAAAACATCATGCTAACTGAAAGCAGCAGGACACATGTTGCATGATTTCACTTATATGAGATATCAAGAATAAGCAGATCCAAAGAGACAGAAAGCAGTTTAGTGGTCGTCAGCTGGTAGGGAGAGGGAAGAATGGGGAATGACTGTAAAATGGGCACAGGGTTTTATTTCGGGGGTGATGAAAAAGTTCTGACACTAGATGGTGGTGATGGTGGTAACATTATGAATGTATTTAACTCCACTGAACTGTATACTTTAAAATGGAAAATTTTATGGTATGTGCATTTTATCACAACAAAAAAATTAATTACTTTACTATTTCCCTTCGTAATACTAAAAAAGAAAAACCACCTCAAATTAAATCTCTACTTTTGTCCCATTCCATATCTCCTGATTCTGCTACAGATAAGGACAGGTGCATGCCTATCCTTCATTCTAACAATGCTCCCTGAACTCCCTCTACTGCCCAGTTTCTACAATATAATCTAGATCCAATGGACCTTTTCATTCCTTTACATTTAAATCATTTTATAAATAATTTACAGAGGAATAAAATGGATTGTGAAAAACTTCAATAGAAATTTTCATTTGAATTTTAACCCCAAACTATATTCCTGGATATGAAAGTATATATATCTGAAATGGACAACATCCTTTGAATGCAACTGCTCAACTGTCATGAATAAACCTGGAACGTATTCACCTTTTAAAACAGTGATTTCAAATTCAAAAACCATTTCTAACAGGTTTTAGGTTTATCAATTCTGGTTCTTCTTTTTGCATTTGTCTCTTCAAAATGCAACACTTCTAAAAATGTTAATGGTCCATAACTTTTAGGACAGTCATCTTCTCAGTAATACAATACTGCATGATGAATTCCTTGCTGTAGAATGACTAACTATAAGAGAATGCCTGTCCTTCCCCTTTCATCCTTAAAAATAAACAGTTCAGGGTATTCCCTGGCGGTCCACTGGTTAGGACTCGGCACTTTCACTGCCAAAGGCCCGGGTTCAATCCCTGGTCAGGGAACTAAGATCCCACAAGCCACGTAGCACAGGTAAAAAAAATAAAAGTAAAAACCCAGTTCACTCATTAAAATTCAGGAGTTTGAGAAAATCTAGAGTACCATCATCCAAGGATTCAGTGTTGAGATTACACTTATATGATTCAATTTCACCTTCATCATTACAGCCTATAGTGGTTGTCTCTTTGCATTCATCTTCTGGTTTGTCTAATAATTATGAAAATTCTTCTGTCAATTCTTCTTTGCCATTATGGTAAAAAAAATTAAAAATTCTCAATTTCTCAATTTTGTTTAATGAATGCAAAAAAAAAAAAAAACTACCAAGATTTTGTCTCCAGACTTTTTTTATACCTTTTTAAATGATAATGTAATGCTTTGGGCAACATAATAAGAAAATTAAAGGATAACAGAATAATAATGATTTATTTATTATTACAGTAGCCTTATAAGCTACTTATCCTTCTGCTTTCTCATTGTTTTACTCATTTTTAGCACAGTTGGAAATAATTGTTAAAATACTTGCTAGGGGAATAAAATAGCCAAGATGTTTCAACACGCAGGAAAAATAAGTTCACTAAAGATCCCACATGTATTTTAGCACATATAAATGTACAGTAGACCCACATGGTTACTGCAAAATAGAATGAGTTTTATTTTATTAAAAAATTCTTAAATGTTTGGTCCTTTGGAAGATCCTGAGGTAGGAATAAAAGTCATGAGGTATTAATCTTCACAAATAGTCAGAACTGCTCCAAAAAAAAAACCTCAAAAACATGAGTCCAATAGATAATAATATGCCAATGGTTAATAAAATTCATGCCCCATTTTAAATTCATTTCATATTTAACCCAAGGCTCCTTTACACATATTTAAGCCAAGAGTTTCAAGTTGTATTTTTGCTCCTCCAAGGAAAAACTATAGTCCTTCACTATATCACAAATATCTTTTAACTTCTTATTCATCCTACTTATTCCTTGTACTCCACTTGACTTTTTTTTAATCCATTGGTTTTTATTCTGAAACTTGAACTATTACTTGCTAGGCCTATTACAGAGCTGTCATCCAGGATTTCTCTACCTTAGAGGACTAGGTGAGTTCCACTTTTTCTTACACCCTACACAACATCATCTTCCTTTCTTTCACCCTTGTTTTGCTGGAATTCATACAAGAAGAGGTAAGGGATAAATTTCCCGATTACTTGCTTATCCATTTGTAATTACCTAAATTGATACTTTGGCTAGACCTAGGTTTATAGATTTAAAATCATTTCCCCCCATACTTTAATTGTACTGCCCCACTGTCTTCTAACTTAATCTAATGTTGCTATGGATGAAGGTTTAATAAAATCCTTTTTCCCTTCTGTATTTGGTTAAATAAATCTCTAGCTCTGTTCTCTTAGTGACGACAGTATAGCAACTATGTTGCTAGGCAACACTGCTTATGATAAAAGGATCTCCTGACCGATAAATTACCCATGGACTGGGAGAATTATAATTATCTTACAGGAAGCTACAGCTTTGGGTTTCCTCAGTGTGGTGACTCTCATTACTGGGCATGTTTCTTGCAGGCATCCTGGAAAGTGTACGTTTCCAGAGATGCTGGCTCCTGCGGATTATGAGGCATTTTAACCCAGGACAGCTCCTGCCCTTACATGGTCATCTCATCTGCTTGTACCTAAGCTGAACTGCTACAGGGACTGCTGTAGGAACTCTCTCAGAAGAGGACGTTGCCCTGTGGTGTTCAGGACACAGGTACCAAGTATGACCTATGAAAGTCTCGTGAGTTGAAAATCTTAGTAGAGCCTAAAAAGACCCTGCGGTGGAAATTGTAGTTGCTAATGAGAAGTATGATACCAGTCTAATTTTCCTTCCTGTACAGATGACCTGACCTGTTTTCTTTAGTTTCACAATGATGTATCTGGGTTGGAGTTTTTTTCATCCTGCTCGGCATTTGGAGAATCCTTTCAATCTATAAAGATTCATGTCTTGCTTCATTTCTTATATAATTTCTTCTTATCTCTTTTTAAATCTTCTGTTACTTAGATATGGCATTTATTGAATTATCCTTTGTCACTTTTATCTCATTCTCTGTTTTAGACTTTTTACTCTATTTTTGGGGAGACCACTTCGACTTTATATTATAGCCTTTAAACTGAATCTTTAATTTCAGCAATCATAACCTTAATATCTTAAAAAAATATATTTTGCTTCTGTGATCCTTTTCTACAGCAATCTGTCTATCATGAATGCAGTTTCTTCACAAATCTCTGAAAATACGAATGCTTTCTATTTTTAATTTTTCGTCAATTCTTGCATATTTGGTTTTCCTCTGAGATGGATTATTCAATTTCTATATTGTGGTCTTTCTCTCTCATGCTCCTAGTTTTCAGTTTGGCAATCCTTAATTGTCTATTTAAGTATAAAAATGCAATATTGGGTTGATAACACCAGACATGTAGTGTGGGGTTTCTCCACTGCATATACATAGGTTTTCATTTTCCTGGAGCTCATTTCCACATATGAATTCTGAACTATTTAAGTAGAGTTAATATACTCTAATGTGCTCGTACAATACCTCCATAATGGAACATAAGCTATGACTAACAAAGAAATGAGAGCCAAAAGAGACTTCAAATTATAAACAAACTATCAGAACTTACCTTACACTAATAGTAAACATTTCCAGGATATCTTTTCCTAGTAACCAGCCAACCAACATGATGATACCTGTAACAGAATCAAACAGCTATTTTTCCCTTTTATATAAAATCACCTGGGCATGGAAGAGATAGAACAGAAAGCTGAGGGCAGCAAAAGTCCCTTGATATAAAAGGGAAAGTTTATCAGATCACAATTATAAGATTTTACAAAAATCCATTAAGCAGGTGAGATTAAATTAATCTTAAGGTTAAAACTGTGTATGCATGCACACACCTACAGTTTTACCTTTTGTTGCCACTGCTGCCCCCCATCCCTTAAAGTAATAATATCTGAGAGTTCCCAATATAAGAGAACAGTATTTTCATACAATGGGGGAAAAAAAAGAAGGCAGCATATACATATAGGTTTTCTCTTAACTATGAGGTTCGCAAAAATAAACCCTGGAACTTTACTTCTCATAACTCAATATCCGGACACTGCACATTAAGTCTGTACTACAAACCAAGGAGTACTTAGGACTTGGCTCAAAGAATGATATAAGACATTGTAAGACAGCCAAAACTGCAATTAACATTTAAAAATTACTACCTTTACAGCGTCTAAAAGTTAAAAACGAATTAACATAAACCAAACAGCTGATTCTTTACTCTCTTCTTTAATCTTTATCTTTGAAAAGAAGGGGGGGGCACAAGGGATGTACCACTGGTTTTGTGAGGAAAAACACCGTATCAGAGTTTTAATAAAATAACTTCGAGACTGTATTCTAGATCAATATGGACATTGAAAACAAGGTCTTCTTCATCTTTCTGCAACTACAAAATAATGATCCAGATCCCATCCCAAATACTATCCTGATAAAAGAAATTTTGTCCAGTGAATTATACCAGAGTCCAGCAAACTATACAATCTATGGCCCTCTTACGTGTTTTTGTAAATCGTTTGTTGGAACACAGCCACACCCATTGTTTGTAAATTGTCTGTGGTTGCTTTTGTGCTGATGGCAAAGTTGAGCATTTCCAACACAGAACCTACGAACCAAAGGCTAAAACATTTACTATCTGGCACTTTACCAAAATGTCTGCTGACCC
This sequence comes from Balaenoptera physalus, assembly GCF_965194825.1. Classification (NCBI taxonomy): domain Eukaryota; kingdom Metazoa; phylum Chordata; class Mammalia; order Artiodactyla; family Balaenopteridae; genus Balaenoptera; species Balaenoptera physalus. The sequence goes on along the minus strand of NC_138891.1, from coordinate 12,157,708 downwards.
TTGATTTTGATCTTGATCCTTCTCCTATTCCATATACTATCCTAACAAGAAAAATTATGTCCAATGCATTTAAAACCAGGTAACCATAAAGTTGAAAAATTTTCATCACTAAATTTGATGTGGTTTAATGGTACAGTGTTAATATAAACTGGAAAGATTTAATTGGTTAAACTGCCCTTCAATTTACCAAATTCACTATAAATTCTAAAAAATAAACAGCAATAACCAAATGAAGGGAGCTATGAGAACATACACACCATTTAAACAAAAAGAATGAAATACCTTCCCAGCTTCTACTTTATGTTTATGATAATGAGAAATGGATCAACAAGATTAATATTTAAGAAGTTATTTCACTGAAACTGTACAGCAGAAATGTTGTCTTAAAATTTCACTGTTATCTTAAAAGCTAGCAAGAAAAATTAAAATAACATCATGGTAGAATTAAACAGAGAAGGACTCTCTCGCAGAGTTCATCCATGCATCTTTCTGCATGTGCTCTGCTTTTCCAATAAACATTTTACTTTTCTCTTTAAAAAAAAAAAGAAAGAAAGAAACAGAGAAAAGACTCCAAAATTGATGTGTTTAATGTTATGATAAAGATGTTGTTTCAACTCAGTGAATTAAGAATGGACTATGGAATTGATGGTACTAGGATAATTAACTTTTAAGTAGAAAAGTAATAATTCTACCTTAAGTCTTATACTAAAATAAATTCTAAATAAAATAGTAAAATTAAGTGTCAAAAGTAAAAACTAAAGTAGTATAGTGATGTTTAAATAACTATAAACAAAAAACATTCTCCCACATGGGGTTGGGAGAGCCTTTATGAATAGAACACAGACAGAAACTTAACTGCACTAACTAATTATCAACAGGAGGGTGATAAGAATCTCAGGCAAGAGACTGTTCCATTACACACATCTCTCCCCTCCCTACCAAGTTTATTATACAGCCCTCAAAAGCAATTTAAAAATCAGGAGAAAAAAATACTTGTAACTTAAACAACAAAAGGATTAATATCCTAATTATACAAAGAGCTGTGACCAATCTAAGACTTATACCACAAGAGAAGAGGGACAAAAGAAATAAACTGGCAGTTCATAAAATAAAAAGGACTAACACACATATGACAAAGTGTTCAGTTTCTCAAATAATGAATTTTGAAATAAAATAATGAGAAGACTTTTCTTCACCTATTAAGTTAATGACAAAAAAGCTGGCAAGGGTGCTGGAAGAGAGACTTTTATCTTGTTGCTGGAGGATATTATTTGGCAATATGAAACAAAAGCCTTTAAAAAGATGCCAAAAATTTTAAAATCACACAGATACTCTTTGACCCAATAATTTCACTTTCATGAATTTATTCTAAGGAAATGAGAGGTGTTTATAATAAGATACCTGCACTGAAGAATCACTTACACAATTCTTTAAAACTTTAAAAACCTACACAAATGTCTAAAAGAGCACTGGCTTTTTATATATGTATACACACACATATTCACACAATGGAATACTATACAACCTTTAAATTTGTTTTAGATGAGTATTTAATGACAAGATGTTTATGATGGGATACATAAAACAAAAAAAGAAAAGTAGTCATAACACAATACTATCGGATTTTATTGAAGACTAGAAAGACAAATACTAAAATGTTTATAGAAATGCTCTTTGATTACAGGAATTACAGAGTTCTATTTTATCTTTGTAGAAAAGGACAACAGCTGGGGATTAGTTTTATAGTTCAAAAAAAGTAATAGTAGCCGAATAAATGAATACATGAATGGAATTTTTCTATGTATGTATCTAACTCCCCCTTCCCACTCAAAAAATAAACCTAAGTAAATATAGGAGATATACATACTCACTCTTCTCTTACCTATTATACCAAAGGAGTAAAAGGAAAGTTGTTTTCCTAAGAGGTCCATGCTCTTCTGCAGAGGGGTTTTTGGTGCCTTGACAAATAGGAGAAGAGTGTCACCACAATTACCCAATTACCTAAATTTAGTGAGCTTTACTAGGTGCCAGGGACTCTTAAGTGTTTGACACATACATGCTCGTGCTTAACACACCCATGACATACACAGCTCTTCCTTGAGGTAAGTTTTAGTTCCTTCACTGAGAAAACTGTGAGGCCTAGACTGTTAAAAACCCGTTTATTTGAAAAGGTCCGTGCCCTCTATGCCTCTTTGAGGAAAAATCTACTCTCCCTAGCAGCTTCCCCAGGACTTCATTATCATCAGCTGCCCCTCATTTTTCTACTCTTTCTCGTTACAAAGATGCTTGTAACCCAAGTCTTTTTACCCTGTTGGCTCCCTGATCTCTGGCGATCCCTTCACCCCCAAGCTTGGGACGGTTTTACACACTGCATCACATATGGGAGTCTTGGCAGGCTACCTGAGAAATCCAGATAATTTGAGAAGAAAATGATATTTGTAGAATGCAACTTCTTTTTTAAATATAAGAAGATATTTTAAATGAGAGAACTACTCTTCAATATCCTTCAACAAGGGTATCTTCCAAGTTATTTCACTTTGCAATCTTTTTTTCTCCAGATACTTGGAATTATGTAAAGCTGGGAATTTTGGTAGAAGACATGTTCTAAAGTACAAATATACTATTTAGTAATCTTTAAATTTAATATGATAAAGCTAATTTCTAAAAATAATAAGCCTTATAAATAACTGGCTAAACCTTCTTCTCCTATGAACAATGAATAAACATCAGAATATTTCAGAATATTAAGTGTTAATTCAAACCCTTCCAATTACAGGCTTTCCACTTATGATTTTAAGCACAGACAACTGAGTGATATTCTGAATAAAATATTACTTCCAAAATTAACAAAATAATCCTCCAATATTCTCTTTTCCTCTACTTACAATGGAAAATATTTCGGATTTCAAACTAAAACATCATTAACAAACTAAGTTTGTTACTCACTTCCTCTGCTTGCATCATTTTAAAAACCTCTCCAAATTCAGAATTTTCTCCTGTTCCAATGACAATACCCTAAAGGGAAAAACAAGAAAACATATTTACATTCAGATGGAATCACCTCTCTCAACCAAAAAACAAAACCCCTTCATTCCCTTTCTCCAAAGCCACCCACAGTCAAGATGCCTGACATACGTATCCAAGGTTCCCTCAGCAAATTTACTTTTGATGTTACTATAGATCCTAGAAAACAAACATCTCATTAAACTTATTACTGACTTAATTCTGTGGCCCATTTTTTTGTCTATATTAATATTTCTGAAATTTGAACCTTTCTTATACTCAGTAGAGACATTTAATGTAGTTTCCCTCTCAAATGCTATTGAATGATGCCTTTTATATTTGTGTAATATTAAAATCCAGGAAATAAAATATTTGAAATCAATCAGTAGGAGAGTGATATGTAGTCCGAATATTATAGCCAGTATCATATCAACTAAATTGAAATTTTATTTAACCAATGGTGAACATATCCACAAGTCACTGTTTCTATCTAAAAAAAAAGAACATGTACTGAGGACTATGCTTTTACAGGATCCATGACCTGGTAAATGGCAGAACTATGGATGTATTATACCTCAGGGACACGGCTTCTCCTTAGTCTCACAAATATCTGCCAAGGATTAGGTTCAATTCTGCCATTTCTTCGTCATATATTTTTAAAAGCTCCACATAAAACTAGCCAAAAAAGAACTGAGGAAATGGTTGAAAACAAAGGAACTGCTATCTTAAAAACGAGAAAGAAAACTTACCTTTGCTTTGCCACATCTGACCAGTGTTCCCATGAAGGCAATGTTACTTCTTGATGCAAGATCTCCATTAGTGGCAGCCGGCTGAGGAGCTGTCACCTTAGAACAAGGTGTTGTCTCTCCTGTCAAGCTGGACTCATCAATGGAAAGATCCACAGCCTTGGGGAACATAAAGCACTCCACTAAGTTCAAGTTTGAAGACTCTCTCTGCTAAACTTAACATCTAAGGAGTTTGTAACCATCACTCCTTCCACAAATATCCTCCCTTCTATAAACTAACCAAATCTTTTATCATATCCATCACTTTAAGACAGTAGGCTAGAATAGGTACAACCATATTTAAAAACGAAGCTAGGGACTTCCCTGGTGGTGCAGTGGTTAAGTGGTTAAGTGCCTGACAGTGCAGGGGACATGGGTTCAAGCCCTGGTCCGGGAAGATCTCACATGCCGCGGAGCAACTAGGCCCGTGTGCCACAACTACTGAAGCCCATGCGCCTAGAGCCTGTGCTCCACAACAAGAGAAGCCTGTGCTCCACAACAAGAGAAGCCTGTGCACCGCAAGGAAGAGTAACCCCTCCCCCTCGCTACAACTAGAGAAAGCCCGCAGGCAGCAATGAAGACCCAATGCAGCCAAAAAAAGAAAAAAAAAAAAAAAAAAAAGAAGCTAAGTCAACAAAATCTACATGCAAAGTAGACAGAACCATGAGACAAAATTAGCCTAAACTTCCAAATACAACTAGGGAAAAGGAGACACTAGCTGAGACAATTTTTATTTAGAGAAAACTCGACTCTCATGAGTTTTCTAAAATTATTTCCTAATTTTGCCATACCCTAAAGTCCTGAAAATGGGTTTGACAGATTTAAACCAACTATAACAGAAGAGAAATATGACTGAAAGATATAAAAGATACTGAGAAATAAATAATTTCATCATTTTGGGTTTAATTTTCATGAAATTGTTCTTGCTATACATCCCTACATTTATTCTAAATTTATGTCAGCAAGAATCAAAAATGTATATAAATGTTTCCATGCAGATCATGAATATCATATCACCATCCAACTCTGCAATGGGGTTCAATACTGAAGGCTGCACTCCTAACACAATTAAGAATTCACCTACCCAAGCATGAAAAAAAAAAAATCATCATTTTATACGTGGAAAATACTGCAGATGTGACCTGGCTCTGTTTCTAAGTATGGCCCACAGAACAACAGTTCCAAGGATGTTAATAGGCATTGTGTATAGTGTTATAGATGGATGATCATTGATAAACCGACACACACATATATACACATACATACAAGGGAGGAGTACGCTGGTCAAGGAAGTTTTAGAAACACTGTGTTAAGAATTAAACAGCTTCCGCTACCATAGTGCTTCTCAAAACTTACAATGCACCGGTGTGAGGCACCTCAACAGGAATACAGATACAGCAGGGGTTGTGGAAGTGTGGTCTTAGCAGAACCAGCATCACCTCTAACACGTCAGAGCTTGTCAAGAAATTCACTGCCCTACCGCAAACAAGGAGGTGGGGAGAGTGAACCTAACAGACTGCATTTTCAAGCCCTCCAGGTAATTCTGATGTTGCACTCAGGTTTCAGAATCAACAGAAGAGTGTTTTCCAAACATCTTGGACCCATTTTATTCCAGAAGCTCTAGTTCAAGGATCATTAGGAGGCTCTTTGGGAAACTAGAAACTAGTTCATGATTTTACTCATTTTATAGGTTCATTCACTCACCTAAGCAACATTTACTGACTACCTTAACTATGTACCAGGCACTGGGTTAGATCCTAGAAAGAAAACAAGATAAGAAAATGAACCCAGAGCAGTTAAATGTGCAGTCTCACTGCTATTATAAACTGAGCTGGTGTTCTGAATTGGGCCTCCTGATTGACAATTCCTACTATGTACCAAATACTCTAAATTTAAATCCTGTTTTTTCTTTTTTGTGGAGTGGGGAAGGGGAATAAATCTCATCTATTTAAATGATTATTTTGTTATGACCATAAATACCTTAAAAAAATCTCACAGAAAATAATTATTAAAAATTGAGTTCATGAATTCTTTCTCCCCACCTACATAATAAAACTTCTGATTTGATCAACGCCATTGATTCACATTCACTTAAAAAGTATTTATTAATACTTATAATATGCCAGGCCCTGTACTGTATCACACAGAGTGTGATAAAAAGCTTTTATTCCAATGGGAAATTGATTTGAAAAAATAAACAAGAGTGGATAATATAATGCTTGATAGTAGGGGAAAAAACATGTTAAGAATGGAGAGTGACATAAGTGATAGAGAGAGAACATCTCTCAAAAGCAGATGACCCTTTTGCAGAGCCCTGACTGGCGTGAGGGCCCCAAGGTTGGGCCATAATGAGGGAGGAAGGGTTCTAGGGAAAAGGAGCACAAAGTACAAAGCCTGTAGGGGCAGGAACATGCTAGGTGCGTTCCTGTGCTAGGCAGGCATATAACACTGCAAATATAATCAAAAGTTTATAACATTAGATCATAAAGTTTAAGAATGTTCAGAATAAAAATAAATTATATCATACAACTCCAGAGAGACCAAACTGTGGTAGCATTTCCTGAAAGTTTAGTACCATGTAAATGTGATAGATTTTAGTATCAAAATAGGCTTATAAAAAGTATTCCTTAAAACACAGATCTGACAGTCCTTTAGTCTTTAAAAGGCTTCCCATTTTATATAATTATGTATGCAAAGACAAGCCAGGTAAATTTGGGTTCATTACTTCACCACAACTACAGATTCAAAAAAAACACCTGCCATGTTCAAAAGCAATGATTTTTTTTTTTTATTAAAAGAACACATTTGACTCTTCTTCCCAAATTAATCTTAGGTCTATATAATTTTTCACACTAACACATTTATTACCAAGTAAGAAAAAAGTTAGATCTTTCTTCAAAGATGATGCTAATACTAAAAACAGTTGACACTTCCTTGCTCACTACCTGCTAGGCACCATGCTACACACCTATACTAAGTTATCTACTAACAGCTACTTAGCTACTAGCAACTCCAGCGAGGCACTAGTAGTATTATCCCTATTTTACAGACATACTGAAGGATTAAGTGCCTCACCCAACATCACACAGCTTATAAGGTATGGAGATGAAACCCAAACGTTGACAAATTAACTCCTATTCTTCTAAATTACAAAAGTCAACAAATAGTTTGTTTAGCAAGTTCCTCTTTAATGCTTGTTACAAAAATCAGAACTGCTTGTAATTTTCTAAGCTCTTAATAAGAAAAATCTGCTAATATTTAAAAACAAACAAATACTTGTATACAAGCTATAGAACTCCTTTCTCTGTGACAAAGTTGAAATTTATGTTTTCCCACTGAAGAATTTTTACTTCAAATGTAAATCTTAAACAAGGATAAATACTAACACTAGGTGGTTGTCAAGGAATACAAATATAATCTGACTTTTTAAAAAGACGGGGGAAGCATGCCTTTTCTTGACTCTGTCAGGGACCCAGCTCTTCAGTGTCAGCCTCAGCAGTGCAACAACCATTTAAGAGAGTAAGAATTTTTGTTCAAATCAGGTTTTTCTACAGAAAAGACACATGTAATTTTTTGTACAACAACAATCAGCCCTGTGTTAGTATACAAACTAATGTGGAAGGAAAGGGAGCTTTGGGTCCTTATCTTTTTTCCTATATAATTATAAATCTGTTAAAATTAACAATACATTATTAATGAAATTTGTCTAAATCATACAATGTAGCATAGCTCTCAACTGTCCGTTGAACAAGAGTATTTTCTAAGTGACAAGTTAGTTTCTCTTAATGGTGACTGCAAGTTTTCGCAGGAAGCAGTTTTGAGAGAGTAAGGGGAAGGAAGTCATTTCTAAGAAGGGTGGTACTTTAATAAAGTAGGCAAGCCTAATTATTACACTTTAACAAAGTCACAATTTAATTCACCTGAGAAGAAAGACATTAGAGTCATTTATCCATTGCATTCATGAGAGAGAGAAAGGTTAGGATAAAATGAAGTCAAAGAATCAGCCAGCTCCATGCCTTCCAGCCAAGTTTAAACATAAAACCTTCAGAAAAGCTGTTAATAAGGAAACTGATTATGTTCCACTTTCTCTTCATTCTTCCTCAGGCACTATGGTGGAGGTGTAACTAAGACAACACAGTTCAAAAGCAGAGAATGTAAATAAGAATCGAGATGCATACATAATCCCACAATCTGAATATTTAACACCTACAGAATTTAAATGGTTGAAAATAATTCACAGGATTATTCCTATAAAACATTAGGCAGAAATAAGGTAAATGCCAAAGTCACAAAGGTTTCCTGCAAAGCAAAAAGTGACTGCTTAAAAAAATTACAGTTAATATGGTACAATTGGTAACTAAAAATAAGTTCATAAACTAAAGAACATCTTAGTATCCTGTATGCTGCTAGGTTAATCACCTCTAGTCCAGAATTAAAAGCAAATCAGAAATGGATTTCTTTCCCCAGAAATGAATCTTCCAAAATATTCACCTGCAACTGCCTGATCATGATAAAATTTCTTACTTATGCTCTCAAAAATTAAGATTCCTCTTACTGTTTATTCAAATGAAGGAAAATATAATTAAAAATTCTTCATGAGCTCTAGCTTATTAATCAAAGCCCAACCAACCAAGTGTTACCTGAAATGAATTTTATCCCATGGTAAATGCTTGCAAACTTGACTTAAGGGTATGGATTCAGGGACTTCCCTGGTGGTGCAGGGGTTACGAATCCGCCTGCCAAAGCAGGGGACACGGGTTCGATCCCTGGTCCAAGAAGATCCCACATGCCGTGGAGCAACTAAGCCCATGCGCCACAACTACTGAGCCTGCACTCTACAGCCCCCGAGCCACAACTACTGAGCCCGTGTGCCACAACTACTGAAGCCCGTGCGCCTAGAGCCTGTGCTCCACAACAAGAGAAGCCACTGCAATGAGAAGCCCGCTCACCGCCACAAAGAGTAGCCCCCACTCACCGCAACTAGAGAAAGCCCACGTGCAGCAACACAAAGTGTACATTCAGTGGTTCTTATTTAAAAAAAAAAAAAAAGAGTACAGATTGAACTTGATCAAGTTGTCAATAATTTAAAGACAATAATTTAAATTCGGTTAACAATGATTTATAGGATATTTCAGTAAGACTATTAAAAGGAACAAAATTTCAAAAGGGGACCTATTTTTGCAACAGTCCTTTCCTACCAATGTAAAATGATACTCTTAAAACAAAGACACTAAGTCTCACTTCTAACCCACCCATATTGTCTTTTTAAATTCTAGTGACTTACTGAGGAAAAAATGAGTTCTTTCTCTTCAGCATTTTAAAATGAATAGCATTTCTCAGCTCACAATAGTTTTTAACCACTGAACTATAAAAATCAGACAACAAAACACTAAGCAGAGCTCCAGCTTATACAGTCTTAGAGAATTAACACTCCTATTGCTCTAAGTATGGAATGGTTTTCTCAGTTGTATGATACTATTAAAGAAAAATACATCTTTTCCAAAGTCAAACACAAGTGATATCAAATAGCTTTTAGTGAATATGAATGTTTCCACATTCCACAAATACAACATACACCTTTTCCAACATTCTAGTCAATTTCTTTTGACAGCTAATTTAAAATCTCTACTTCCTAAGATGTTTGTAAATTGCTTTTTTACAAGTATGCATATAAGTTTAATAATTCAGAAATTTAAAAGCGAAGTTTCAGTGATAAATCACAATAAGGAGGGAGCAACATACTATAAATCAATTTATCAAATTTACCTGCCAAAAAAATACACTGAAGTCTATATAAAAACTTACAACTCAGGAGTAACATCACAGAAAATAGTGGAGCACAGCACTCAAACAACTGGTCCCTCCACTAAAAAATCATAAGCTGGCAAAAACTGACAGAATAAACTCTGGAATAAAAAAGCAACCAGGGAAATGCTTGAGAAGAAAAAGGCATTTTTATTTGCCTGCCTGCTATGCCCCATTCCCAAGAGAAGCAGCAATAGCTGTGGGGATGGAAGCTTCTGTTCCTGGACCCTGCTCCTAAAATACGATAGTTGTGTGTTTTGACCTGTCTGGCAGTTCTCTGAAGGACTGGTGCAGAGGCTGACCTTTACCTCACATCTCGACTCCAGCTAGAGTAGCTTTCCAGGTATCTGCCAAAAGATTAAAGACATATACTAGCAGGCAAAGCACAGAACAGGGCAAGCAGCAGACACAACCAAAAGACTGAAAAGGAAGAGACTAAGGTGGACGTTTTTGAAGAAATAAACGCTTGGAAGAGCTACCACATATACCAGGGAAGACAAAGTGTAAAATGCATACCAATTTAAGCATTATAAGTGTCCTAGAAGAAAAAAAACTAGAAATGGGCAGAAAGAATATTTGAAGAAATATTGGATGAAAACTTCCCAAATTTAATGAAAGACAGGAATCTATACATCAAAGAAGACAAATACACTCCAAACAGGATAAACTCATAAACATCTACACTGAGAGATATTATAACCAAACTGCTGAAAGACAAAGACAGAATCTTGAAAACAGCAAGAGCAAAGCAACTTATCATGTACAAGGGATTCTCAATAAGATTAGCATCCCATTTCTTAACAGAAACCATGGCAGCTAGAACCAGTAGAATAACATATTTAAAGTGCTTAAAAAAAAAATCAAAGAGAATTCTATATCCAGCAAAACTATCTTTCAAAAATGAAAAATTAAGACATTCCCATTTAAACAAAAACTGGGTTTGAAAAAAAAAGTGGCAACTGTACCCTGTGTGTAGATCTTGAAGACAGTTTCAAAGAATGATATGGGCTAATAACCCTAACACGTGAGCCACAAAAGAAAGTGTCAATAGAATTAATCATTCAGTACTCCAGGTGAAGGAAAATCGTGCTACATTTCAGGCAATATTTTGGGTTTAGTTAAAAACTTGTAGCTAAGAGGTAAAATATTTTCAACAGCCAAAAGAAATCCTCTTTTCCTCTGACTCGTACATTGTTTTCTCTTACAAAGAATTCTTTGTTCAAATTTTGATATAGACTTTACCTGGAACATTATGGAAAATATGTTGTGTTTCCAAAAAGGCAAAATGTACTGTTATGCAGATATGTATAGTCTATAAGATTGCTTCATCTAAAGTCACTGTCTGACCAATCCCTTGGCTGCCCCCAATTAACTAGCCAGAGGTATCTCTTCTCAACTACTACTAAAAAATTAAAATAAAAATCCTAAGGGAAAAAACTGGAGAACATGCCCATAGCTCAATTCCTCTAAGTTTTACTATCCCAGCTCCACAAATAATTCTAAGGTTCCTGTGCTGGTAAGGTTACTGCCACCAACACATATTCGCTCATTCCTTGGCCATGGAAAACTGACTCAGGCAAGAAAACCAAATACAGAAATCCTCAATATTAATCTTCTTTAAAAAGGGTTTTACAAAAGATAGACTCAGCCTGCTATGGACTGAATTCTGTCCCCCCAGAATTCATGCTGAAGCCCTAAACTCCAATGCAATGTGATGATAACTGGAGACAGGGTCTTGGGAGGTAATCAGAGTTAAAGAAGGTAATATGGGTGAGGCCCACATAATGGGATCAGTGGCTTTGTAAGAGGAAGAGAGATCACTCTCTCTACCATATGAAGACATAGCAAAAAGACTGCAAGACAAAAGAGTGCCCTCACCAACAATCCAATTCTGCCAGACGCTGATTGTGGACTTCCCAGCACCCAGAACCGTAAGATACAAACATCTGTTGTTTAAGCCACCCAGTCTATTGTATTTTACTACAGCAGCCTGAATTGACTTAAGACACAGCCAGAAAATACCAGATAAAAGTTATATAGCAGGGGCTTCCCTGGTGGCACAGTGGTTGAGAATCTGCCTGCCAATGCAGGGGACACGGGTTCGAGCCCTGGTCTGGGAAGATCCCACATGCCGCGGAGCAACTAGGCCCATGAGCCACAACTACTGAGCCTGCGCGTCTGGAGCCTGTGCTCCGCAACAAGAGAGGCCGCGATAGTGAGAGGCCCACGCACCGCGATGAAGAGTGGCCCCCGCTTGCCGCAACTAGAGAAAGCCCTCGCACAGAAACGAAGACCCAACACGGCCAAAAATAAATAAATAAATAAATAAATAAAATTAAAAAAAAAAAAAGTTATATAGCAGTGAGTCACTGAACTGGCTGAGAAGATGCTACTACAGGCCCACGCAAGAATTACAGCCAAAGTCTGAACCACTGAAATTATGACAGGAACCCTAGAGTTGCAGCAATGACAATACCGAAGTGGCAACCTTGGCCATGGGCCATGTCCACACGAAAAGAACTATACTGCAAAAGTCCTACGCTTGCTTTTTCCAAAGTGAAATCCATGTGCTTTATTTGTGAAAAATTAATAACATCCCAAGGATAACTGAGGAGTCTTCTGTTTCCTTTATACTCTAACAAAGAGCTTGTTTCATGTAGGAACATCGAATAACCAGCTAGCCTTACATAATCATTCACCACAACCAAATTCAGCAAACAACACTCCAATAAGCCAATTTAATTACAAAAAGTTAGTAACCTGTGTCCAGAAGAGAATTTCACCTATCAGCTTTCTTATGTCTTTGGTCAGTACATTTAAATCTAGAAGCAGCAGGAAAGGCTCAATTCTTTTAGGAATGTTGTCTCAATCTACTATCAAAGTAGTTGCAAAAACGTGCCTCTGGTACCAGGTAGGGGAGAGAAGTGACAGAAGGAATTAAAGATGTTCAACTATATATGTAAAGTGGATTAACTGGAACAAAATCAACCTAAGCACAGCACTGCCAAATAAAACGTGCTGATTAAGTGTCTGAAAAGTTAACAAGTAGGGGGAAAACAATCACAGCTAATCAATTACTCCACAAAGCATACACCTCTAATTTTTACAGCATCAAGCTTTAAAATGTCAAAAATCCCTCTTATTAAACTCACAGTAAGTCTTCGATATATATTTGCTGAATGGATAAAATATGTACTAATCCATATTCTGACAAGTATTTTTCTATACAAGAAAATTAATTTTATTAATTATCTGAGATAATTCTCAATTAACCCTTGTTTAAATGAAACCCTTAAATACTTTACCAAGTCAAATGGTGTTTTGAAGTTTCTACGTCGTTATACTGCTCAAATTGTTCAAACAATGGGAAAATCATCTTCTAACTATCCCACTGAGGAGGTCTGCTTCTGAATTAGAAGAGAAGCACTCCAGAATAAATGGTGACAAAAACTTCATGGATTCAAATTAGGGTTCTTTGGGGGAGGGGAAGATGATTTATATCAAGTGACAGGCCTACTACATCTCTAAGGAAGAATAATTCAAGGTCTTGTCATGAACCAAATATTAGGGATAGGAGGAAGGGACAAGAAATTAGTAAAAAAGATATAAAAAGACCTACTAAGGGGAGAAAGAAGGTAATAAAGTAAAATTAACATTCCCAATACTTGCTGTATTGTATTATTTGCACTCAACAATTAAAGCAATCTGATATCTTTCTAAGGATAAATTTTAAGTATTTGGAAGAAAGACCTTTATTTATTTCAAGATTAAATGAAGCTTGTACTTATAATTCCAAATGTTCTTCAGGCTTTCCATAACCTCCACATGAGAACGCTCATGTTTTGGGACACACCAGGTATTCAAAGAATGACAGCTCTGTACATGTCAATTCCAATAACAGATGAGACTGGCGTTCTCATGGGCTATGAGGGCTTCTTATACTAGGTGCCTTACTCCATCCCTTCAACATATTCTACACACGGTGGCAGGATTAAACGTAACATCATTGCCAGCTAGGTATGACCTTCAAAGCTAAATCCCAACCAATAAAATCTAAAGTGGAGCTTCACATCCAAGGCCCCCTGATTCTACCACGCATTTTCTACCTTTAACATACTGCAGCTCTAATCACACACCAGAACACTCACGGGGATCTAAACACTGCTGCTGCTCCATCTTGGTTCAGTACTACCCTTCGATTACAACCACCAGAGCAATGTTGTCTGAGGCATTCTCATTTCACTCAAATCGGAAGTAACCTCTCCCTTCTCTAAATTTTCTACTCCATTCTTTGTAGTTCTCTTGCACTTACCCAGTTCTATCTTATCTTATGGTGATTTGTGTACACCAACAGTCTGCTCCCTGAGGGCAAGAACTCTATCACACCATCTTTGTGTCTCCCACAATGCCTAACACTCATTTCCATAAAGATCTGCTGATTACTACATGGATACCTCAAAAGACTCTATGGGAAAAACAGATATATTTTAAGGAAAAAAAAAAAAAAAAGTTTAGCTATGTCACTGTTTTAAATTGCATTTGCTTTTTATATCACTTTGATAATCTCAGTGTTTTAAGTGAATATTTAATCCATTTACAATTAAAATAAGCACTAATACAGTGGGGCTCTATAGCTCTTCCTACTATTTGTTCTCTAATTGACCCATCTATTTATTCTATGTTCCTATTTCTGTTCTTTTCTTATTTTTTGCCTTCTTTTAGATTAGAAAAGTTGTTTCCTTTCTTTATTAAATTAGTTATACATCTGTTACTATTCTTTAACTTTTTTATTTTTATTGAAGTATAGTTGATTTACAATGTTGTGTTAATTTCTGCTGTACAACAAAGCAATTCAGTTATACACATATATACATTATTTTTCCAAATTGTTTTCCATTATAGTTTATTACAGGATACTGAATATAGTTCTCTGTGCTATACAGTAGGACCCTGTTGTTTATCCATTCTATATATAATAGTTTGTGTCTTCTAACCCCAAACTCCCAGTCCATTCCTCCCCCACCCACCCCTACCCTGGCAACCACAAGCCTCTTCTCTATGTCTGTGAGTCTGTTTCTGTTGTATAGATAAGTTCATTTGTGTCCTATTTTAGATTCCACATATAAGTGATATCATATAATATTTGTCTTTTTCTTTCTGACTTACTCACTTAGCATGATAATCTCTAGGTCCACTGCTGCAAATGGCATTATTTCATCCTCTTTATGGCTGAGTTATATTCCACTGTATATATGTACCACATCTTCTTTAGCCATTCCTCTGTCAGTGGTCATTTAGGTTGTTTCTATGTCTTGGCTATTGTGAATAGTGCTGCTATGAACATAGAGGTGCATGTAACTTTTTGAATTAAGAGTTTTGTCTGGATATATTCTCTAGCCCCTTCCACCATGTGAGGACATAGCAAGAAGGCACCAGCTATGAACCAGAAAAAGGGTCCTCACCAGGATGCGACCATGCTGGTGCCTTGATCCTGGACTTCCAGCCACCGGGACTGTGAGAAGTACATTTATGTGTTACTTTGTTACAGCTGCTCAAACAGACTAAGACATCAAACTCACCTCAAACAAGCGCAAGTCAGCAGGAACTCTGTCCCCAACAGAAAGGCAAACTGTATCACCTGGAACCAAGTCTCGTGCAAGTGTATGTTCCAATTTTCCTTCACGCACACTGTAACATGAAACAGAAACAACCACGGCTGAAGAAAGCAAGCCAGGCCACTTATTTTAAGAAATTCCTGGGGCTTCCCTGGTGGCGCAGTGGTTGAGAATCTGCCTGCCAATGCAGGGGACACGGGTTCAAGCCCTGGTCTGGGAAGATCCCACATGCCGCAGAGCAACTAGGCCCATGAGCCACAACTACTGAGCCTGCGCATCTGGAGCCTGTGCTCCGCAGCAAGAGAGGCCGTGATAGTGAGAGGCCCGCACACGGTGATGAAGAGTGGCCCCCGCTTGCCACAGCTAGAGAAAGCCCTCGCACAGAAACGAAGACCCAACACAGCCAAAAAATAATAATTAATTAATTAATTAATTTAAAAAAAAAAAACAAAAAATCAAAAAACAAGGTCTGAATCTTAGTTTTAAAAAAAAAAAAAGAAATTCCTTCCAGTGGGCTTGCCTGAGGGAAAATATATTGCATTATCACCACTTCTAAGGAGATAAGTCAAATACAGAAACCAAGAAAAGACTTACTCTTGTGCTCTTGGTAATTAAGATGCTCAGATGAATCAAAAGAAAAAAAACAAAGCACTGGAAAAGCGGACCAGTTGCTCAAATGTAAAATGTGAGAACTGTAGCAACCTTCTCAATCACCAGGGTCTGATTAAACATCACTGCACCCACAACAGTGCTTGGCACACAGTCACACACAGAAAGTATCTGTTGAATAAATCCATGTCTCAAGAATCTCAAAATTAGAAGTAACAAAGGTTTTAATAGTACAACTTGCTATACTGAATAGGGCATGAATTTTTCAAGTCAGATTAATAGTTTAGTTTCTACCTTATGTTTAAACAAATATTGGGCCACAATGTACACTGTATTAGTCACATTTAATTTGTACTTTTAAGAGTAGAAATCCATATCAGAAACAAGGATCATACCAATGGCATTCTGGTGGCATAAGTTTACTCAGTTCTTCAAGAGATTTTTCTGAACGATATTCCTATTAAAAAAAAAAAAATTAAGAAAAAATATTTATAAAGAAATGCAAATATGTACATTCTTAAGAACATATATTATGTTAGACTTAACTAAATATTGACCCCAATCATTATTTTAACATTTCTCCCAATTTTTATCTTTTTCTTTACTTGCATTTATATTCCTACCCATAAAAGCTTGTCCCTTATGTTAAATTATAGTGACCAATTTTTGATAATTAAGTATTCTCAATTTTTTATATATATATATTTATATATTTTGGGGGGGGGGCGCACCACGCAGTATGTGGGATCTTAGTTCCCCAACCAGGGATCGAACCCACGTCCCCTGCATTGCAAGTGCGAGTCTTAACCACTGGGCCGCCAGGGAAGTCCCTCAATTTTATATTTCAATATTCAATGTGCAAACCTAAGGTCAAGTTACTTATAAGAAAGTGAAGAAAACTGATTTGTGTGTCCAAAGAGTATAGAGTTTTCAGTCATTAAAAGTTAAGACCATTGAGCCTCATAATTAAGATAACTTTACTTTTAATGTTTAATGACCAAGGAAGTCAAAGACAATTAACTGCAAACAACACTGGCGTTGAGGATTAAAGCCCAAGGCAACTGTAAAGGTTTGTGAAACAAATCTGCCTGGGAAGAACATACGTTAAACAAGGAGAGAGATGTGGCTGCCCTACCCTGACAGACACCTTTCCCATGACTGAATTACCTGGAAGGGGAAATTCTCAGGGGCCCTACTAACTCTGTGAGGCTCCAGCCTTCCTCCAACCATACAATCACAGCTGAGAGTCAGAGACACCCTTCACCTCCGTAACGTGGGCTGTCTTGCTTCACACAAACATCACTGCTATTTTTGTCTCATGTCTGCACTAAGTACACCAATCTTTTGATCTAAGGTTAAAAAGGGAGAAGATGGGGTAGGGAGAGTAGTGGGAGTGAAAGTCAGGGGGTGTTCTGAAATGACTGCAGTGCTAGCACTAATCAAAACTGCATACCCATCACAAACGTTTTCAAATAGAAAATGCAAAGCTGTATATGAATAACTTAGAACTAAATCTGTCTTTACTACTTAGGCAAGAGGAACAAATGTGAGAGTAAGGTAAATCTGTAAATATAAAACTCACAAGACACCCAGTGTAATATACAGTATAAGGAACATTATAATAATTCTGTATGGGGACAGACGGTTACTAGGCTTATGGTGATCATTTCATAAGGCATGCAAATATCAAATCACTGTATAGTGCACCTGAAACAATACTGCACCTCAACTATACCTCAATTTAAAAAAAAATTACAAAGACATCCCTCCCCCAATCATACCAAGGATATTAAGGAATTTGGAAGTTTTACCCAAAAATTCCATAAAAGGCTAGAAAACACTCACTACTCCTAGATCCTACTAATAAATGACACAGAAGCTGCCCAATCTTCACCTCCCTCTTCAGACTTCTTAGCCTTTACTCCCTACAACTACAAAGATACCTCTATATCAAGATGATCCTTCAACACACCACAAAAAACTTGACAGCCGTCTCAAATGAACACTTAAAAGTTAAATTTTAAATTTATTGTAAGGTGGCCTCAATATATGACTATACAAAACAATTAGCTATTTTTATGACTGCAAGGGTGTACAATGAAGATGGGAAACTGAGATTAGAAAGGGGGGAAGGCAGATGTAAATAATAAAAGACTATAAAAAGCATTCTCCTCCTAAAACACAGGTAAAAACACAAATATAAATAATGAACCTATCAAATGAACCTATCATAAAGATATTTGGCAGATGGTTTCAGCCACTACATTTAAGGTGTGTAACACACTATCTTTGTGTAAAAGTCCACACTGAGTATGTTAAAATACAAATTTTGTGGGATTTTTTTGAGAGTAGGGGCTATTACCAAGCTACTGACGTTCTTCCATACAAAGTGATAATACTGTAAGAATACTTCTGAAGCAAGCCACTCCATACATCTGTAGCATTATTAAAGATGCAAAAGGGTTCCAGTTACTGGTCCAGTGGGTCGTGCCACCCACATGACCGAATGAATAGCTGTGTCCAATGAGGCTCAGCCTGGAATAACCTCTGCTAAACTAAGCCCGCCACTTGCCCTAAGGCAACTTTTATCTGTTCTAAGCAAAAGGATTCCCTAGATACAGGATCCCTGATGGTGTACTAACGCAACTCACAAACTTGCTGCAGATAATCTGATTAAAACCGGCTTTTCTACACTGGGTGACTATAAAACAAATTACTAAATTAGAGATTACCACAGGAAAGCTGGATCATGACAGGAAATACCCAAGGAATAAATCATAGATGTGAAAATAACCACAGCCACTTAAAATATAGTCTTATGATTCAAAATAACATGAATTTCAAATGACATATTAATTTTTCCCTAAACTAGAGTAATTCTTCTAGTCTTATTAACCATGCTTTAAAACTTTTAGCTAATCAAATGACACCTGCCAACACTGTTCTAAAACCTGAGGAAGTTATCAGATATTTAAATAAACATAAAACTAAGCCCATGTTTTTATTTATATCTATACTTGTCAACAGAAATCCAGACATTATCTCCACATTATTCACATTAATTTTTTAAAGGGGGTTCCTTTTCATATATTTTCTTTACTGTTTCAATGTCTATGCTGAACAGGGAGTTCGATCCAGATCAGAACATCCCTTCCATGGAGGAATGAGGAATTTGAACTCTGGCCCAATTTTTTAACTGGAAAAAATTTAAAAGCCTACTGCTGGATTTTATTTCTATCACTGTAGTTTTTGTCTCCATCTGCTTCAGTTACCTTTAACATCATCAAATAAAATACTAGATTTTCTTCATGCCACTGCCTAAACCAAAGCAGTCAAGTTGGTTCCACAAACTTCCTTGGAGAGTTATTGTTTTTGAAATTATTTCAAAAACAAAGAATAAATTGTTCTGACCAACATACCCATTAACTATACATTTTAACATAAGCCACCTTGATTTTTTTAAGCAATTAACTAAAATACTATTTTTATGTTGTCAAAATAGGCTACTTACTCACCTGAACAAAGGCGACTGTAACGACGATAAGTATTGCCTAAACAAAACAAACAACCTTTTTAAATAAGACATTGTAACTTCTGAAATAACTGTTAATCATATCTTATTTTTCTGACTCTATCTGCAGCCCCAAGACACCAGACAATAAGCACAAAACAGTCAGGGAAGGAATCACAACTCTGCCTTGAGGCCTGTGGGGAAAAATGGACAGCTGACAGGGACCTGCCTCCCCAGGAAGGCTTCTCAAACTCTTTGATCTCAGGATCCCTTTGTGCTCTTACAAACGGAGGACCAGCTTTTGTTTATGTGACTTCCAGCTATTGATATTTACCATATTAAATACTTTTTCAATCACTCAGTTTTAATTTCTACTTAGTATCTAAAAAAAAGTAAGCCCATTACATGTTAACACATACAACATTTTTTATGAAAAATATATTCCCCCCCAAAAATTGTGGGAAAAGTGGCAGTGCTTTCAATTTTTCTATCTTTAATGTCTCCTTTAATACAAAGCCAGATTCTCGTATCTGCTTCTGCATTCAATCTATTGATATATGTTGATTAGGCTGAAGTATATGAACAAAATTCAGCCTCATTCAGATATTGTTGAAAAAGGGAGGAGTATTTTAAAAGCCTTTTCAGATGACTGTGGATATTATTCTTAGCTACTACACCAAAATTAGACAACTGTTACTTTAAAAGTAATTTGCAATATAGAACCTAAAACTATATCAATGAACTTTTCATAATCTGTTATATTAAAATCTATTGATCTCTTTTGCATGTTGAATGGCTCTTTTGTCACCGAGTATTTTATATCGTCATGCACTGGTCATTTAGAAAAGACTGATTCACTTGGTTATTCAAATCTTTCAAGTGTTGACACATTTCATAATAGTTAAAAAAAAAAATCACATTCACTAAAATCACTACTGATCTCATTAGAATAAGGTCTTAAACACTGGGAAGCTGTCCACCATAAAATAATGCATAAAATTTTTGCAAAATTCTAATTATCACTGAAAGCTTGAATTTTACCATTGGCAACAAATTCTGTCAGTTGTTTTTCTTGTAGTGATAGGTTCATGTCACTCACTTTCAAAAAAAGTATGCCAGTTATCCAAGTCTTAATAACCATAGTTTGTCTCAGTCATTCTTTCGAGTAAAAGGCTAGTTCAGCTCAGCACACAGCCTTTCCTTGAGACAACCATCATACTTCAATGCGTACTTCCCATTTCATCACACAGAACATTAAAAAGGTATATACTTAAGGATCAAGACTTAATCAAATTAAGTTTTACTGTTTTATCAAAAACACTGCTAAGAGAAACAGTGAAAGAAACAATGACTACTAGACAGTTTGTTGCCATTATTTTGATTCAAGCCATTCAGTTTTACCCACCATCACTTTTGCACCACTGATGCAAATGTCTATAGCAAAAAGACAAATAATGTTTTTAGTTTTATGAAAGTAGTTTTGACCTCATATGCTCCCTTAAAAGAAACTCAGAGACTCCTGGGAGTCCACAAGCAAGAGCTGGTGAATCACAGCTCTACGTTCATTTCTACTGTGTTCTTAAGCCTAACACACTTGCTTTAATCAATGCTTATACTTACTATAAATTTTTATACTACCATGAAACAGAAGGGCAAGAAAAAAAAAAAAAGATGAAAGCCAGAATAACCTAACTGGAAAGAATAAAAATACAGAGTACACTGTTAAATAATACTTTTAATTTTTAAAATGTCAGGCTTCAGTTCACGATTACTGAAACGTATTCTCAATTGGAAAGTAAAATAAATATTTAACTGGAAAATTATTATAAAATATTTCATATCTGTTAAATTATTGGATTGTTAAATAATTCTAGGGTGCCAATCACAGATCCTTGAACATTACTTGAGATCACTGCAACTAAAACCAGAATTTGGATTTTAACAAAAAAACCTGAAGAAGCATTAAGGCATGTCTCAATTCATTTTCTAAAATAAAAGCCAATCCTAATTTATATGATTAACAATTTTTAAAAATATATATTTTTTCTTACCACAGTGATACTGACAGCATCATCAAACTGATGCATTAAAACACTGATGACTGCAGAAGCCAGAAGCAGCATAATAAGGGGATTTTTAAACTGAAAGTGAAAAAAAAACAGCAATTCAACAGTTTTGTATGAAAGACAGTTGTGTACCAGCACAGCAAAAGCCTAAAAAAAAGAACTATCAGGGCATTATTGCTTAAAACTAAGAATTTACCAATTCCTTATAGTACACATGTATTTTTAGTATGCTATAAGCTGTTCTGAATTTCTACCAGGGCTAGAATAAATGGAAAATAACTTTTAAGCTAAAGGTTTACATTAAGCACTGGGTAGAACACCTAAATTATAAATTCCAAACATTCCTCAGCATTCCTATACTATAAGTAAATGGGTGTAGATTACAATTCTGTGGTTGACCCACCCACCAAAGGAATAACCATCCCCCACCAGGGGAGGGGCAGGGCAGCTAAGAGCAGACAGTAAGATCCTCACCACAGAAGAAGCTGAAGATTTTCCCAACACTGGTTTTCCTAACATCTAGCTAGCAGAGACAAAAGTATCTAAAGAAACAAACCACAGCACCAACTCAATTGGGCAGCTCTTAAATGACCAAGCACCTGAGCCACCCCAAATTCTTCCAGTTGGACATCCTAGTTAAACGTCAGAGCTCTGCTGCCAGAGTGACTTCCTCTGATGAAACGGTGCCAATCGCCATCAAAGTTGCAAAGTAACTTTGCAAAGAATCCATCCCAGCAGAGAGCCTCAGCCCCTGGATATCATAACTCTGAAGTTAGATGCCACCACCTCCCACTCCCTTTATGGCTCCGTTCCTTGGCACAGTGGTTGCAACCCTGCTTCACATCAGAATCACGTGAAGATTTTCCAACAAATGCCCAGGTTCACACCAGAGCAATCAAATCAGAATCTCTGGGCGCAAGGCACAGGCTTCAGCATTTTTAAAGCACTCCCCAAGTGATTCTAATGCACAGAGGATTGAAAATCACTGCTCCAGCAAAATAAAAGTACAACTGCAATGTGGTTCAGGGTTGACAAACTACACACAAACTGAGCCAGAGTACCTGGGTTTGAATCCAGCTCCAATTTTTGTGTGACCTTAATTTTTTAAGCCCCGGGGGTGCTTCCCTACCTTGTACCAGAAACTGTGGTAAGGATTAACCAAGAATGTATATTAAATCACTGTGTAAACTACAAACCCCTCAAACATTAGCTGCTATCACCACACTTTGAGAGCAAGGCCCATGATCATTCTATTTCACCCTAAAACAGCTGTGCCATGGTACTAAGGAAACCACCTGACAGATGGCAGGCTCCAAATGTTTGCAGAACAACAAATTCAGTGTTCTCTGTAGAGGAGTGAGGAGTCGTCCAGTGCTTTATGATTAACAATTGATATTTACTGTTAATTACTGCTTGCACTTAACTACATTACAGGCACTATTTCATTTCATTCTCACAGCAATCTCACGATGCAGGTTCTCTAGCTTTGAAACAGGATCAAGAAAGCAAAACATTAAAAATCATATTGCCTAGTGATAAGTCAAATCACTGTAATTTATAAATCCAGAGTAAACCTCTGAAGTTTTAGGTAATGTGGAAATGTGGTAAATGTGAGAATACAAATATACATATAAAAAGTATTCCAATAAAAACAAGACAGATACAAGGTTCTTCTCTAAAAATTCAGTTTTTCTACTTTAGACAAATTAATTTAAATAAGTTAAAACTGATAGATTTTGGTTCATTAACAGGCAAGGCCCTTTAGAAAAGTTAAAGATTTTTTTTAAAAAGAACCTGCAGGTTAGAAGGCATTAGAAAGTTTCTTCACTAAAAAGAATTTATTTGTTTGGCAAACTAATCCTACTACTTGAAAACTGGCCATAGGAGTTTTTTAGCTTTTCACTAATATACTTGTCATAAAGATAAGAAAAATCTTACAGTAAATTTTTCTGAAAAGATTAGGACATTAATAAAATATAATTAAAAATAGCTATCATCTATTGATAGCTTACTAACTCCTAAGATTATTATCCCCATTTTACAGATAAGGCTCAGAAGATAATAAAGAGCACACAGCTAGTAAGAAATAAAGGAGGAACTTGTACCCAGGCAGTCCAATAACCTAACTTTTACTAATTTTCTAAGCTAGCCATATTACTTTAAAAAAAGTTAGCATTTCTATAATAAAAAATATTTAAGTGAAGACACCTGCAAAGGAAACTACTGTTAATAGTATCACCTCCATGTAATATAAGTCCTTAAAGATTTGCACACTAAAATCATAGAAATTCCAATGTAACAATAAACTCTAACAAATGACAAAATTTAGGTAAAAAACACTTAAAAAAATTATTTCCTTTCTCCAAAAATCACTTCACAAAAGTAAACAACTACATTTACAAAAATACATGTAAGTTACACAACAGGAGAAAATAAAAATAATCTCACCTGAGAAATATACTTCTTCCATAGTGGCTCATCTTCACTGATATCAAATTCATTCCAGCCATGGAAGGCTCTCCGATGACTTACTTCACATTTGTTTAGACCGTTCTGAAGATCAGCCTATGAGATTTTACCCATAAAAGTCATTGAGAATATTAGCAGAGAAAAAAAAGAAAACACAAAAAAAGTACATACATATGATCACACTTACAGGAACTTCTATGACAGTCAAAACTAATCTATGGGGACAGAAAGCATATCAGTGGTTGCCTGGAGCCAGAGCACTGGGAGGGATTAGCTGCAAAAAACATGTGGAAGCTTTTCAGAGTGATGAAAATTTTCTACATCTTAATTGTGGTGATGGTTACATCTGTCAAAATGCAAACTGTACATTTAATATGAGTACACTGTATTTTATATAAATTATACCTCAATAAAAAAATTTTTAATGTAAGCAACAAGATAGAGTTTAATAAACAAAAAAATTATGATTTTCTTTGGAGAAAGAGAAATAACACAAACCAGTCAGGATGTACAGAAAGCAAAATACCAGTACATTTTAACTAGTTTTCTTCATTTTCACTGTTGTCTTGTTGTTTTCTAAAATTAGTTTCTCCAAAAGATCACGTATCTTTCTTGTTCTCTGAGCCTATCAAAATTCTGAGATTGGTGTTACCTTTTGTTCTTGGACTGAATATTTATACCAAGCAGAAAATCTGTGGTTCCTAAATTACTCAAAATAATGAAGTTAACATGAACTGGTTCTTGGGACATTTTATGCACTATGAACACCACCTACATTCTTCAGTCACTGCCTCTCATGATTTATTACTTTAACTATCATTAAAGAATAAATTACTTGCATCTCTAAAATAATTAAGTTTCTCTGGCCAAAAGCTTTATAATAGAGTTCACTAATAGAGTCTTGCGACACAAATATATTTAGAGTAAGTAGTTTTAAAACAGAGTATAAATACAACTCGCCCCCCAAAAAAAACCTCAAAAAAAGGATACCCGATGTTTTTAATGCCATTGTTAAAATATGTGAATTCTGAAGGTAGAATTTTAAATATTCTTTTCCTCATGTTTCATTAGATTGTGCTTTTTAAAACTAGGAAGAGATTAAATTACATAAGCAAAGTTTATTTGCAGTTCTGAACTTGTACTTAGCTTTTACATTAGAAAACACATAAAAAAAAGATAAACTCCTAACTCTACTTATGTTAATAATTAAATTATTTTCCTAATCCAACTAATCCTCACACAGCACAAATAGTCCCTAGCAATACTAATGATCTAGAGCTGCACCGTCCAATCAGGTGATCACTAGCCTCATGAACCTATTTAAATTTCAATGAATAAAAACTAAATTAAATTAATTTCAGTTCCTCCCCTAAACTATTCGTACTTTAAATCCTCAATTGTCATGTTTAACTAGTGGCTACTGCACTGGACAGTGCAGAACAGAATATTTCTGTCATCACAGAAAATTCTACCAGATAGCACTTATCTATAGAGTCTAAGTGACTCATTCTACTATCCACTCCCTTCCTCCCCACCAAGCACTTACTTGGAGAATGCTTGCAACTTCAGTGACTGGTAATTCACTTGCTTTTTTTGATGTCAATACAGGAATCATTGTCTCATTTTCAGCATTAGGAATTTTTTGAAAACGTGCAACCTAGGAAATAAAACCAAAGGAAAAATATTTGAATATACTAAACAATTCTAATGCGGTCTAGAATAAATGAAAATTCAAACGTTCCCAGAAACCTTTTTTCACAGTTAGAAAACAAATATTTTCAGACTAATAATGAGTTTCCAGTCCTATTAAGATAATTTTATACTAATCATGTGCTATTCCAGAAAGCACATTTCAAAAATTAAGTCACCAGTGCTAGCTAGAACACAAAGTAATTTTCACATTAAAAAAAAAAAAAGATGCTATTTATACACCAGTGTAATGAGTAAAAAGTAAAACAGATGTCCTGTCTAGCAGATCCCAATGATTACATGCAGTCATAATCCTCTAAACTCATTACGTTTAACACGAGGGACAAGGAACAGCTAAGCTTGCTCCATTTTAACTACTCCTGTTGACCAGCTCATTTCTTAACTATACAGAAAGGACACCGGGCTACTCTACCGAAGCACCATGACAGAACATCAGACCTACAAACCCATTCTCAGACGAGGGGAAACAGAAAGCAGAGAAACCAGACAAGCAGAGGACACACAGGTGAGTGAAGGGGCTGTGAACAAGCAGAGTCACAGAGATGATGGTAACCATGGCACCTACTTGATGCAGCTTCATAAGCAAATATCTACAGAAAAGTGTTTAACACACTTCTAGAAATAAATCCCCAATCCAGACTTGAATCTTTATAGACAAAGTTTTGAAAAAGTATGAGAAAGGGAGACAAAAGCTCCACGCTGAAACTTTAGAGAAGAAAACATTTCAGCTGCCACACATCCACTGATTTAAACAATACTGAAACTGAAGTGATCATCTTATTGCCAAGATACAAATCTTTAAGCTTCCAGGTGAAATGTTTTCAACCTTGGATAATCAACATATTTAGGATAAAATATTTCCCTAAAAATTGTTTTTGAGGCAGCACTTCTTTAAGACAACAAATAAGGTCAAAAAAATAATAATTTAAGTTTCTATTATTATTAAAGTATTATTATAGAGACCTGTATCCATTAAAAAAAAAAAAAAAAACTTTGTACTTACTCCAAAAAAACAGTAAATAGCTATGGGAAAAAAAAAAAGTATTTCCCAATGTATCCAAGTTCTGGAACAATCATATACACATTTTCTAATCTCATCTATTACAAAGGCATTGTTAAATATTTAAGTATTTTAAAGAAAAGAGCATAAAGTATTTTTCTTTTTTTTTTTTTTTAAAGAAATTCACGTTCTTTTATTTATTTATTTATTTATTTATGACTGCGTTGAGTCTTCGTTTCTGTGCGAGGGCTTTCTCTAGTTGCGGCAAGTGGGGACCACTCCTCATCGCGGTGCGCAGGCCTCTCACCATCGCGGCCTCTCTTGTTGCAGAGCACAGGCTCCAGACGCGCAGGCTCAGTAATTGTGGCTCACGGGCCCAGTTGCTCCGTGGCATGTGGGATCTTCCCAGACCAGGGCTTGAACCCGTGTCCCCTGCATTGGCAGGCAGATTCTCAACCACTGCGCCACCAGGGAAGCCCAGTATTTTTCTTTTAATGAGAAGATACTAGTGACCAAAAATTCTGAGGAAATTGGAAACAGATTACCTTTCTTGACATGGTTATTTTACCTTCTGAGATCATTAAGAAGGATCAAATATGTTTACACTGCCTGCAGTGACAATGAGATTAAGAAAATCTTCTAAGATTCACGTACATCAGTTTCTTCATATATAATATGAGGATAGTGCCTAAGGTTGTTTGAGGATTACATCCATTAATACAGTATTTGACCCACTAGTAATAAACACTGAAATAGCTATTTTCTCCCAAAACTATTTAATATTTATACGCACATACTCAATAATATAATGAGCTCAATAAATTATTAAGGTTAGTAATGCTAGATTTGCAGTAATTCTTCTATTAGACATACTTCTATTAAACATATCATTAATATATTGGAAACTGCCCCCTCCGGTACAAGAGCCTTACTCACAAAAGTCTTTTTTAAAAGTTACCCTTTGGTAGTTGGTATATAAATAGGGTCTATGTTGGAACACACTTTACATAAAATCCCTCAGGAGCATTACATGGGCCCAAAAGAGCTCAAAAATCTCAACAGAAGGAAGTGAGACTATATTTGATTTAATAAAGGATAAGATAACTCTCTACATATATGAAGGGCAAGAGGGCAACCCCAAACCCAAAGGGTGAGTTTACAGCAGACCAACTTCAGGACTTAGAATGAAGAGTGCCAGATGCTGGGGGTGGTGGCAGAGGCTGCATGGCCATCCACGATAAGGACCGGTTTCCACAACAGAGGGAGGCCACAGCCCAGTAAATTCTTGGCCAAAGGCAGTGATGTTAACTGTATTTATGCTTACTAGACTCTGTATCAACTTAAAATTATGAAATCATTAAATTTTAATCCTATTTTCTTTTTAAGCAAATGTTACAGAGATTTACCAACTCAAATGGGTTGTGAGTTATATAAATCATAAGAATATTTTGATTTGTTCATTTACTCTTTTAACAAACACCTGCCATTTATTGAGAATCTGACTCTGTGCTAGGCCCTTAGAATTTAAGAGAGAGCAAAATAAGGGGGAGGGCAAGTGGAGGGAAACAGAAGACAGGTATTAACAAAGAACAGCACAAATGAATGGAAACTGAAATGATCACTACTATGAAGGAGTCCACGGCTAAGGGCACTTGCAATCAGAGACTACAATCAGGACAGGAAAGGTCTGATGAGGAAGTGATGCTGATGGAAGTGAGAGGCAAGAAGCTGCCTGAGGGAGGGGATGGAAGAACAGAAGGAACTGAATGTGTGAGGAAGGGGGAGCACGGCGAGAGTGAAGCACTAAAGATGGCCAACATTCATCCACTCACTCACTCAGTCCTTTGACACATAATCGATGCTTATTATTCTTGGTACTGGGGACACAAAAGTGACCAAACAGGTAAGAACTCTATCCTCATGGAGCTACATACCAACAGGAAGCAAAAGACCATAAATAATACACGATAAATGCTCTAGAAAACAATTAAGAAAAGAAGGGTAAGCAAGGGAGGAGTTACTTCATTTTATATGGTGGAGGGTGGTGGGCACTGCAAGGAGGACCTCTCCAGTAAGGTGACATTTGGGCAGAGACCTGAAAGAAGCAAGGGAACCAGCTATTAGACATCTAGGTAGAAACGTCCAGGAGGAAGGTGGGTACGTGTGCACCTAGGAGAGGTCCAGGCTGAAGCAAGCACGTGTCGTCATGAGCATATAAATGGTATTAAATCTGAGGATAAACATACACACCAGCACAGAAGAAAGGGAAGAGATCTGCAGGCTGACCCTAGGGCATCCTCCCAACAGACAGAAATCCAAGATGAGCTGTGACCAAGAGAAAAGACCAAGAAGGAGCAACCAGTGAGGTAAAAGGAGAACCAAGAGAGAAGCAAGTATTTCAAGGACAGTGTAACGGGCTGGGCCAAATGTTACTGAAAAGTTAAGATAAGAACTGAGAGCTGACCACAGGACTTGGTGACAAGGAGATAAATAAATGAGTTCAGTGTAGTATAGTGGGACCCAAAAATCAGGAGTGGGTTCAGCAGAAACAGCAGGAGAGAAGTTAAGAGACAGCAAGTATAAGTAATTCCCATTCTGATGCAAAAGAGGAGCAGGGAAATGGGATCATAGACAGAATGAAATGTAGGGTCATTGTTGGGTTTTTTTTTTTTTTAAGATGGAAGAAATAACATCATGTTTGTATGTTGATTAGAATGATAACTGACAACACAGAAGAGAGACAGGACAACTGATAAAGCAACGTTCTGGACTAAATGAGAGGGGTGGAATCTGGCCAATTTCGAATAGGGCTGGTCTTAGATAAAGGGATGGACAGTTCATTCAGTTACAGATGGGAAGGCAGAGTAACACAAGTAGGATGCAGGCACATTGGTAGCTATGGTGGAGGGAGCATATTGAAACACTCCTCTGAGAAGTAACTGGATTGAAGAAATCAAGACAACATACAAAGCAAAAACAGGCTGAAGAAGTGGGTGGGGATCCTACAAGGTCCTATGGGCCATACTGTAGAATTTCTATATTGATCTTAAGAGCAAAAGACCTTGAACTGTGGTCTGAAAAATAATAATAATAAATAAAGGCTACAAGTTAGAAAATAAAAGGAGTGGAGAGTAAGAGTGGTGAGAATATGACCAGTCTGGAACCTATTACATAAGTCTAAACAACAGCTAAATGTAGCTTGGACAGGGTGATAAGGTGCAGAAATAGTAGAAGTAGAGGTAAAAATGACAGGACATGATGATGAACTAGATTTCTAGCTTGTCTTATATGCTAAATAGTAACACTATTCACCCTGGTAAAGAATACTTGGAGACTCTTTTCAACAAATGGTGCTGGGACAACTGTATAACCACACTAAAAAGATTAAGGCTATACCCCTCCCTCACACCATATATAAAAATTAATTCAAAATGGATCAAAGACCTAAATGTAAGAGCTGAAACTATAAAACTCTTACAAGACATGGGCTTAAATCTTCTTGACCATGGCATCCTAGACATAATGCCAAAAGTACAAGAAACAAAAGAAAAAGACTGCACATCATCAAAATTTTAAAATTTTGTGCTGCAAAGGACACCATCAAGAAAGTTAAAAAGATAACCCACGGAATGGGAAAAAATACCTGCAAGTCATTTATCTGATAAGGGGCTTATATCTACAATATATAAACTCTTACAATTCAACAATAAAAGAAAAAAGGACCAATAACCCAATTAAAAATGAGTAAAAGATTTGAACATATATTCCTACAAAGAAGATATACAAATGAGCAATAAGCACAAGAGAAGCTCCTCAACATCATTAGTCATGAGGCAAATACATATTAAAACCACAATGAGATAATACCTCACACCCACTAGGATGGCTAAACTTAAAAAGACTGCCAATAAGAAGTGTTGGAGAGAATGCAGAGAAACTGGAACCCTCATATGCTGCTGGTGAACTGTTAAAAGGTGCAACCACTATGGAAAAGTTTGGCAGCTATTACGTATTATTATGCTATTATGCAAACATTTCAGCTTAAAAACAATCTCTAACTGATTTAGTAATGCTTCCATTTTGAGAATTATAAAATACAAGTAAGTTCACAGAAGTTAAGTTGAAGGTAACCATCTTAACCACCTGAAATAAACCATTTTAAGAAATAACATGTCTTTCACATGTTATTTAGAAGTTCACTGTCTACAGATTCAGGTTTCAGGGAAAACTTCCCTGAGCTAAGCCATGAAGAACGGACAGCAGAGAATAGCTAAAATATGCCAAGGAAGTATTCCAAACAAGAGATGAACACTACTAAAAGTCACAGCAATAGAAATTTAATATGTAAGTAGGCCAATCTGGCTAAAATGAAAGAACTGTTTTATTATGTACCTCTACCTCTACTAAATGATTCAGATCTACCCAGACAGTAAGACAAGCTATAAGTTTTTAATTGGATGCATTTAAAAACTGCAGAAACTTTCAGATCTTTAGGATGTTATAATTCAGTCAAATATGGGTCCTATATACATAGGCCCCATAACAGACCTACTGAACGCATATGTCCATTTTACCAGGATTCCCAGGTGTTTCACTCATATTTTTGAGTCTAAGCACCATTATCCATCAGTTTCCAATTCTTATACACATCAGAATTACATGAGGGTTGCTACAGACTGAACTGTGTTCCTCTCTATTCATAAGTTGAAATCCTAACCCCGCAACGTAATGGTATTCAGACATGGGGCCTCTGGGAGATAATTAGGTTATAAGGGTGGAACCCTCATGACAGGATCAGGGCCCTTAAAACAAACACCAGAGAGAGCCTGCATGTGCATGAGCGGGGCAGGCAGGCAGGCTCTCCCCCCGATCCCCACCCTGCCCCGCTCCCACCATGTGAGGACACAACAAAAAGATGACCAGCTGCAAGCCAGGAGAGGACCCTCACCAGCACCCTGATCTTCGACTCGCAGCCTCCCGAACAATGAGCAATCAATGTCTCCTGTTTAAGCCACCCAGTCTATGATAGCAGTCAGAGCAGACTAAGACAGGGGTCTTCTGTTTCTGTTTTAATCCAAGTGTCCAGGCCCCATCCTACAGAGTGTGAATTATTAGGTCTGGGGTGAAGCCAAGACATTTATTTTTAAAAGCTCCCCAGGGCAGGTCTAATGTGCAGCCAATGTTGATAATCACTGGCCTAGACAATGGGGCTGAAAGGCACGGTTAGATTAAATATGAACATTATAATATTTTATTTTTAAAAGGTAAATACCTTCTAAAATGAGCTACCACCAGAAGTTTATACACTATCCCTGAGGAAAAAGTAGTTTTACAAATTCTGTTACTTCACTCAGCACATGAGCAGAAATCTGATTTTTAAAAGAAAGTCAGCAAAGGTAGCCCAAATTACCCAAAAGAAGTCAAGCCATGGGAGAAAACTGAAAATACTTCATCCCTGCAAAGTTGGGGAGTTATTAAACAGAGTTATTAAAATTTTTCAGGTCAACTCTTTGACAGTAAGTTTTCCAAGTTTCACTTGCAAGTAATCAGAAAGACCTCTAACGCCCAAGAAAATCAAGTCTACCAGGCATTGAACTTGAACGAACCAGGCACCTCTCCACAGTTGTTTAATAACTATAGCATAGGAAAGCAGGGCTATCCTGGGAACTCTAAAGGCCAAACCATACAATGCTATTATAAAAATGTGAAGAAGGCATACACAGGCAGAAGAAAACAACAGTGACAAAGCAGTTCCAACAACACTGAGGACAGCAGTTCCAAGAACTGCAGGTTCACAGTGATTTACAGAAATCAAGTAGACCTGCTCAATTGCTTGCTGATTAAAGCCAAAAGTGAATGACACTAAACAATCCCACCTAGATGTGGTTGTAATTACTAACACAGAGAAGCTTACGTGCATAAAACACACTCCAGGTAGAAGGGAGAATTTGGACTTTTGGTACCTGCAAGTCATAATTGTAAGAAAGGCCCATGGCACTATCGTTAGAAATAGTAGTGAATTTTGGTCCCAAAGGTATTGACCAAATGACTCCACGTTTCTTTAACTGACCTTCTGGTTGAGAACAAGGCGGCCAATATTTTTCTGTAACCCTGTATAAGTGTTTATACCCACACCATACCACACTCAGCTGGCGGGGGTGGGGGGCTGATAACAGTAGAGTACAGCAGGTATCAAACCAAACATCCCCTTCAGAATGGGAAGACAGGACAAGGTCCCATGTCCACTCCAACTTCAAACAATAGTTTTGTTTTTATGTATTCTATGTTTTAGCTTTGGGGGAAAAATAGTATTTAAACAAAGAGTTTTACAGCTTTAAAGGGGGGGGGTTGGGAGAGGGGGTGAAACACTCTAGTATAGTGATTTTTCAAACTTACTAGTTTCAGGTCAACTCTTGACAATAAAAATTTTTCAAGGTTCACTTGCAAGTAAACAGAAAGACACTAGTAATCAGAAAGATTACTAGTGAACCTCAGAATCACCTGGAGGGCTTGTTAAAACACAGGTGACTGGGCCCTAGCCCGAGTTTCTGAATCAGCTGGTCTTGGGTAGGTCCAGAAAGTACATTTCTAACAAGTTCTCAGGGAATGTTGATGATGCTGGTCCAGGGACCACTGCTCTGGTCAAGGTCAGACTTGACTAGATCCCAATTTATAATCCCAATTCTATGTCTTGCCATCTCTGTGTCCCAGAACAAGTTACTAACCTCTCCGTGTCTTTTTTTCTCAGTGGAAAATCGAAATATTACCTATTTTCATTTCAACAAGAGCTAAAAGAAACACCATTCATAAAAGTGTGTAGCATGGTGCCTAGCGTGTGGTTCCCTTCCCCTAAGGTTAACACTAGTGATGTAACATTTATGCATCTGTCTCGCCCCCACTCTAGATCTTCACATGAGTATGACATGGCTTTTGTCATCTTGGTACCCTCTGCGAAGCTCTTAACAATATCCAGCATCAGAAGTACTATTTGAAAAAAAGAAAATACTGGGATTTTTCTTAATGGACAATTACACAGCAATAGAATAGTGTTACCCTGAGACATACCTATGCCTCTTAAATGATCTTTCACTGAAAGTACAAAAAGGTGACAGGACTGATCAGAAAGAGTGTATGTAATCATCCACAAATTTAGTCCACTATCTTCTACAAGGACTAGCAAGTCCATGTATTTCACCTTTGAAAGTGTTGAGATTAAGGTTTCCAATTGCCAGACACTATTTTATTGGCAAATGTAGCAGCCATGCAAGCAGGAAAAGTCAGCCTGTCCCTGATGAAGCTCTCCAAGGATCAGACTGCTGGCATGAAGCAGAGCAGAAGCTGGCAAGTGTCTCCTAGTGGGCAAGTCTTATTAATAAGTGAGGTGTTTATCAAGAATACAGGTTCTGTAAGTATTCTTGGCAAAAAAATTAAAGCTGCACCCTGACCAGTGGTAACTAGGTCTAGAACAATGGTTCTCAATCCCAACTGTATGTTAAAATCACCTGGGGAGCTTTTAAAAATTCCTACAACAGCAAGAACTCCAGACCAATTAAATCAGAATCCACAGGAATGGTGCGTCCCAAGGATGGGTGGGTACCAGGGATAGTTCTTTTTTAAAAAAACTCCCGAAGTGATAACATACAGTAAGTGCTCTTAACCCATCCATCAATTTACAAGAAATACAGGAGATAGAGAAGCACATTAAATTACCTCAAAAGAATGTACTCAGCGAATTCCAGGCTATGGGAAATTCTACAGAACAAACAACCTGATTTTGTAAACAAACTACAAGGAAAAGAAAAGAAGGAACATTTTTAGACTAAGAGATATTTAAGAGATATTTATGGCCCAATTACAGTGTGTGGGCTGTATTTCAATCTTGATTCGAATAAATAAACTTAGGGGAAAAAAAAAAATCAATCCGAGATCACAGTTGCATTTAACTGTCTTATCTCTTTCCTTAAATCTGGAACAGTTCCTCACTCTTTTTGTCTTTCATGATCTTGACACTTTGGAAAAGTACAAGCAGGGAGTACTATAGTGATATTCTACAAACTACAACTTGGGTTTGATTTTTCTAAAGGGGTGCAAGTGATGCATTTTGGGGGAAAGGGAAACACCACAGAAGTAATGTTGTATCCTCCTCAAAGCATCATTATCAAGAGGCATATGATGTTTGTGAGAAATGGAATACTGTCTGCCATATCAGTAAACAAAGGATTTCACAGTCATCATTGATTGCAGCCACCAGCCTACGGTGAGCTGGTGAGCCCTGAGGAAACTCCAGATATGAAAGCACAGGATACTGGCCCCAGATAGCTGAGGTGCGTATCAAAGGAATGATTTCAGTGTGCCCAGACTCTTATATCTTCCCATACAAAGAAAGGCGTTAAATTCCTTAATTTGGGATATCTGGTTTTCTTTAATTAATAATAATCTTTTGATGTTCAGACTACCTGCCCTTTGTTGCAAAACTCCTATATATCCTGGATCCCCCCTCCACCTCCTCGGAGCAGTTCTCTCAGGGTTACTTGAGATGCTGCCTCCCAGGCTTGAAGTCCTAAAAATTCCCACTGAATAAAACATAACCCTCAACTTTTAGGCTGTGAATAATTTTTAGCTGACATTTATTATAGATTTGTCTCCCCAGAATTCATATGTTGAAGCCCTAACCCCGACGATGTGACTATATTTGAGACAGGGCCTTTAAGGAGGTAATTAAGGTTAAATAAAGTGGTAAGAGTGGGGCCCTAATCCAAGAGGACCGGTGTCTTTGTAAGAAAAGGAAGACCAGAAGCAGGCACACACAGAGGAAGGGCCACACGAGGTGAGAAGGCAGCTGCCTGCCGCCAGGAGGCCTCACCAGAAACCAATCCTGCCAACACCTTGATTTTAGACTTCCAGTCTCTAGAACTGTGAGAAAATGAATTTCTGTTAAGCCACCTAGTCTGTGGTATTTTTGAGTACTTCCTAACTTTCTGGCACCAAAAGATGTTCAAGCTTATCTTTGCATCTTCCTTGCCCCTACATTAGAATCAGCCCCTTCTCCAGGGAGCCTTAGTTCCTTTCATTGACAAACATTATTCGGAAGTGTCATGGCTTTAAAGGCCTTCACCACAGGCTGAGTTAAGGAATATATACATATATGCACAAACACATATCTATATCTATTTTTATGTTTATCTGTAAATATGTTAAAAACCATGAGTCCATACTGAAGCTGCCAATGCCAATCTAACTCTACAGAAGTTCATTACAGCCTTTTCCCTTTCCTTACCTGGAACACTTTTCTCTTACAGTGAAAAACCTGACTTTCATTATCACCATTATATATATTTATTTGCTCTAATCTAGACTACACAGAGTAGTTTTGGAGTTCTAACCATATCACTGTAAAAAAAAAAAAATCTAACTCAAGTACAGTATTTGTGTACAGTTCTGTCTTTAGTCTCAAGTTTGTTTATAGTTCTTTTGTCAACAGCCTTATAGAGTCAAAACCCTGTATTCCTAAATTACTTAGGTTAGTTCTTCCCATGCCCACCCTTCAGTGTGGTTATGTTATTCATTTGAAATATAGTTAGGTTCATTTGTTTCTGTTTGTATTATTCCATTTGGGATTTGGGGCGTATTTTTTCCCATCCTCTCCCCAATCCTTGTTAATCTTGTTTATTTGAGTATATAAAACATTAGTTTAGTTCTAACAGTTAAAACTACCCAAAACAGGTAAAATCAGTGAAGTGTCAAGCCCTCTCCATCCTTTCAATCTCTCTGTACCCCACCCTCTTTATGAAACCAATCTCATTTCTAGTGTATCTTTCCTATGTTTCCTTCTGTTCAAATGAGCATATGTGTGTATATTTTCTTATTTCCTCTTCTTTTGCTTAGAGTAACATAACCTATATAGATATTCTCTCTTTCACTTAACAGTATATCCTGGAGATCAATTTATCAGTCAGAGTTCAGTTATCTTCCTCATTCTTCCCATAGCTGCGTACCACTCTGTTTTACACATACACACACACACACACACACACACACACACACACACACACACACTACATACACCATAGTTTATTCAACCACTCTCCTGCAAAGGAGATTGCACACAATGACCCATAAATAACCCTGCATATGGAATTTCATATCTTTGGAGTTGTACCTTCAGGGAAAATTCCTACAGTTGAAACTGACAGGTCAAAAGGCAAATGCATATGTAGGGCTTTGTTGCATATTGCCAAATTCTCAAAAAGAGTTGTACCAGTTTGCCTTATCAAGAATGTACAATATGTGTCTGTTTCCTCACACCCCTGCCAATAGGATGGACTGTTATACTTTAATTTTTGTCAATCTGACAGCTAAAACATGGTATCTCAGTGCACTTAAATTTGCATTTCTCTAATTATGAATTTAAAATCATTTCATATGTTAGGGGCCATTTTCATATGCTGGGGGGGGGGAGGATTATCCTTAATATATTTTGATCATTTTTCTATCAGGTTACTGTAATATATTCTCTCAATTTTTAAGAGTTATTTATATATTAGAGATCTCAGCCCTTTATCTTGATATAGTGCAGATATTTTCTTCTAATCTATCAGCTGTCTTCACCATATGTTTTTTGCCATGCAAAAAAAATTTCATTTTAATGTAATAAAATTTATCAATCCTGTCTCTTACTTTCTTTGTATCTTGAGTCATTCTTGAAGACTCAATATTAAGAACATATTTTAAGAGCTAAAATGCCCAGTTCCATGAACTATCTGGTACTCAATAACTAAGGGCATAATGACTAAATATTACACGAGGTAGAACTTAGAAAGTAACTGCCAAACTTAACAATACAGAATCTTTAAAGAAAAAAAAAACAGTATGTCTTGGTCATAATTATAAAATTCAATGATCTACCTCTCACAATATACAAATATTAGATCAAAATGCATCAACTACCTAAATATAAGTACTAAAAGCCATAAAACTCTCAGAAGAAAACAGAGGATCAATCTTCATGACCTTGGATTCTTGACAATGGACTCTTAAATAAGACACCAAAAGCACAAGTAACAAAAAGAGAAAAAATAGATAAACTGGACTTCATCAAATTTTAAAACTTTTTTGTATCAAGACATTATCAAAAAAATGAAAAGACAACCTATAGAACAGGGGAAGTTATTACAGATTATTTATCAATAAGGGTTTAATATCCAGAATATATAAAGAACTCCTGAAACTAAACAACAAAAATACAAAAACCCGATTAGAAAATGGTCAAAGGACCTGAACAGACATTTCTCCATTTGTGTATGTATAAATGGCCAATAAGCACATGAAAAGATGTTCAACATCATTAATCATAATGGAATGCAAATCAAAATCATAATGACATACTACTTCATATATACTATGGTGGCCAGAATTTTTTTCTTAATTAAAAAAAAAAAAAAAAGGAAAATAAGAAGTGCTGGTGAGGATGCAGAGAAACTGAAACTCTTGTTTATTGCTGATGGGACTGTAAAATGGTGCAGTTAATGTGGAAAACAGTTTGATGGTTTCTCAAAAAGCTAAACATAGAAAAATCATATGACCCAGCAATTCTACTCTCAGGTACAAACCCAATATATAATTAAAAACAGAGACTCATATTTGTAGACCAATGTCTAACGCAATATTATTCACAACAGCCAAAACGTGGAAACCCCAGTATCCATCCACAGATAAACAGATAAACAAAATGAGGTATATACATACAATGGATTACTATTCAGCCACAAAAAGAAATGAAATTCTGATACATATACAACATGGATAAACCTTGAAAATATGCTAAGTGAAATAAGCCAGAAACAAAAGTACAAATACTGTATGAGTCCACTTACGTGAAATATCTAGAATAGGCAAATTCATAGAGGCAGAAAGTAGATTAGTGGTAACCAGGGGTAGGAAAAAAGAGAAAATGGGAAGTTATTATTTAATAGGTACAAGAGTTTCTGTTTAAGGTGAGGAAAAAGTTTTGGAAATACACAGTGGTGATGACTGTAAAACGCTGTGAACGTTAATTAATGCCACTGAATTGTAGACTTAAAAATGGTTAAAATACCAAACTTTATATTAAATATATTTCACAATTTAAAAAATGCTTCGCACATAAAAATATTCCAATGATGTTACCATCCCTTCGAATCTAAAGAACTAGGTTATGACATTTACAAATTAACCAAGTGAATCTAGTTTATTACTCTGGCACACATTACTACAAATGTATGCAAGCAACAGAGAACGTTGATGGTTTGGTCAACTCCCTGTAGCTGAAACCTGCAATGCAGACTACACACACCACGGTCACTGTAACATCCTCAAATACCTAAGAGCCTAAAGGTAAAGGTTTGTTCTTCATGCATTCCCAAGACCTGAGTCAAAATGCAAAGGTGAAGGCTGTTCAAAATGAAAGCACAATCTGAAACAGTGGTTTCCATCAAAGTCCTGGTATTTCCTCCCCTAGTTCTATTCTTTCCAATTAAGTGTTTTATTGATAATTTAAATCTATCCACTCAATCTCAGTTTTTGCCTCACATATTACAACTTTCTCCCTCTTCCAAGGGAGACATTTTCATTGCCATGCTTATCTACTAATTCATCATTACCAGATGGCTACGTACTTTCTTAAAATAAAAAATGTAAAAATAGTAAAGAATATGACAGCTACAATCCCACCAACCTCCCTTTCTATATATCTAGTTCATTATACATTCAATAATGTTTTACATGGTGGCAACTGTACTTTTTTCTGAGCCATTTAGTCAATGTTTAACTCTGGTATTAATGCTGGCAGCCCTCTGGCAATTCCTCTAACCCACGAGACAATTCTTCTTGGTTCTTTCCTCCTTTCTTTGACAGATATTTCTTATCCCATAATGACACACAGCGGTAAAGAACAGGATCACTGACCCTTTTCAAGTTTACCTGTATTAGCCATATTACCTCCAAGTTAAAAAGAACTTCCAAAATGTACACTTCTTTGAACAAAAGTGCTTCTTGAAGTGCTTTATAACGCATATTTGTAGCTTTTTTCCTGCAACAATGCCGTTAAAAAAAAAAAAATCATATAGATTCTCCTGCCAACTTTCACCCATCTGATCCCAAGTTTTAGTAGACTTTTTTTAAGTGTCCAAGTAAAATAAGTGTTTCATTTTAATTTTCAGCACACAGAACTCTTTTTTTTCTTTAGTATCGTTAGTATTTGACATAATCATAATACAAATAAACAACAATGAATATGTTGTACTATTCTATATAACAAAGTTATCCTGTTGTAGGAGAGAGACTATAGAAATAATTCACTGTTTATAAGTTCAAACTGGGTTCAATACACACAGAAATATTTTTCTGGCCCTGTCCATTTAATATTCAAAAATTCTTGCCTTCAAAACTATGTGGTATAAAAGCAACTATACTCCAATAAAAATTAATTTAAAAAAATTAAAAGGAACGTGAATTCAAGAAAAAAAACCCCAACTATGTGGTATACATAGATTTTAGATAGCAAAAGAGAAGTGAGAAGACTCAAGCTTTTGTCTTGCTACTGAGAACTAATTCACCTTAGAGCCATATACTCGCCTGTTTCCATCTCAGTTATCTAATTCTCAAACCCTTCTCAAAAAAGAAGCAAAAAGGAAAAAAAAAAAACCAAAAAACAGGATAAAGGATTAAAAGCTCTTTCAGAAGGTGTAGGTAGATACACTCCCCTTTCCACTGCTTTTTCACCACTTCGGTAGGCTATTTAGTTCTCTTAAGATTTAGCATTGGATCATTATTTTTAAAAATATTTTTCATATTCATAATAAAAATTTCAGCAGTAAAATAATGCATGCACGTCTTATAAATATGCAGTTGTTTTCCATGCCATAAAAGTTGTTTTGTTTTTTTTAACATCTTTATTGGAGTATAATTGGTTTACAGTGTTGTGTTAGTTTCTGCTGTATAAGGAAGTGAATCAGCTATATGCATATGTATATCCCCATATCCCCTCCCTCTTGTGTCTCCCTCCCACCCTCCTTATCCTACCCCTCTAGGTGGTCGCAAAGCACTGCGCTGCTCTCCCTGTCAGCACACAGAACTCTTTAAGCAAGATTCAGAAATAGACTCTGGCATTCATTCCCAACTGCTGTCTGTTGAATACTGTTGTAAACCATCTGTAATCCAACAGAGACTAAAGTCTTACATAAAATGAACCAATCCAAAAAAAGAGCTCACATTTTTAATATGCTGTCTCCAAAAAAAAAAAAAAAAAAAGCCCTCTTACCTAGTTAGGTTTTTTTTGTTTTGTAAAATCTACTACTCAATACTTTGCTTCTGCTAACCATGATGGTAGCTGCTTCCAAGGACACAATTAGGGGAATGAATTCCTAATCAGTACACACTAACAACAGCCATGTTTTGAAAAACCAATCCCCAACATGAACGAGAAGAGCAGGCAAGAAAACACCACTTTTGTATATGGATAATAAAAGATAAAGAGAACTGGGGGATCAAGTTACACAGAAAAGCTAAGACATCATAGATTCAGTCTCCCACTTCATTAGCCAGACAACTTGATTTCTGCACTGTTATCAGCTGTTTCTTTTCCAAGCCAAAAGAAACTGGTACTGCAGTAATGTACAGTAGTTTTGAAAAGCAAAAAAAATAATAATAATAATACAAATCTAAGCTTTGACTAACTCCATTAAACAATCACATTCTAAGCCCAACCCCCGAGGAAATCATAGTTCCTACCTCACTTTAAACACTCACAACCCATGAGTATCTCTAAAAGGAATGTTACCCAATAGGAGACCATAAGAATCCTATTGGCTATACTTAAATATTTCATTGCTTGACACAATTAAGTTTGCTTTACATGTCCTAATAATGCTGCCTAACAGAGGATACAAGAATGGTGTATCCTCTATTATTAGTAAGATATATAACTGATACATTTAGTGACAACTGAATTTGGACTGACTCAGAAAGCCTCAGAGATGGCTAAATAAAAAGTCCAAACCCACACCTCTGTAAGTGGCCTACGTAGGCCAAGAAGTCTACCACTTAGTCCCCCTGCCTGAAATACTTGCAGCATATCTCTACAGACAAGAGGAACCAGGTCCAGCCTGCATGCTCGACACCCCACTAAGCTTCAGACCCCATTCATTCCATGAGACTTTTTGTGACAACTCCTCACAACACTGAACTAAATTACTCACCCCCTAGTATCCTACTTAGCTACCACAGCTCCTCCAAATGTCTTTATCCCTCCACTACAATGTAAATTCAATGGCTTCAAGAACTGCAGGCCACACAAACCAGTGTTGGCCATGCCTGGCACATACCTGGTTCTCAGTAACTGTTAAAAGGACAAATGAAAAATTAACAGACTTCTTTCCTAACCATTTCAACTAACACTATGTCCCTAAACAAAAACTGGACACTCCTATAATTAAGAATTAATTAATCCCTTTAAGTTCATACTTAAACTTTCTCTTTCCTGATCTATACTGGGGGGAAACCCTCTTGTCATCCAAAGTAACTAATGAGTCAAAGGAAGATTCAGTGATCTAACTGCTTTCACTTAAGTGTCAATGCTCTATTTGCTCCGTATTATAAATAGCTGCAGAATATTTAGATGGTTTTTACATTTGTTTATGTATAACTGGGCTTCCTTCTATTGAAATTCATGTTCCCACACTAAAAATATGCCCTGGAGAAGAAAGGTGAAAGATACAAGAAGAATCAAAATTCTCTTAAGTTCCTCAGCATCTCCTTGCATAAACCTTTTATAACTTCATCAGTAACTCACATGTATGTTTTTAATTCCTTGCTTCAATTTTCATTCTTTTATTAAGGTATACTCAAAGACACTCCAAAATGATACCACTGAACCCAAAGTGGCAGAAAGTAACTTCAAAAAGTAATTTGAATGAATTTTTAGTTGTAAACCTAATGGCTTTAGCCCTAAATTATAAAGAACAAAAATCTCCAGTTATGAGACTTTCACAGTGCACTTTCACGTTAAAAGATGAATTATTTGTCCTTAAAAGATCCACAAGAAATATGGTGTTTTTATTATTTTGAAGTTTTGAGTTTAAAAAAGTCTAAAATTCCTGATTCAGTATAATAGTTTATAAATGTTATCACAGTAGTAGTTGGAAGAGAAAGAAAAAGAGCTAGTAGTAGTAAGAGTAAGGCGATACAAAACAGAGAAAGAAACCAAAACGTAATCCTGGAGCTCAAAAGTACAATAATTGAAATTAAAATTCATTCATTAAGGGGACTCAAAAGCTGATTTGAACTGGCAGAAGGAACCAGCAAACTTGAAGATATGACAATGGAAATTTAGAATTTGAGGAACAGAAAGAAAAAAGATCGAAGTGAACAGAGCATTAAGGACCTGTAGGACACCAATAAGAAGGAAAAGACAGAGAGAAAGAGCAGAGAAAATATCTGAAGATATAATGGTCAAAAACTTCCCAAATTTGATGAAACATGTCAAGATAAACATCCAAGAAGCTCAACAACCTCCAAGTAGAATGAACCCAAAGGGACACACACCAAGACACATTATAATCAAAAGATAAGACAAAGAATCTTGAAAGCAGCAAGACAGAAGTGATTCATTACATACAAGGGATCATTAATGATATAAACAGATTTCTCATCACAAACTATGCAGACCAGAAGAAGGCAGACTGATGTATTTAAAGTGTTAAAGAAAAAAACTAAACTAAGAATTCTGTATCTGGAAAAACTGTCCTTCAAAGTGAGGAAGAAATTAAGACACTCCTAGATAAACAAAAGTTGAGCAAGTTCATTACCACTAGACTTGCCCTACAAGAAATGCTAAAGAGAGTCCTGCAGATTGAAATAAAATGACACATGACAGTAACTTGAAGTCATATGAAGAAATAAAGATTTCAGTAAAGGCAAATACACAGAAAATTATAAAACCTAGTACTGTTGAAACTTTGGTTTGTAACTCCACATTTTGTTTTCTACATGATTTAAAACACTAACTTTTTTTTTCACACACACACACACACACACACACACACACACAGTATTTTATTTTTACAAGAGATAGACTGACACCAAGCATTGTAAATGGATGACCACAACAAAAGCAACAATGATTGCAATTACCAAACATGAAACACACTCATACTATGTCATAATATTGACATTCAGTCCAGTAATCCTCCACTGTAACAGCTCCCTTACTTTGCAGTGAAAATTGATTTGTATATTCTTTGCCTCTGAGTCCTTGTGGGATTTTTTTTTTAATTCAAACAGAAAGTCACAAAAATTATAATCCTCCTCATCAGTTCACTCAGTCCCATGTAATTAATTTTTTTTTTCATCTTGATCTTTTGTTAGCACTTTTATGAGTTCATCAGTTTTTCATTAGAGTTCTGAAAATGCTTATTCATTCAGTTCAGCAGTACAGTTACCAGAAACCTGTATTTGTCAGAGTCTTTTCCATGAATTCCTTGAAGATGAAACCCTTTTATAGGAACATATTTGCAAAAGCATCAGAGTACATCCAGAACTGTATGTAAATGACAAAAGACTTAAAAATGACCACGGTTAAAGATTTGATGAAAGTTCATAATAATGCAATTGACAAGGAAATTTAGTTATTTCTGAGATATACATTGTAAAGTAATAACTAGAATTATGACTTATAACATTATGCCAGAACATATAAGATTTTTAGAAATTTCATGTAATGTCTGAAACATTTATATTAACATATTTCCATACAAATAACCCAATGAAACTTTAGTATTAGTGGTTTTGTTTGTTTTTTTATACTGCAGGTTCTTATTAGTCATCAATTTTATACACATCAGTGTATACATATCAATCCCAATCGCCCAATTCAGCACACCACCATCCCCACCCCACCACAGTTTTTCCCCCTTGGTGTCCATATGTCTGTTCTCTACGTCTGTGTCTCAACTTCTGCC
Source organism: Balaenoptera physalus (assembly GCF_965194825.1). Lineage (NCBI taxonomy): Eukaryota > Metazoa > Chordata > Mammalia > Artiodactyla > Balaenopteridae > Balaenoptera > Balaenoptera physalus. The sequence continues at coordinate 12,113,142 of NC_138891.1, read as the reverse complement.
CTGCAAACCGGCTCATCTGTACCATTTTTCTAGGTTCCACACACATGCGTTAATATACGATATTTGTTTTTCTCTTTCTGACTTACTTCACTCTGTATGACAGTCTCTAGATCCATCCACGTCTCAACAAATGACTCAATTTCGTTCCTTTCTATGGCTGAGTAATATTCCATTGTATACATGTACCACATCTTCTTTATCCATTCGTCTGTCGATGGGCATCTAGGTTGCTTCCATGACCTGGCTATTGTAAATAGAGCTACAGTGAACATTGGGGTGCATGTGTCTTTTTGAATTATGGTTTTCTCTGGGTATACGCCCAGTAGTGGGATTGCTGGATCATATGGTAAATCTATTTTTAGTTTTTTAAGGAACCTCCATACTGTTCTCCATAGTGGCTGTATCAATTTACATTCCCACCAACAATGCAAGAGGGTTCCCTTTTCTCCACACCCTCTCCAGTATTTGTTGTTTGTAGATTTTCTGATGATGCCCATTCTAACTGGTGTGAGGTGATACCTCATTGTAGGTTTGATTTACATTTCTCTAATAATTAGCGATGTTGAGCATCTTTTCATGTGCTTCTTGGCCATCTGTATGTCTTCTTTGGAGAAATGTCTATTTAGGTCTTCTGCCCATTTTTGGATTGGGGTGTTTGTTACTTTAATATTGAGCTGAATGAGCTGTTTATATACTTTGGAGATTAATCCTTTGTCTGTTGATTCATTTGCAAATATTTTCTCCCATTCTGAGGGTTGTCTTTTCATCTTGTTTATGGTTTCCTTTGCTGTGCAAAAGCTTTGAAGTTTCATTAGGTCGCATTTGTTTATTTTTGTTTTTATTTCCATTACTCTAGGAGGTGGATCAAAAAAGATCTTGCTGTGATTTATGTCAAAGAGTGTTCTTCCTATGTTTTCCTCTAAGAGTTTTATAGTGAAAAACACTAACGTATTTTTTCATTAGGTTTTTGGACACACAATGTATAAAAATGTAATTTGGGTACATCAACAACTGAAAGGAGTGAGGGTGGAGATGTAGAGGAGCAGAGTTTGTATATGTTATTGAAATTACACTGGTATAAATCCAAATTACGGTGTTTTAACTTTACAATTATGCAATGCTCACAATAACCACAAAGAAAATAGCTAAAACTATACACAAGAATCAGGAATTTCAATGTTTCACTACAAAAAAATCAACTAAACACAGGCAATAGTGCAGGAAATAAGGGACAGAAAAGCTATACGGCATACAGAAAACAAATAGGAAAATAACAGAAGTCCCTCATCAGTCAGCCTTAAAAAGGAAGGAAGTTCTGAACTATGCTACAATACAGACAAACTCTGAAGATGTTATGCTAAGTGGAGTAAGCCAGTCACAGTACATGACTCCACTTATATGATGTACCTAAAATAAACAAATTCATAGTGACAAAAAGTAGAGGTTACCAGTGGCTGGAAGGAGGGGGGAATAGGGAGTTACTATTTAAAGGGTACAGAGTTTCAGGCTGGGGTGATGAAAAAGTTTTGGAAATAGTGGTGATGGCTGCACAACACTGTGAATGTACTTAATGCCACTGAACTGCACACTTAAAATGGTTAAAATAGCAAATTTTGTTATTACTTACCTTACAATTTAAAAGAAATAATGTAATAATACCAAAAACCATTGACTTGTACATTTTCTTTTTATAAATTTATTTTATTTATTTATTTTTGGTTGTGTTGGGTCTTCATTGCTGCACGCGGACTTTCTCTAGTTGCCGCGAGTGGGGGCTACTCTTCATTGCAGTGCGCGGGCTTCTCATGCTGGTGGCTTCTCTTGTCGCGGAGCACACGCTCTAGGCACGCGGGCTCCAGTAGTTGCAACACGTGGGCTCAGTAGTTGTGGCTCACGGGCTCCAGAGCACAGGCTCAGTAGTTGCAGAGCACGGGACTTAGTTGCTCTGCTGCATGTGGGAGCTTCCCAGACCAAGGATCGAACCCGTGTCCCCTGCATTGGCAGGCGGATTCTCAACCACTGTGCCACCAGGGAAGCCCAACTTGTATATTTTAAGTGGGTGAATTTGTATCTGAATTTACAGCTCAATAAAGCTGCTTTTAATAAAACCTAGGGCTTCCCTAGATTTTAGGCTCTATCCGTTTAATAGTCTATCAACAACTCAAATACCTAAATAACATGCTTATCCAAGATGACATCAACTCAAAAGCCAGAGAGGGGCGGCCACCTTGCCTCATAACTCAAACAAGCTTATCAGGCTAAACCAATGGGTAGAGACCATATACCACTATCTTCACATTTACAAAAGCATATATATACTTTACTGAAGGTAAATGTAAAAACCAAAACTCAAAAACCAACTACTAGAGCACCAGATGCTAAGGCTCTATACTGCTGAAAAGGTAAATAACATCTTAAACCGCATTATGAGAAGTACAACTTTTAAGCCAAGGGAGTAACAGCCCCAGAGTTCTATCCGATCCAACCACACCCTGAGGATTCTATATTCAGTATAGAGCAACATTAGGGTCTGCCCCAAAGTGTGGCACACTATGGTGACATACTATGGAAGTGAGGTCTTAAGAAGACTGGTGGAATAAGTTAGGAATATTTGGCCTAGAGAAGAGAATTATGAAGGGCAGTGCATGACCATTAACTGGACTTCAATAAAAGTTTCTAAATAAATAAAGGATATGGCAGGCACCTTCAAATATTTTAAGGCCGTTAAATGAAATCCAACATTCTGCTGAGATTAAGGAAAGAACTAGTGTCAACAGACAAAAGTGTAGAGTTTCCAATCACCAAAAACTTTCTAGGAGAGAATATTGGTGATTTTTATATGGGGTGGGAAGTTGGTACCCCCGAACTCTAAAATTCGACAATTTGGAAAAGTGCAGGGAGATACCACTGCCTCCTATCGTCTGTGGTACTAAGGTTTCCGACAATGAACCGAGGTTACTACCTCGGTTAAGGAAGATACTGTGAAATGGCTACCTTCCACACTGAACTTTAAGTTCCAGAACATGGACCCAAAGAACAGTGGCACAATCAGGCTCCAATGTAGACCAACACTTAAATATTCTTCATTTGACAAAATAAAAACTAGCACAATCGCAAATCCTATTTTTCTCCCATACTTAGAATATTTGGGAATGAAACAGTAGGTTCTAAATGCTATTAAATATTTGTATCCAAGAGCTAATTCTAATCCATTTTCAGTAAAGCAATACAAATCACACACCAAAAAAAAATCCATTTACCTCTGCAGAGCAACAGGGATCATATACAAAATAATCAACTTGAGAGAAAAGTACAAATCTTTTACTCCTAAACTAGTATAAGTTCTTAATTATATTACTAAGTCATTTTTAATGATTTTTTTAAAAAAAATAAAAACCTGCTCATTGTTTTTTAGAGTCAAGTAATAAGAAAGCGTTTAAAATAACAAGTGCATCTCCCCAGTTCTACTGCCCGTAAGTAACCTCTGTTAACTCTGTGTATACTGCCAGCCATTTCTATGACAATATGTTACAAGTTTTGTTCTGTTTTGTTTTAATTACAAATGGAACCACATAACCACAACTTGCTTTTTTCACTCAGTACATCTTGGACCTCTTTCTATTTCACCACACATACTGATCTGCCCCATTTTTGTGTAATGGCTCACAAAGCATTTCATTATATGGGACTGCCCCAGTTTAACTAGTCCTCCTGATGACAGACATTTGGGTTATTCCCATTTTTGCTATTATAAATGCTGCTATTATATTTATGTTATAAATATACTATATCTTTATACAAATCTCTTTATATGCTTATCCAAGTACAGATACAAGATACATTCCTGAATGTGGAATTGTTGGATGTTATTTTTTATTTTGACAGCTATCACTAAGATGTTCTCCAAAGGAATTGTGTCAAATGAACTCCCAATATCTGTCAGGAGCTTCTATTTTCCCTGCAATCTAGCCAAGATTAAGCATAACCACATTTTTTCATCTTTGCCAGTCTGATGAGTGGAAAATGTTATTTTAATTCCCATTTCTTCATTACTGAAGTTGGGGACCTTTTCATATCTTTTGGCCTTCTGCAACCTTTTTCAGTGAAACATTTGTTCATGTCCTTGGGCCATCTGCCCCTACAAGTTACTGACTATTTCTTATAGATATAAAAAGCATTCTGTAGGAAGTAGACTTTTGTCATTTGTTTCAAGTGTTTTTATCATTGGTTTACAGTTTAGCTACTTACTTTTTTTTCTTTCTTTTTAAAATTTTATAAGATCAATGTTTTGCATTATGGTTTTGGGGTTTCATCTCATACTTAGTTTTTATAAAAAGTCTTTCTCATTCCAGCTTTACATTTTTTTTTTTAACCAGAAGTTAGCTAACTGTCCCTCCACCATTTATTGAATGATTGATACAGCTCCCCCCAACCCTGCCCGCCAACCACTAAGTAAGTTATTCTCTGGAGAAGAGGGCAAAGAAGGGAGGAATAAAATATTACTAACTCAAACTTTTAAAGCCATTTTGTACAGTTACCTAGAATAAAATGACACCCAAATGTTCAAGAAGATCTTCTTATGTTTGTACCTATGTAAGAACATTACATCCTTAAAGTAAAGGGCAAGTCAGCGCAATGCCTATGAAAATTCCAACTGCCTTTTTTATAGAAATGGACAAGCTGACTGATATGGAAATACAAGGGGCTCAGAATAGACAAAACAATCTTTAAAAAAGAAGAACAAAGTTGGCAGACTCATAATCCCTACGTTCAAAACTTACTACAAAAGCTACACTAATCCAAACAGTGTGGTACAGGCATCAAAACAGACATAGATCAATGCAACAGGATTGAGAGTCTAGAAATAGATCCATACATTCATGGTCAATTGATTTTTAACAAGGGTGCCAAGACAATTCAATGGAGAAAAAAACAGTCTTCAACAAATAGTGCAGGGATACCTGGATATTCCATGCAAAAGAATGAAGTAGGACCCTCACCTAACACCATATATGAAAATTAACTCAAAATGAATCAAGTGAAAGCTATAAACTATAAAATTCCTAGAAGAAAACACAGATCTTTATCACCTTGAAGCAGGCAGTGGTTTCTTAGCTGTAACATCTAAAGCACAAAGAGCAAAAGAAGAAAATAGATAAATTGGACTTCATCAAAATTTTAAAAGTTTGTGCTGCAAGACACAAAAGAAAGTGAAAAGACAATCTAAAATGAGAGAAATATTTGCAAATCCTATGTCTGATAAGGGTCTTATAACTGCTGCAGTAAACACCTCTGCACAAACCTGTTTGTATGCCTGTGCAAGTCCAGGTATAGTACATACTGTTACGCAGGATCCAGAATACAGAGACAATCTTTACAACTCAATAAAAAACCAAATAACAAAATCAAAGGGGCAAAGGATTTGAATAAACATTTCCCCAAAGGTATGCAAATAGCCAAAAAAGCACATGAAAGGATGCTTGATACCATTAGTCATTAAGGAAATACAAATCAAAACCACAATATGATACCATTTCATACCCCATGGAATGGCAATTTTTTAAAAAAAGAAAGAAAATAACAAGTGTTGGAGAGGATGTGGAGAAATTAATCAGAGCCCTCAACACACTGCTGGTGGGAATGAAAAAAATGACACAACCTCTGTAGGGATTCCTCGATAAATTAAACATAGAATTACCATATAAGCCAGCACTTCCACTCCCAAGTATACACCCAAAAGACTGAAAACATATTCACACAAAAACCTGTACAAGAATGTTCACAGCATTGTTATTCATATTAGCCAAAAAAGTAGAAACAACCCAAAAGTCCATCAACTGATAAATGTATAAACAAAATGTAGCATAAACCATACAATAGAATATTATTTAACCAAAAAAAAAAAAAAAATAGAATGAAATGATATATGCTATAACATGGCTGAATATTGGAAACACGCTAAAATGAAAAGAGTCAGACACAAAAGGTCACATATTGTATGAATCCATTTACATGAAATATTCAGAATAGGCAAATCCAGAAACAAAAAGTGGATTAGTAGCTGCCAGGGTTGGGGAAAGGAGAGAACAGTAAGTGATTGCTAATGGGTAAGGGGTTTCTTTCGGGGGTGATGGGAATGTTCTGTAATTAGATGAATGCATAATCTCGTGAATATACTAAAAAACACTGAACTGTGTACTTTAAAATGCAGATTTTACAGTACATGAATTATATCTTAAAAAAGAAAAACAGTAAAGGACAGGATCCACAAAATAATTTAAGTCATGATTTACCCCAGCAGTTAAAGAATTAGTATTCAGTCTGTAGGTGACTTTGGGTCTAAAACTATGCATCCAGAATAAAGAAGGTTAATTGGGGGACTGATTTCAAGCACTTATAGTCATGGTACCATACATAGAATAACTTTCCAAGTGCAGATGTAGAAATGAGAGCTGTAACTAAGGAACCAGATGAGCAAGCCCAAGAGAATGATCCCCAGAGTACAGTTCCTTTCAAGTAAACTGCTATGAGCCAAAGCACACTACAGCTGTACCTAATTTAATCAAATCCAGCCCTTTTATGAAGGTATATTCATTACAGATATGGAGGAGGGATATGATCACCATTTACTTCAAAAGATTTAAAAAATTAAAAATCAAACAGGATGTGGAAAGAAACTAAAAGAGAATACAAACAGTTAATAAACATAATTTTATTACAAATGAGTAACACAACCTTACAGAAGTAGGTCGGGAAGAAAAGAACTAGCCTAAGTAACTTTGGAAAACAGATTTAGACTGTGTACTGTAAAGCTGAAGACAAATACTGTATTCTAGTTTAAAAACGTGTTTCTCAGACATCAGTAACATGGCAGAGTGAAAAGCTCCCTTTGTCTCTCCCTTTCAATCTACAACCAGTAAAACAGCCACAACGCAACAAAAGGTGCCTCTGCCCAACACACCAGGACGCCAGAGAATTCCACACATTAGTACATATAAAGGTGAGTGGACTGGAACACACAGGGGAGGTGCTGCCTGCAGTGCCCTCTCTACCACCTCAGCAGCTGAGCCCTCAGCCCCAGAGAAGCCAGTAGTAGCAGGGGAGGCAGTACACACAATACAATTCCAGCCTCCCAGCCTCAGCAGTCCCCAGATTAACTGGGCAGCAGCAGCTGTGGGGCCTGAGACGACACCCCTCCAGCCACTGAAGCACCCATATCTCCACGCCCCACACCCTACCTGCAGTAGCTGAGCTCTCACACCTTACAACACCCGACACAGCAGAGGCGTCTGTGCAACCCTAACTCCCCCCACCCCCTTCCTTCCCCCTCCCACAGCAGCGTAGCCTGCAACTCAGGGGATCCCGGATGCAAACGACGAGCCCACCATTGGGGCGCACCACCAGGTAGCGACACCGTAACACCAGTGACACTGGCAGAAGCAAGGTACCAACAACTCCGGAGGCACAAGAGGAAATAATGAGGGCACTGGAGCCACACCTCCGACGGAGGTGGTGGAGGATGTAAAGTGCTCAGAATCCAGCAGAAAGGCGGTCACCACTTCAAATGCACTGGCAGAGGAACAACTCATCAAGCACCGTGCACAACCACAGTAACGCTGTACCACAAAAAAGGAAAGGACAATTCTCTAGAAACCAAAATTAAAGTCACAGAATATTGCAATCTGGTAGAGAATTCCAAATAGCTGTCATGAAAAAACTCAATGAGCTACAGGAAAACTCAAAGCACTTCAATGAGCTCAGAAATAAAATTAATGAACAGAAGGAACACTTTACCAAAGAGACTGAAACTCTAAAAAGGAACCAAACAGAAATTCTGGAGCTGAAGAACTCAAACAAGATGAAGAATGAATTATAAAGCACTGGAAATAGAGCAGACCATATGGAAGAGAGAATTTCTGTCTCAAAGACAGAAATCTAGAAATGATACAACTAGAAGAGGAAAGAGAAATAAGACACTTTAAAAATGAGGAAATTCTACAAGAGCTATCAGACTCTTTTAGGAAGGGCAACATTAGGGTAACAGGTATCCCAGGAGAAGAGAAGGAGAAGAAAACAGAGAGTTTATTTAAGTAATAACTGAGAAATTCCCAGACCCGGGGAAAGGAACCAGATATACAAGCCCATGAAGCTAAGAGAACACCTAATTACCTCAATGCAAAAAGACCTTCTCCAAGACATATTATACTAAAATTGTCAAAAATCAATGACAAAAAAAGAATTTTAAAGGTAACCTAGAAAGGGACCCCACTCAGGCTGCCAACAGATTTCTCAGCAGAAACTCTACAACCAGGAGGGAATGGAATGACATTCTCAAAACACTGAAAGAGGGCTTCCCTGGTGGCGCAGTGGTTGAGAATCTGCCTGCCAATGCAAGGGACACGGGTTCGAGCCCTGGTCTGGGAAGATCCCACATGCCGCGGAGCAACTAAGCCCGTGAGCCACAATTACTGAGCCTGCGCTCCACAACAAGAGAGGCCGCGACAGTGAGAGGCCCGCGCACTGCGATGAAGAGTGGCCCCCGCTCGCCGCAACTGGAGAAAGCCCTCACACAGAAACGAAGACCCAACACAGCCATAAATTAATTAATTAATTAATTTAAAAAAAAAAAAAAAACACTGAAAGATAAAAACTGTCACTCAAGAGTACTCTAGCCAGCAAACTTATCACTCACATATGAAGGACAAATACTTTCCCAGACAAACAAAAGCTGAGGGAGTTAATCAACACTAGACCTGCCATCTACCAGAAACAAAAAGGCAGAAGTACACAGAACTTTCAGTAAGGTGACAGACTCAGAAAATTGCAACTCTTTATCAGAATAGGTTCTTAAACACTTTATTATAGCATAAAGGTTAAAGGGAGAAAAAAAGTAGAAAAAATAACTATAGCAACTTCAATTTGGTAACAAACTCAACATAAAAAGGGAAAATTAATTTGAGACAACAAAAACACATAAAAAAACGATGAAAACTATATAGGTAATTACTTCATCTTACTAGAAAAAAAAATGTTTTTAATGTGTTTCTCACAGGGGAAAAGGTTAGCAATTCTGAAACTACTTTTGTGTGTGTGCACAAAGATTGAACAAATAAGTAAATATACTGTGGATGAGAATAGATTTCTTACCTCTGGAGAAGAAAGGAAAAGGAAAGGGAAAAAGCTGGAGGGGGGGGAACTGGAATGAACCCTGAGGTATGGGATTGGAACTGGCAGCATCAGTATGAACTCATGGTTTTTAATTTACATGTAGATGGACAGATAACGAAATAAAAATATATTTTTATGTAAATTACAAATGTGTATCACTATACATGTATTTGCTAGTTCTGTCTACTAAGAAGACTCAGAAACAGTAACACCGCAACAGTACTGAGCACACCTGGCACCCAAATCTTGGTTTCTAGATACCATTCTCCAATAAAATGAATCTGCCTCCTTTGGAAAAATGGTTGATTCCATGGCTGGTGCAAACAGGAAAAACATGAGACGCATGGGGAACGCACTGTGGTACCAGAAAGTGAATTAGTTCTCACAAAATGATGGGTACGCTGTAGAAAGGACACAGCAGGCAAATTTGAATGTGTTCTCAATAACCAAAGCTGGAACAATTTGAGCAACAAAGCACTGGATTTTAACCCATATGGTAAAATAAATATCCACAGATCCATGTAAATAAATAATTGGACCATTGGTAAATGGAGGAAAAAGGACAATTCTTCCTTAACAGTAGAACTGCAATTAATAAATATAGAAGGAATGAGAGTGTAGGAGTTCTAACAGGTCTCCCCAAGATGTGCCACTTTGGCATGTGGATTATTTTAAGCTGAAGGCAATAGAGGGACTTCCCTGGTGGTGCAGTGGTTAGGAATCCACCTGCCAGTGCAGGTGACACAGGTTTGAGCTCTGGTCCAGGAAGATCCCACATGCCGCAGAGCAACTAAGCCTGTGCACCACAACTACTGAGCCTGCGCTCTAGAGCCCACGAGCCATGGCTACTGAAGCCCGCATGCCACAACTACTGAAGTCCACGTGCCCTAGAGCCCATGCTCTGCGACAAGAGAAGCCACCAAGATGGGAAGCCCTCGCAACACAACGAAGAATAGCCCCCACTCGCCGCAACTAGAGAAAGCCCGCGCACAGCAACGAGGACCCAACGCAGCCAAAGATAAATAAATAAATTAATTTATTTATTTAAAAAAAAAAAAAGTATGATGAGGTGCAGGATGTTTGCAGTTTCAAAGTACCTCCTCACAAGAGGAAGGTATTAATTACAAATGAATTATTATAAGTGAAAAATTACATTTATTATTAAACATACAACTACTATTTTTTAAAGCCTTCAGCTAGCAACAATTATTTTACCAGTAATACCAGAATTTAAAAGACTGTGGTCCTCGTTTGTTAAAGGAATCACTGTCCTTGAAATCTATGGACTAGCCAGTAATTCAACCATACAAACAAATGGTAGATTCCTTAATTCCTTCTCCTACTACCTCCTACGCCAATGGCATTCATTTCAAGCAGCAGTTAATTGATGGACTTAATTTTACAGACTATGGCAAACCAACCCCTTATGAAATCAAAGACATGACTGTGGCCTTCTTCACACCCTGTACTTACCTGACCTAGAGGGCTACAGGTACAACAGGGAGCTGTGTAAGCCCTTCCAGCAATTTGTGGTCAGAGACAACTTAATGGCATCAAAAGCTACCACTTTGAATCCTACAGATTTAAGTTGAATGAGAATTTCTTTGCTGCCACAAAATCAGCTTTACTTTATTAATCTCATGTGACAGATGGGAAAATTAATGCATGGGGAGACAGAACTGATTTTTTTCCTAAAGGAAAGACTCCTCAAAGTACCAGCAAAGGACTCCTCAAAAATGAGAATGCCACACAACTATGTACATGTAAATAAACATTAAAACACAGTGAGGCTATGATTAGAATGCATTTCCAAGGGAATGGTCTCTTGTATTAGAACTGAAAATACATGTGTCCTGTCCCTAACATGAGTGGAACAGACGGTGGTAATGTCCACACTTTACAAGAGAATAAAAAGGTACTTGACAAGCAAAAGAAAGCCACCTATCCACACCCTAAATAAGTAAATCTGAAGGACAGTGCTGACTTCTGAGAGGAGCCTACTTGAAATTTTGTAAATGGATAAAAAGGAAAAGGACATCACAGATATACGAGGTCTGGCATTTTCCAAAACAAGTAACTCAGGACACTTCAGTCTTAATTTCAAAGAACAATAATACTGCTTTCAAATAGTAAAAGTTCTGAAAGCGAGTAAAATAATGAATTTAACCTACATGATTAGTAGGTAAAAACTTTTAATCCAGATTTTAACATTTTTGCCTACTGATAGAAACAAATCATGAAATACTCAAACCCCAAGCCAAAGTAGAGTCAAAAATATAATTTGATGAAACCATGAGAAAAGCATTAAGATAATAAACGCAACTATAGTTTTGCTAGGCATCCCACGCATCTCAGAAAAATATGTGAAGCCTTGAAATCAGAAGTTGTTTAAAAGACCAATGACAAAAATAATTTCCTCAAATCTATTCATCAACCAAGGTAAAGGAAATTAGTATTTCCTGAGCAGCTTTTTCATGCCAGGCACTTACACATCTTGCCCTATTTGATCCCAAAATGCCTGAAGTAGAGTCATTATTATCTATTTATAAGTGAGGAAATCATTGCTTAGAGGAGCTAACTTCCTTGCCTTTGGCTAGAACAATGTTTCTCAATCTCAGCACCACTGACATTTGGCCAGGTAATTCTTCGTTTTGGTGAGGACAGGGGACTGTCTTGTCAATCACAGGATGTTTACCAGAATCACTGGCCCCTACCCACTGGATGGCAGAAGCATCCTCCCACAGTTGTGATTAACAAAAACCTCTCTAGACACTGGAAATGCCTCACGGAGGGCAAAACTGTCCCCAGCTGAGAACGACTGAGTTAGAGTGAAGAAGGCAGTATTTTCATTCAATGGACAAGGGCTACGTGCCAGACCCTTTTCAAACTGAATTAGGGACAACTGAGGGTCTCTGCCCTCAAGAGCTTGCTTTGAACCCTGGTCTTCTAGCCCAAGTGGTGTTCGATTTTAAAACAAACCTCTCTCCACACACAGACAGTGTGACCTCCAACACCCTCCCTCTGGCCAGCGCCCACGTGAGCTCACCCCTTCAGCCAGTCAGCAGCACCTCCACTCACCCGTCTGCACTGGCTCAACAGCCTGCAGCCACTTCTGACTCAACCCTCCCCTTCATTCCCTGTCATCAAGATACTGCCCACGCTCCGCCAGTTTTGCCTAGGCATAAAATGTCTCTCTCATCCATCCTTACCCTCCATTCCCATCATTCTAATGTAGACACAAGGCCAACTCCCTGCCTTTTTTCTACTACCCGTAGAAATCAGAAGAAATTCACCTCTCTTGGTCCCTCAAATGAATTAATAATGAATAATACATCAAGATATCATAACTGAACTACCAACCTCTAGGGTAGGGAGCTGGCAGATACCAAAGAGTAGTCGGCAAAGACCACATCCTCTTTTTCTGGAGTGGGAAAGGAAACTGAAATTTCCCGTCCCATCGCAGACACTTTCACTCAGATGTTAACTCGCAGTAAGGAGCAGCCCTGACAAGCATTAAGAAAAGGACACATGAGAGATTAGTTCACGTGCCATTAAAAAGTGGCTCACATGCTATTTCTGGCACTTGTGCCATGCACCACTCTTGCCTGCTCCAAGGGAATGGAGAACTGACACTCAAGAGGGAAGTGAGGTAAGATTCCCAAAGAAAGCTTGAACCAACTAGCATTTCTGCCCCTCCCAATGTTTAGACCCAGAGGTAGGTACAGCAAACATTCCACTAGGGAAACTCTAAAACAGATGGTCAAACAAAATCTAGTGAAATAACTGCACACAAACATATATATTTACATATATATACAACACATTCATAACATAATATACAGCACAAAAACGTTAATTTATTTATACTGTAAATGAAAGGCTTTAAGATGAGAAAAAAATCCAGGATCTGTTTTAAAACTGATCTCTCGGGACTTCCCTGCTGGTCCAGAGGTTAAGATTCCACACTCCCAATGCAGGGGGCCCAGGTTCAATCCCTGGTCAGGGAATTAGATCCCGCATGCCGCAACTAAAATCCCACACACCACAACTAAAGATCCCGCACACAGCAACGAAGATCACACGTGCAGCAACTAAATCCCAGCGCAGCCAAATAAATAAATAAATATTTTTTTAAAAAATAAAGTTGATCTCTCTCCTGGGCAGAGAACAGAACTTCATTATATTAATGGTTCTTAGGAAATGCTTTGTCCTTTTTGACTTTAAGACATCACAATCAAAATAACTGTAAATCCACTATCTGAAATTCACAACCTAATCAAAAGTTTTAATTTATACTTCACAGTTTCAAAAAAATAATGATCAAGGAAAGTATTATGGGTAACATCCTAAATACTTCTACCTTATTATTTCTGAGTTTTCCTGTAAAGAACTGAAATCAAACACCAGTACACAGTAGCAAATATATTCAGTGTCAGGGTCCTACTGCTATTCCAACTTTATCAGGTTATTCGTTTTATGTAACTAAATAAATAAATGAAAATAATTTCTACAAGGATCCTTCAACGTCTCAGAGTTTTCTGAAAGAATAAAGAATGTGTTGTGCGGGCTTCCCTGGTGGCGCAGTGGTTGGGAGTCTGCCTGCCAATGCAGGGGACACGGGTTCGAGCCCTGGTCCGGGAAGATCCCACGTGCCGCGGAGCAACTAGGCCCGTGAGCCACAACTACTGAGCCTGCGCATCTGGAGCCTGTGCTCCGCAACAAGAGAGGCCACGATAGTGAGAGGCCCGCGCACCGCGATGAAGAGTGGCCCCCGCTTGCCGCAACTAGAGAAAGCCCTCGCACAGAAACGAAAACCCAACACAGTCAAATAAATAAATAAATAAATAATTAAAAAAAAAAAAAAAGAATGTGTTGTGCTAAATTTCTGTTATTTCCTCTTGGGGGACACAAGTTTAGGTCAGTAACTTGATGAAATGATCAAAAGTCAAGCCAAAAGACCTCCCTTTACCAAGAAATTCTCATTAACAGGAATATTAAAGACATAATTCCAATTCACACATTCTCTAACATCTGATGCAGGAAGAAAGAGATTGAAATTGAATTAGATGCCCAGTTACAACCATCTTAACATGATGTTTCTGACCCCTGCTATTACTGTCTTTCTCTGTCCATAACCTATGATAGCCTTGTAACATTTCATTCAATTTTTTTCTAAATGTATCCAATAAGCTTAGTCTAAACTAATCTAACTGAACACAATTTGAGTAACTCGGCCCTCCTTATCCACAGGTTCTGTGTGGCAGATTCAACCAACTGCAGATCAAAAACACTAAAAGAAAATTCCAGAAAGTTTCAAAAAGCAAAACTTGAATTTGTTGCATGCTAGCAACTATTTACATTGTTTTTTACAACTATTTATATAACATTTAGATTGCATTAGGTATTATAAGTAATCTAGAGATGATTTAAAGTGTAAGGGAGGATGTGCACAGGCCATATGTAAATTACTACACCATTCTGTATAAGGGACTTGAGCATCCTCAGATTTTGATATGTGTGGGGTTCCTGGAACCAATCCCCTGATACTAAGGAATGACTGTAATTCTAAGATGTATACCTTTGTCAATATTAACTTAAAACCTTGAAGACGGAAAACATATTAACCAATGCATATAAATACCAGCCATATAAAGGAAATTGCATTGATGGCCTGACATTTTTTTTTTCTGAGAAATCCTTTCCTGTATGAAATGATGGCATTAACCCAGAGTTCATCTAACCAGTTTTTACTTTACCGCCTTTTACTAACACTTGTCCATATGAAAACTGTAAAAATAATCTTGTCACAACTGATGCCTGAAATCATTATAAAAAGAACCTGTTATTTAACAAAGTAAACATGGGAGGAACTTCTGAACTTACAAAGAGATCTTTAAGATGTTACATGTAACAACGGTGTAATTTAAAATTTTCCCAGCTAACTTTACCATCAAGCTAAGGTGTTCTTTCCAGCTTTAAAATGAAATTTAACCTTGTTAATAAACAGATTAAGGTTAACCAAGATCTCAAAAGAAAATCAGCCTTGAGCTCCAAGGGGAATGTTCCCTAGGAGACTATTCTGATTGATACTGCTTCAGTTAACAGAGTTGAGTTCTACTGACATTAAATGAATAATAAAAACATTAAGACAAATCATGTATTTAGGACTCAACTGTCAGGAGACTACTACTTACAAATATTCTCTGCAGCATCCTTCCTCTGGGTTAAATTACTACAGTTTATCAAATGCTATCACATGATCTTTTAGTTTCAACTCTTTTCCAGAAATACTGATTAAGAATATTATTTTATCAACAAAACTGCACACATTATAAATATTTTCCACACCTAAAGATATAAAATATTTTTATAACCGGGTTTCTTATTCTTAGTTAAAGAAATACAATTAATATGGTTTCCCATCCTTTTTTCCTTACAGTTCCTCCAACTATCCTAACATAATCTTTTCTTAACATATTTCTAGTGACTAACAATTTGAACTTGAATAATAAACTATTTTAAAAAGTAAAGTGTAAAGAAACATACTATCATTTTCAAATGCTATCCAAACAGATCAGGGGAATTTATTCTAGATGGATTAGCCATGCTTCTAACCTTAAATTAAGCATGTCCTAAAATCTTGAAGATTATTATATTTCTATATTTAAGGCTATGTTAAATAGTTTCATGTGCATTAAATTTATAGTGGTTTTTCTATGAAACAGACCAAATTTATTCCAAAGAAAAAAATCCATTACTGGGAAGGAGAAATTATTTGCAAATTTCTCCAGCTAGAAATATCTTTTCTAATAAGCCATCCCTTTAAACATACAAATGATTAATTTTTTAAAAATCAGAAAAAAAGCCATTTACTTGTGCATCTCCAATTCCTAAATGGTATCTGTTTAGATCTGTGATAAACATGCAAAAAGGAGTTCCAAAGGATGTGGATAAAATCCTAACCCATGAATGGAAGTCTAGAACCAGTCCCTGAAATTCCAGGAAACTAATACTTCAGATACTTCTAGTGACTGACTCTAAGTATTCATGATGCATCCTGGAGGCTAAGGCTAAAAATTGATCAAGGTTTGCCGAGAAAGTTTAAATGGGCCATGGGAGAAAGGTCCAGAAGAACTGAAACTGAAGCACCAAAAGAAATAAGCACCGTGGCTGAAAGGAGCCACATGGACGAAGTTGTAGACACGGCACACTCCCTAAGGACCTCTGGGCTCCCGCTCCCAGGGCCACTAGCAATTCCATCCTATGCACACCTAGAGGTAGGCGGAACTTACCTACACACCTACTGGAGGAGTCTCTGTTTCTGGGGAACAGCAGCAATCACTCAGTCACTCAGCAGGCTAACTGTGCATCAACCATCCTTCTCAGCACTTTACATACCAGGCTTCATTCTTTCCTCACACCCACCCTCCAAAAGAGGCCACTATCCCATTTCCAGATGGGAAAACTCAGCAGCTAAAAGAGCTTAGAAACATAGTAACTCATGAGATATTTAGGAGAGGAAAAAAATTACCTATTCAGATTCAAATCCAAGCCTGTCTCTTTCTACACTGTCCTCTGGTTTGTTGGTAGAGCCCCAACTTCTCTATGGGCTTAAAGCCTTACACTACAGAAAATTCTGCACTTAACTCCACCCACTCCCTAACTAATAATGAAAACTTCACACAGAGCATTTTGGCCACTACTGTACCCCCTTTCAACATTCAATGTCATGGGCTTCCCTGGTGGCGCAGTGGTTAAGAATCTACCTCCCAATGCAGGAGACACGGCTTCAAGCCCTGGTCCGGGAAGATCCCACATGCCACGGAGCAACTAAGCCCATGCGCCACAACTAGTGAGCCTGCGCTCTAGAGCCCGCAAGCCACAGCTACTGAAGCCCGTGCGCCTGGAGCCCGTGCTCCACAACAAGAGAAGCCACCGCAACGAAAAGCCCACGCACCGCAACGAAGAGCAGCCCCCACTCACTGCAACTAGAGAAAAGCCCGCGCAGCAACAAAGACCCAATGCAGCCCTAAATAAATAAATAAATAAATTTATTAACCAAAAAAACATTCAATGTCATAACAACATTAATGGCAGGTGGCATATTAGTATGCAAACACTGGGCTAGGCTATTTACAATTAACATTTATTGAGCACTACTATATATGCCAGATACTATTCTAAATGCTAACAACCTAAATGCTACTAATAAGGTAGGTTCTACCAGTATCTTTATTTCACAGATAAAGAAACTGAAGCACAAAACGCTTTACTAATGTGCCCAAGGCCAAATGATGGTAAGTGGGGATCCAGCATTCAAATCAAGTTGCCTGGTTCCACAGTGCATGCTCTTAAATGCTAGCCATCCTCTCTCCCAAGAGAATTTATACAGTTTCTCATTTAACCCTCCTAACTATGTAAGCTAAGTATTATCAATCCCGATTTATAGATGAGGAAACAGAGGCTTAGAAAGGTTAATTTGCTTAAAATCACACAACTTTTAGTGGTTAAGGTATAATTCCAGTCTGTTTTTGTTTCACACCCCTAAGATGTTACTATATCTCATATAAAAGAGAATACTAACTGTAAAAAGGAAAGCGACAGTAATCTATGTATTTCAAAATGGCCAATTGGTTTTGAAAATTTCTAGGCTATATACAAGTTCTTAAAAATGTTTAAGAAAAGAAAAAGAAGTGTTATGGTAATGAGAAACTGACAAAAATGGCCTCGATCATTATGAGGCAGAAAACCTCCACTAGTTTTTAAGAATTGTATAATCTTTTACTATGAGGCCAAATCATTATTTGGCCATAGAGTACAGAGACTCAGACATAAGCGTGCGCCATGCTCCCATCTCACAACCACTCCCTCCCACCTGAACAGACAATGACAGTCAGCTTTATTAGTCATGCTCCTTTTCCTAAGAGATCAAGAAACAGAAAAGCAACATCTAACAATCCACTGACTTTAGGCTACACTCTTAAATCTGGTAACATTCTAAAATCCGAAGCTCAAGTTTAACATGTTATTTAAGATTCAACTACCAAGAAACAGGTATATGAAGGCATTTAATATCCTTTGTCTGTTTTACAGAAAGGATCTGCCTTCCTTAAATCTATAAACTAAAAGACAAAGTAGAAAAAACCTCAGAAAACTGATTTTCCATACCACCAGACAAAAATCATTGCTTTCGAATGCTGTTTCTAAAGATCCAGTTAGACAGTAAAAGTCCGCTGCAGTTATATACATGAGTATTTCAGAAAATGTCTTCCACAAATTATCCATCCAGAGTAAAATTAAGCAAGATAATCATGCCTTTCATCATATTTCCCTCATATCCCAGGGGTCTCAGATAGCAAAACAGATTATCGCATATAAGAAGAGTCTAGTTTAAAATAACTAGTCCTACTTAGGACAATCAAGCTTACATTTTCAACAACAGAAAAACAAATTAGAAAGCAGCCAGCAAGCCCAACTGCAGCTCCTTTGTACCAGATATAGATTTTAAAAACCAAAGATACATGAAAACAAAATGTAATTTGTAAATATCTTTCATAGCAACTTACAGCCCCACTCAAAAAAAAAGGAATAAATGAAAAAAGATTATCACACACAAGTCAGAAGTCAGTCCAAAGAATAAGTGTGCTTGTTTCAGGAGGGGAAAAACAACAACATTGATTCAGAGTTGTTCAATGCTTTTAAAAAATAATCAGTGTATGAAAAGCATTAAATTTTTTATAAGGCCAAAGGAATCAAGTAACATGTGAATGATAATCCAGTGCACGTGCAGCATATAGTGGACAAACAGGTTCCACTGTCAACCTCCCAAAGCATGTTTTGAAATGAGGAGGTACTTTAAGAAAGGAAATCACCTCATAATATTTCGTTAAAATCAGAATTGATTTTTGTGAACTGAAAAACAACGAATTTTTTTTCCCCAAAGCTGCATTTAATAAAAAATCGTTTTCTTTCTTATAAACGAATCCAGTTACACCAAATCAAGGCTTGATAGGCAAATATACAGGGATGCAATGCAGAGCCTTCCCTCCCCATCTCCACTTCCCCTGGAGTGATTCCTCTCTCAGAGACTAAGGAAACATGCAGAGATGCCATCTGAAATGAAAACTTCCCTTCCATCCCCTAAGCTAAAGAAGCAGGTTCCTCGGGAAAGCAGAATCAAGCTCAGTCACCCTACAGAACCTTAATTTCCGAAACGCCCTATGTTACCAAAATAAAAGCTAGATATCCTAGGAAAGCAATTCCTTGGACACTTCACAAAGGAAAAAATAAAATCAGAGAATTAAAAAGGTGGCGAAAGACAGACAACTTAAAAGCCAACCACCACACCCTCAACTCCGCGCTGCAACCCGCCTGCCGGGGGCCTTTACCTTCATCTTCCATCGAAACTGCACTTGGGTTGATGGCTACAAAGTCTTTAGTGTCAGCCACGGCCACACTGGGAAGAAAGAGGAGAGGAGGGCAAGAAGAGAGGCCCCCGGAATCCCAGGCCGTCACCCCCTCTCCCGGCCACGCGACCCGCGGCTGCGCCCACCACCCCTAGCAGCAGCATCTGCAAAAGAAACCGGAGAAGCGGCGCTGACGGGTGCGGGGAAGGACCGCCGCCCACCGCCCCCCAGGCCCCGCGCCCGCCCCCTGGCTGCCCGCATCCCCCGACTCACGCCGGTGGGGCGGGGCAGCGCCCCGGAGACGCCCCCAGCC
This sequence comes from Balaenoptera physalus, assembly GCF_965194825.1. Taxonomy (NCBI): domain Eukaryota; kingdom Metazoa; phylum Chordata; class Mammalia; order Artiodactyla; family Balaenopteridae; genus Balaenoptera; species Balaenoptera physalus. Next base: position 12,093,255 of record NC_138891.1, on the reverse strand, counting down.
GCGTACCCCGGACGCCCCCAAGACCTGGAAGTTTCTAGAAACGGGGGACAAGAGGTAATCCGGGCACCCCCCCAAAGCCCCAGACCCATTTTCTGGGCTGCGGGGGACTCACCCGCGGGCTCGCGGGAGCGGCTCGCCGAGCGGCGGCGCCAGACGGGCGCCTCTCCCGGCGTGGGGGCGGCAACCGGGAGGGCGGGCGGGGCGGGAAGGGCAGCAGGTGAGGGGACTGGTCTCGGGCGGCTCGGTGCGGCTGTGCTGGTGTGCTCCCGCCTCCGCCTCCTGGGCTCCGCCCTCCCCACCGCCCGCCGCCCCGGCGCGCCCCGCACCCCGGGCCCGCCCCGCACGCCCGGGCCCAGGCGGACCGAGCTTTGTCGCCACCACTTCCGCCGCGAGGGGCGCGCGCGCAGGCGCACATGCACGCCCGGGCACGGACGGCGGAAATGAGCGGAGCCTGACCGCCCGCCCCGAGGTTCTCTGGCTGGGGCGCTGGCCCCGGCCCCACCTGCCCTACGGCGGCCCCTTGTCCACCCCGGAGACGTGACTGGCGTTTCTACCCACCCGCCGGGCGCAAGCGTGGGAGAGCTGCCAGCTCCCCCGCGCCGGCCGCGCGCCCTCAGGAAGCAGCCGCTGGCCCGGACCGAGCGGGCAGGCGCAGCCATGTTCTGGGCCCCCGAGGTGTCTGAGCGCCCCGACGATGCGGTGGGAAGCCGCTCCCGCTGGGCGACCGTCACAATCTGGGCAGACGACGCGGGGACCCTGCGGCTTCACTTGCAAGCCAGTTACGGCTGCTCTGCGCTGACCGCGGGGCGGGGCCCCGCGGGGCCACTTCCCAAAGTTCCATCACGATGGGGGTTTGCCTCAGCGCCCGCGTGCAAAGAGAGCCAAGAGCTCCGAGAGCTCAGGGGAGGGCTTCGCATCCGTTCAAGTGTGCAACCCGAGAGGCTGGAACAATTGAAAGCCTCGTGTCCCCAGATGGAAGCTGAAGAACGGGCATTACCTTCAGCCGCAGGTTCTCTTTTGCCACTTGAACTTTTCACTTGCTCAGCACCTAATCCGGACCCCCAACAGGTCACTTTTGATGGACGATTGAGTTTAATAATCCTTGTCAAGCCAGACACAGCAGACGTTGAACCTAAGTCGTTGCGCACCCAGATCCACTAGAGGGCATGTCTACACCTGCTGAGTTCCAGCGCATCCTGCAAAGAACTCAGGGGACAGGATAACAAACGGACCGGGTTACCTGTTCTCTTTGGCCCAGGTTAAGTGGAACTAGTCTAGGATCAAAAATCCTGGGCAGGTTTCTTGATTGAAGAAACATTGAGATTTTATTCGGCAAGGTCACTTTTAAATTTCAGAAGTGAAACCATAAAAATCAAGATGAAACATTTTAAGTCTCGGAGTTACTATGTATATGACCACCTTTGGCTTTCATGCTTAATGATTTTTGTCTACTTAGTGGTGACACACATAAGGCTATGATTGGTACAACAGTGAATGTGCTATCTCTTGCTCAGTGTTGTAATCAATTTGTAATGATTATTACTATACTTACTGGACCTTGACACCACCACAGCATCACATTAAAAACACAAGAAAGCATCTAAAGTAGGAAATGTATAGATATAGACGTTATTTGTTATTAACATATGATCTTACAAAATAGAGGGTAATTTTCTATTGGATTGCTTTAATGAGCTCAAACATTTTATCTCCGGCAACTTTTCAGAATTATCTGTTGTGAACTGCAATACTCCTGCATTGACACTGAATTCCTAATTACCCACCCCCCAAGATTTATCACTCCATTGCTTATATCTAAAGTAACTTACACTAGAATTTTACTCTTTGGTTGCCTAAATTGTGAAAGTCATTATTCCTATTGCCAAGCCAAAAAAGAAACTGGATAACACCAGTTTTGTTAAGAAGAATTGTTACATACTTCATGCGTCATCTCACAAATTCCAAGGCACTGGAGCAGCAAAACCCGTAAAGGATAGCTTTCAACCACTTAGCTGATCCTTAAGCTTCATCAACATATCTCTGCAGAGTGGTCTTCTGTTCTATGCCTGTACCAAGCTAGCTCCTCCAGCAAGCTAGCCAATATCAGTAGCACCAACTTTGACTTCCTATGTATGTGAAAGGCAGCATTTATTAACAATATTCAAGCCAGAGCAGTGAGGAATGCTTGGGCCACAAGCTTCAGAAATCTTCCTTCTCCCAGCATTTCCTTCTCTGACCAGCTGACCCACCATGAAACTTGTGTAGCAATCTTCACTTCCTCATCTCAGGGAAAGAGGACTAAAATATAGGTACATTGCATTACATACACATACAAACATATATGTGTGTACACACATTCACATATATACATACACATATGTTATGAGAATATATATAGATCTGGGCATAACAACTACCCTTTCTCCCTCAAAAGATCGTTGTGAGGACCTGATAAAATGAGGACAGGTTGTGAATTATAAGTGCTATAAAAGTGTAAGATTATCATACGGAGAAATAAGCAAAAGCATGGACTATTACGAGGTAGAATGAGATTGATGGCAACGAAATGTATTATGTTCAAGTTTCCTCTTAATTCTTTAGAAATCAATGCTCTAAAAATCTTTACTCCCATTTTGTTCTGAATATTTAACCTGCAAAATTAAATATATCTGATGCGAAAAGTGGACACACGTGAGCAATAGAGGGGAAATTTGTCAGGCATCTCTGCTTAGGGAAATATTACAAATAGGGAAGATTAAGGAAGGACAGACGTGATGTTCTAATTTTATTTATACTGTGCCTTATTACACAAAGGTTGTGAGGCATCCTGTTTTAATATCAAATTTGATAGCTGGCATTTTTAGAAACCTGGATGATAAAGATATATGTGGCCTTTAGGATTTAAAAATTAACTTAGAAAATGTTATTTTAAATCTTTCCTCAATGTCTTAAAGACTCTTTTAACATCGTTTTAAGTACCAAAGGTTAATAATTAAGGAATTTTACATAGCTGCTAGAAGAAAAAAAGTCATATTTTAAGTGGAATATTCTTAAAAAAGTTGTCATATTTTAAGTGGACTATTTTAAGTAGAATATTCTAAAAGCATATAAAGACAATTCTTCATTTTGTAAGTCAACCTACTCCAACAGAACAAAAGTATTTTTCTTCTTATAAGATAAGGGACCTGCTACGGGTCAAGTCTGGGGAAATACAGTCTTATTGCAAGAAGTGTCCTATGAAATGAGTGTCATAACAACCACCTGCCAGAATTGCTATACATCTTCTTGGTTCTATGTCTTAGCAGTAGTGGAAGAGTAAAAACTGGAAGCAAGAATAAAAATCAGATGGGCTCAAAAATGAGCAGAAGAAACTAGGAAATTTAAAGTATATTCTTTTTATTTTTAAAGAAGTTTATTCCAAGTATGACTCAGTTTCCCCGTTCAAGGGTTCTGAGCATGCAGTGATATTTGGGATCTTTGGTATGTAGTACTACCAATCTTCTGGGTTGGAGATGTGGGCAGGTCAGGGGTGCAGGTGAGTGAGGGTAAGAAAGGGAAGGAGGAAAAGTGAGTGTGAGTTCATGTCCAAGAGCCAACTCTGCACTTCATTATTTCCATGGAAAATAGACATAGAATATTCCATATTACATATACCCCAAGATTTGAGATAAAAATGAACCCATTTAAAAGCTATTCTGTCCAGTTTCCAAATTGGCATAATTCATCTCTGGTCCCAAAATATTTTGTCTATAGTAAATATATAAGACCTATTGAATAAATGTGTAATCTGGAAAATGGTCGTCATAAAAAAAATCTGTTGTTGAATGAATAAACATAATCCCAACTTTGCTTCTTGCTTTCTGTGATCAAACTAAAATATGAGCTGCTACTTTCCTATAAAGAAAAGAAAAATTAAGGGATTTTCAAAGGTTTAAAAATGAACTCACATCTCCAAAGGGGTTAGCTAGGACAACTCGATCTGAACGGGAATAAGTACTAATCATTGCAAGAAGTGTTAAATACTGAGCACTGCCCAGAACAGATGAAATTTCAGACTTGGATTTTGAACTCAGGTAACCATTTGAAATTAAAAGTTAACAATGTTGAGGTGGCTGCTTCTATGCAAGTAGGAAATTTCAGCTGAGCCTGTGCTTTGGATTTTGATAGCATGCATATCAATGCCTGACAAAGTCAAAAACTGTAATTCCCAGCACAGTCTTGACTTATTTCCTTAGGGACCACGGCATCTACTCTTAATTCTTAGACAAGACGACTAAGGTCTTAATGTTAAGACCTCATAATGGCTTTAGATAGTAGGGAGGACATAACAACTATTATACCTTTTTTATATTCCATAATTTAAATCAACAATTAAAATTGTCAGTTGCTGCATCAGTTTAATCAGTAAACAGCTACAAAAGAACTAAAAAAATAAGAACATTTTCAGTTATATTCTTATAGCAAAGACACTTTAATGATTTCTTGCATTACTAAGCATTGAGTCATGCTACTAGGGCTGGGGCAGCTGTGGGCAGGAAATGGTCAATAAGGACCTGTGAAGCTGTAAGTCATCATCACTATCCCCCTGGCTTTAGCAACGACTCTCCATCTTCTAAAGGGCACATGCGCTATTCTTGAGAAGGTACAGCAAACCCTGTCAGCTTTGATTTTGAAAATATGCATCATCAAATGATCTTCATCAGTAGTTCTCAAACTGTGATCCCTGCCACCTTAGTACTTTTTAGAAATGCAGATTTGGGGCTCCACCTCAGACCTACTGAATTAGCAACTCTGCGGGTAGGGCCCTGCATTCTGTAGTTTCGTACTTCAGGTGCTAAAGTTTAAGCGCTGATTTACAAGAAACATAAAACTTTCATGTAAAAATATTTTGATTGTGCTAATAGTCCTCAATTCTGAAGAATGACTGAGAACGTATATCAGAATTTTAAAGCTCCCAGCGTTCTTAAATCATAAAGGGCTTTGAACTTTGAGTAGTCACCTGTTGGCTTAAGACCAGTTATTTTAAAAGACCCAGGGAAAGGGCATTAAGACCATAAAGAGATCATACTTCTCCCCTCTTAAGTGACTCTGAGCATCACATCCACATAGCCATGCTGGAAGAGAAGAGAACAAGAGTGCAGTGCAGTGGCAGTGGAGCTATGGTTATGTTCCCAGCTATGAAGTCAGCCTTTGTTTTCCTATATCAGCTCAGGACCTTTGGAACAATGCTTCTTTGACCAGGTGTATCAGGCTTTAGCAGCACCAGTTAGATGAAAGAAGCGGGGTGGGGGGGGGGGAGCTTCATAAATAAAAACTGCCATTCTCTTGAAACAGTGTATTCCTCAGAGAAACAGTTTCATCCCTCAAAAACAAAACAACAAGCTGTGTAACGTTTCAGAGGGTATAAAAAAAATTTTAAGTGCATTATACAAAAATTATATGTCGGGCAGAGGGTAGTATTTCAACATTGGTGAAATAGGATTTTACACTAATCAATCACTTTAAACAATTTGATTATGCACTCATTATATAAGACCAAAATACTTCTATAATATGCTTTACTTATTTTGAGATGTACATATAGGCCATAGTCCAGTTTAGTGGTAAATATTATAGTAGGGTAAACGGTACAGGACACAAATATAAGGACAGTTACTCATAGAACAAAGGAAGAGGAGTAAGATGAATCACGAGTTTCCACTAAAAGGAAAATGTACACAAGAAATCTGGGTATTCAAATACATTACCAGTGAGAACAATTCAGTAAAGAAATCCAACATAAAGGTGATTTTATCCAGAGACAAGTTATAGTAACTATGTTATAATTGCTAATAACAGATGAGTTTACAAAAGCTTGATTACATCTCAATGAAATCTTAAAGTCTTTAGTGCTGCTATAATTTTTCTACTGTGTAGTCTTTAACAGCATTAACATGCTCTTTCTCTCTGTGTGTTAACTGGCCTGCTTGGAAGGATAGTAAATGGTGTATTTAATATTAATTAGACCAATATAGGAGTTTTGAGATCTATTGTATTTGCAAATAATCCCATTACAAATAATGTCTTTTGTAAATATAAATGGGAATGGGGGTGGCGGACCTTTGAGTTTTAGCAGTACCAGAACATCTTCATCTCCATGGTACTATTTACTATAGAAATAAATACACTGAAAGAATATCCTCTGCTTCATTCAATGGGTTTGGGAGCTCAAGCTGCTCAGAACAGGATCTCATTCATTACTTTGGAAGCCACCCTATGGCATGGACTCTTGCATATTGTAGCAAAACACCTTTCTGTTTGTTTGTTATACCATTCTTCCAGAGCTGGATTTTCTTGGAAACCAAGGAAAATTAAGTTTCAGGGCCCCTCACTTGCAGATGCCCCTTTTAAGGTCCTAAAAGAGACCCTAGCAATGGTCTCATGGTTTGGTAAAATTTGCAAAAGATATTTTAACTGCAGTTGATTATAGAGTACTCTTTTTTGCTGACTTTTCCCCCTTCACACTTCTCCTATTATGTAGCACTGGAACAGCCAAGGGCAAAATTCTGGATCTGGCTTAAAGGAAGTTGAGATGGGGATACATTTAGATTTTATTTGTATTTAGTGATATATAAAGGTGATTTGTAGTCATGTCTGTGTATGGTTAGGTCAATGCTAGCTGTCCTCGTAGAGAAAGGACATCCAGGAATATTCCCACTACCTACTGTACTAAATCACAAGGCCTGAAATCTTTATATAAATGTGTCCAGTGGTGCCCAGCACCTGAAGTGTATGGCTGGTAAAGGAGAAACAGCCAGAAGCTAGTCTATAGAACTTTTCTAGATGCTAATAAAAACCAAGTATAAATTAACTATGCTAGGAGTATCTGAATTATCTTTCAATTATCGCTTTAGAAAATATTAGAAAGTCATTTTCACATAAAGTGGTGATTAAAGACTCTGAAGTCCAAAAATGTAGGAACAAGACACCTTAGGATGCATCCATGAATTAGTAAAAATGCTTATTTTTTTTTTAGATTTTGTGATATTTATTGTATTTGTCACCCAAATTTGTAATTTATTGTGATTTCATTCTAAGTCTTCACCTTGTATCCAATTTAATATTTATAATTTTGCATTCTTTTTCTTAAAAGAAGTTTCCCCAAATTGAATAACCTTCAAACCTTTCAAAAACGTGGCTCTCCACCTAAAAGGATTTAAGGTGTCTTTCCTGCACAGTAGTTATGGTGGTTTTATTTTTAAAACCCCTTTATCCTTAATTAATGAGAACACACCAAGGAAAAAGGGAGGAAAAGAAGGGAGGAGGCAAGGGAAAGAAGGGGAGAAAGGGACCCTACCTATGGGAGATATCTCAGTATGAGGCAATGAATCAGGCTGTAGAGTCAGACAGGCAAACCTGGAGCTAAAATCTTACTGCCATCACGTATAAGCTATGTACCAAGTTACCTTACATCTTGAGACTTCAGTTTTCTCATCCATGAAGTGGAGATAATACCACCAATTTTGTAAGGTTATTATGAAGATTAAATGACAATGTATATAAAGGACATTGCCAAGTGCCTGGCACATACAAGACATTTAGTAAAAATTTTAAATTCCTTATTCTTGAATGTATAATCCAAGTTGTATTACTTGAAATAACCTTACTAATATGCTGCCTTTAGGATGAATAGGAAAGAGATAATTCCAGCATCTTTCCTGCTCTCTTCACAGCAAATTTTGAGCAGCACAACATATGTGGGAAGTTCATTCCTTTTTCTGTTAAGACGTGGAACTATTTGTACAAGGTGAGAAAATATGTCATCTTCCATTCTGAACAAAAGTTAGCAAATAAAATGTTACAGACAAACTGTGTAAGAAATAGGATAGGATAGCAAATTTAGAAATCTGCATAAAAAGCTACACCAGATTTAGAAATGTGCATCGGGCTACACCATGGTGTAAAACCCTTTACACAAAAAAGGGTTTTACATTTGAGTTAATGTAGTTAATTATTTCAAAGACAAAGGTTTTGGTGTTCATCCAATTCATCCTGTGTTTCAAAGACATCTGAGCACAGTAGATTAGGAAAGTTTAGAAGCAGATAACAAGATTAGAGGTAGCTCAGAAGTTAACTCAGGGTCCAGGTGTCTCCCAGGAGTGTCTAAGAGTTCACAGCTGTGACAATATGGACAAGAAGGGGGGAATACCTTCAAAAGGGACCGTAATAAGCAACTAGTTGTCAGCACTAAATGCAGGAAAAAAGAAAGTAAAAGAGGTTTTTGATATTAAGGGAAAAAAAGCGATTAAAATGCCACAAAATAACCTGAAATTTCTCCGTGTACCTGTTCATCAATGACTGCATAAGTATACTTAGTTATTTACCTTTATACTGGAGAGGGTTATAAAACCTATAAAACTATGGGTACAGGTAGTTCAGTGGTGGATCAGGAGGAGAAAAGCTAGTCATTGGTGCATAAGCTTTTCACCTGAGGTGTTTTCTGGATGCAGCTATATTTCCCTTCCTTGATGGAGGATTACATGCTACCTGAATCTCCAAAGACGTTTGATTCTGTCTTCTTTGGCCTTAGATTCCAGAGCAACATGCTCAGATTGTGGAGTATTTACCACTAACTGAATAAAACAAGTGAACTCTAGCTGCTGCAACTGTGCCCACTCTTTTTCCTAAGGTGTCTGAATCGTCCATCTTTCTATTGCTCACTGCACCAGAATCTTGGGGCTGAAAGGGGTCTAGTGAGTCATCCAGTCTTCTCTTTCATGATGCAGAAACTGTCACTACAACATCCCCTGAGGAGGGTCACATACCCCGCCCTCTGCAAAAGGTGGCCCATCTCTTTACCTTTCCTTTTTAGAAAGTCCATCCTTATTGTATCACAACCTCCCCCTGCAGTTCTGCCCATTAGTTATGGTTATTTCCTCTGGAACCTCCCAAATGCACCTCCATTTTTCTCTACAAATTAGCCCTGTGTGTCTTGTGAAACACACAAAAAACAAATGCATACACAAAAAAATCACCCCTTAAATTTCTTCCTCACAGAGCCTAACATTCAGGATTCCTTCAAACACCTCTGTCTCAGAATAGCATTCATTACCCCCTAGTCCCCTCACCACTGCCACCTACAGCACCCGGCCCCTGAGAGCTAACTCCACAAACTTGTTCTCAGTGCCTTCCATCCAACAGGTACTTTGCTTATCCTCCAGGACATTCTGGGAATCAAATAGTCCCACAAATAGGTGCACAATTGCTACTGGGATAAGTACAGCAACAGAGAGGCATAAGGTGCCTCCAAAGTACCATTGAGAGAGAGGACCAAGGTGGGAAAGTCAGAAAAGGCTGCCCTCAGTGACCTCATACTGAATTAAGATCAGAAGGAAGAGTAGGTATTAACTAGGGGAGGATGGTGAGGGGGCAGTGGGACAAAGGCCCTGACCAGGATGCAGCAGGGAAGCAGGGAGAGGAGAAGGGTATTGTATTTGGGGCGCAGAGAGCAGAGGGAGGCCAGGCAAGTGTGCAGCAGGAGAGCACATCGGGCCGGATTGCACACTGCACAGCGCTCTGTGATGGGGAACTCTGTCTTTATCCTAAAAACAAGTAGAAGCCAGTGAAAGATCAGAAGCGTGGGTCTGGGGAGTTTCATGGTCAGGTTTGTCTCTAGAAGACCCCCCTGCCCCGCCGGCTGCAGTGTGAAGAACCCATTAGACAGGACAGCAGTGGCTGGAGAGAGACCAACGAGAAGGCTATCACAGTACTTCGGACAAGAAGGGAGATGGCCTATTGGGCTACGGTGGCAAGAGGGAGAAGTAGACTGAATGACTGGAGGCATATTTCGGGATAAAATTGAAAGGATTTGCTGATAAATTAGATATTGACCGAGGGAGCAGAAAGTGCCAAAGACGACTCGAGTTCTCTGCCCGAGTAACAGGATGGATGGTGGTGCAAAAGGGTTCTATCTGAACCCTTTCTCAGATAGAGAAGAGGTTTGGGAGAGGGGATGAGTATGAAGAGTGGGTGCTGTGACCAGAAAGCCATTCATCTTCATGAAAGCCACCAGTTACAATCCTTGGGCATTTACAGGCTATGGAGTGCTGCAGACTGAATGTTTGTGTCCCCCAGGTTCGTATGTTGATATCCTAATCCCCGGTGTGATGGTATTAGGAGAGGGGCCTTTGGTAGGTGACAGGTCATGAGGACAGAGCCCTCATGAGTGGCATTAGTGACCTTGTAAATGAGAAGCCGGAGAGCTCCCTCCTCCCCTTCTGCCATGTGAGGACACAGCCTAGAAGTCAGCATCTGAAACCAGGAAGTGGGTCTCACCAGGCATCAAATCTGCCGGCACCTTGATCTTGGGCTTTCAGCCCCCAGAACTGTGAGAGATAAATTTCTGTTGTTTATAAGCCACCCAGTCTATGATATTTTGTTACAGCAGCCCGAAGAGACTCAGGCATGAAGAAAGCTGTTGGAGACCTTTTTTGGTGAAAAAATAGCTTTTTTGTTTTTTTAATTTCTCCCTTCAGATAGAGTAGACCGTTGCATTTACCATGATAAAATAGTTCAACTTTTGTATCATATTTAATGGTCACAAATATTAAGGTTCAGCTTCGTGTTACCACAGCAATTTACCTGTCAGTGTTACCTATATATAACACGCAAATTCCTCCACAGAAATGGGGTAGAATCTCTTCTATCTTAAATTATACAAGGATCATCTTTTTCCTTCTGCTTCTAAAGAAATAAAGCTTTTTCTCTACCCAAGCACATGGGGCAAAGGCCTTTAGTTTTCCCCTGAGATGTCATTTGAGCATTTCATGACTTTTTTTAGAGGCTTTTAAAAATGGATAACTTCGGTATACTCTCAAGATATAACCAACACACTTACTTTAAGGAGCTGAAAACTCAACATTTCTTTAACCAAGCTGTAGTAAAATTTCTATCATTTTACCCAGAGAGGAAAGCCTGCAACAGCAACCCAACACCCTATGCAGTATTCCAAATCTCAACATAGCTTTTTGGGGGTGTGTGAGGGGAGTCCTTAACTTTTATATTTTTATTCAGAGCAGGTATAAGAGCCAAAATGAAGAACTAAGTTTCTAAGGTTCAAATTAAATCCAAATATGTATTTAACAACCCAGCACTGAGGTTAGCATTCACTAAGAAACAAAGCAAGAAATAAAACTTCAGTGATCCTGTTTGAACTGGAAAACTCTTCTTAAGCCATTGAAGGGAAACTTTAGAACAGCCTCCAAAACAAAATCTGGTTCTAATCCTTAATTAAAGTATAGCTACTAAACATAACCCCTGACCCCCAAAGACCACTCTCCTCATTTTAAACTATCAGGGCAGGTCTTGAGCCAGAAATACCTGCTATGACTGCAGTGCATGGTTTTTGCCTCATATTATAAACACTTGAGTACAGCTCTTTCTACTAATTAAGACTGTAAGCATCACAGAGGGGTTACACTACACCTGATCCATTTTTACATCTTCATCACCTATAAAAATGCGCCACACACAATATACACAAAAAAAACTTGCTTAATCATCAAAGGAATTTCACAAAACAAGATGACAAAGCAGAGCCCTGTTAGCGCAGTATTCAGTCCTAGCTAGGTCAACATTTGTATCCATATTTATATACAAGGACATCAATGGTGACATGATTGCATTTTCAGATAACAAGAATATGGAGAGATAGTAAAAAAAATTATGTGTATTAATTTTGTTGGAAGATGACATTATACTAGTTCAAAGGTCTAATTCCAAAAATATATCTTTACATATAGCTATTGTACGTGCCCTCTGGCCCCTAAGACCACTCTCCTCCTTCTGAGCAGATTTACCATTAAATAGGCAAGACATGCCAGGTCAGGTCTTAGATCTTATTTCTTGTTCAGAAAGAAGGTTTCTATTCAAGAGAGAGCAAGGCACCAGATCATCCCAAGTTCTTGCCTATTAATTAGTCATCCTGTACTTTCTGATCCCTCATCTGTGGGACACATGGAAGAAGAGATTTAAGTTGATGAAGCCAAAGCAGGGCAGTATAAGCTCTGTTGCTGTCACTAGATTGTTAAGAGATCAAGCGTGGTAAAATGGGTCCAGTTTAAAGCCAGGCAGACGGGAGTTCAGATATGCCTTCAGTACTTTCTGGCTGGGTGGCCTTGGGCAAGGCCTCTTACAGTCTCAAAGTCTGCCTTCCCGGTACCTTTGTAATGAGGATCCAGCCCACGGGAATGTAAGGACTAGAGAGAGCCAGTGCAGGTCCTAAAACTATAGGCATTACTAACCTCCTTTCTAACTTTCCAACAAGCTTCCCAAGGTTAGCCATGATTGACTCTGACCTCATTTCTCTAATTCTGTGAGACGTTATGCTGCAGAGCTGTTAACCGGTTTCAGAAAGGAATTGAATATGTTATTTTTCTGATTTTGTCCATTAGTTGTCAACTGGGGAGGGGACCACCCATTCAGTCCAAGTCAGAGGATCCTGTTAAACTCTAATAGTCTTTGGTATGAATTTTGTGACATTTAAAAAATAAACTTAAAAAAATAAACTGTACAAGCAATATAGTCACATCTCTGAAAATTTATAATACTGAGAAAAGGGGGAAAAAATCATTTAATCCATATTCCACAGTTCCAGCCCCATCATTTTAGCCTCTTCTCCCTCCCTGTTATTCCCTCCCCTCCCCCCATCATGAGGCCTGAAGGAGCCTGTGGATATGGACTTAGCCAGCGTGGCCAATCCAGAACAAGCACCTGGGTCTCTGGCTTTCCACCTCAAAAGCAAGCACGCGCTGAGACTTGGAAACCAGGAGATCTCCTTGTAATCTCGACACCTTGCCTAAGTAAGAGATAATCTGGACCAGCCTAGCTCCCTTAGTGAGCACAGTCTGAATTTCCATCACTTGTAAAATCATTAAAGCACTGAGTAAGAGCAGTTTCCCCTCAAACAGTAATATTAATTCTCATTTTCCAAATTATGCATCAACTTTTTGGGAAACCTCTCATTAGAGGATTTTCTGTCTGCTGACCTTTGCTTTCACATCTTGGAAGTGTTTTATTAAGTAGGGCATCTTGTTCAAATACAGGACACTGCTACTGTCTCCCATGAGGTTTTGCAGTTCTAGTTACAAGCATGATACACACGCAATTTATGACTCTTTGGGTCTTCGATGTGGCTACACATTTGTCCTTTACCACTGCCATCCTTTTTCCTAAGTGAACCACCAGATTTAAGTGAATCAGATACAGCTACTTCTTCTTACAATTTGGTACAATTCAGAAAAGCAGTTTTTAGAAATGCTTTTTTCATAGATTGTAAGGGATAGAATGATATAAATCTCAAAACAATAAAATGAATGCATGGTTCTTAAAAAGAAGTGAGCAAACATTTTAGCAGGTTTTTTAATATTTAAACTCCCACTTGCTAGTCTACTACTAGAAATTCTAACTTTTGATTGGCTAAAAAGACTAAAATCAGCAGTGCTCCATCCCCTAACTTCCACCAAAAAAAGTGACTAATTACTTCTGAAAGATCTTCACAGCTCATTAGTGATCTGTTTAAGGCTATCACACTTACAGTCTACACAATGTTTTTTTGTTTGGCAAATCCTGGTGATATTAACATAGCCATAAACATATACAAAAAGACAAGTGTATTTCTAGGGCCTGCTATTATTCTTTGTCGAGATATTAATAGTTTAAAAATTTGTATTTGATGCCTGAGAAAATTTTCAAGGAATCCACACAGTTTTACTCTGATAGTTTAGTCCAGCTATTCAGAGGAAAGGAAAGCAAGAGGTTGCTGTTTTGGTTTTTTTTGGCTTGTTTTTTTTTTAACTGAATCTGAGCTTAATCTCAGGATCCAAATGTTCCAAGTTCAAATAAATCCCCCACATGCCTGCTTGCTCCTCTGCCAAATCTGAACAGCTGAAAGCAAGTGCCGACTTGTGCCTACAAACAGGTACACTAGCAGAAAATAAATCACCAAGTGACATAAAGGCAACACCCAGAATCCAACCCCCATTAACCTTAAAGGTAATGTAAACAAAATGGTACCTGTTCTTCGTCTCTTTGGTTTCTCAGCATCGATAAATATTTTCTAATTGCATGGAGGGGATATTTTTTGAAATAAGAGAATCTTGACTGAGGCAACATATTATCCATGGTGAGGAAAGCACGAAGAGCCTTATTTGCCCCTCCCTGTCAGAAACCACATGAAATCTAGAAGCTGCACAATTCCTTAGATGCCTAGAGATTTGCTTGTAGCTTGACCACTTTCCTGCAAACAAAGCAGACCTTCTCCGCGCTGCTTCCTCTTTTGGGTAGAGTTCTTGGTGAAAGCAGACAGCCACGTCCCAATGCCGCCCTAAAAGCATCCAGAAATGCAATGCCCAGAGGGCAGCAGGAGCCAGGAGGAATCCAGGGGCTGGTCCGCCGAATGCAAATTGCTTAGTGGTAGTGATGCGACTGTCCTATTTCTAGCAACAGCATTCTGTTGCAAGCTATGTTAATATTAGGTAGCTGGTGACTTTCCACACCCACAGACTCTCATGAGGTTTAATCTAATTCTTCCGACAGCTTTTCTAGCTCTTAAAGAGGACATGACATGTGTTTTTTTCCTGTTTCCTTCCAGAATTCTTATCAGCATGAGCACACACAGACAACCCTCAGCGGCATCTCAGCTCTAAAGTGTTGAATCATTCAGCCTTGAGAAGCATTGTTTCAGGGGATTTCTAAAAAAATTAACAAATTACTTCACTCTTCATTGTTACCAAGGAGTTCAATGTCAGCACTTAAAACGGTCGGTTTACACTGTCATGCATTATGCAACATGCCCAGTAACCAGATACTTTACGTCAATTGAACAATAGCTGCAAACAGATTCTGTTCTGAGTTAAAAGGCTTCTCTCCAAGAATCCTTATCTCAAAGTCACAGGCTGAATCCAGGAATATTAAATTTCCCCAGGCTTTATTCTGAGTTTAAGGAAGAAAAAATGTTATACGTGTACTTTCTAAGTGTTATAAAAAGGATTCATGCTTAAAAAAGAACATGATAAGAGGTCTGTGGTCTTAGAGGACATGAAATCATAAAATTTGAAAGTTCAATATTTTCTTAATACTCCATAGAAGTCACAGGGTTTCTGAACAAAGTCCCCAAGTAGGCTTTGCTATTTTATTACCCTTTTTAACTTTGCAGTAGCTGGTTTATTTGATGAAACATTTGGCCACTTCTGTGAGGGGCTGTCATGTAGAGTCCAGGTGTACATCAGCCAAAATTCATGAGGCCCAGAGATTTGCTTTCAAGTGGAAAAGGAGAGCTGGTCTTTTCCCCTTCAGAGCTAGCACTGCAGGCTTGGGTGTAGGGGGCAAGCAGAGCTTGGGGAACCAATGTTGCAGCCTGCGCCATCCCCCCTGGACAGCTTCCCTGACACCCTGGCTGGGCCACTTGCCTTCAGGGAACACACTTGATCAGCTAGCATGGGCTGTGCTGTGAGCAGCCCAGGCCAGCTGTCAGGCTGGCGTCAGCCCACTTGCAAGGTGATCTTCCAGTCATCAGGGCCAGGCTGGAAATTCCGAGAAGTACTTTGCATAATGCTGCTGGGGCTGGCTCCTCAGAGGAGGCCCTGCCCTCTTGCCCCCTCTCCAGGCACACAGCCACATGCTGACTGACAGAGGCCCTTGCAGCCCTGCTCCTCTGTAGGCTGAGGACAGCCAGCTCTAATGAGGGTCCCAGAGAAGCACCGTGCTTTCAAGCCACCAGAATGCTAAGGGCATGTGTTGTGCCCTCCCTGCCGGCTCTGGCCCTGGGAAGAGGGGTGGTCCTCAGGGCATTGGGAACAGGCAGAGATCCATTTATACACACGCTCCAGGAAGCCACAAGCTGCCCTTTTGATTCTCTTTTTGAAAATATCTGAAACTTCAGAGCCGACCGTTATCATGGGCAGAGCCACACCCTCACAGCACGGCTGGTGATCAAAGCCTCTTCCCAACGGAGCAGCGCAAAGCAGACCTCATTTCAAATCGTTGTTTCACGGTCACCTTTTCCTGGGTTGAGGAGAGTGATGAAAAGAGATGACAAGGGAGGAAAAAAAAAAACCTACACCAAAAACTCTATCCTGGCTAGCATAAAAAGCATAAAAAGAAAAACTGGTGAAACAAATGCAACTAAAATTCCCTTCGGGGTTTAGTTGGTAATAAATACAAATCGTATCTAATATTTACTGGGCCTTTGGGCCAGGCGCTGTGCTAGATTCCTTACATGTATTATCTCATGTAATCCTATGGCACCCTCTGGGGCAACTGAGGCTCAGAGAGGGTAAACAACTTGCCAAGGTCACACAGCTACAAAGCAGAGAAGGGATTCCAGCCAAACAGCCCTACCCCAGAGTCTCGGTTCCTGATCAGTACAATGCACAGCCCCTCAGCCCACATCCAGAAATGGATTCCTGAGGACCCCACCAAGGATTAACCTGAAGAAGGAAAGGTGTGGATATGGCCTGTTAAAAGAAAATACAAATGTTGATGATGGGAATTTACAGACCAAGATGATTAGGTTAGAGGCCAGGTGCATCTTCACGAAAAATCATGCAACTTCCTATCCTGGATTCTCTATAAATAAGGCTAATACTCATTATTTACCTCTTAAAGATTCCTTTATGAAATGATTCTAGTGATCTTGAAGAGTTTGTATCCATAAACGTAGGTTTTCTGCTTCCCAAACTTGGAAAACTGCTGTAATCTCAGTTTCTGTTTGACATAGGTTGCAGTGGTCCATTTCTCTCAATATTTAACACAAACATGATGTGGGATTTTATACACCCGGTTTCTCAGGCGAGTGTCATCATCCCTTTGTTTTCACAGTGTGGCCACCTCTGCACCCCCGCCTGGAGGGGTGCCATGTTGATTGCCACTGTGACTCAGCTGCCTTGGCAAAAGGCAGTCGGCCAGAGCGCTGGTATCTACAGTGTGTGTCTGCAAGGACCAGAAGAGCTCAGTGTAGCTGCCTCAAGCAATAAGAGGTTTATCCTGCCCCCTGCAAAGTACACAGTAAAGAACGGAATGATGACCTGTTATTTGTACAACTCCCTCCCACCCCTTGTCCTCTATTCAATAGAAAAATAACCAGCAGAAACCACAAACCCAGGAAAGCCACTGATGGAGGCTGCAGTCCCACTGGGAAAGGATATTCATGTGTTCTCTTTGATATATAAGAATTACCTGCTTTTTCACAAGTAGCTTAAAATACAGCGAATCTCAATCTCTTCACTTGAAGAGCAATATAAAGAGGCAAAACCAAAGCCAGAAAAAATAGTTGCAAGGGGATGAAGAGAGAGATTTTACAGTTTACTCCTTTGCAAATGTTGGAGAAGATGGGATGAAAATGTGGGCTTGTGAAGCCACCTAGCACCATGCGTTGCACACAGTAGGTATTTCATTAATGCATGCCAATGTGTATTTATTAAAGGGGAAAGGCAAAGAGGAAAGAATGGGACCTAAGTGTCAAATTTAGGATGAGAACAAGGAAAGGAAAACAGAAAACTTGTCTCTAAGATACCTTTAAGTTGGCGGAGTTTCCAAATTGCATCAGGACAAAAACTAAAACCCCATTAATCCCCTTCTCTTTTTCTTTCCCATCAGAGCTGAGAGTTTCCATCAAGAAAATGGTTCCATTCTCCGAGAATTAATCCAGCCCAGATATCAAGTGAAGGGCAGGCAATTAAGATGATGGAGAAGCAGCTAGCCCAGGAAACAGAAACCATTTTTCATTATGAATCTCACTGAGAAATCATTCTCTTCCCACTAGGTCTGTGGAAACTGGCCCAGCCTCCTGATCCCCCAAGGACAGTTTTAAATGAAATCAGGAGAGAGGAGAGGGAGACATTTACCGCTGATCACGCAGCACCAACATTCTGCTTTTTTGTGCCATTAGAGCACTTGTGCTACTTCCTATGACATTTTCTCAGTGCCCCCACCATGTAGAGGGTAACTATATTTGCATATGGTGCATTTTTACTTTCCCAGAATGCATGTCCAACCCCCCCACCCATGTTACTATTATAACCACCGTTCAACCATCATTGATGTTTCTAGCTGCTCTATGAGCTACACAACTTTTATGCCTTCTGCTTCCCGGTTTCAAGGATTGATTTCTCAGATTTAACAATAACTGGGAATTCCCTGGTGGTCCAGTGGTTAGGACTCCATGCTTTCACTGCTGTGGCCCAGGTTTAATCTCTGGTCAGAGGAACTAAGATCCTGCTCGCCACGCGCTCAGCCAAAAAACAAACAAACAAAAAACACCAATAACAGCACCCATGGGACACTTGTCCTCCACCAAAAAAAAAGAAAAACTTCTTTTCTGCATCGTTTAGGACAAACTTGAACATGCCTCAGAATCACCTGGAGGGCGTGTGAAAGCCCAGATTGCTGGCCCCGCCCTCAGAGTTTCTGAGACAGTAGGTCTGGGGTGAGGAGCAAGAGTTTGCATCTGTAACAACTTCCCTGGTGAAGCTGATACTGCTGGTCTGGGGACCTCACCTTGAGAACCATTGGTTTGGGTGCTGTCAGGTAGGCACAGCTGCAGAGGGATTCTCAGGTGGTTTCAAGGACAAATACCCTGTTTGCTGGTGCACTTTGAGAGCTCCCATCAGATCCACATCTTAAAATGCACTCCCCTGGTGGTGGTGGTTTTCCCTGGACCCATCTCTTTCCTTGTAGCCACTCTTCCACGAGGGATCCCCTGCACATGGCAAGTTCCAAATGGGCCTCCCACCAAGTTCTGTCTCCTCGGTCATATCTTGACTTGATGTCCGGTTTCTCTTAAACTCTCTCTCAGACCCTCTTACCAAGTCACGGGGGGCACTAACAGTATTCTCAGCTCAGAGATCAACTCTCTCTAAGCCCAGGGCCAGAAACCACAGCCAGCTCCACCCAACACTCCCTCCCTCCCTCTTCTGCCTCTGACACCTTGTTCCATTACAGCGGGGGAAGGAGGAATCTCACTTGGATCAGGAGCCCATCCCACCAAGAACCTCCCAAATCTCAGTCTTCCTCAAACCCGCCCCAACTCTGTCTTCAGTGCAACTCTGTTTGGGGATGGATCCTCCACTAACCCTGTCTCCTCTCATCCAGTCTTGAGTTTTCTCTCAGGATTTAACTGAAAACCATTCTTTTGTTAGAAACATAACAAATCCCCAGCAAGCTTACTGTTCCTGGTGGGTTTGGGGCCGGGTCTCTGGGGCCGTGTCACCTTCTCCTCAGGACATGGTTTCCTTCTAGCCTCCCCCTGGCCGCCATGCTTTGCTCCTTCTGAGAGGATGAGCACCAACCCAAGAGAAGAAGAAAGAGGAGAGCAGGGATGGGTCAACCCTGAGGAACTTTCAAATTCGTGGTTTTATACACAATTATAAGTTTATAATTGTGTATAAAGCTAATAATATGGTTTTAGAAATAAGGAAAATATACGTTTTCCTTAAGTAAAATAGTTCTGCTAAGTAGGAGGCTGGAGGGATGGGTGGGTGGGGTAGGATAATGTGTTCCCCTCTAATGCCTGGTGGTTGGAAAATTAAGGATATAACTGAAAGCAGATGTATGATTGAGGTAGGCCTCCGTTGGCAGGTGATGGCCCTTGGGATAAAGAAGGGGCCTAACCCCGTTTTCCCATTTCTCTGACTCCATTGCCTGGGAAAAAAACTAAGGGGCCAAAGAGCATGGTATCTCAGATGGTACTCAAACTTGTCTTGGGTTCTGGTGGGAAGGCCCAGGCCTGAGGTGTTTGTTTGGGTAACTCACCCAATTTGGTCAGGGGGTCTTCAGGAGGTGGCAGCCTATGTCTTCTAAAAGAAAGATAATGTGCATGCAATTTGGAGTAGAGAAATTGCTTGTCAGTGAGGCATATAAAGTCCTGTTCTTCCATACTATTACCCTTGATTTTTTAAAATATCAATACAAAAGGCAATTACCCTCCACACTGGAAATGATATGTGTCTTTCCTCAGTCGGATCACCAAAGAGCATTAATACTGGTGTAACCCAGACTCTACATAGGGTATAATGGGTGATTATGACCAGAATGTAAATTTGTCTTTATTGCTAAAACCTTAGGTAACAAAGTCGGAGGTATATGGGATTATTTATTTATTTATTTATTTTTGTGAGACTTGTTAAGTGTTTTTTAAAAATTTGCCAATCGTTTGGTCTACAGACCAGCACTGTTGGCATCACCCGGTCCTGTAAGCTTGTTAGGAATGCAGAATCTCAGGATCCACCCTAGATCTCCTGAATCAGAATCTGAATTTTGACAAGATCCCCAGGTGACTCGTATGCATATGAAAGTCTGAGACCACCACCTAGGAATAAACACAGAACTCCAACGCACGTCCATTGCACCCCACACATAACTTGATTCCACCACTTAACTCTCCAAGATGCCTGTTTCTTGTCTGTAGCCTCTTGGCTGGGAACTTCTTCACTGACCTCCTTCAGGCCAATGACTGTATCTTGTCCATTGTTACAACACAGGGGCTCAATAGGGTTTTGTTTAAAGACGAATGACTGATTGTACATGTAATGTAGCATTTGGGTATGAGCTGCCTTGAGTTTTCCCAGGTCCTGTTGGCCTCTGAATCCAGACTGGTTATGTTAAGAGTAACAGCCCGCTGGCTCATGTCTTCATCTGTTCACGTAGGCCCTCCTGTTGCTGCAAACTGCCACCCGACTATTTCTGGGAGCTTTCGGATGTGTCTCTCATATAGTTTCAAGCAAATCCTGGCCAGCTGCCAGGTAGCATTCACTGTTCCCTGTTCCTGTTCTGGTGCCCCAACCTGTTCACATGTGACTGCTGTTGTCACCTGGTATGTCCCCGTGTACCCACAGTGAGGCCTTGAGGCTCTTGACGTCCAAAGCACCTTCCAGTCTCCTCATTTAACTCACTGCTCTCTGTCCCTGCACACTGCTGGTCAGCAGCTGTCCTTCCAGGAGTGCTCCTATTCATACATTCTTGCAAGGCTCTTCAACTGCAGCTCCCCGGACCCCCTTTCAATCCTCCCCACGCTTCTGTCTTCAGCGCAGCTTACAGCCCTTACTGTGGGTTCCTCACCTCACCAACCGCCCTTCTGGGAAGAATCCCCTTTACAGTGACTCCAGACCAATATTCCAACCTCAGGTTCCATACCTGGGTCCTGGAATTAAATACCCATGACCTGCCACCAAAGGCGAACCAAGTTATTTACTAGATATAGTCTTCAGCTTGATGCCATGGACCACCTCCCTTTTTCTCAGGTGCAAGTCATGTCAATATCTCCAAGTGCTTCCATGAAAGTTTGAAGTGAGGACCACACTGCCCCTTTCTCCCATGCTGAGGTGTAGACCCATTAGCACTATAAGGGTCTCTGCGAAGTAATACATCTCACAGAATAATTTCTCTGCTTTTCCACTTGCTTGACTTTTTCTCAATTGACAAAGACTTGAGTCCTTGACCAAACTTGAGTCAGCTCCTTTGAGTTTTCACTTTAACTATGTCCCAACCTTGCCTGCTTAGTCCAGTTTGGGCAGAAGTCCTGCTGGGTCAGTTTAGACTAAATCTTTCGTCCTTGATATCTTATCACCATGGCTTGTCTTCAGCAAGAATCCTGTGGAGTTGGTCTAGTAAGACTCCCCTAGCCTTGATCTTTCCTCTTAGTAATTTTCCATCCATTGACCCCCCAACCCTGCTCCTTGGCTGTTGTTGGGCTGCACCCCACAGGCCTGCAAGCCTTGTAATTGCCCAGCCTCAAGACTGAAGAAACAGCTCAGAGACAGTGACAGAGACATCAACAGTTTATTGGATAGGGGATCTTACAGGTTTGAAACAAAAGGTCCTGGAGTGATGTCCCACCGTCTATGGCAGATGGGAGGCAAGACATGACAGCAATCTTTGCTCCTGTGGGAGAAGGAGGCTACCATTTGTAGGGGCAATTGATGTCAGGTTGACTCATCAGTTACCAGGGAAACAAGAGGCTGGGGCAGGGGGCATGCATGTAGGCAGTTACTGATTAATAAGCCCTATAATTAAGAGGATTGGATAGTCATGTGAGTGAAGCAGGGACTGGTCAAGCAGGGCATGTACAGAGAGCAAGAGAACAGCCATCTTCAGTGGCCTTACCATACAGCGATCAATCTCCACTTGTCCTTGGTATTTTCGGAGTTCAGCACAATCTCTCTCCCCCACTGCCAGACCTCCCTTGAAGTAGTCCCTCTTGAATAAAGTCTCCTTTACCATCTTTAACAAGTGTCATGAATAATTTTTTCTTTAACACAATATGGGTAAGAGGCTCAAGAGGGCTGTAAAACATGTTTAGGTTAGCGCCTTTGAACCTTCTTATATGATTCTAGTACAGTGCTTCTCAGTCTTTCTTGTGCCTATAAATCACCTGGTAGGTCTGGCGTGGACACAAGATTCTAGACTTCTGACAAGTTCCAGGGCAATGCTGATGTTCCGTGCACTCCACTCTGATTAGCAAGAGTCCAGCACCTCTTTTGGAATGCAAAATCAACAGTATCACAGAGCTCCCGTGGAAACTTCAATTTTAATGTCTTGTCACATGAGTGTCCCCCGTAATGTTCATCACAATTTGTTATTTTTCTATTCACTTGTTTCTTCTATTGTCTCCTCCCCTGGAATGTAAGCTCCATGAGGACAGGAAACACACCCACATATCACTCATCATTTTATTCCTAACACCCAGAGCAAACAGCAACAAAATTGGAAGCCAGAGCACAGGAGAACAAGTGGCACCTGACTCAGCAGAACAGAGGAGCTGAGGCCTAAGGCAGCAGCACAGAAAGCTAAGAAATCCAATGTGTCCTGCAGAATTCCCCAGAGGCTCAGGAATTGGCAGAGCAAGTAACTCTGGAAGTAGGGGCGGACACAGGAAGGTCAGTTAAAAAGCTTTAAGAAGCATTTGGACCAGATCCCTCCCGACTCCATTAAGGAAGGGACTAAAACTTCCTTGCAGAAGATTGGTGATTATCTTCTCTCTTGTTCATTTGGTCTTTTGGGTTTGTGCCCCTCCTCCTTTTTTTTAAATACATTGACTCTTATTTGAGAGGACACAGAAGCGAAGATGAATCCTCCCCGTGTGCAGCTGCCTCCTTTTTCATTCTTTAGGTCTCAGCTTAAATAACACCTCCTTGGAGAGCGTTTCCATAGAATATCTAAAATAGGTTCTGTCTAGAATAGGTTCCCCCTGACTTTTTTTTCTCTCTAGCTGAGTCCTTTCTTGTGTAACTGGTTCATTGAACACAGGGAACTGATAGGGTGACATAAAAAGAAGCATTATTTTAGACGCTTACTGTCCCTTTAAATGGTGTGTGTGTGTGTGTGTGTGTGTGTGTGTGTGTGTGTGTGTGTGTGTGTGTGTGTGTGTGTGTGTCCCTCACCTTCCTCTATATAGGAGTAAACTTTTGGGCACTCCACATGACTTTTTTAGTTGCTCAAAGGAACTGGAAAATCCTACAGTAACTTTAATTCATGAGCACAGTTTCAATTTGATACTGCCTAGTCTCAGAAAAAAGTTTTTAACCTGATTTACCTGTAAGTTTTCTCTCTTCCCTCCAGCTGAGACCTGCTAAGCTCTGACCACTTGCAATAGAAGAACAAGGAGTAGTCCTCCTGCTCTCTTTCCCAGACTAGCATTTCTCCTCATCCCCTAGCTTGCTAACGGAGATTTCTGGATCTGCAGTGCAAAGGCAGGGGGTAGGAAGAGAAGTAATAAGCCTGGAAAGTTCTCTCTTGCCTGTGCTGCTGTGAGATGTCCTCATTCTCTCTGGGCGAGGCGGTTGCTTAGAACTTTATCTTCCCCTGATGGTTCTCCATTCATCAAAGCCCTTAGCACCTGGCTCAAGTTATCCTCTCCACCTCAGGCCTGCCACCATCCTCTAATGCATGTCAAACCTGTCAGTATTTTGGCTTTTGGGTTTTCTAACTTGCTTAATAAGACTTCCCTAGCCCTGAAGTTGTAAAAGTATTTCTATATATTTTCTAATGTGTTTTATTTTTTTTTACATTTAGATACTTAATACCATTTAAATTTTATTTTTGTACATTTGTCCCTTGGCATCCATGGGGGATTGGCTCCAGGATCCCCCCCAGATACCAAAATTTGTAGAAGCCCAAGCCCCTTATATACAATGGTGTAGTAGAGTCAGCCCTCTGTGTCCACGCACTCCACACCTGCATATTCAACTAACCGTGGATTGAAAACATTTGGGAAAAAAAATTCTGGAAAGTTTGAAAAAGCAAAAATTGAATTTGACATGCACTGGCAACTATCTGCATAGCATTTATATTGTATTAGGAATTATAAGTAATCTAGATATGATTTAAAGTATATGGGAGGGTATACGTAGGTTATATGCAAATACTATGCCATATTATATAAAGGACTTGAGCATCTGCAGATTTTGGTATCTGCAGGGTCCTGGAAAAAATCCCCTGTGGATCCTGAGGGACAACTATATTCAGTTCTAATTTATACCTGTGTATTAGTTTGCTAGGTCTGCCATAACAAAGTACCACAGACCGAGTGTCTTAACAGAAAAGTATTTTCTCACACCTCTGGAGGCTAGAAGTTTGGGATCAAGATGTCAGCAGGGTTGGTTTTTTTTGAACCCTTTCTCTTTGGCTTGTAGATGGCCATCTTCACCCTGTCTTCACATGGGTTTCCCTCTATACATGATCTGTGCCTAAATGTCCTCTTTTATAAAGATCCCAGTCTTTATTGGATTAGTACATGTGCTAATGATCTCATTGTAACCTAACTACCACTTCAAAGCACTTATCTCCAAATACAGCCACATTCTGAGGGACAGGGGATTAGGATTCTAACATATGAATTTGGGCAGGTCTGGGGGTGAGGCAGGGGGACACAATTCAGTCCATAACTTGGATGTGTTTTCAGATGCTCTATTTGTCCATTTCTGTGTTATCACAGGTACAGATTTATAGAGTACTTAGAAAACAATCTTCTACTTAGAAATTAACTTTTCTTAATAGTTTAGTTGTTACATCCTTCGTAAAACTTCCCCCAATCTCTTCTTTCTCCTACTAGAAAAAAATATCTCCCATTGTATTTTATTTGAACCCCTATTATAACAATGTTCCCTTTATAAAGAGGTGTGTCAACTTCTAGCTTCAAACTAGATTGCAAGCTCCTAGAGGTCAAATAATTAAATTTAAAATTATTAATTATTCATATTTGACATTATTAACAGCAGATTGTTAATGACTTACTATGCTGTAAACACTGTTGTGAGTTCTGCTTGCACCATCTCATAAGTACCCTGAAGTAGGAATAAGGCTCAAAGAAGTAAAATTACTTGCATGAGGGAACATAGCATGTAAATGACCAATTGACAATTTCAACACAGTTCTATTTCACTCCAAATCCCAAACTCTTAACCACTGCACAGTATTGCCTTCCTGGCTATTTTGTATCCTCCTCCATCTCCAAGCAGAATGCCTGGTGCACAGTAGGTCCTAATATATGTGCTTATAAAACGAACTAAGCTGAAAAGCACACCAATCAATGTTTATGTTGTCATCCTTTTGTTTAAAGTCCTGTGTAGTGAGCTATTTTAGGTCTGGATTACTGTGGTTAAAGTAACAGATATGTGGCTAAGGTCCTCTCTATCCCCATGACACATGGAGCCTGTACTTCCAAATAATGACAGTCACCTTTTCCTGTCTGTGCACTCCTGGTCTTTAACATAACTCTTGGCTCAAACCAAGCTCCATTACAGCTGTTTATTTAATGCTACCATTTCTCAGCACATCAAGCCAATGCCATAAAAAGTTCTCATTTAAAGATAAAAAATAAAACAACTTTTGCAAAAGAGATTAGCACATAGTCAACCAACAATAATTCTCCATTATCACTGGAGAATTTATACACTGGTTTACCTATGAACAGTATACTATATAACAATGTATATGATGTGGTGTGTATCTTAGTCAGCTTGGGCTGCCATAACAAAATACCACAGACTGGGTAGTTTAAACAACAGAAATTAAGTTACTCTCACATCTGCAGGCTGGGAAATCCAAGATCAAGGTGACAGCAAATCTGGTTTCTGGTAAAAACTCTTCCTGGCTTGTAAACAGCTACCTTCTCACTATGTCCTTACATGGTTTTTCCTCCGTGGGTGCACACAAAGATGGAAAGACATTGAGAGCGCTCTGGTGTCTCTTCTTAAAAGGACACTAATCCTGTTGGATTTGGGCCCCACCTTTTTGACCTTGTCAAAACGTATTTACTTCCTTAGAGACCACATCTTGAGGTTAGGCCTTCAACATATGAATTTTGGGGGGACACAAACATTCAGTCTATAACAATGTGTCAAGTTGCCTCAGTATGGAAACAGGCCCTGGAAGATCTTAGCACATTGTTGGGCTCAGGAAGTATGACCAGAACAATGCCTGTTCCTACCTAAACTGTTTCATCTTCCTACATGTAAGGACCCACATCTCTATAAAGTTCTAAACAATACTGCCTACTCAGAGTTTATTTATAATGCTTGAGTTTCCTGGATGAAAGTTCTCTGTATTACTTAATGGTGTAAAAAATTTAATCAAAATGAATAAAGTCTCCATTACTCTCTATCTTGAGCATTAAAATATTGATATAATTCTCATCCTCATTCACAGTTGTTTTATTTAAAAAAAATTTTTTTTTGAGTTATTTCTTTGAATTATCCCAATCAATTGAGACAGGCTGGGACCTGGGAGCCTCTGCTGCAGGGCTTTCACCTGGACAAAGCTCTCCTCAAGTAACAGAATATCAATACAAAGAAACTATAAGGGACTAAAAATAGCTGTGTGCATGCACAGTTGGGGGAAATTATGGACAACAAGATACAAAAAGACCAAAAGCCCAACAAAAACAGGGTGTTGGGAGCAAAAGCAGGGTACTGCATATGCACCCTGCACACAGCACCACCAAGGGGGTGGGCAGACCATGTAAGCCACCCTTCCGGCCTGACCCATGGACCCACCCCTACACTCACCCCATATAAGGGACCAACTCACATCTTCTCAGGGAGTGAGAAAGGGCACCTGTTACTTGTTTTCGCTCCCTCGTGCTTTTCCTGTCTGTGCACTCCCGGTCTTTAACAAAACTCTTGGCTTGAATTTCTTAAAGCCTTGCTTGAATTTCTTGTCTGGCCTCTTATCAATTTCTATTGATTAAGGAAGCCAAGAACCCTGGTCAGTAACATACTTTGTGGCGACCACGAAGGGACATTGTCCCCTTCCTGGGAGAGGACCTGGGCACCTCCGGGGTCACCGAATGTAGCTTCTCTGTGGGTGACAAGCGGTCGCCTGAACCTCTTGTTTCAGCGTCACCATGTTTGGTAGTTCTGCCTTCCTGGCCCTTGGGGGCCTCAGTACCCTCATTCAGGCAACGTTTTCCCCCTCCCATTTGTCCTTTTTTCCTCACCACTTTCCCTTTCCCCTTTGTCCCTTTCCCTCTCCTGAAATCTCTCTACTTCTCTGTCCTCTCCTCTCTCTGTCCTCTCCTCTCTCTGTCCTATCCTTCTGAGAGAGTGGACGTCGGGCAGCTACAGTATCACTCCTCTCAGCTTGTGAGACCTGCTCCCTCTGGCCAGCTATGGCTCACCTTGACGGGTGACAAAGAGGTGGGAGAGGCTCGCCTCATACCGTGCAGATCTTGGTCCAGCGGGCTCTCCCTAATGGGTGATTTCTGAGAGTGATAGAGGTTCAAAACTCATATCCTGTAGTGGCTGGAAGTCCAAACATCCAATATTCTCACCTTTATCTTCCTGCCGCCAAAAGAAGTCCCACTGGGAATGGGCTACAGCATCAGATTTCTATATACTGGTGTATGCGTGGGTGAGAGTCCCACCTGTAGGTTGGGGGCCCACAGACGATGTACAACTGGCTCGTTTCCAGGCTTGATCACCCCGGTGGGCGGTGGACAGTGTGCTCCCTCTTTCACTGGCCTTTCTGGAAGCACACAGGTTGGTGCCTGAATAGACACCCTCAGGGGGACAGGTCGAAATGACAATCTCTTTCTGTCTCTTTCTCTTTTTCAGTCTTTTCTGTCCATCCTCCCTTTACTTCTCCCTTGGTCCTCACCGCTACACTCCCATCCCCTTCTCCTGAAGACTACTTGTTTGTGTCTTTAAGTTTCTGTTATTGGTACATATTGAGTCTTAGTGAAATTAAAAGGATCTTTGTTTTATGTAGCTTTGTTTGTCCAACTGCTCCTGCAAGTCTCTGCTGAAATTGTGGGCCCGGTGGAGCACTGAAGCCTTGAAATGCAAACACAGCCCTCATTACCTGAGACTCCAGCCTTGGGTTACTTAGTATGAGTTTAAAGAACAGAAAAAAAAAAAAAAAAAGAGGAGCTTGCATTTCTCTCCCCTGCCTTTAAAGTATAACTGTTCTGCGGGGTTCTCAGAACTATCTGATCTGCCTGTAGTCCCCCAGACTGAGGGGAAAAAAAAAAGGCCTTTTTAAACTCAAGCAGGAAAACTATGAAATCTCTGGTTCTGTCTGTCTTTATGTAAAAATTAACTTGTAAATGAGCTGTATTTAATTGGCTTAAAGGAAATTGAGCACTTACATACATTCTCAGAGATATAAAAGAAACTCACCAGAGTACCTTTCAGATTAAGGTAAATGTGGGAAATGCCCAGAGAATCCCCCAAGATTCTCCTCTGGGCTGCATTCTTAATAACTGGAGACAGTTTAAATTAGACAGTTTAAAAAGAAATAAGTTGATTTTCTTTTGCAACGCAGCCTGGCCCCAGTATGCCTTGGGTGACCAGGAGAAATGGCCACAGAATGGATCCCTTAACTTTAACAGCATTTTACAACTAGATCTATTTTGTAAGCAGTCCCAAAACTGGGGAGAGGTCCCACATGTGCAGGCCTATATGGAATTTTATCAAGACTCCAGTCTGAGGGATTCCTGTCATGTGTGTAAGCTCTATTCCTGTGCTGCCTCCAAAAGATTTGGAGCCAGACCTTCTCACAGACCCCCTCTTTCAACCGCCAACTAGTCATCGGCACACCAAGCCTCCTTCTCAGGCCCCCGTTTCTTCCCCTTCACCATCTTCTTCAGCTCCCAGACCCCCACTTTACCCTGTCAAATCAGAAACCCCCAAATCAGAGCCCCAGTGTTTTCCCCAATGGGGCTCCAATCAAGTTCAAAGTTAGCCCCCACTTTTGGCCCACAAGGCCTTTACCTGCTCCAGGAAGTAGCTGATGGGAACAGAGGGATCACTAGAGTGCATGTACCCTTCTCAGTGGGAGACTTAGGAATCTAAGAAGAGGTTTGGCAGGTTCTCAGAGAACCCTGACAAGGTTAGGGATGAATTTATCAGGCTGGGGTTGACATTTCTCTCACTTGGCAGGACATCATGGTTATTCTGGCCCACTGTTGCACCCTGGATGAAAAGGGTGTATACTGAGAAAGGCCAGGGAACACGCAGATGGCCTATTGGCCACCAATCTGCATTGATCTCGGAGAGATAGCAGTGAGCGGTCCTAAAGAGAGATCAGGGATTGGACCTGGGTAGCCTGGATGAAAACCAGGAATCCTAACCTCTAGACCGCCAGGGACTGGAGGTTAGAAGCAAAGTGGCCCTAACTCTTTCCCCCGTTTGAAAGCAAGAATGTTTCAAGGAGGCAAAAACTGTAAAAACAGGTGCAACGTCTATTAATCGAGACACAGCACAATGTATGGGAGAGCAAACAGAGAAACAGTTTATTTATTTAAGACAGAAGGAAGACAGAAATACATACCCAGAGAAAAAGGGTATGGGCATCCTCTCTAATGAGGAGGAGCGCAGTAAGTCAGAAACTAGGCAGATACACATACCCAGAGAGAAGTGGAAGTGAGGGAGTCCTGAATGAGGAGAGCAGTAAGACAGTGATTTAAATCACTAATATAGGACAGTCCTTCGGGGTCTTTGTTTACATTTGGCCAATTACCTCCTTTCTTTTTTCACACCTGACTGGTCCTAGGACCCTCCCCAACATGCATGTGCAAATTTTTGCTAAGATGGATTCCACCACAGAGGCCTATGGGTGCATGTCCACACTTATTATGGGGTGGGGCCCCCTCCCTTTTTGACCCCCAAGGAGCCTTCCTGCGCATGTGCAGACAGGGATGTTTTCCTTGACCTCAGGGGTGGACACCTTATCTCTTTACTTCAGCAGAGCTCAGCTTCTGCCACCAGCTTTGTCCTTGGAGTGTCTAGGTGAGAACAAAGCTTCAGTGTTACTCTACTTGACGAACACCAGCTATCCAGCCCAGGGGCCTATCTTCTACCTCAGCACCACCAAATTTACCAAGTAGGTGGGGACACAATCCCAGAAAATGACCCACACTGGGACTATGAAGATCGTGCAGGCCAGGCTAGGATGAGACATTATATTACTTGTCTATCATAGGGAATGAAAGGTGTGTGGTGAAGCCTGTGAATTATGATAAGGTCAGAGAGGTTATGCAGGAAAAAGGTGAAACCCGGCCGTCTTCCTGAACCGGGTGCAGAGGCATTCAGGAAGTACGCCAATATTACAGACCCTGAGCTTGCAGAGGGGAGGACACTAGTAGCCATGCATTTTATCACCCAGGCTACTCCTGCTATCAGGAGAAAATTACAAAAGCTTGAGGCTGGGCCCCAAACCCTGCTGTCGACCTTGGTAGAGGAGGCCTTCAAAGTCTATAACAACCGAGACTTAACAGAGGAGGCCAATACCTTTTGGCTGCTCTGATTCACCCACCACCTCAAGGGGACCCTGGAGGGCTGAGAAGGCTGGACAGAAAGTCAAAAAGCTGCCTGGGCCCAAACCAGTGTGCCTTTTGTCGGAAAGGGGGGCACTGGAAGTGGCGGAGAATGTCCTGAGCGCCCTCCTGTGGGACGCCCAAGGGGCAACCCCGACCCGCTCCAGTTCCTTGCGAATCTCTCAGATCTCTTGGATGAGAGGTTCCCACACACCGACTGAGAGGCTTGAGTGCCTGCCCAGCTCCAGATCCCGCCTGATCCATCCTCATGACTCCAGCGGAGCCTCAGGTCACCCTCGATGTGGCAGGTAGGAGAACTGAATTTCTTGTAGACACTGGAGCCACCTGCTTTGCTCTGACTTGGCTGGCTGGCCCCCTCTCCAACCGAGACTGTACCGTGACGGGAGCTGATCAGTGGCCAAAGGTAAGGCGATTTACCTGTGGAATCGGGTCCATTATTATTACTCACTCCTTTTTGTATATGCCGGAACGCCCTGTCCCCCTCCTTGGAAGAGATTTGCTAAATAAATTAGGAGCTAGTGTATTCTTAGGACAGGGTGAAGTCCAAGGACGTAGAGAATTCAAACAGAGAACGCATCTATTAGTAGCCCCAGATGACCCACCTGCTGGTCATTAAAATATTCCCCAAGACATCCCCCAAGAAATGAAAGAACAAGTAGATCCTGCAGTTTGGGATACTTCAGTGCCAGGAAGGGCAAAACGTGTTCCCCCGATAGAAATAAGATTAAGGCCTGGGGAAAAATACCCTGAAAAAGACAATATCCTTTAAAGCCTGAGGTACTGAGGGGGATCCAACCGCTGCTCACCAAATTCCTAAAACATGGGCTCATTAGGCCCTGCCAATCCCCTTGCAACACCCCGATCCTCCCTGTTCAGAAGCCTAAAGGGGAGTATCGGTTTATGCAAGACTTAGGAGCAGTGAATGAGTCAGTCATACCTATTCACCCACTGGTGTCAAACCCATACGCCCTCCTTGCCCGAGTGCCAGGAAGCACTCAATATTTCTCTGTTTTGGACCTCAAAGATGCATTTTTCTGTCTTCCCCTCCATCCAGACTCTCAATACCTTTTTGCCTTTGAATGGAGGGACCCTGACACCCTGGAGGTTACCCGATATACCTGGACAGTGCTTCTGCAGGGTTTTCAGAACAGCCCCCATCATTTTGGAAACGTGTTAGCAAGGGAACAGAGAGAACTGAGTCTTTTTATTTATTTGTTTATTTATTTATTGGCTGCATTGGGTCTTCGTTGCTACGTGTGGGATTTTTCTACTTGTGGCAAGTGGGGGCTACTCTTCCTTGCGGTGCGTGGGCATCCCATTGAGATGGCTTCTCTTGTTGTGGAGCACAGGCTCTAGGTGCACGGGCTTCAGTAGTTGTGGCACGCGGGCTCAGCAGTTGTGGCTCTCGGGCTCTAGAGCACAGGCTCAGTGATTGTGGCTCATGGGCTTAGTTGCTCCACGGCATATGGGATCTTCACGGGCCAGGGCTCGAACCTGTGTCCCCTGCATTGGCAGGTGGATTCTTAACCACTGTGCCACCAGGGAAGTCCCAGGAACTGAGTCTTGAGAAGGTAACTCTGCTACAATATGTTGATGATTTATTGATAAGTAGCGAGACCAAAAAATTCAGATGAAAATACTGTTAGGGCCCTAAATTTTCTGGTAAAAAGGGGATATAAAGTTTTCCCAACCAAGGCTCAGATCTCACAGCAATGGGTTCAATATTTAGGGTTTGTTTTGACCCCAGGGGCACAAGCCCTGGCCATAGATCAAAAAACAGCAATTAGTGCATTACCATCTCCAACCACAAAGAGGGATGGCTGTGTTCTGTTGTATCTGGATTCCAAATTATAGCCTTATAGCAAAACCCCTATATGAGTCTCTAAAGGGAGAGGAAAGGGAACCCCTTCAATGCAATAAGGACGACCAGCAGGCCTTTGAGACTCTAATGACTGAGTTGAGTGGAGCACCAGCATGGGGGCTTCCATGTTTGGACAAGCCTTTTACCCTATACATTCACGAGAGGTCAGGCATAGCACTAGGAGTCCTGACCCAAAAGCTGGGACCAGATCAGACACCAGTGGCTTACTTTTGAAAACAACTGGACTCAGTGACTCTGGGGTGGCCAAGCTGCCTGCGGGCAGTAGCAGCCACAGCCTTGTTGGTTAATGAGGCTTCCAAGCTCACCCTGGGACAACACTTAGATGTATCGAACCCTCATCAGGTACAATCTGTGCTGGAAGTCAAAGGACATCATTGGTTGACTGGAGGAAGGTTGACAAGATATCAGGCCCTTCTCATGGACACCCTTGCTATTACCTTAAAGGTGTGCCAAACCCTGAACCCAGCAATTCTGCTTCCGGCGGTCGAGAGTGGAGACTTATTACATCAGTGTACAGAGACCATAGAAGAAACTTACTCCAGCAGGCCTGATCTTCTTGATGAGCCTCTTGACAGCCCTGAGGTCGAATGGTTTACTGATGGGAGCAGTTTTGTAGAAATGGGAACCCGAAAGTTGGGGTATGCCATAGTTAGTCTAGATGACATCATAGAAGCCAAGACCCTGACACCCCAGACATCAGTCCAGAAGGCTGAACTAATCGCATTAATGAGAGCTTCATAATTAGGGAAGGATAAGAAATTAAATATTTTTACAGACTCTAAATATGGATTCCACATGCTACATGCTTATGTTGCCATTTGGAAAGAAAGAGGAATCCACTAGAAATTCCCCCATAAAACAAAGATTTGATTCTGGCTCTTTTAGAAACAGTGCAGCTCCCTAGCCGGGTAGCTGTAATCCACTGTAGGGCCATCAGAGGGAGGGATCTTTTGTGAGCCGAGGGAACAGCAAAGCTGATCAAATTGCAAAATAGGCAGCTCGATTGCAGGAACCTGAACAAGTTATGGCTCTAGTGATTGGCCCCCCTGGACCCCCTAGCCTCCTCCAGTATTCCCCACAGGAACAAGAAAATGCTGAGAAATGGGGCTATGAGCAAGGAAGCACAGGTTGGTATTAAAGGGAGGATAAGTTTCTAATCCTTGAGGCCTAACAATGGAAACTCACTAAGAGCTTACATGATGCCACCCACTATGGGAGCGATACACTATGGGACTTGATGCAAAAGGCTTTTTCAGGGAAGGGGCTTTAAAGAACAGTAAAACAAATAATGCTTGCCTGTGATTTATGTGCCTGTAATAACCCACAGGCCCATCCAATCCCCCCTTTGTTATTCAGGCCAGAGGGACATTACCCGGGGAAGACTGGCAGTTAGATTTCACCCAAATGCCTCCACCATCAGGATATAAATACCTTCTCGTGTTTGTTGATACTTTCACGGGATGTGTTGAAGCCTTCCTCACACAATCTGAAAAGGATAATGAAGTCTGTAAGTCCCTTTTAAAAGAAATAGTTCCTCGGTTTGTTCTTCCAAAGTCCCTCCAGAGCGATAATGGACCCTCTTTTATAGACAAAATCACACAGGGGCTCACAAGGGCCCTAGGGCTAGACTACAAGCTACACACATCTTGGCACCCCCAGTCTTCAAAGAAGGTGGAGAAAATGAACCATCCTTTAAAGAAAACCTTAGCAAAACTCTGCCAAGAAACTCACGAACCCTGGACCAGCTTGCTTTCTATTGTACTCCTCAGGGTCCGTGTACCCCAAGGAGTGGTCTGAGACTCATTTGTAACGACCTATGGGAGGCTTTTTCTTACTACTGACATTCTACTGGATGAGGAAGTGAACCAGGCCCTGAGATATATTATTAATCTAGGACAAGTTCAGAAGGCAATCCAGGACTAGGCCCACAAGGCACTGCCAGCTCCCAGTAAAAATACAGACGAAGGAGCAGTTCCCTTCGTAAATAAACCCCGGGGACCAAGTTCTTCTCAAAACCTGGAAAGAGGGGTTTCCTGAAGACCAACTATTGCCAAAATGAAAGGGCCCCTATAGAGTGATTTTAGGCACCCCCACTGCTGTCAAACTGCAAGGGGTATCTAATTGGATACATTTGTGCAGACTAAAGCTTTTACCTCCAGAAACCCTGCAGGTCACAACAGAAGGACAATACACCTGTGAGCCAGCAGAAGATCTGAGAAACCTATTCAGAAGACAGGCCCCATCGACAGAGAAGTAAAATGATGCAGTGGGTTGGACGCCTGTGTGCCATTCTTGCCATTGTATGCTTGCCTGCATTCTACCTGTTTACTCAGCCACACCCGCCAGGGAAGGAGCTCCTTTGTCTGTGCTGGGTTTAAGGGAAACATTCCACCACAGAAATGCTCCTCCTATTGACTCTGTCCACATTATTGGTCCCTGTAACTAGGGGACAATGGGAAAAAAAATACAATTATCAACATTTCCAGAATCATATCCAAAGGGAAACATTTAAAAGAATGCTGGATATGCCATCAACACCTCCAGCTGGCTACTGGTTCTTGCATTTCCCCTGAACCTGCCAGGTCCAATGGTAATAATTGCCACTCCCTCGACTACTGCTAGTCACACTTGCACCTTCCAGGGGGCTAATCCAATGCTTTAATCTGACTCCCCCGTACAACTTGACCCGAGGCATGGGGCATGCTATGTTAAACTGCACTAATGGCACTTGTCTCACATGCCCCAAGAACCCCCTGAGGCATAATTACACCAGATATCCTGCCTCTTATATAGGGATAAACTATATCTACAACCTTACCCACTGATGCCCTGTTTCAAATTATGGTCCCATATCCTTAAACAACACAGAAGCGGAATGTGAGCGGTGGGGAGGAAACATCCCATTCACCTGGTCAACCCAATTCAAGCCACCTGTGGGATTCCAGGCAAACAGTGATCTGGCCTATGGAGCACGACTGTCTGAGGGGGTCAGCAGGATCATACACAAGCATCTTGTTAAACATGTTGTAAAGCTTTATATGTTTAATTATCAACGTAGTGGTCTGCTGTCCCCTAATTGTTTAAGTACTGACAAAAGTTATGTCCTTCAAGGACTGTCTGCTCTTAACAACAGTGAGACAGACGTAAGGTCTGTACCCCTGAAGGGTTTGTTTTCCTCCACAGACACCCAAACCATCATATGTTACAGAATTATGGTCAGGCCCTGTTCTATTTCCAACCAAGCTATGACCTATAGATGCATTGATAATGTCCACTTCATAGAAGTGTGTACTCTAGGGACTCTAAGAATAAGGGCGATTTTCATCTGTAACAGCACCACTCAGGCTCACCACCAAACCCGGAGAGCACTAGGAATGATCTTAGCAGGGGCAGGGCTGGCTGCGCTATGGGGAGGCTTTACCTATCATGAAGCAACACTGAGAAATCTCACCAGACAGCTTGGTTTATGATGGAACAGACGGAAAAAGGCTTAATGGCACTTAAGACCTCCCTTGTTTCTTTGGCTAATGTAGTTCTTGACAATCGTCTAGCTCTTAAGTACTTTCTGGCAGAACGAGGTGGAGTTCATGCAATAACAAATACTTCCTGCTGCATCTGGATCAGTGCAACAGGACAGGTAGAGGTTAATATTAAGGAAATATACACCCAGGTAGAATTTTGGCAACAATTTTGGCAGGGGCGATATTGCCTCTACTTTCTGGTCAACAGTTAAGGAAGCCCTCCCAAAGTTAACCTGGTTCCTTTCCTTTCTAGGCCCTTTGGTGGCTATTGCTGTTTTTCTCCTTTTTGGCCCTTGTTTGTTTAACCTTTTGGTTAAGTTTGTGTCTTCTAGGCTCCAACAGTTTCAGGTAAGACTCATGATGGCTCAAGGAATTCAACCCATTCCAGAGAAGGTGACCCAGGTCCCTACAGGTCCTTGGAACAGCTGGTGAGGGACTTCTACACCTCTAGGATAGGCTCTAGGATAGGTCTGTGGCCCCTGTCCAGCAGGAAGAAGTTTCAGAAGAGACCTTCAGCCCCTTGCCCCTTAAGAATAAGGGTGTAGAGTCCCTCAGGGGTGAAAAAGACAGGCTGGGACCCAGGAGCCTCTGCTGCAGGGCTTGCACTTGGACGAACATCTCCTCGAGTAACAGAATATCTATACAAAGAAACCATAAGGGACTAAAAGTAGCTGAGTGCATGTGCAGTTGAGGCAAATTATGCACAACAAGATACAAAAAGACCAAAAGCCCAACAAAAACAGGGTGTTGGGAGCAAAAGCAGGGTACTGTACATGACCCCTGCACACAGCACCACCAAGGGGGTGGGCAGACCACGTAAGCCACCCCTCTGGCCTGACCCCTGGACCCACCTCTACCCTCACTCCACATAAGGGACCAACTCACATCCCCTCAGGGAGAGAGAAAGGGCACCTGTTAATTATTTTCACTCCCTCGTGCTGCAGCAGAGGCCTCAGTAAAGCCTTGCCTGAATTTCTTGTCTGGCCTCTTATCAATTTCTATTGATTAAGGAGGCCAAGAACACTAGTCGATAACACAATCTCATTCCTTCCTTAATATTAGTTTTCAGACACTTACATATAACTCTGTCTCCCCAGAGGCCTTTGTTTATAGTTATAAAATTTTTATTGCTACAGAATTCCTTTCGGCTCTTTATGATTTCTTTTGCTCTGAGGTCCCATCTGGATCTGACATCCTACGATTCTGAGATGCTCCATGATGAAAGCAATGTTTTAAACTCTAGTCTTGTCAAGCGCAAAAAGAATGTAAGGATGAAGCAACGAAGAGAACAACAGAAGTGCTGTATTGTTACTGTTCTGCAGAATTGTAAAAGTAGCTCAAAATGACAGCACTGTTGAGTCCCCTTCCTTCACATAGCTGTAAATTCATAAACAAGTTGTTTTCCAAGAGCATGTCAAGGTTTTCTCTTTCCCAAGAATTTTCCCCCAAGTGTTTTTGATGGCTTCGTACCATGCATATCTTATCATGTTACCATGCATATCTTATCATGTTACCATGCATATCTTATCATGTAAAAACTGCCTCCCCACCCCCTTAAAAGCAGGTGCTCAACTCTCTACTTCCATCTGCCTTGTTTCTTACACTTCTGTCCTTGTTAGGAGCTTCCCTCTTTTGTTTTCCGAAGAGGCAAACTTGTAACAGGTGCCTTCACTCTGCAGGTTAACATTGCCAGAGCTGCTAAGTCCCCTGCAGCCTGTGGCTGTGTTTCTTGCTATGGGTGCAAACAAATGCAATGCTGAGACTACCATTTGAATTTCAATATGCATCAGACTGACTATAATATCTGAATGAAGAATTTCATTTTGCTAATTTCAAACATGTAAGAGCTAAATAACACACTTAAAATTTTTTACTGGACAACACCTTTTCAGTAATTGTCCTAGCTTGGGTGCTCTCTCCCTTTCTATCCCCAAATGCACAAAGTTCACCTTGTTCCTAGAAGAGAAGGGGCCACTATGACAGAAGTCACATTCTGCCTTCTTTTCTGAAAGTTTTACCTAACCAAACCTGGGTCCACTTGCCCATGTGCAGTAAAGCCCAATCTACTGACACAAGGTGGTGGTGAAGGAAAGTGGGGCGTTTATTGCAGGGCACCAAACAAGGAGTCCAGGTAGCTAGTGCTTAAAAGGCCCTAACTCCCCAAAGGCTTTCAGGGGAAGGTTTTTAAAGACATGGTGAGGGAGGGGCATTGTGGGGCATGTGATCAGCTCATGGACATTTTTCTGATTGGTTGGTGGTGAGGTAATTAGTAGTCAACAACATCAACCGTCTGGTTCCAATTAGTCTAAGGTCTATGTGCTTGTGGGCAGCATACAGTTAACTTTTTCCACCTGCTGGGGTTTCAGTATCTGCAAAACAGCTCAGAGGACATGGCTCAGAATATTATCTATAGCCCTTGAGGAGGAACTAGAGGTCCTTGACTTTATTATTATTTTGTCTTGCTTGACTGTTTTCCTTTCTTTCTGCATTTTCTCACTTCTCTGATTACATTTACTCTGGAAGTTGGGGAAAGTCTAGGAGGCTAAAGTTTTTCTACAGAAAAAAGGCAGGCGGAGGACATGGGGGTGGGGGTCTGTCCCGGGAAGGCCCCATAGGGTTCTGCTTGGTTACAAAAGCACAACCAGCTCCATAAGATCACCAGGCAAAATTTAACACAACCATTTCTTGGGACAACAATTCTTGATCAGAGCCACAGGAAGAGAACAATAAGATGACCCCTTCTGCCCAGGCAGAGTGTGCCAGTTATTATGTAATTGTCTCTCAACTTCAAACACATCATTCTATACTCTACTTGGTGATGCTGGGTTTCTACAAATCATTCTACCCCTTTGCCAACTATTCTGCCATTAGGCTCTGCCAGTGGAGGGTGACAGCAAGGTTGAAGGAATAAAAATGAACTTGTTCCTTTCTGTTCCAGTTTTGCTTCCTGTTCTTGAGAATCACACCAATGATGCTCCTTCACCCTGGCAACAGCACTCTGGCAGCAGCATTCATTTCTATCATTTCTATAGTGGAGGTTGAATCCAGCTTGCAGATTTCCAGCACTCTCAGAATCAGCATCATTTTCCGTCTCAGAGGTATCAGCACAGCCAGATATGTCCTCCCCTCAGAGGTCTGAGTCCCAGCCTCTTTCCTAACTGGGTACTAAGAATGTTTGGTGGGCCCAGACTTCTTGCATTTGCATGCATGGGATTGAAATTCAGGTCATTTCGTTTGAATGTTAAGGATAAGGATGTCACAAGAAGGCTGGGGGACTTGGGGACATTCAGTTTACATGTTAATGACTCACAAAACTGTATCTATATGCCAGACATCTTTCCTGGGTTTAAACAGAGGGCCTATATGTGCCTCAAACTCAGAATGTCTACAATTAAATCATTGTCTTCCCCCTTAACTCAGTGAATGTTGACACCATCTACCACTTCCCAGAAAGAATCACTTTTTACCTTCACAGACAGTCTCCAAGTAATGTCAGTTTTACTTCCTAAATGTCTCCTAATCTCCATCTCTACTTCACAGCCCTAGTTCAGGTCCACTGATCTCACTGCATTACTGTAAAACCCTCCTATTGTCTCTTTGCTTTCAACTCTTTCCATTCTAATCTGTCTAGAGTGTGTACGGCTTTTAAAAGATCTAAAAAGATAATAAAAACTTATCATTTCTGGGACATAATCCCAGATCTGTCCAGGGACTCTGAAAGACTCTCTTATGACTCCAAGTCATTTAAGATTTTTTTTTTAAATCACTGGCTCTGAGCAACGTGATCATTTGTCTTGTGTTGTTTACTACATGTTTCTTGTACCTATTGTTCATTGAGCTTGGATCTGTGGGTTTAGAGTTTTCATAGTTTGAAAATTTCAGGGCCATCGTTTCCTCCAATATTTCTTCTGTGCCCACATTCAGGGACTCCAATAACAGGTATATCGGGCTGCTTGAAATCGTCCCACAGCACACTGATTCACCCTTTTTGCATTCTCTTTTCTACTCGAGTTTCACTTTTTATACCTTCTAGTGTTATGTTTTGAATTCACTAGTCTTTTCTTTTGTCATATCTAATCAATCATTAATTCCAGTGTATTTTTCATCTCAGTCATTATTGTTTTCCTCTCTAGAAGTTCTATTTTTATTATATTTTTATATTTTCCATGTCTCTGCTTAACATTTTGAGCATGTATAATACAGTTATAACAACTGTTTAAATGTCCTTATCTTCTAATTCTAAGGTCTATGTCAATTCTGAGTCAGTTTCACTTAATTGATTATTCTCCTCATTATGGATCATGTTTTCCTACTCCTTTGCCTGTTAATCTTTGTTTAGATGCCAGACATTGTAAAATTTACCTTGTTGGATGCTTAATATATTTGTATTCCCAGTTCTCATTCTTTTGACTACCCAGCATCTGTACTTTCTATTGAAGCAGAGCTTGTATCCCATCATAGAAACTGAAAACGCCAGACCCATTTTTTTTCCAGCA
This sequence comes from Balaenoptera physalus, assembly GCF_965194825.1. NCBI lineage: Eukaryota > Metazoa > Chordata > Mammalia > Artiodactyla > Balaenopteridae > Balaenoptera > Balaenoptera physalus. Next base: position 12,052,548 of record NC_138891.1, on the reverse strand, counting down.
TCCTTGCAGTGAGGATGAAAGCCCATGACCTAGCCATGACCGTGACCAATACCAATACTTGTTCTACACTTTAAACAAGAAACAGGTGCAGGGAAGAAGCAGAGATCACCCTAAGTTCATTCTAGTGACAGGAAGCAGCAGCAGCAGTAAGAGCAGCTACATCCATTCTTTAGAGGCAACATTCCTAGTGACCATAGTAACAATGACCTAGCAGATGGCCATCTGGTACCCAGGAGCATAGCAGTGGGGTTTTCACTAGACCTGTTCTGTAGTGAGATTTTGGGCTTTTTTTCCAGCTGTGTAGTCTGCCAGCCTGGTTGTCCAGTTTTTCTAGAGATGCTGCATGCCATCCAATATTCTTTAACATTTTTTATTATTGTGTGGACAAAGAATGTCTTTTTTGCAACATGTCTGATTTTCTTTAATTAACAGTAATCTTTTGATGTTCTGACTACCTGGGTTTTTTTTTTTGCAAAAACCCCTATATAACCTGGCTCCTCCCTTACCTCTTTGGACCAGTCCCTCAGAGCGATCTGAGAGGCTGCTTCCTGGGATTAAGTCCTCAGCAAGTCTGCCAAATAAAACATAATTCTCAACTTTTAGGTTATGCATTTTTTTCAGTCGACAATTGAAGTATATGTATGTGTGTGTGTGATGTGTATAGTTATATATTTATGTTTATATATGTATATGTATATATATATATCTCTCACATAATTGATGATTTTTCACAAACTGAATTTTCATGAACCAAACACATGTTTATAACCAATGCTCAAATGAAGAAACAGAATATTACCAACATCCTAGAAGCTTCCTTATTTCCCCTCCAGTCATTACCCTCTGCCATCCAAGGATAACCATAATCATGACTCCTAATATCAAAGATTAGTTGTGCCTGTTTTTTTAACTTTATACAAATTGAATCATACCACATATTCTTTTGTGTATGTCCACCATTATATTTATGAGATTCATTCTTATTGTTTTATGTAGTTGTGGCTTGTTTATTCTTGTTGGAATAGTAAAGCATTCCATTTTATAAGTATACTTTATAAATGCATTTATACATTTGTGTTGAGGGTCCTGTGAACTAAAAATGCCACCTGCCGTCTCAGTAAACAAGGGATGTTACAGCTGTCAGCCACTACAGCCTCCCCTGACGGTGAGCCCTGAGGGAATAGCTGAGGTGCATATCAAAGGAATGATTTCAATGAGCCCAGACTCTTGCATCTTTCCATACATAGAAAAGCGCTAAATTTGATGTTCTGACTACCTGGTCTTTGTTGCAAAAACTCTGTATATCCTGGCTCCCCCCTTGCCTCTTCTGAGCAGTCCCTCAGAATGATCTGAGATGCTGTGTCCTGGGCTTAAGTCCTCAGTTTTGTCCACTGAATAAAACATAAGTCTCAACTTTTAGGTTGTGCATTTTTTTTTCAGTCTCCAAGACCACACTCATGTTCAGTGATTTGCTAGAGAGACTCACAGAACTCAGAAAAGTAACGTTATATTCCAGTTAAGGTTTATTACAGTTAAAGGATACAGATTGAAATCAGCAAAAGGAAAAGGTACATAGGGCTGAGTCCAGAGAAAAACAGGCACAAGCTTCTAGGTGTCCTCTTCCAGTGCAGTCGCTTGGATAGAACTTAATTTTTCCAGCAAGTATGGGTGACAACAGGTGCAAAGTGTTGCCAATCAGGGAAGCTCTTTCAAGCCTTGATGTCCAGGTTTTTGGGGTTTCTTTGGAGATCAGTCACTATAAGCATGCGGTGCCCACATGACAGACCTCAGCTACTCAGTCTCACGGTCATCATACATCATGACCTAAAGGCTCAGGCATACAGAAACAGGCATTCACATGAGTCACATTATTAGCTTAACCTAACTGGCATAGCCCATGGCTTTAGGCATACAAAGACACACTTTTCAGGAAGGTTATTCCATGGGCTCAGAGAGCTGCTCCTAGGATCCAAGCCAAGGGCTCGTTCTGAAGACTCTGGGAATGTACAGGGTTCGAGTAGGCCAGGCTTGCAGAATTAACCCATTCTGCATACTATTATACTGTTGATGGGCATTTAGGCAGTTTACATTTTTTATTAATATGAATAGTGCTGCTATAAACATTCTGGTACATAGTTTTGGTGAAGATTTGGGTGCATTTATATTGGGTGGTTCCTCAGTAGTGGAAATAATAGGTCATAGGATATGTATTCAGTTTTCATAGACACTGCCAAATCGTATTCCAAAGTGACTATACCAATTTAAGCTCCCACCATCAGTGTATGAAAGTTTTCAATATCTTTCTTTTTTGTGGCGGCGGGCCTGCTGCATGGTTTGCTGGATCTTAGTTCCCCAACCAGGGATTGAACCCGTGCCCCCTGCATTGGGGGCGTGGTGTCTCAACCAATGGATCGCCAGGGAAGCCCCTGGTTATCTATTTTATATATAGTGGTGTGTATATGTTAATCCCAAATTCCTAATTTATCTCCCCCACCCCTTTCTCCTCTGGTAACAAATTTGTTTTCTATGTCTGTGAGTCTATTTCTGTTTTGTAAATAAGTTCATTTTGTATCATTTTTTTAGATTCCTCATATAAGCAATATCATATGATATTTGTCTTTGTCTGACTGACTTCACTTAGTATGATAATCTCTATGTCCCAATATTCTCTCTTTTCTTTTTTTAAAGATTTTTTTTTTGATGTGGACCATTTTTAAAGTCTTTATTGAATTTGTTACAACATTGCTTATGTTTTTTAAATGTTTTTTGGCCCTGAGGAATGTGGGATCTTAGCTCCCTGACCAGGGATTGAACCCGTACCCCCTGCATTGGAAGGTGAAGTCTTAACCACTGTGCCGCCAGGAAAGTCCCCCAATATTCTCTTAATGAATCTGTTTTCTGTTTAAATTAGCCAGAGTCAGTTTCTGTTGTTTACAAATGAGACTTCCTAGTTGATATAATCCCATCTTACATTTTTTTGCATTTGTGTCCAGCTTGGCCTTCTGCATTTCTTTTCGTTTTGACAGATGCTTGCTGAGTATCTACACTGTGTGCTAGGAACGCAGACCCTGATCTTTGCCTGTGTAAGTCAGTTTGGCTGGACTCCAGGTCCTCTGACTGCAACTTTGTCCTCAGGACTCCTGGTAATTCCACACTTCCTTTTATCCCCTATTGTCTGTACATTCTTTTTCTTGAACCCCTATAGTTCTGGTCCTAGTCCTTCCTGATTGGCATAGAACCAAACTCCCCAAGGCCCAGCTCCAACAGAGGGTTTCCTAGTGTTAAGAGGAAGGGTCTCTCCCTCAGGTCTTAATTAAGTTGCATAGACCAGTGTTAGGCGTTCAACTGTGTCCTCTCCCCAAAAAAGATATGTTGGAGTCCTAACCTCCAGTTCCTCAGAATGTGACCGTATTTGGAGATAGGGTCTTTATAGAGGTAACTGAGTTAAAATGTCACCATTAAGGGCCAGCCCTAATCCAATATAATGAGTGTTCTTATAAAAGGGGAAATCTGGACCAAAGATACAACTGGAGACATGACAATGCAAAGAGACAAGGGGAGAAGATGGCCATATATAAGCCAGGGAGAGAGTCCTGGAAGAGACTCTTCCCTCACAGCCCTCGGGAGGAATCAACTCTGCTGACGCCTTGATTTTGGACTTCCAGCCTCCAGAACTGTGAGACAATAAATTTCTGTTTAAGCCACTCCGTTCGTGCTACTTTGTTATGGCAGCCCTAGCAAACTAACAACCAGGTAGGATGGATCAGCTTTTCTTAATCGTTTTCAGATCACGTGGTGTACAGCAGCGGATCAGAGCATAGTGGCCACCCTTTTGGAAACACTGTTATAGAAACTGAGGTTGGGGACAGAAGAATTTGGGAAGAACAATCCCAAATCTAACTCCAGATTAGCTGGCCATTCATGAGAACTTGAACAAGGCCTGGCTAAACCATGGAGTTCTATGCACCTTGTTCTTTCTGTTTTCACAAATTGATAAGCATGATTCACTTCTCAACAGCCATCTGTGGGAACACATGGACTGCTTCACTTAGTGGCTATTAAGATCTGTTCCACAGTCTGGGGGGCACAATTTGGGAATGTTTTTCTCCCAGGTACTTTTCTTGGGAACTTTTCCAAAACCAGAAGATTAATAAAAGTTTGATAGAAGCAGGTACTGCATGTCTTGAAAACTCCCTGAAACATCCTCATCACCTTTGATCTGGCAGGTTACCTTCAAAGAACTTCAAGCTGATTCCTTGTGAGGAATGGATTTTGCTTGTAAAATATTGTGAAGTTTCAGAATTCCTATTTCTCTTGATGGTCAAACTGTTGATTAAAGAGGGAAAAGCAGGGAGAAAGAAAATGACATAAACAGAAAATACTTTGGGAATGTTAAATGGATTCAGAGACGACGATTTACTGCCCTTCCAGCTAAACTTGGCAATAAAGAATATAGTAAATGTGTCTCATGAGAAACTTCTTTTCTATTTCAAGTCCTTCCTTTGGCTATTTTCACCCTTCAATCTCCACTCCCTTTTTTTTGGCCTTTAGGTCTGGATTTGAATATATTTCAGCAAAGCTGAATAAATGACCCACTTGGTTGAGCCTCAGGGGTCAAATTCTGAATACTTCCTGGAGGTGAACATGGTGACACACCCTCAGGGACTTGTTCTGGTGACATTAAAGAGCATCTTGGTTTGCTGGAGGTCAAGATCCTCTTCCACATCTCTGGTTCACTTCCTCTTGCTTCCAGGGACTAGTGACACTGCTCTGTCCACAGAGGTTATTTTGTTTCTTCCTCTTTTAAAATTGAAATGAAGTTCACATAAGTTAAAACATACATTTTAAAGCATATGTTTCAGTGGGTTTTAGCATGTTCACAACGTTGTGCAGCCATCAGAACTATCTAATTCCCAAACATTCCATCACCCCAAAAGAAACCTTGTACCCATCATCTGTCACCTCCTGATTCCTCCATCCCCTCCAGGCCTTGACAACCACTAATCTACTTTCTTCCTCTGTGGATTTGCCTATTCTGGACATTTTATGTACATGGAATCATACAATAAATGGACACTGTGACTGGCTTCTTTCACTTAGCATGTTTTCAAGGTTCATCCATGTTGTAGAATGTATCAGGATTCCATTCCTTTATAGGCCTGAATAGTATTGCATTGTATGGATAGACCACATTTTATTTATGCATTCATCAGTTGATGGACATTTGAGTTACTTCCAGTTTTTGGCTTTTATGAATAATACTGCTATGAATATTCATGTACAAGTTTTTGTTTGGATATCTTTTCAATTCTCTTGGATATATACCCAAGAGTAGAATTGCTGGATCATATGGTAACGCTATGTTTAACTTTTTAAGGAAATGCCAAATGTTTCCCAGAGCTTTTTTCCAAGAGTAGGATGGTAAGACTGATCTCAGACACACTGTTGTTCAGGGGCAGCTGAACTGTCAGAGAGAAATGCCCACCATAAAGTTGAAGATGCAGGAGTGGTGCCCAGATGAGATGCCAAAGTTGGATATTTCCACTTGGACATAATCCAAATGCAGTGATTGTTAATGTTGCTGGGAGATGAGGTCTCTGAGGGTGATAACAGGTGGAAAGAAGGGAATAAAAGAGACGTATCATAGGCCAAACACTGTCTAGGATTGTGCCTTAGCTGTGCTGCCAATTTAATCACCACAACACAATTAAGTGGTTGCTATCATTAGCCCCATTTTGTAGATGGGGAAACTGAGGCTCACCGAGTTTAAGCATATGAACTGGTTTCCATAGCTTGTATAGGGCAGGGCCAGGACTTAATGCTGGCAAAGCCCATAGATACAACCTGAAAAAAAAATTAAGGGATTAAAGGTAGATTTTAAAAAAGAGAGTACCATTAAGTGTACCAGGATGCTATAAGTAACATACAGTGTTCTAGAATAAAAGAGAGGTTTTTTGTTTGTTCTTTGTTTTAGGAGAAGGTTGTCAAATATGCCAGCTGTTACAAAGAGGTCAATTAAATGCAAAACATATGTGTATAATAATATCCAGTTGTCTCATTTCTGACCCATTCTATTCCATGGGATGTTTCCTATTCAGACTTTAACTAATACAACCTGGGCTATATGCTGCTGGCCTATGTGCATTCCCTCTGCAGAGCACCAAGGACATCACTGAATCTCTATTATAGACAATAAGTGCATTTCAGAAAGGTTAAGGAAATCCATTATTTATAGAGAAAACAGTTTCACAAAAGCTGGAATTTCAAAGCAAAATGAGATTTTCTCACATTAAGCCGTGAATCAAAGTTCGAGTGCATAAGACTAAGTAACTCAGTACTAGAAGGATAAAAAAAATTATATTGCAGTGTTGAAATAAAACCATATTTTATGGAGGGAGACCTTCAAGATGGCAGAAGACTAAGATGTGGAGATCAGCGTCCTCTCCACAAATACATCAGAAATACATCTACACGTGGAACAACTCCTACAGAACACCTACTGAATGCTGGCAGAAGACCTTCCAAAAGGCAAGAAACTCCCCACGTACCTGGGTAAGGCAAAAGAAAAGAGGGAAAGCAGAGACAAAATAATAAGGACGAGGCCTGCACCTCTGGGAGGGAGCCATGAAGGAGGAAAAGTTTCCACACACTAGGAAGCCCCTTCACTGGTGGGGACGGGGGGTGGCGGGGGGGAAGCTTCGGAGGCACGGAGGAGAGTGTAGCAACAGGCGTGCAGAGGGCAAAGCTGAGAGATTCCCGCACAGAGGATCGTCACTTACCAGCCCGAGAGGCTTGTCTGCTCACCCGCTGGGGCGGGCAGGGGCTGGGAGCTGAGGCTCAGGCTTGAGAGATCAGACCCGAGGGAGAGGACTGGGGTTGGCTGCGTGGACACAGCCTGAAGGGGGCTAGTGCACCACAGCTAGCCGGGAGGGAGTCCGGGAAAACTCTGGACATATCGGAGAAGCAAGAGACCATTGTTTCGGGGTGCACGAGGAGAGGGGATTCAGAGCACCACCTAAACGAGCTCCAGAGACGGGTACGAACCGCGGCTATCAGCGTGGACCTCAGAGACGAGCATGAGACGCTAAGGCTGCTGCTGCCGCCACCAAGAAGCCTGTGTGCAAGCACAGGTCACTATCCACACCTCCCTTCCTGGGAGCCTGTGCAGCCCGCCACTGCCAGGGTCCCGTGATCCAGGGACAACTTCCCTGGAAGAACACACGGTGCGCCTCAGGCTGGTGCAACGTCATGCCGTCATGCCGGCCTCTTCCGCCTGAGTGAGCCAGAGCTCCCTAATCAGCTGCTCCTTCAACCCCGTCCTGTCTGAGCGAAAAACAGATGTCCTCAGACGACCTACACGCAGAGGCAGGGCCAAATGCAAAGCTGAACCCCAGGAGCTGTGCGAACAAGGAAGAGAAAGGGAAATCCCTCCCAGCAGCCTAAGGAGCAGCGGATTAAATCTCCACAATCAACGTGATGTACCCTGCGTCTGTGGAATACCTGAATACACAACGAATCATTCCAAAATTCAGGCGGTGGACATTGGGAGCAATGATATATATATATATATATTTTTTTTCTTTTTTCTCTTTTTGTGAGTGTGTATGTGTATGCTTATGTGTGTAATTTTGTTTGTATAGCTTTGCTTTTACCGTTTGTCCTAGGGTTCTCTCTGTCTGTTTTTCAGGGCGGGGGTGGTTTTTAAAATTACTTTTTAATATTTTTTATTTTTAATAATTATATTTATTTTTTATTTTAATAACTTTATTTTATTTTATTCTTTCTTCTTTCTTTCTTTCTTTCTTCCTTTCTTTCTTTCTCCTTTTTGTTCTGAGCTGTGTGGCTGAGAGGGTCTTGGTGTTCCGGCAGGGTGTCAGGCCTGTGACTCTGAGGTGGGAAAGCCGAGTTCAGCACACTGGTCCACCAGAGACCTCCCGGCTCCACATAATATCAAATTATCAAATAGAGAAAGCTCTCCCAGAGATCTCCATCTCAGTGCTAAAACCGAGCTCCACTCAACGACCAGCAAGCTACACTGCTGGACACCCTAGGCCAAACAACTAGCAAGACAGGAACACAACCCCATACATTAGCAGAGAGGCTACCTAAAATCATAATAAGGTCACAGAACCCCAAAACACACCACCGGACGCAGTCCTGCCCACCAGAAGGACAAGATCCAGCCTCATCCACCAGAACACAGGCACTAGTCCCCTCCCCCAGGAAGCCTACACAATGCACTGAACCATCTTTAGCGACTGCGGGCAGACACCAAAAACAACAGGAACTGCGAACCTGCAGCCTGCAAAAAGGAGACCCCAAACACAGTAAGTTAAGCAAAATGAAATGACAGAGAAACACACAGCAGATGAAGGAGGAAGGTAAAAACCCACCAGACCAAACAAATGAAGAGGAAATAGGTAGTCTACCTGAAAAAGAATTCAGAGTAATGATAGTAAAGATGATCCAAAATCTTGGAAATAGAATGGAGAAAATACAAGAAACGTTTAACAAGGACCTAGAAGAACTAAAGAGCAAGCAAACAATGAGGAACAACACAATAATGAAATTAAAAATTCTCTAGAAGGGATCAATAGCAGAATAACTGAGGCAGAAGAATGGATAAGTGACCTGGAAGATAAAAGAGTGGAAATAACTACTACAGAGCAGTATAAAGAAAAAAGAATGGAAAGAATTGAGGAGAGTCTCAGAGACCACTGGGACAACATTAAACACACCAACATTAAAATTCTAGAGGTCCCAGAAGAAGAAGAGAAAAAGAAAGGGACTGAGAAAATATTTGAAGAGATTATAGTTGAAAACTTCCCTAATATTTGAGGAGGTTATAGCTGAAAACTTCCCTAATTTGGGAAAGGAAATAGTCAATCAAGTCCAGGAAGCACGGAGAGTCCCATACAGGATAAATCCAAGGAGAAACACGCCAAGACACATATTAATCAAACTATCAAAAATTAAATACAGACAGCCTCATCCACCAGAGGGCAGACAGCCGAAGCAAGAAGAACTACAATCCTGCAGCCTGTGGAACAAAAACCACATTCACAGAAAGATAGACAAGATGAAAAGGCAGAGGGCTATGTACCAGATGAAGGAACAAGATAAAACCCCAGAAAAACAACTAAATGAAGTGGAGATAGGCAACCTTCCAGAAAAAGAATTCAGAATAATGATAGTGAAGATGATCCAGGACCTCAGAAAAAGAATGGAGGCAAAGATCAAGAAGATCTTTGTTAAGCAAGAAATGTTTAACAAAGACCTAGAAGAATTAAAGAACAAACAGAGATGAACAATACAATAACTGAAATGAAAATGAAAACTACACTAGAATGAATCAATAGCAGAATAACTGAGGCAGAAGAATGGATAAGTGACCTGGAAGACGGAATGGTGGAATTCACTGCTGCAGAACACAATAAAGAAAGAAGAATGAAAAGAAATGAAGATAGCCTAAGAGACCTCTGGGACGACATTAAACACAACAACATTCATATTATAGGGGTTCCAGAAAAAGAAGAGAGAGAGAAAGGACCCAAGAAAATATTTGAAGAGATTATACTAGAAAACTTCCCTAACATGGGAAAGGAAATATCCACCCAAGTCCAGGAAGTGCAGAGAGTCCCATACAGGATAAACCCAAGGAGAAACACGCCAAGACACATAGTAATCAAATTGGCAAAAATTAAAGACAAAGAAAAATTGAAAGCAGCAAGGGAAAAACGACAAATAACATACAAGGGAACTCCCATATGGTTAACAGATGATTTCTCGGCAGAAACCCTACAAGCCAGAAGGGAGTGCCATGATACACTTAAAGTGATGAAAGGGAAGAACCTACAACCAAGATTACTCTATCTGGCAGGGATCTCATTCAGATTCGATGTAGAAATCAAAAGCTTTACAAACAAGCAAAAGCTAAGAGAATTTAGCACCACCAAACCAGCTCTACAACAAATGCTCAAGGAACTTCTCTAAGTGGGAAACACAAGAGAAGAAAAGGACCTACAAAAACAAACCCAAAACAATTAAGAAAATGGTGATAGGAACATACCTACTGATAATTACCTTCAACGTGAATGGATTAAATGCTCCAACCAAAAGACACAGGCTCGTTGAATGGATACAAAAACAAGACCCATATATATGCTGTCTACAAGGGACCCACTTCAGATCTAGGAACACATATAGACTGAAAGTGAGGGGATGGTAAAAGATATTCCATGCAAATGGAAATCAAAAGAAAGCTGGAGCAGCAATACTCATATCAGATAAAATAGACTTTAAAATAAAGAATGTTACAAGAGACAAGGAAGGACACTACATAATGATCAAGGGATCAATCCAAGAAGAAGATACAACAATTATAAATATATATGCACCCAACACAGGAGCACCTCAATACATAAGGCAACTGCTAACAGCTATAAAAGAGGAAATCGACAGTAACACAATAATAGTGGGGGACTTTAACACCTCACTTACACTAATGGACAGATCATCAAAACAAAAAATTAATAAGGAAACACAAGCTTTAAATGACAAAATAGACCAGATAGATTTAATTGATATTTATAGGACATTCCATCCAAAAACAGCAGATTACACTGTCTTTTCAAGTGCGCTCGGAACATTCTCCAAGATAGATCACATCTTGGGTCACAAATCAAGCCTCAGTAAATTTAAGAAAATTGAAATCATATCAAGCATCTTTTCTGACCACAACGCTATGAGATTAGAAATGAATTAGAGGGAAAAAAACGTAAAAAACACAAACACATGGAGGCTAAACAATATGTTACTAAATAACCAAGATATCACTGAAGAAATCAAAGAGGAAATCAAAAAATACCGAGAGACAAATGACAATGAAAACACCACAATCCAAAACCTATGGGAGGCAGCAAAAGCAGTTCTAGGAGGGAAGTTTATAGCTATAGCTCAAAAAACAAGAAAAATCTCACATAAACAATCTAACCTTACACCTACAGGAACTAGAGAAAGAAGAACAAACAAACCCCAAAGTTAGCAGAAGGAAATAAATCATAAAGATCAGAGTAGAAACAAAGAAAACAAGAGCAAAGATCAATAAAACTAAAAGCTGGTTCTTTGAGAAGATAAACAAAATTGATAAGCCATTAGCCAGACTCATCAAGAAAAAGAGGGAGAGGACTCAAATCAATAAAATCAGAAATGAAAAAGGAGAAGTTACAACAGACACCGCAGAAATACAAAGCATCCTAAGAGACTACTACAAGCAACTCTATGCCAATAAAATGGACAACCTGGAAGAAATGGACAAATTCTTAGAAAGGTATAACCTTCCAAGACTGAACCAGGAAGAAACAGAAAATATGAACAGACCAATCACAAGCAATCAAATTGAAACTGTGATTAAAAATCTTCCAACAAACAAAAGTCCAGGACCAGATGGCTTCACAGGTGAATTCTATCAAACATTTAGAGAAGGGCTAACACCCATCCTTCTCAAACTCTTCCAACAAATTGCAGAGGAAGGAACACTCCCAAACTAATTCTATGAGGCCACCATCACCCTGATACCAAAACCAGACAAAGACACTACAAAGAAAGAAAATTACAGACCAATATCACTGATGAATATAGATGCAAAAATCCTCAACAAAATATTAGCAAACAGAATCCAACAACACATTAAAAGGATCATACACCACGATCAAGTGAGATTTATCCCAGGGATGCAAGGATTCTTCAATATACACAAATCAATCAATGTGATACACCATATTAACAAATTGAAGAATAAAAACCATAGGATCATCTCAATAGATGCAGAAAAAGCTTTTGACAAAATTCAACACCAATTTATGATAAAAACTCTCCAGAAAGTGGGCATAGAGGGAACCTACCTCAACATAATAAAGGCCATATATGACAAACCCACAGCAAACATCATTCTCAATGGGGAAAAACTGAAAGCATTTCCTCTAAGATCAGGAACGAGACAAGGAAGTCCACTCTCACCACTATTATTCAACATAGTTTTGGAAGTCCTAGCCACAGCTATCAGAGAAGAAAAAGAATTAAAAGGAATACAAATTGGAAAAGAAGAAGTAAAACTGTCACTGTTCACAGATGACATGACACTATACCTAGAGAATCCTAAAAATGCCACCAGAAAACTGCTAGAGCTACTCAATGAATTTGGTAAAGTTGCAGGATAGAAAATTAATGCACAGACATCTCTTGCATTCCTATACACTAATGATGAAAAATCTGAAAGAGAAATTAAAGAAACACTCCCATTTACTGGTGCAACAAAAAGAATAAAATACCTAGGAATAAACCTACCTAAGGAGACAAAAGACCTGTATGCAGAAAACTATAAGACACTGATGAAAGAAATTAGAGATAATACAAACAGATGGAGAGATATACCATGTTCTTGGATTGGAAGAATCAATATTGTGAAAATGACTAAAATACCCAAAGCAACCTACAGATTCAATGCAATCCCTATCAAATTACTAATGGCATTTTTTACGGAACTAGAACAAAAAAATGTTAAAATTTGTATGGAAACATGAAATACCCTGAATAGCCAAAGCTGGCTTGAGGGGAAAAAAATGGAGCTGGAGGAATCAGACTCCCTGACTTCAGACTATACTATAAAGTTACAGTAATCAAGACAATATGGTACTGGCACAAAAACAGAAACATAGATCAATGGAACAAGATAGAAAGCCCAGAGATAAACCCACACACCTATGGTCAACTAATCTATGACAAAGGAGGCAAGGATATACAATGGAGAAAAGACAGTCTCTTCAATAAGTGGTGCTGGGAAAACTGGACAGCTACATGTAAAAGAATGAAATTAGAACACTCCCTTACACCATACACAAAAATAAACTCAAAATGGATTCGAGACCTAAATGTAAGACCAGACACTATAAAACTCTTAGAGGAAAACATAGGAAGAACACTCTTTGATATAAATCACAGCAAGATTTTTTTGATCCACCTCCTAGAGTAATGGAAATAAAAACAAGAATAAACAAATGGGACCTAATGAAACTTCAAAGCTTTTGCACAGCAAAGGAAACCATAAACAAGACGAAAAGACAACCCTCAGAATGGGAGAAAATATTTGCAAACGAATCAACGGAGAAAGGATTAATCTCCAAAATATATAAACAACTGATGCAGCTCAATATTAAAGAAACGAACAACCCAATCAAAAAATGGGCAGAAGACCTAAATAGACATTTCTCCAAAGAAGACATACACATGAATCATGAAAAGCTGCTCAACACCACTAATTAGTAGAGAAATGCAAATCAAAACTACAATGAGGTATCACCTCACACCAGTTAGAATGGGCATCATCAGAAAATCTACAAACAGCAAATGCTGGCAACGGTGTGGAGAAAAGGGAACACTGTTGCACTGTTGGTGGGAATGCAAATTGATACAGCCACTATGGAGAACAGTACGGAGGTTCCTTAAAAAACTAAATATAGAATTACCATATGATCCAGCAATCCCACTACTGGGCGTATACCCAGAGAAAACCATAATTCAAAAAGACACATGCACCCCGATGTTCATTGCAGCACTATTTACAATAGCCAGGTCATGGAAGCATCGTAAATGCCCATCAACAGACGAATGGATAAAGAAGAAGTGGTACATATATACAATGGAATATTACTCAGCCAAAAAAGGAACGAAATTGAGTCATTTGTTGAGACATGGATGGATCTAGAGACTGTCATACGGAGTGAAGTAAGTCAGAAAGGGAAAAACAAATATCGTATATTAACTCATGTATGTGGAACCTAGAAAAATGGTACAGATGAACCAGTTTGCAGGGCAGAAGTTGAGACATAGATGTAGAGAACAAACGTATGGACACCAAGGGGGGAAAGCCATGGGGGGCTGGGGATGGTGTTGTGATGAATTGGGTGATTGAGATTGACATGTGTACACTGATGTGTATAAAATTGATGACTAATAAGTACCTGCTGTATAAAAAATAAATAAAATTAAATTAAAAGATTTTTTAAAAATTAAATACAAAGAAAAAATATTAAAAGCTGCAGGGAGAAACAACAAATAACATACAAGGGAATCCCCATAAGGTTAACAGCTGATATTTCAGCAGAAACTCTGCAAGCCAGAAGGGAGTGGCACGACATATTTAAAGTGATGAAAAGGAGAAACCTATAACCAAGATTACTCTACCCAGCAAGGAGCTCATTCAGATTCAACAGAGAAATTAAAAGCTTTACAGACAAGCAAAAGCTAAGAGAATTCAGCACCACCAAACCAGCTCTACAACAGATGCTAAAGGAACTTCTCTAGGCAGGAAACACAAAAGAAGGAAAAGACCTACAATAACAAACCCAGAACAATTAAGAAAATGGTAATAGGAACATACATATCGATAATTACCTTAAATGTAAACGGATTAAATGCTCCAACCAAAAGACATAAACTGGATGAATGGATACAAAAACAAGACCCATATATATGCTGTCTACAAGAGACCCACTTTTGACCTAGGAACAAACATAGACTGAAAGTGAGGGCATGGAAAAAGATATCTCATGCAAATGGAAATCAAAAGAAAGCTGGAGTAGCAATTCTTATATCAGACAAAATAGACTTTAAAATAAAGACTATTACAAGAGACAAAGAAGGACACTACATAATGATCAAGGGATCAATCCAAGAAGAAGATATAACAGTTGTAAATATTTATGCACCCAACATAGGAGCACCTCAATACATAAGGCAAATGCTAACAGCCATAAAAGGGGAAATCGACAGTAACATAATCATAGTAGGGGACTTTAACACCCCACTTTCACCAATGGACAGATCATCCAAAATCAAAATAAATAAGGAAACACAAGCTTTAAATGATACATTAAACAAGGTGGACTTAATTGATATTTATAGGACATTCCATCCAAAAACAAGAGAATACACTTTCTTCTCAAGTGCTCATGGAACATTCTCCAGGATAGATCATATCTTGGGTCACAAATCAGCCTTGGTAAATTTAAGAAAATTGAAATCTTGTGAAGTAACTTTTCCGACAACAACGCTATGAGACTAGATATCAATTACAGGAAAAAATCTGTAAAAAATATAAACACATGGAGGCTAAACAATACACACTTAATAACCAAGAGATCAATGAAGAAATCAAAGAGGAAATCAAAAAATACCTAGAAACAAATGACAATGAAAACATGACGACCCAAAACCTATGGGATGCAGCAAAAGCAGTTCTAAGAGGAAGTTTATAGCAATACAATCCCACCTCAAGAAACAAGAAACATCTCAAATAAACAACATAACGTTACACCTAAAGCAATTAGAGAAAGAAGAACCAAAAAACCCCAAAGTTAGCAGAAGGAAAGAAATCATAAAGAACAGATCAGAAATAAATGAAAAAGAAAAGAAGGAAATGATCACAAAGATCAATAAAACTAAAAACTTTTTTTCTCATCAAGAAAAAAAAGAAGACTCAAATCAATAGAATTAGAAATGAAAAAGGAGAAGTAACAACTGACACTGCAGAAATACAAAGGATCATGAGAGTTTACTACAAACAACTATATGCCAATAAAATGGACAATTTGGAAGAAATGGAAAAATTCTTAGAAAAGCACAACCTTCCAGGACTGAGCCAGGAAGAAATAGAAAATATAAACAGACCAATCACAAGCACTGAAATTGAGACTGTGATTAAAAATCTTCCAACAAACAAAAGTCTAGGAGCAGATAGCTTCACAGGCGAATTCCATCAAACATTTAGAGAAGAGCTAACACCTATCCTTCTCAAACTCTTCCAAAATAGAGCAGAGGGAGGAACACTCCCAAACTCATTCTACGAGACCACCATCGCCATGCTACTAAAACCAGACAAAAATGTCACAAAGGGGCTTCCCTGGTGGTGCAGTGGTTGAGAATCTGCCTGCTAATGCAGGGGACACGGGTTCGAGCCCTGGTCTGGGAAGATCCCACATGCCGCGGAGCAACTAGGCCCATGAGCCACAGCTACTGAGCCTGTGCGTCTGGAGCCTGTGCTCCGCAAGCAGAGAGGCCGTGATAGTGAGAGGCCCGTGCACGGCGATGAAGAGTGGCCCCCGCTTGCCGCAACTAGAGGAAGCCCTGGCACAGAAATGAAGACCCAACACAGTCAAAAAATAAATAAATCAATAAATAATAATTAAAGGTGCTAATAATTAAAAAAAAAAAGTCACAAAGAATGAAAACTACAGGCTGATATCACTGATGAACATAGATGCAAAAATCCTCAACCAAATACCAGCATACAGAATCCAACAGCACATTAAAAGGATCATACACCATGATCAAGTAGGGTTTATCCCAGGAATGCAAGGATTCTTCAGTATACGCAAATCAAACAATGTGATATGCCATATTAACAAATTGAAGGAGAAAAACCATATGATCATCTCAATAGATGCAGAAAAAGCATTCGACAAAATTCAACACCCATATATGCTAAAAACCCTCCAGAAAGTAGGCATAGAGTGAACTTAGCTCCACATAATAAAGGTCGTATATAACAAACCCACAGCCAACATTGTCCCCAATGGTGAAAAACTGAAACCATTTCCACTAAGATCAGGAACAAGACAAGGTTGCCCACTCTCACCACTATTATTCAACATAGTTTTGGAAGTTTTAGCCACAGCAATCAGAGAAGAAAAATAAATAAATGGAATTCAAACTGGAAAAGAAGAAGTAAAGCTGTCACTGTTTGCAGATGACATGATACAATACATAGAGAATCCTAAAGATGCTACAAGAGAACTACTAGAGCTAATCAATGAATTTGGTAAAGTAGCAGGATACAAAATTAATGCACAGAAATCTCTTGCATTTCTATACACTAATCATGAAAAATCTGAAATAGAAATTAAGGAAACACTCTCCTTTACCATTGCAACAAAAAGAATAAAATATCTAGGAATAAACCTACCTAAGGAAACAAAAGACCTGTATGCAGAAAACTATAAGACACTGATGAAAGAAATTAGAGATGATATAAAGAGATGGAGAGATATACCATGTTCTTGGATTGGAAGAATCAACATTGTGAAAATGACTATACCATCCAAAGCAATCTACAGATTCGATGTAATCCCTATCAAACTACCAATGGCAGTTTCCACAGAACTAGAACAAAACATTTCACAATTTGTACGGAAACACAAAAGACCCTGAATAGCCAAAGCAATCTTGAGAAAGAAATACGGAGCTGGAGGAATCAGGCTCCTGGACTTCAGAGTATACTACAAAGCTACAGTAATCAAGACAGTATGGTACTGGCACAAAAACAGAAATATAGATCAGTGGAACAGGATAGAAAGCCCATAGATAAACCCACACACATATGGTCACCTTATCTTTGATAAAGGAGGCAAGAATATATAGTGGAGAAAAGACAGCCTCTTCAATAAGTGGTGCTGGGAAAACTGGACAGCTACATGTAAAAGAATGAAATTAGAACACTCCCTAACACCATACGCAAAAATAAACTCAAAATGAATTAAAGACCTAAATGTAAGGCCAGACAGTATCAAACTCTTAGAGGAAAACATAGGCAGAACACTCTATGACATAAATCACAGCAAGATCCTTTTTGGTCCACCTCCTAGAGAAATGGAAATAAAAACAAAAATAAACAAATGGGACCCAATAAAACTTAAAAGCTTTTGCACAGCAAAGGAAACCATAAACAAGACAAAAAGACAACCCTCAGAATGGGCAAAAATATTTGCAAATGAAGCAACTGACTAAGGATTAATCTCCAAAATTTACAAGCAGCTCACACAGCTGAAAATCAAAAAAACAAACAACCCAATCCAAAAATGAGCAGAAGACCTAAATAGACATTTCTCCACAGAAGATATACAGATTGCCAAGAAACCCATGAAAGGATGCTCAACATCACTAATCATTAGAGAAATGCAAATGAAAACTACAGTGAGGTATCACTTCACACCAGTCAGAATGGCCATCATCA
This sequence comes from Balaenoptera physalus, assembly GCF_965194825.1. Classification (NCBI taxonomy): domain Eukaryota; kingdom Metazoa; phylum Chordata; class Mammalia; order Artiodactyla; family Balaenopteridae; genus Balaenoptera; species Balaenoptera physalus. Next base: position 12,034,481 of record NC_138891.1, on the reverse strand, counting down.
AAAAATCTGCAAACAATAAATGCTGGAGAGGATGAGGAGAAAAGGGAACCCTCTTGCACTGTTGGTGGGAATGTAAATTGATACAGCCACTATGGAGAACAGTATGGAGGTTCCTTAAAAACCTAAAAATAGAACTACCATACGACCCAGCATTCCCACTACTGAGCATATACCCTGAGAAAACCATAATTCAAAAAGAGCCATGTACCACAATGTTCCTTGCAGCTCTATTTACAATAGCCAGGACATGGAATTAACCTAAGTGTATATCAACAGATGAATGGATAAAGAAGATGTGCCACCTATATACAATGGAATATTACTCAGCCACAAAAAGAAATGAAATTTAGTTATTTGTAATGAGGTGGATGGACCTAGAGTCTGTCATACAGAGTGAAGTATGTCAGAAAGAGAAAAACAAATACTGTATGCTAACATATATAAACGGAATCTAAAAAAAAAAAAATTATGAAGAACCTAGGGGCAGGACAGGAATAAAGATGCAGATGTAGAGAAAGGACTTGAGGACACAGGGAGGGGGAAGTGTAAGGTGGGACAAAGTGAGTGACTAGCATTGACTTATATATACTACCAAATGTAAAATAGATAGCTAGTGGGAAGCAGCCACATAGCACAGGGAGATCAGCTCAGTGCTTTATGACCACCTAGAGTGGTGGGATAGAGAGGGTGGGAGGGAGACACAAGAGACAGGAGATATGGGGATATATGTATATGTATAGCTGATTCACTTTGTTACAAAGCAGAAGGTAACACACTGTTGAAAAGCAATTATACTCCAGTAAAGATTAAAAAAACAAAGTTAAAAAAAAAACAAACAAAACCATATTTTATGGGCAATGAGGCGGTACTGTAACCTTTCCTCAGTATTATTTACCTTCAGCTTTTTTTTTTTTATTCTTCAGATGGTGATGAGTGGACCTGAGATTAAAGTACCATTATTTCAGAGCACTGAAGCAAAGCCATGTAATGATGACTTCAGAAATCTCTGGCAGTTTCAGCCAGCAATCTCTTTTTCATTAGCAATCTCAGTATTGTTGGGACTAGAATCTTTCCCTACTTCAGATTGTTGGTTTGCTTGACATTTGAGAATGTTTTCAAGGATAAAACAAGGTTGGAGCTGGATCCATGTAAAGCCAGTCATGAAGCCCTTCTATGGAAAATTTCCATGAAAAGATCAGAAACAAATGTTTTTTGAAGAAAATTACAGTAAAAATAAAATGAAGTTGATGCCATAGTAAGTCTATATTACTCACAAGCCAATGGATGAATTGATTCTAGTAGTTGTTTGATTGTTTTGCTTTCTGCTCAGATAAAAACAGCTTCTTTAATTTTTTATTGAAGCATAGTTGCTTTACAATGTTGTTAATTTCTGCTGCACAGCAAAGTGATTCAGTTATACATATATATTCACTCTTTTTTAAAATATTATTTTCCATTTTGGTTTATCACAGCATATTGAATATAGTCCCCTGTGCTATACAGTAGGACCTTGTTGTTTATCCATTCTATATATAATTGTTTGCATTTGCTAACCCCAAACTCCCAATCCTTCCTCTCCCCACCCATCCTCCCCCTTGCCAACCACAAGTCTGTTCTCTATGTCTGTGAGTCTAAAACAGCTTAGTTTTTATAGAAAGGATTCTGCTACATAAACACTTTCAAGTGCAGGGATGAAGGAAGCCTCTTTGGTCCTTCTCTGAGATGACCTAGTACCTGCTGAGATGCACTCCAGAGGATGGCTTGGTTGCTGCTGCTACTGAAATTGCAGGTATTGGTGCCTAAGAAAGTGGATCCTTTGCAAGTTGAACTGTGGGAATACAGACCACAAAAGTATGAGAGAGCATTGGAGAAGGACAGTCATTGCTGCTTAGGGTCCATGGCAATCAGATATCCCTACTTAACTCTTGAGAGGAATATACATCCTTTCAGAAGATCTCAATATTTAGTAGGTGAGAATTTACTGTGCAGAAAGACTCTAAGGTGGCCCTCCACGATTTAGGTCTCCTGGAGTTCACAACCTTGTATAATCCTCTTCCCTTGAGTGAAAACGAGACCTGGGATTTGCTTCTAACCAATATGGTAAAAGTAATGAGATGTCACTCTCATGATTATGTTATGTTGGATAAGCCTCCGTCTTGCAAACAGATTTGCTCTAGAGATGTTCCTTCCTAGCTTGATGAAGTAAATAGCTATGTTGGAAAACCCACATGACAAAGATCTGCAGGTAACAGCTTCTAGGAGTTGAGGGCATCCTCCAGTCAATAGCCAGCAAGAAACTGGGACCATCTTCCTTAACAACCACAAGTAAATTAATTCTGCCAACATCTGATTGGAAGTGGATTCTTCCCCACTTGAGCTTCCAGATGAGATCACAGCCTCACCCAACACCTTGAGTGCAGCCTTGTGAGACCCTGAGCAGAGGACGCAGTTAAGCTGTGCCTGGACTCCTGACCTACAGAAACTATGAGATAAGAAATGTGTACTTTTTTAAGTCACTGGGTTTGTGGCAATTTGTCATGCAACAACAGAAAATTAATACATTCACATATTTTACCTATTGATCCATAAGCTTAATTGTAAGTTTAATAAACAATTCTATTCTTAGATAACAGCACTTAATGAGACCCATTACTTCTTTGAGTAGACACCATAGCATTTCATAATCAATAAGCAGATTCTGTCAAAGTGTTTTTTTTTTCCCTATAATTTGTTAGTGACCATGAAAAGGCTAAAGTAATGGGACATTGCTCTGTTCTAAATATGAAAGAGATGTTTGTATCAAACTGAACTAAAGGGGGATGCTGTAGGAAAAGAGAACAAGTTCATTGATGTCTTCCCATTTGTGGCCATTTCCTAATGTTAATTGCACCTATGTTGATTACTGCTTGTTGGTTATTCAAATTTATTCTTTCTATTTGGCTAGCTATAGGTGGGTTCCAGCTGTTACCCAAAGGGGATTTAGGGAGGAAAAAAGGTCTAGAACCAAGTTTAGGTGAACAACGGTAAAAGCTGTTAATGTCCCGTCATCCTGCAGAAAACAGAAACCATGAATTTGGGCAGCAGAGATAATCTGGTTAATACAGGAATTCTCAGAGGCACCTGTGTTCACTCTTCATCTCTTCTGCAGTCATCTTTTTCTTCAGGGCTGTCTGTCTTCCTTGTCACTGGTTCTTTTTGGTCTGTGATCTATTTAATCTCTTCTCTAAGGTTTCATTAGAGTTTTGACATTGCCATTTGATATTTTGAACATTTTGACATCTCTTCAACCTTTTAAACATTTGATTAAGTAAATAATTCTTCAGAATTATACAAGCATATACAATTCTTTGAGTAATCATTGAGTAACTGCACATTCAGATTAGTAGAACATTCTTATAAACATTGCATTAAGTTCAAAATAGAAGACATATTTTGACATATAACTCACAGAAAGTTCAGAACTAATTTTTTAAAGATTAAGTAGAGAAATGTGCAGGAACCAATTTATTTCACATCTGTCACCTGCCAGTGCCTACAGTTATTAATGACCTAGTGTGATTTTCATTGCATTTGCATGCCTGTGCATGTACTGACCAGAATGTGAAACCACTCCAGCTAAACTTTGGGAGAAATCATGCCTGGCACTTCAGACAGAGAAGTCACCAGCTTAGGGAGAGAATCAACCATGATTTTTAGTCTTTTATAAAGATATTTACTGGGGGAGTTCCCTGGTGGTCAAGTGGTTAAGATTTGGCACTTTCACTTCCATGGCCCAGGTTCAGTCCCTGGTCAGGGAACTGAGATCCCACAAGCCACGAGTCATGGCCAAAAAAAAAAAAAAAAAAAAAAATCTACTGCCTGCCACCATAGGTGAGCTGATATGACCTAGGCCACCTAGACCACACCCCTTACCATGAGCACTTCTTGGCATTCAAGAAGACTCAAGATGGATATCTGCTCTCCTCTGCATTAGAAGGGCTAATGAGGCCTCAGCTATGACACTCAGGAAAGGGAATCATGGTACTGTATTATCAATGGGAAAATCAATCTGCAATCAGCCCCCCATGTGTCAGCTTCTGGGACCACTGTGAGAACTCCCTGCAGCCCTTGCATCTAGTCCAGAATCTTCTTTATAGTTCATGACAATGACACTGCTCAGCTCTAACTTCACAAATAAATATGTTTTAGCCAGAATTTCCTGTATTAACCAGATAGTCTCTGCTGCCCAAATTTAGGTACTTTACCTTCTGCAGGAGAATGGAACACCAACAACTTCGAGGATTCCTCACCCAAACTTGATTCCAAGATTTTTTCCTTCCTAAATCCTCTTTGGGTGAGAGCTGGAGTCCAGCTGTTGTTTTGGTGCATGTCATCTCCACAACCAGCCAGTTCCTTATCCCATCTCCACCTCTATTCTTAGCCCTCCTTCAGCCCCAAGGATCTTTCTCTCCTCTGGATGGTCACCTTTGCCCTTCCATGATGACTGCCTAGCTGGCTCCCTTCATCAGAGGGAAATTTGACCACAGAGCACATAGTGGCTAATGCTCCATCCTCCTACCTGTACAGAGTCAGGCGACAGCCAAATCCTTTCCTTTTCCTACAAAGACGGAAATGATATTAGAGTTCAGCACCTGGGTTATTATTTCATAAAGAGTTCAGTGCTTCAGCACAATTGTCTGATCTTTATCATCACAATTCAATTTTCAGGATGCAGTGGAGAGAGAAAATATGTTCAAGTCATCTTCCTCCTTGTATGGGAACATCCGAAAAGAGCCTCCTTTTTCCAATTCCCAGAAGAGAACAGCAGCCCCAAAAGCTACTGCATGCCATCAGAAACATCAAGATCAGTCCCTTCAGTTTTGAGACTTGACGGCTTTGTACTTTTTCAGTCACAGAGAGCTGACCTGACTTTTCTTCTTCTGACAGCTTTCTGCGGGGCCCTGCAGAATAGCTTTGGCTTTGATTACCCAGTGATTTACAGCTCTTCTCCTATGTTGTTTTCCCAGGGTTTAGGGATCTTCCCTCTTACCCTGTTGCCTCAAAGCAATTTTCCTTATCATCTTCCAGAAGTCCAAGACCCATCCTTTTTATGTCCTTCTGAGTCTCCTGAATAATGATTGTCTGTTTTCTTTCTCTTTCTTCCTTCTTACTTTTCGTTCTCCCTCCTGCCCTCCCTCCCTTCCTTCTTTCCTACCTTCCTAGCACCAGTGTTTTCATCATAGGGTCAGATTTTTTATAAACACAAGTACTCTAATTTTAATAATGATTCTTTAATTGAGAAAGAAAATAGCATTTTCTTATTCTCTGATTTGTCTGGTTAGACATCTGTAATTGGTTTTGTGGTACACAGCTTTATGGTGAGAGTCACCTCAACATTCCTGATATGTTTGCAAAATAGTATGTCAACATTCAGATACAGAGACAAAGATTGAGCGCATACAGTTTATTTGCAATATTGGGAGACGTGGGCAGAAGAGTGTGTGTGTGTGTGTGTGTGTGTGTGTGTGTGTGTGTGTAGTAATATAAGGAAGGGAAGGCAGTCTGTAAGGGGTACACTATTAAGGCAGCTACCACAGTGTGCAACTAAAGTTCAAACCTTTGAAGAAGTTTTGGTAAATGGTGTAAAACACATACTTCATTATGATCCTATTCAAGGGGCAAGGGAGCTGAGGTATTCATACATACAAACCCTATAAATTATTGGTTAAGGGATGGCCCTGGTGAGCTACAAATTACCCAGGCACTTTGAGTTGCCCTTACATGCAGGCAGAATGTGTTCCAGCAGGCTAAGGACAGCCTTCTGACAAAGTTGTAGGTTCTGGCTATTAGAAATCAGTCTGACATGCATAGACATGAGGGCATTACTTTATCTGCCATAGGAGACCAAAGGCAAGAGCTCAGAGGGCTTAGTTTATCCCATCGCCTACCTGATGAGCAACCACTTTGAAAGTCCCAGTGGTGGTAGCCCATGTTGTGATCCAAATGTTCTCCACAAACTAGTGACTGAGGTTAGTGGATGATCAGTATAGTAGACATTTGCCATTCTTCTGGGTGTCCAGACCCTCAAATCTTTCCTATTTGGAGGACTATATGTCATCAAGGGACTTGGTAAAATGCTCTCACTCCAGAGGCCAAAAGGTCTGAATAAAGTTTTCTTTCCTTACCTCCTTGTAGTGGGTATAGGCAGGTGATCTGGTCTCAGGCCAGATTCCTGCCTGGGAATTTTTCTTAGTCAGTTCGGGTTGCCATAGCAATGAACCATAGACTGGGTGGTTTATAAACAATAGATTTTTTAATTTATTTATTTATGGCTACTGTGTTTTGGATCTTTGTTTCTGTGCGAGGGCTCTCTCTAGTTGTGGCAAGTGGGGGCCACTCTTCATCGTGGTGCGCGGGCCTCTCATTATCGCGGCCTCTCTTGTTGCGGAGCACAGGCTCCAGACGCGCAGGCTCAGCAGTTGTGGCTCATGGGCCCAGCCGCTCCGTGGCATGTGGGATCTTCCCAGACCAGGGCTTGAACCCGTGTCCCCTGCATTGGCAGGCAGACTCTCAACCACTGCACCACCAGGGAAGCCCAACAATAGATTTTTATTTCTCATAGTTCTGGAGGCTGAAACTCCAAGATCAGGGTGCCCGCGTGGCTGAGTTTTGGTTAGAACTCTCTTCTCAGTGTTAGACTGCTGCCTTCTTGTATACACCTGTGGTGGAAAATGGGTGGGAGAGCTCTCGGGGTCTCTTTTATGAGGGTGCTAATCCTGTTCATTAGGGTTCCACCCTCAGGATCTAATCACCCCAAAGGTCTCACTTCCTCTACTATCAAATTGGGGGTTAGGATTTCAACATATGAATTTTGGGGGGATATAAACATTCAGTTCATTACTGACTTCCTGGCGATGCAGGATGCAGGAACTGTGGGGAACTGCTCCTGATGGAGCTTTGGGATGCAGGAGCAGAGGAGTCAGTGTGCAGACGTACCCTGCATCCCTACCCCTGCCCCAGCCTGACCCCCGTGGTTTGTACATGTTTCTCCAGTAAACTCATTTCCTTTCACTTAATAAGTGCTGGTCCCTACTGTCTGCAAGTAAGAACAGTTGATCTTTACAGAATTATCAAAGTTTGAATGCAGGCAATGCCCTGCTTTGTGCAGAGCACTTTTCTAGGATCTAGGGAGGAGGCTGAGAGGAACAAAAGCAGCAGGTGACAAGCATTCAGCCTTCAACAAATTCACAATCCAGTTGGACAGGTAAGAAGTAAACTCGTGTGAAAATCCCTGAAATAAACACACTTTATCTTGTTTACATACAATATCTCTTTTACTCAATTATCTTTTATATACTTGGGATCATTTATCCTCAGTATCCCTGTATGGGAGGTACTATTCCGTAGGTTTTGCAGGGGAAGAAGCTGAGGCATGGAGTAATTAAGTCATATTCCCAGAATGACAAAATGGAGACAAGTGCCACCGTGTCTACTCTGTCATGTGCCCTTGCCTTTAGAGTTCTGTTCAGGAATACCTTGCTGCACATGGGCAAAGGGCCAGAGCAGGGGTTGGCAACCTATGGCTCAAGTCCAGCCAGCCAATTCTTTTCGTAAATAACATTTAATTGGAACACAGCCACACCCATTTGCTTATGTATTGTCTATGGCTGCTTTTGAGCTGTGACCACAGAGTTGAGTATTGCAACACAGACTATATTGTCTGCAAGCCTAAAATATTTACTACCTGGCCTTTTATAGAGAAAGCTTGCAGATCCCTGGGTTAAGGCATAGCTATAAACAATTTAGTTTCACTGAATCAAGCTTCTGAGAGTCTTCTAACTGGTGTCACTTGGCCTGCACTGTCCCAGAGACATTAATGATTACACGGTTAACTGAAATCTAAGTACAAACCAATAGCCATTTTAATGATAATAATAAAAACAACAGCTGTTATTGATGAGGAATCTCTATATTCATGTGATGAATGCTTTACTAACATAGTTTTACTAGCCTGATTCCAAGTTCAGTATGGTTAAGTCAACTTGTGCAGTGGCAGAGCCGGATTTATCCTGCATGTCGTCTCTAGAGGCTAGGCTCTTAACCACCACACTTTACAGCCTTCACATCCATCATGAAGAAGAAATCAGGAAAAAGACGAATTTTCTAAGACTCTGTGGAGACAGGCAGGTAACCAAGGACGCCCTCAAGAAGTTGGTGCTAATGAGACAGTAGACATCAGGTTACCCAGAGCAGGAGAGTGTGTTTGTGATGGGCACTTCCATCTCTCAGGGTGTCAAGATTCCACTTGTAATTACCAGTGTTGCTTTCTATTTTCTCCAGGAAACCTGTTGACAAGCCACTCAGGATAGATTTACTGTAGACGCCTCACAAAAGGGAAATAGAAGTCAAAGCTGCTAGTCCCATATCCACTAACATTTGATTTTCAAGAGTTTCTGAATTTTTATATTTTGAATGACCAACCTCCCAAGTCTTTACAACTTCAGTAGTAAGATTGAGAGTACACCTGCTCTTTGCACAGGAGCACAGCAAAGGAGTGAGTCGTGAGCCCTCTTAAAAGAGGGTTTAAAATAGGCCTGCCTTGTCTTGGAATGTTGTTTACAGAGTGCCCGCCTTTGTTGGGAGATTCCAGCTGGTTTATGAAGTGATGCCAAGGTCCTACCTGATCCCCTTGACTCTAGCCCTGACCTGTTCCCTCTAGGTATGTTACTCACGTTCTACCAGGAAGCTCAGCCTTACCTACCCCAGGTGTCAGACAGCCAAGGATGCAAGCTGACTGAAAGCCCCCACTGCAACCTAAATATGCTAGAGCTTGGTGTTGGTTGCCCTCATATTTTGGCATCCCAGCACTGAACACAGAACTGCAATGTTAGTTTTGAAGTCTAACTTGTGGCCACCAGCCTGGGCACTCTCCAGGGCAGGGAGATCCTCCCCTTCCTCTCGGTACTGCCTGTGCCTAGCACACTGCTGGGAACATGGTAGGTGGTCAGAAAAAGATTTAAGAGACCATGGCATCAGCCTTAGAGGGAGCTGAATCCGAAGGACAGCTGGTTGTGTTTCCTTTCATTCAGGCATGGTTTTCCCTGGGCACCTGTGGACTAGGGCCCAGGATGGACTTTAGCTCCTGACACCCAGCCTGGTGCTCTGGGCCTCATTATTCTGCCCTGGGCTGGCCACAGCTCACATAACTGCCTGCTACCAGATTTTTCAGCAGCACCCATTTCAATTCTGACTCATTGTTTCACCCACCCATTAGGACTCAGTCCTTTCCTCTCCGATCTTCAGTGCTGACCATTGGCTGTTGGATATATTGGCCCCATGCTTTGCCCTTTGCCCCACTTCTTCGTTTGGCCTGGGAGTAGGGCCATTTCCTCTAATGCCTGTCCAGACATGTGGTATGTCTAGTAGGGCCACGTACCCAGACAAATAACTAGATTATTAATAATAAATAAAACAACTGCATGTTATCAAAAGCCATTATTTCACTTGATGATTAAACCTACCTATAAGTGGGTGTTATCATCCCTATTATACAGATGAGGAAACTGAGATTCAGGGGGAAAAAACTTACTCTAGACCGTTAACTTTCTGTTGCTGCGTAAAAAATTTCCACAAACAACACTCATTAATTACCTCAAAGTTCCCATGGGAGGCGTCTGAGCACAGATGGGTTAGGTCTTCTACTCAGGGTCTCACAAGGCTGCGTCAGGGTGTCAGATGGGCTACATTCTTGTCTGGATGCTTGGCTGGGGCAGAGTCCACTGCCAAGCTCAATTTCTTTGTTGGCAAAATTCATTTCTTTGCAGCTGTGTGACTGAGGGCCCCAGCTTCTTCCTGGCCATCAGCTGAAGGTCACCCTCACTCAAGGCTTCACTCAAGGCCACCGCAGTTCCCTGCTACATAGGCAGCTCATATGGCTGTTTGTTTTTTCAAGGCCAGAAGGAGAATTTAACACTCCAGTCTACTAAGATACAGTCTTATGTAAGGTGACATCACATCACCTTTTCTATATAATGTACCATAATTGCAGTGTTGACATCTCATCACTTTTACCATATTTAATTTGCTAGAAGTGAGTCATAGATTGTCCCTGCCCTCAAGGGGAGAGGACTATACAGGGTGTGACCCTAGGGTGGGCCTGACACAGTCACAGAGCTGCTAAGTGGCAGATGGGGGACCAGAGCCCTGCCACACTGCCTCCCTGCAGGCCCAGGCTCCTTCCTTTTCCAGCTGCCTCTGTTGCCACATGGAATTGTCTGTCTCATGAGTCTCAAGTTGTGCAGATTGGAGACACCTTTGACCTTGCCCTCAAGGTCATACTCACAGTTTTTTATGATCAAGTCCTTTCAGTTTTCCAGTACAAAATATCTTGAAGAGGGTATAAAACATGCCTGCTTGTTTTGGAATGCTGTTTACACAGTATTCAGTCTTGTTGGGAGATTTCAGATGGTTTATGACAGTAAAACAACCAACAGAACCCTTGGAGCAGATCTGGGCAGATATACCATATAAACTCAATACTGTGTTACGTGGGGCTGAATTCTATTTCTCTTGAGGACAGCTTCTATACATGCAAACAAAGACTTAACAAATATCCAAAGTAGAAGAAAAAGATGTAATGCTATTTTTCAATTTAAATCAATTCAGAAATATTTAAGTCTGGATAGAAATTAAATTCATTTCTCAACGAAATGCAAAGGAGATAGATTAGAGCTGTAGCATCCATGAAGAAAATTGTCAACACATTAGAGACTTTTCTGTCACAGTGTCACATTGTCCTTTATTTCTTAGGCGACAGACCCTGTCACCAATCCCACAAGACAACCTTATCATAGAGACTGCCACGTATCTGTGGACATGCCTGATTTCTTGGCCCTCCTTTATTTTAATTTTCCAAATAATGATACAGTGGACATCTGATATGGTGAGCAGACACCACAGAGAGTTTTGTCTACTGTTTATTAGTTTGTGATGAAAAACAACTCTGCAAAAACATAAAGTGTGTTCTCCTCTTGAGTCTGAGATAGATTCTAAGTTCATTCAAACCCATTTTTAAAAAGCTCAGCAAAGCAATAGCAACACAAGCCAGTCGTGTTAGAGAATTGGGGTTGCTTTAGTAGGCAAACTGTTTTTTTATCATGGTAAGTTAGGCTTCCCAAATACAATTTTTTAATATGCCAGCACGTTGTTGGGTGCTTCCATCAGTCACAGCAGAAGAATGTCACCATGAAGACAGAGCATGGGGAAAGCAAGGAATTTAGCTGACCTGAATTTAACAAGTGCTACAGAAGCAGATATTAGCTGTGAATGCAAAGCTCTATTCTTAAAAACATGTTGTGCATGCAAGAGAAGACAAGATATTTATGTTTTGCCACCCAAACGTAAAAATAAAAAATATATTCCATTGACAAAAATGTATTGCTTTTTGAATTGCTTTTGAACTGGGGAAAATATTTAAGCAGGTTAAACCAAGGAAATAAATAACAAAAGAATACACAGTATTTTACACAACTAGAAGCTGGATTGAGTTCCATAAAGAAGGAGGATTAGCGACCTGGTCTGGGAGAAGTTGCTGTTACAGTGACCTCAGGTCACAGTGGGAAAATTTAGCTGTTATTTTGGAAAGTGTTTCCTGATTCCTATAGGGTTCTTTGTTTTCTGAGCTCACTGGAGTTAGGGCAGGGCTTGATTGCTCCGAGAGAGCGAGAGCAAGAGAGAGAGAGAATCCAGATGTGGAGAAAATTAGACCTGTAACTGAGCAATGGGCTCTTGTGCCTGAGACAAGAGGGAAGGGGGCAGAGCGCAACCTTTAAAAGAATGGCATAGCAGCTGAGGATACACAGAAACTGCTGAGAACCGATTAGGCCCAAGATGTAGAAAACTCAACTTCCAGGAGACCTTGAGCCTCATTATATGCTTATCGTAATACATTAGCTAAATGACATGCCCACAGGTGCCATGACAGCTCCAAGGCTGACATAAAAGGCCAAAAAGTGGGCGGTGGCCCAATTCCTGGAAATCTCCCCCCCTCCAAAATAGTTAGAATAATCCTCCCACTCGTTAGCCTATAAAATTACCTAGACCATAAAGGCTAACCACGCCATATTTCTGAGGTGGCCTACACCCTGTCTGTGGAGTGCGTTTCTCCCAGGGCCTCTCTCCTTCTGAGACTGACCGCATTCTGTCTATGAAGTGTGTATCTTTTTTTTTCTTTTTTAAATTAATTATTTATTTATTTATTTTTGGCTGTGTTGAGTCCGTTTCTGTGCGAGGGCTTTCTCTAGTTGCAGCAAGCGGGGGCCACTCTTCATCACGTTGCGCGGGCCTCTCACTATCGCGGCCTCTCCTGTAGCGGAGAACAAGCTCCAGACGCGCAGGCTCAGTAGTTGTGGCTCACGGGCCTAGTTGCTCCGCGGCATGTGGGATCTTCCTAGACCAGGGCTCGAACCCGTGTCCCCTGCATTAGCAGGCAGATTCTCAACGACTGCACCACCAGAGAAGCCCTGAAGTGTGTATCTTTCTCAATAAACCTGTTTTCCCACTTAGTTCTCGGGGCAGAACTCCATTGCCTGCCCGCTTCTATCCCCCACAAGCGTCCTATATTAATGAATTTACTTCTTGCTTATCATTTTGCCTCTTGCTGAATTCCTTTTGCGCCGAGACATAAACTGAGCTTCATTAAGTCCTGAGACCTGAGACCAGGTGTGTGTGCAGTTTCAGCTGGGAGATTGTGGGTTCAAGCCCCATCTGAGATGCGATTGGGTTCGAGTCCCAGTCTGAGGTGTGTAGTTTCATGCTCACAGCACAGAAAATCAAACTCTTGATAGCAGGTGTTTGCAGCCAAGTAAGGGTTTATTGCAGGGTGTCAAGCAAGGGAATGGGAGACAAGCCTCAGCTCCACTCTCACTTGGTCTTTGAGTTCCGGGTTTTTTAAAGGGGAAGAACAAAGAAGCTGGGATTAATCATCATCTTGTGACATTTCTTAATCTTAGTTTTGAGGGTCAGGATGCCTCCATTTAGGGTTCTCTGGCCAGGTGGTCCATGGTTCTGGGGTCTGTTAGCTCATCTTGCACTGGAGGAACAACCTGAGTTTGTACTAAATGATATCGACAACAGCACTTTTACTCATCTGACTCAGATTGATTAGTGTTCAGTCAGCACAAGATTAGGTCAGAGGGGACAAGAAAAGGGATAAAGTTTTTTTTTTTAATTAATTAATTTATTTTTGGCTGCGCTGGGTCTTTGTTGCTGCGCGCAGGCTTCTCATTGCAGTGACTTCTCTTGTTGCAGAGCATGGGCTCTCGGCGCGCAGGCTTCAATAGTTGTGGCGTGCAGGCTCTGTAGTTGTGGCACACGGGCTTAGTTGCTCTGCGGCATGTGGAATCTTCCCGGATCAGGGCTCGAACCCATGTCCCCTGCGTTGGCAGGTGGATTCTTAACCACTGAGCCACCAGGGAAGTCCCAAGGAATAAAGTTTTGGATAGAAACATTAATCATAAACTCAGTAAGGGAACTTGGTTTCACACACACTACGGCTGGGCACCAGGTGAGGAGGTGAAATCATCCTCTATTCTCATCCCACCCCTTCCCCAGCCCAACACCAGGGAAAAGTTGTGGAAGAAAGAAGGAAAGAAGGTGAGGAAAGAAGGTAATCCCTGAGGATACTTTCTTATCTAGTAGGAAGCTAAATTGAAGCAGTGAAATAATTTAAGCATCTCATGTAAATGTAGAGGAAGGAGGTCCCAGAGTTTCTTCAGCATCTCAATGTGAGTTGGTACTCTGGAATTCTCTTGGCTTTCCCCTCCAGCTGCAAGTAGGCAGCTGTTGCTCCGGGCATCGTATCCTCCTGGAGTGGAGGTGGGGGGAAGGGACACACAGAAACAATAACAGAGGTGAGTCTCACATGATCATGAGGAGCTAAAACACAGAGCAGAATTGGAAATGGAATATCCTTTTTCAAATGGAGGGAGTATGGGTGAGATTTAAAGAGGATGAAGGAAAGGGAGGAGAGGAAGGGGGAGTAATGTACAAATTCTGGTGAAACGCTCTGATCTGTCTTTGATAGACCATTGTTTAGCGGAAGCAAAACAGAAACCAATCACATGCAATTTCCTTCCAGTTCAAAAATTTGGAGTTATAAAAAACTTGGACATGGGCCAGCCTGGGCAGAATGAGTTGACAGGATTGCAGTTAAGGCATGTCATCAGAGCAAGGAGTACAAGCCACACAGAAATGGCTCAATGGCTCAATACAAACAGCTTTAAAAACTGAAAAGGAGTTCACTCCCATTATCTAGGCTTTCAGTAGAACCAAAAATTCCAATTCACAATGGCTCACAGTTTAATTCCACTCTGTGGTACTTGACAGTTTCTCTTCCCATGACATTTATTTTCTTCTTCTTGTTAGAGCAACGCCATAGTTTTCGGCCTTGTTTTTTTCATTCTAATTTTAAGCCTCAGTTTTTTTCTGTCTAGTTCAGTAGTGATGCTGGCTCACTTTTCATGGAAACAAATTGTTTTCATATAAGCACAAAGTTGTTAGACCAAGCCCCAGGAACGTTGTTTATTATCAGGAAGAGAAGTCTAGCATGCAGCTGTGGCCTGCATGCTTTTAAAATTTTCCACATGTTTATATATAAGAACTGATAAGCACAGGTGACACTAGATGAGCTTTCAGAGGGGTAGAATAAAGTGATGAATAAGAAATAAGAGCACAGACGCCAGACCCAGACAGCTTGGGTTTAACTCCCAGCTTTACCATTTATTCATTATGTGACATTGGAAACTATGAAATTACAATGTCTCAGTTTCCTCATCAGGAACATAGGCATGCTGTTATTAGATACCTCATAGGGTTATTGTGAGGATTAAATGAGTTAATGTCTCCAGAATCCAACTACTTACTATCTCCATAACTACCTACCAGTGGTGTCTGAGTCACCATGATCTTGTTGGGGAGGAAGAAATTTTCCTATGTCCTTCTAGGTTCTTCTGGCTGCTCTATGAATTAAATTGACATGAGATAGATTAACAGGAGAAAATCAAGCAAAAGTTTAATAACATGTATACAAGGGAGAGACCCAAGAAAACTTTGTAGCTTGCCAATATGGCCAAAGCCCTCACCTTAAATACCATCCTCAGCTAAAGGCAAAAGAGGATGTTGAGGATGTTAGGAGAGGTTACCAGGAAAAGTACAGTAAACAAGGGTAAAGTTATTCAGATTTAAGTCAGTGCCTTCTCTATTGTTAAGAGTTTCTAGAGACTTTGTGATCCTACTCTTCCTGGTACAGCAAGGGAGACACCCTTACAAATGGAGGTTTCCCTTACAAATGTGAATGTTTCTCCCAAAAGGGTAACTCCTACTTGGTTTTCAGAGTTTTCCCCATTTCTGCTGTTTCTTAGAAAATAACCAGCTTAAAATAATAAACATGACAAATCTCTTTATGGATTACAGTCTCCAAACTAGACTCTCTGTCTCAACTTTTGACCTGCCATGCCATGGTCTATTTCCCAACATAGCATGTGATCTGAAACTGGGTTCTCCTCTTGATAGGTGTTGAGCCAAAAGACATACCCAAGCCAAAGATGGGGAGAAGGAATGTTTTATTACTTACAGCAAGTAAGGAGAATACCAGGGGTCTTTCCCAAAGCAGTGTCTCCCCAAACAGCAAACTTGGGGAAGTTTTAAGCTAAGGGTACATGCATATTCATGAAGGGGTGGGTGGTATATGCATATTCATGAAGGGGCTTGGGCAGTTGACAGAGTCCAGTAAGCTATTTTGGAATCTGGCCACTATGCTTGCCCTTGAACAGGTCTCGGTAATAATAATCTTAAGGGAACAAAAGAACAAAGAAACAATTGTTATTAAGCAAGAGAAGTAGCAATTGCAAAGATAACAAATCAGTTGTAAGGCTCCCTGTTCTGTTTCAATGGTAAAGAGCAGTCTGAAGCACTTTCTAGAGCCCTTTGCAGAAGTTAAACCTTCTTCTAGCAGCTCAACCACCAGATCTACTGGAACCTAAGGGATGATGATGTTGATGTTTTCTGAGCCTCGTGACTTCAATCAACTAAAGCGTGGACTCTGTCAACCTTTGCCCCAATTCTATGCTGAATTCTCCTCTGCTCAAGCCCCTTCATGAATATGCATGTACCCTTAGCTTAAAATTTCCCCAAGTTTGCTGCTTTGGGAAAGATCCCTGATGGTCTCCTAACTTGCTGCAAATAATAAATCCTTCCTTCTCCTGCTCTTTGGCTTGGTTGTGTCTTTTGACTTGACATCCACCAAGGGGCAAACCCAGTTTTTGGGTAACAAATGTTCTTCCTTCAGATATCTGCACTGTTCACTCCATCACCCCCTCTCCTTTTTTTAAACAGCTTTATTGAGATATTATTTACATATGTAGTTGGGGAATGTCTCCTGTCATGTCAGTAAACAGAGGATGCTGCAGCCATCAGGCCATCAGCCACTGCAGCCAAATCCAACTGTACACCCTGAGGAGATTCAGGATGGAAAAGAACAAGATACTGGCCCTAGATAGTTAAGGTGCATATCAGAGGAATGATTTCAATGAGCGCAGACTCTTGCATCTTCCCATATATAGAAAAGTGCTAAATTCCTTAACTTGAGATGTCTGGTTTCTTTAATTAACAGTAATCCTTTGATGTTCCAACTACCTGGTCTTTGTTGCAAAAGCTCCTGTGTATCCTGGCTCCTCCCTTACCTCTAGGGAGCAGTCCCTAAGAGCAATCTGAGAGGCTGTCTTCTGGGCTTAAGTCCTCAGTATGTCTGTCAAATAAAACATAATTCTCAACTTTTAGGTTGTACATTGTTTTATTCCAATGACAGTTCTGGAGACCATGAAGGGACCTAGAGCAGACTTCTCTCCTTTGCCTAAACTCTATGAGGATCCAAAGCCTGGTACCAACAGAGGCCTCTTGTGCCCTTCTGCCTCCTCCAAGAGTCCAGATGAATTTGAGTGAGTCTTTCTTGGTTCTTGGATCTCCCGTTACGGGCTGCTGATTTACTGGCTGCTGTTTTATTTGGTGGTGTTAAACTTCTCTCTGGAGGAGTAAGTTATCCTTGAAACTTAGTTTCAAGAAGAGGTACCTGGGCTATCCTCAGGTGAAAGACACTGGGAAGATTTTGCTCAATTTTGATACAGAGCGAGTTATCCTCAGTTAATTGGGAATTAAAGGAACTCTCAGAGACCTTCCAATGGCGGAGGAGTGAGACGTGGAGATCACCTTCCTCCTCACAAATACATCAGAAATACATCTACACATGGAACAACTCCTAGAGAATACTTACTGAACACTGGCAGAGGACCTCAGACTTCCAAAAAGGCAAGAAACTCCCCCACGTACCTGGGTGGGGCAAAAGAAAAAAGAAAAAACAGAGACAAAAGAATAGGTTGGAACCTGAACCTCTGGGAGGGAGCTGTGAAGGAGGAAAACTTTCCGCACACTAGGAAGCCCCTTCACTGGCGGAGACAGGGGGTGGCGGGGAGGAAGCTTTGGAGCCGCGGAGGAGAGCGCAGCAACAGGGGTGCGGAGGGCAAAGCAGAGATTCCCGCACAGAGGATCAGTGCCGACCAGCACTCACCAGCCTGAGAGGCTTGTCTGCTCACTCACTGCGGGGGGGTGGGGGCTAGGACCTGAGGCTCAGGCTTTGGAGGTCAGACCCCAGGGAGAGGACTGGGGTTGGCTGCATGAACACAGTCTGAAAGGGGCTAGTGCATTACAGCTACCCCGGAGGGAGTCTGGGAAAAAGTGTGGAACTGCCTAACAGGCAACAGACCATTGTTTCCGGGTGTGTGAGGAGAGGGGATTCAGAGCACCGCCTGAACAAGCTCCAGAGACGGGTGCGAGCCACGGCTATCAGCGTGGACACCAGAGACGGGCATGAAACGCTAAGGCTGCTGCGGCAGCCACCAAGAAGCCTGTGTGCAAGTACAGGTCACTATCCACACCTCCCCTCCCAGGAGCCTGTGCAGCCCACCACTGCCAGGGTCCTGTGATCCAGGGACAACTTCCCCGGGAGAACACATGGCGCATCTCAGGCTGGTGCAATGTCACGCTGGCCTCTGCTGCCGCAGGCTCGCCCTTCTCTCCCCTCGGCCTGAGTGAGCCAGAGCCCCCCAGTCAGCTGCTCCTTTAACCGTGTCCTGTCTGGGTGGGGAATAGACGCCCTCAGGGAACCTACACGCAGAGGCGGGGCCAAATCCAAAGCTGAACCCCAGGAGCAGTGCGGACAAAGAAGGGAAAGGGAAATCTCTCCCAGCAGCCTCAGGAGCAGCGGATTAAATCTCCACAATCAACTTGATGTACCCTGCATCTGTGGAATACCTGAAGAGACAACAAATCATCCCAAAATTGAGGTGGTGGACTTTGGGAGCAACTGTAGACTTGGGGTTTGCTTTCTGCATCTAATTTGTTCCTGGCGTTATGTTTATCTTAGTTTAGTATTTAAAGTTTATTATCATTGGTAGATTTCTTTATTGATTTGGTTGCTCTCTTCCTCATATGTATGTATGTATATATATATATATATATATATATATATATATACCCTTTTCCTCTTTTTGTGAATGTGTATGTATATGCTTCTTTGTGTGATTTTTGTCTGTATAGATTTGCTTTTACCATTTGTCCTAGGGTTCTGTCAGTCCAGTTTTTCAGGTTTTGTTTTTGTGGAATAGTTTTTAGTGCTTGTTATCATTGGTGGACTTGTTTTTTGGTTTTGTTGCTCTCTTCTTTCTTTCTTTCTTTCTTTTTTCCCCCTTTTTAATTACTTTTTATTTTTTTAATAATTATTTTTATTTTTTATTTTAATAACTTTATTTTATTTTATTATTTTTCTTTCTTTCTTTTTTTTTTTCTCCCCTTTCTTCTGGACCGTGTGGCTTACAGGGTCTTGGTGCTCCGACCAGTGTCAGGCTTGCGCCTCTGAGGTGGGAGAGCTGAGTTCAGGACATTGGTCCACCAGAGACCTCCCAGCTCCATGTAATATGAAACAGAGAAAGCTCTCCCAGAGACCTCTATCTCAATGCTACGACCCAGCTCCACTCAACGACCAGCAAGCTACAGTGCTGGACACCCTAGGCCAAACAACTAGCAAGACAGGCACACAACCCCACCCATTAGCAGAGAGGCTGCCTAAAATCATAATAAGGCCACAGACACCCCAAAACACACCAACGGATGCGGTCCTGCCCACCAGAAAGACAAGATCCAGCCTCATCCACCAAAACACAGGCACTAGTTCCCTCTACCAGGAAGCCTACACAACCCACTGAATCAACCTTAGCCACTGAGGGCAGACACCAAAAACAATGGGAACTATGAACCTGCAGCCTGTGAAAAGGAGACCCCAAACACAGTAAGTTAAACAAAATGAGACAACAGAGAAACACACAGCAGATGAAGGAGCAAGATAAAAACCCACCAGACCAAACAAATGAAGAGGAAATAGGCAGTCTACCTGAAAAAGAATTCAGAGTAATGATAGTAGAGATGATCCAAAATCTTGGAACTAGAATGGAGAAAATACAAGAAACGTTTAACATGGACCTAAAAGAACTAAAGAGCAAACAAACAATGATGAACAACACAATAAAGGAAATTAAAAATTCTCTAGAAGGAATCAATAGCAGAATAACTGAGGCAGAAGAATGGATAAGTGACCTGGAAGATAAAATAGTGGAAATAACTATTGCAGAGCAGAATAAAGAAAAAAGAATGAAAAGAATTGAGGACAATCTTAGAGCTGTCTGGGACAAAATTAAGCACACCAACATTCGAATTATAGGGGTCCCAGAAGAAGAAGAGAAAAAGAAAGGGACTGAGAAAATGTTTGAAGAGATTATAGTTGAAAACTTCCCTAATAAGGGAAAAGAATAGTCAGTCAAGTCCAGGAAGTGCAGAGAGTCCCATACAGAATAAATCCAAGGAGAAACATGCCAAGACACATATTAATCAAACTATCAAAAATTAAATACAAAGAGAAAATATTAAAAGCAACAAGGGAAAAACAACAAATAACACACAAGGGAATTCCCATATGGTTAACAGCTAATCTTTCAGCAGAAACTCTGCAAGCCAGAAGGGAGTGGCACGACATATTTAAAGTGATGAAAAGGAGAAACCTATAACCAAGATTACTCTACCCAGCAAGGAGCTCATTCAGATTCGATGGAGAATTTAAAACCTTTACAGACAAGCAAAAGCTAAGAGAATTCAGCACCACCAAACCAGCTCTTTAAAAAATGCTAAATGAACTTCTTTAGGCAGGAAACACAAGAGAAGGAAAAGACCTACAAAAACAAACCCAAAACAATTAAGAAAATGGTAATAGGAACATACATAACATTAATTACCTTAAATGTAAATGGATTAAATGCTCCAACCAACAGACACAGGCTCGCTGAATGGATACAAAAACAAGACCCATATATATGTTGTCTACAAGAGACCCATGTCAGACCTAGGGACACATACAGACTGAAAGTGAGGACATGGAAAAAGATATCCCATGCAAATGGAAATCAAAAGAAAGCTGGAGTAGCAATTCTTATATCAGACAAAATAGACTTTAAAATAAAGACTATTACAAGAGACAAAGAATGACACTACATAATGATCAAGGGATCAATCCAAGAAGAAGATATAACAATTGTAAATATTTATGCACCCAAATAGGAGCACCTCAATACATAAGACAAATGCTAACAGCCGTAAAAGGGGAAAGTGACAGTAACACAATCAAAGTAGGGGACTTTTAACACCCCACTTTCACCAATGGACAGATCATCCAAAATGAAAATAAATAAGGAAACACAAGCTTTAAATGATACATTAAACAAGATGGACTTAATTGATATTTATAGAACATTCCATCCAAAAACAATAGAATACACTTTCTTCTCAAGTGCTCATGGAACATTCCCCAGGATAGATAATACCTTGGTCACTAATGAAGCCTTGGTAATTTTAAGAAAATTGAAATCATATTAAGTATCTTTTCTGACCACAAAGCTATGAGACTAGATATCAATTACAGGAAAAATCTGTAAAAAATATAAACACATGGAGGCTAAACAGTACACTACTTAATAACCAAGAAATCACTGAAGAAATCAAAGAGGAAATCAAAAAATACCTAGAAACAAATGACAATAAAACATGACGACTCAAAACCTATGGGATACAGCAAAAGAATTTCTAAGAGAAAGTTTATAGCAATACAATCCCACCTCAAGAAACAAGAAACATCTCAAATAATCAACCTAACCTTACACCTAAAGCAATTAGAGAAAGAAGAACCAAAAAACCCCAAAGTTAGCAGAAGGAAAGAAAACATAAAAAACAGATCATAAGTAAATGAAAAAGAAATGAAGGAAATGATCACAACGATCAATAAAACCAAAAGCTGGCTCTTTGAGAAGGTAAACAAAATTGATAAACCATTAGCCAGACTCATCAAGAAAAAAAGAGAGAAGACTCAAATCAATAGAATTAGAAAAGAAAAAGGAGAAGTAAAGATTGACACTGCAAAAATACAAAGGATCATGAGAGATTACTACAAACAACCATATGCCAATAAAATGGACAACCTGGAAGAAATGGACAAATTCTTAGAAAAGCACAACCTTCCGAGACTGAAGCAGGAAGAAATAGAGAATATAAACAGACCAGTCACAAGCACTGAAATTGAGACTGTGATTAAAAATCTTCCAACAAACAAAAGTCCAGGATCAAATGGCTTCACAGGCGAATTCTATCAAACATTTAGAGAAGAGCTAACACCTATCCTTCTCAAACCTTTCCAAAATATAACAGAGGAAGGAACACTGCCAAACTCATTCTACGAGGGCACCATCACCCTGATACCAAAACAAGACAAAGATGTCACAAAGAAAGAAAACTACAGGTCAATATCACTGATGAACATAGATGAACATCCTCAACAAAATACTAGCAAACAGAATCCAACAGCACATTAAAAGGATCATACATCTTTTGATCAAGTGGGGTTTATCCCGGGAATGAAAGGATTCTTCAGTACATGCAAATCAATCAGTGTGATACACCATATTAACAAATTGAAGGAGAAAAACCATATGATCATCTCAATAGATGCAGAAAAAGCTTTTGACAAAATTCAACACCCATTTATGAAAACAACCCTCCAGAAAGTAAGCATAGAGGGAACCTACCTCAACATAATAAAGGCCATATATGACAAAACCATACTCAACATCGTTCTCAACGGTCAAAAACTGAAACCATTTCCACTAAGATCAGGAACAAGACAAGGTTGTCCACTCTCACCATTATTATTCAACATAATTTTGGAAGTTTTAGCCACAGCAACCAGAGAAGAAAAAGAAATGAAAGGAATCCAAATCGGAAAAGAAGTAAAGCTGTCACTGTTTGCAGGTGACATGATACCATACATAGAGAATCCTAAAGACGCTACCAAAAAACTACCAGAGCTAATCAACGAATTTGGTAAAGTAGCAGGATACAAAATTAATGCACAGAAATCTCTTGCATTCCTATATGTTAATGATGAAAAATCTGAAAGAGAAGTTAAAGAAACACTCCCATTTACCATTGCAACAAAAAGAATAAAATACTTAGGAATAAACCTACCTAAGGACACAAAAGACCTGTATGCAGAAAACTATAAGACACTGATGAAAGAAATTAAAGATGATACAAACAGATGGAGAGATATACCATGTTCTTGGATTGGGAGAATCAACATTGTGAAAATGACTGTCCTACCCAAAGCAATCTAAAGATTCAATGCAATGCCTATCAAACTACCAATGGCAGTTTTCACAGAACTACAACAAAACATTCCACAGTTTGTATGGAAACACAAAAGACCCTGAATAGCCAAAGCAATCTTGAGAAAGAAAAACGGAGCTGGAGGAATCAGGCTCCCTGACTTCAGAGTATACTACAAAGCTACAGTAATCAAGACAGTATGGTACTGGCACAAAAACAGAAATATAGATCAATGGAACAGGAGAGGAAGCCCAGAGATAAACCCATGTACATATGATCACCTTATTTTTGATAAAGGAGGCAAGAATATACAATGGAGACAAGACAGGCCCTTCAGTAAGTGGTGCTGGGAAAACTGTAAAAGAATGAAATTAGAACACCCCCTAACACCATACACAAAAATAAACTCAAAATGGATTAAAGACCTAAATGTAAGGCCAGACATTATAAAACTCTTAGAGGAAAACATAGGCAGAAGACTCTATGACATAAATCACAGCAAGATCCTTTTTGACCCACCTCCTAGAGAAATGGAAATAAAAACAAAAATAAACAAATGGGACCTAATGAAACTTCAAAGTTTTTGCACAGCAAAGGAAACCATAAACAAGACGAAAAGACAGCCCTTAGAGTGGGAGAAAATATTTGTAAATGAAGCAACTGACAAAGGATTAACCTCCAAAATTTACAAGCAGCTCACTCAGCTCAAAATCAAAGAAACAAACAACCCAATCCAAAAATGAGCAGAAAACCTAAATAGACATTTCTCCAAAGACGATATACAGATTGCCAGCAAACACATGAAGGAATGCTCAACATCACTGCTCATTAGATAAATGCAAATCAAAACTACAATGAGGTATCGCCTCACACCAGTCAGAATGGTCATCAAAAAATCTGTAAACAATAAATGCTGCAGAGGGTGTGGAGAAAGGGAACCCTCTTGCACTGTTGGTGGAAATGTAAATTGATACAGCCACTATGGAGAACAGTATGGAGGTTCCTTAAAAACCTAAAAATAGAACTACCATACGACCCAGTAATCCCACTACTGGGCATATACCCTGAGAAAACCATAATTCAAAGAGTCATGTACCACAATGTTCATTGCAGCTCTAGTTACAATAGCCAGGACATGGAAGCAACCTAAGTGTCCATCAACAGATGAATGGATAAAGAAGATGTGGCACACGTATACAATGAAATATTACTCAGCCATAAAAAGAAACGAAATTGAGTTTTCTGTAGTGAGGTGGATGGACCTAGAGTCTGTCATACAGAGTGAAGTAAGTTAGAAAGATAAAAACAAATACTGTATGCTATCACATATATATGGAATCTTAAAAAAAAAATGGTTATGAAGAACCTAGGGGCAGGACAGGAATAAATATGCAGACGTAGAGAATGGACTTGAGGACACGGGGAGGGGGAAGGGTAAGCTGGGACGAAATGAGAGACTAGCACTGACTTATATATACTACCAAGTATAAAATAGCTAGTGGGAAGCAGCCGCATAGCACAGGGAGATCAGCTCAGTGCTTTGTGACCACCTAGAGGGGTGGGATAGGGAGGGTGGGAGGGAGCACAAGAGGGAGGAGATATGGGGATATATCTGACTGTGTCAACACTCAGGGGCTTTTTGCCATCTTAACTTTCATTGTGTCAGCCTATACAATGGAGGCTTTTACTTTCTTAGACTATTTTTGGAAGTAAACTTTCTGGATCCTGTTTATGTGGCATCCTTTGCACTCTTTTGTGGAGATGCGTCTTACATCTTATTGGTTTGAGTCACTATTATCTCATTAATGGACAGATAATGGATCCTTTAAATTGGAGAAACTTCTAAATTGGTACATTTTTAGAGAGCTCAGTATAAACAGCTGTTTTATGTGTACCGACCAAGAAATTATGTATGTATGTATTTATATATATATATATATATATATATATATATATATATATATATATATGATGGTGAACCTAAGAACTCCTTTAGTTTAAAACAAGCAAACTATATTTAAAAGGCTGAAAGAAATACCTGAACAACAATTACTTTGGTCAACAATTAGGCCAATTATTCAAGTTAAAAGATTGACAAAAGGGTCTGAGTTCCTTGGCTCAACCCCTCACTAGGGACCCCAGAGCCTTTTATACAATATAGATTAAATGGTTGGGTGATAAAAAGTAAGGAAAGCTTCTAGGACTCCTTATAAGACCAAGACTTGTTGATTGGGTCTTAATGAAAACTAGAGTTAAAGGTATAAAAGTTGATGGAATTGAGATGAAAGTTTATAAAAATTGGTATATTTAAATGGGCTTTATATAAGAAGGTTACATCTCTTTTGCTTAGTTATACTGTGGGATAGACATGTTTTACTGGGGAATGCTTCACCTGCTTGGTGTTATAAGACAAGTCATATGAATCTGCCCCTCAGGAACTACTAACTGAACATGCTAAAGGAAGCCAGTAGGGTTACCTGAACCTGTACAATATAGAGTAAAATTGAGAGCTAATATTCAGAGGCTAATACAAATATTAATAGAGATTTTGCTCTGGGTTTAACCTGTGCACTCAGAAAGAGGGCCTTTGATCAATGCCTCATACAAGGCTTTGAAGGCATGATAAATTAAACCCTAAAGTTCTAGAACATGGAACTCTTCATTTTCAGTTTAGTTGGAAATATTCTCACCAATATAAAAAACAAATTAAAGAAAGTATAGTTGGGCAAATCAATCTTTTAATGTCATTTAGGCAGCAGACCAGTTCTTTGGGGAATTAAAGGCAACTGTCTTTGTCTTGCAAATCTCAACAAATCAGAAATGTAAATACAGCCCATTGTAACTGAGTCAGAGCCTAATTAGCTTAATCAGGTAAAACCTGAAACCTAGAGGAAAAGAAATAGGGAGGGGGAGAGCTTTTTAAAACTCAACCCCCTGAAAAGGCTCCCTCACCCACACTCTAATTCATAGTCTCCTTAAGGGTTTATCAAGGACAAATACAAATCTTAAAAGTCTTTTTCACTAATAGCAAAGCCTTAGTCATCTGAGAAAAACAATTTTAACTTACTCCAACTGTTTTTTATAAACTAGTAAGTTTATACTGTAATAACTGATTTATAACAAAGTTTTTAAAGTGAAGCTATGAAATCTCTAGTTTTGTCTGTTTTTATGTCTGTGTATACATAATACATATGAGATGTCTCTACCTCCAGAAAATATTAACAAAATTAAATTTATAGAAGAGCTCTATTTAATTGACTTAAAAGTAAACACTTACAAATGAAATATTTCTAAATATGAAAGAAACTGGCCAGAATGAATTTCAGGTTCACATGATCTAGGAAATAGTCAACATTAAATTAATATCTGGTATTAAAGCTAGCTTAAGCTTGTTGGTTTGATCAATGCAGATATGTCTTACTTTTATTGTCCCTAAGTTTACTAAAAGCCAATAAGGACATGTTATTTCTGTTACAGAGTTTGACAATAAGAAAAAAAATTTACTTGGTATGGTAATATTTTCCATAAGGTATAAAATAAAGGTAAATGAGATAAGAGTTTTTAGGTGAACTCTCTAGGAATAATTATGTCTTGGGTACCTATCTAAAATAGTTTCTCCAGATTTTGGGGAACTTGAGTTTTGCTAAGTTAAGTTAAATGATGGGAATTCAGTGACTATCCAGGTCATTTCAAATAAAAGAAAATACTGGAACATTAATTGCTAAACAGGTCTAAATTTCCCTAGTTTTGTCTCCTTACAAGAGGGAAACTAAAGATGTTTGGGATTATTAGACACATGTCTTGTACCACATTAAGGAAAGAAATTATGCTATGAGAAGTTTTATGTTTCTAGAGGTTATGGGATAGTCAAATCAGGAAATGCTGATAATGACAAACAATTCACAGTTACTTGCTACTTGTCAGTTTTTGCTAGAGATTAAGGTTTTTAAGGGTTAAAATTGTAATATGTAATTAAAGCTACTAAAGATAATAAGGTAAACATTTCAGTATGCAAGAAAAGTAGAATGTGTGTTTTCAGCAAAGGAAGGTATGAAGAATGGACATACATTTTGTTAAGGGGAAGGAATAATTTTGTCTTAGAGCTGATTGTTTCTGGATGGAAAAATAAGGACCAAACTAATATGAATACAGAAATTCATGGAAGGTTTGTAAAAAGGGAGCCCTTTAAAGGAGTTTTGTACCTGGTCAGCCTGGGATTAGATTTAATTAGGTAAGTGGATTTTGTTATTAAAAGTAAGCTGGTGCAAGACTGGATTTGGTTCCTCTCTCTCTTAAGAGGATAAAGTTTTCTTGGAATACTGCTTTTGGTAACAGATTGTGTGAGTTTCTTTGCCTTTAAGTAATCTGTATTTGTTTTTTGAACTGTTTTGTCACTTTGGTTAAGTGGATAATTATTGTTTCACAGTGACCTGTGATTCTATTTGACCAAGTTTTTTGAACTTTTTTGATAGATCGACAAATTTCCCAAAAATCAAATTCTAACTAAAGTTCTTTTGACCTCCAGCTAACTCTGGGATGCTTCAAAGGAACCCTGAGACATCTGAGAGAGGAATATTAAACTAATTAGGCTTATTTGGTATGTTATATTCCTTGAGGAACATTGTCAAGTGACTGAAGATAAACCTTCTTAGGTTATGTTGTATCAGTAAATGTCATTAATATAGATATTCCAAAATTTATACAGAATTCCTAAAAATCTGATATGTCCTAGTATAATGTCATAATTCTAGTTATCATCTTAAAATGTTGTATGTCACAGAAGTATGCAAGTTTCTTGTCAATTGTATTTTAATCAGATCTTTAACTATACCATTTTAAGTCTTTCGTTTTTTATAGACAAACACTGTTTTACTCTGGTGCTTTTACAAAATGAATATCTTTAAGAAAATTCATAAAAAGGGTTTTTTTTGACAAATATAAGTTTCTGATAACTTTTAGATCACATCACTGAACTGGGTAAGAAATTACAAAACTCTAGTGGAAAACCTGACAACTTCATCCAGATAAACGGGAATTAATTACATGGGGCTGAATGAACTGATAAATATGATTTATAATTGTTTGACTTTTTTTCTGAAATATACTGGCTTTTAAACTTTGTTTTCCAAAAAACCTTTCCTCTAACACTAACTATGACCTACAAGTTGATAAAGTATACCTTTGTAAACAAAGATGAAACATTTATCTTTTTCTCTCTACCTGATCCTTCCAGAATTTGGCTTCTCCAGCTGGCTTCCCATGCTCCCCTGTGGATTTCATGGTTTATTGCAACCAGATTACAACTAGTTATACTAATCATTGTTTTAATTTGTTCTCTTTGTTTTCAAATTGTTTATGCTTTGTGTCTCTCTCTGCTGTACTATGACCTTATTAATGTTACTAGCTATATTACTTATCCTGTCTGTTTTATAAGATTGTCTCTTGTATTACCCAATGGGGCCAGGTCTCCAACAAAATTAATGATGGCTAAAAGTCTTGAGGCAGTTGATCATATATATAACTCTACATAGAATAATTTTAATAGTGCAACTCTAGATATGGGAAGAAGCAACAAGGGAAAACATTTCCTAGACCATAATAGAATAGTAAGACAGGACCTGATCCAAAAATTAGCACTTTGAGTGACCTATTAACAGAATTTTCACCTGATCTAGGAATGAAACTTCCTAGCACAGTGAGACAAAATTGATCATAAAATACTTCCCAAACATTGGTTAAATTTATGACCAAGAGGAGGAAATGTGGACTAAGAATGTCACCTGCCATATCAGTAAACAGAAGATGTTGTGGTCATCAAGCCATTAGCCACCATAAGGGCCCCTCATGGTGCACACTGAGGAGATTCAGGATTTAGAAAAGCAGGATACTGGCCCTAGATAGTTAAGGTGCATATCAAAGGAATGATTTCATTGAGCCCAGACTCTTGCATCTTCCCATACATAGAAAAGTGCTAAATTCATTAATTTGAGATATCTGATTTTCTTTAATTAACAGTAATCTTTTGATGTTCCGATTACCTGTTTTTTGTTTGTTTGTTTTCTTTTGCAAATACTCCTATATATCCTGGCTTCTCCCTTCCCTCTTCAGAACAGTCCCTGAGAGCTAGCTGAGGGGTTTTTTCCTGGGCTTAAATCCTCAGTGTCTGCCAAATAAAACATAATTCTCAGGTTTTAGGTTGTGCACTTTTTTCAGTTGACACATACCATAAAATTTACCTGTTTTAAATACACACTTCAGTGGTTTATAGTATATTTAGAGTTGTGCAACCATCACCCTGTTGGGGCCCTGGGTCAGCTGCCCCAAAACGTGTCTCAATGGTACATGGATTATTTTAAATAAAGTACTTAAGAAATGGCCAATGCAGGAGGGACACTCTGACCCTTCTTTCTGTCTCCCTGAAAGCAGGAAATATATCTCTCATGTGAAAAGTGCCCTCCTGTTACTGAACCAGGTCTGTTTGCCTGACCCACAACAAACCAAACACTGGGACACCGAGGTTGCAGCTGAGAAAGGGTTTATTCTCGAGGCAGCCAAGGGAGGAGATGGGAGAACAAGTCTCAGGTCTGCCTCCCTGAGGGCAAGTGCGTTGGGATAGTTATAGGATGAGCATGGGGAAAGGTGACTGGAGATAGGGAAAAAGGTGAGGTAACCAGTGTTCTGTGCCGGTATATCTGGGTTACATGCTTCTGCACATTCAAAAATGGAGGCCCTTAGCATGATCTGAGGGTGGAGTTTTTTGGCCCTCTGACTTCAAAAGGCCATTGTTCAGACACCTGTGCAGGCCCGGTTTTTGGGTCAGTGGTCCCAACCAGCCTTACCTGGCTTGCACTGGACAAGAGCTGAACCCAAGTTCCTGTAAAACAACTGGGCTAGGTGAAGCTGGGAAGGTATCCAATTAAAGAGAAGAAAAAAAGGAAAAAAGAAAAAAATAACTACAGCGAGCTTAATCATTAAGGCAGTTTACAAGTAGGGGGGTTTTAACAACCTGTTCCCCTCTCTGTTGCTCTGAAAGACAAGCTAAAGAATTCCTGTTAGTCATCAGCTTCTGTTCACTCTATGGGGCATGGTTTCACTCCTTACATCTGGAGGTAGACGGACACATTTATCACCAGAGGTAGGGAATGCAGGTGGAGAGGCCTGTATAAACAAACCTTATTACTTCTTTAATTTACTACCCTAAGCCCAAACTATGTTTAGATTCTTCACTGGATGGATACCCAAAACCGAAGTTTCATTGTCCTGTCAATTCCTCACAAATGTATTGTTTCTTTGTCTAAAAAGTATAAAGGCTGCCTGCTTTGGCCACTTCTCAGGTTCCTTTTCTATGAGACCTCCATGCACGGGATTAAAATTTGTTTCTTTTTCTCCTGTTAGTCCGTCTTGTATAAATTTTATTATTAGTCCAGCCACAAGAACTCAGAGGGGTAGAAGGGGGAAATTTCCCCTCCCTAACAACTTTGATCCATTTAAAAATATTTTCATCATCTCAAAAGGCACACTGTACACTTTAGCTATCATTCTTCTATTTCCCCGTCTGTCCCAGCCCCATACAATGTTTAATCTACTCTCTGCATATATATATATATATATATATATATATATATATATATATATATATTTGCCTATTCTGGACATATTTAAATAGAATCATACAAAAATGTGGCTTTTGTGATTGGTTTATTTCACTTAGCATGTTTTCAAGATTCATTTATGTTGTAGTGTGTATCAGTACTTCATTCCTTTTCATTGCTGAATAATATTTCATTGTATGGATATACCACATTTTATTTATTCATTAATCAGTTCATCGATATTTGACTGTTATGGCTAATGCTGTTATGGCCTTTGTGCATAGGTTTATGTGTGCACACACATTTTCAATTGTCTAGGGTATATAACCAGGAAAGGAATTGTTGGGTCATATGATAGTTCTATATTTAACCTTTTGACAAACTGCCCAGTTATTACCCAGAATGGATGCACCATTTTACATTCCCAGCAGCAAAGTATGAGGGTTCCAATTTCTCTACATTTTTTCTCACACTTATTACTGTCTGACTTTTTGATTCTAGTCATACTAGTGGGTGTGAAGTAGTATCTCATTGTGGTTTTGAATTGCATTTCCCTAATAACCCATGATGTTAGGCATGTTTTCCTGTGCTTGTTTAGCCATTTGTGTTCCTTCTTGGGAGGAATGTTTATTCAAATTGTTCGCCCATTTTTAATTTTGTGATTTATCTTCTTGTTATTGAATTGTAAGAGTTCTTTACATATCCTGGATACAAGTCTCTTATCAGATATATATGAGTTGCAAATATTTTCTTCTAATCCATGCATTATATTTATTTTTTACTGTGTCCCTTTGCTAAAACATAAGCTCTACAAGATCAGACATCTTTTTCTGTCTTGTCCAATGATGTATCCCAAGTGCCTAGATACACATAGCCATTGTTTAATAAATATTTGTTGATGAATATATTAATCTATTCTTCAAATAGTAACTGCTATATAAGTTGTTGTTGTTGTTTTTCCTGAGTGGAGAATGCAATTCAAAACATGGTGCTAAAATCATCCTATGAGTCAGATCCATAGACCTTTGTTAAACAGGCTCCTAAGCTCCTTAATTGTTTTTTCATTCACCTTTAGAAGCTTTCGTTTCATCATTTATAAAGTAAAGAAAATAATATCTCAGTATTTACTCCACAGGTGATATGAACGTGCAATGAAATAATGTATGTAATGTGTGATGCAAACTAGATAGAAGTTTATTTCTTACATAACAGTCTGAACAATCAGATCTTTCTGCTCCATGAGGAGACCCAGGCATCACATACCTTCCATCATGTTCTTCTTCCACCTCTTAGAGTATTGTTCCTTATATCAGTTCGCTATTGGTGTATAAAAAGCTACCCCAAACTTTATGGCTTAAAACAATCATTTTATTTTGCTCATGGTTCTTAGGATTGGGAATTTGGTTTGTGCTCAGGTGGATGGTTCTTCTACTGGTCTCACCTGGGATCACTCATGTAGATATAGTCATCTGGTGGCCTGATTGTGGCTGGGTACTCTAAAATTGCCTACTCACTTGTCAACTGGGCATCTCTCTCCACGTGGTCTCTCATTGCCAAGGAGGTTAACCCAGGCATCTTTACATGGTAGTCACAGGGTTCCAAGAAAAAAAAAAAACTAGAAGTTGAATAGCACCTTAAGACCTAGGCTCAGAACACTGTTATTGTCACTTGCAGCCCACTGTACTTGCCAAAGAAGATTAAAGGGGTGGAGAAAGAAACTTCTCTTTTGACAGGAGCAGCAGCAAAGTCACATTGCAAAGGGGCATCCATATACAGATGGGATAAATTTGTGGCTACTGCAATCTATCACACTCCCTCCTCTGTATAGTTGGAGCTATCTCTTGAGTGTCACATTTGCATTTCAATTCACCCTAGATCTAATGAATCTGGAGCCCTGGAGTGGGGCCCTGCAATATGCATTTTAACAAGCTGTACAGGTGATTCTGATTCATCCCAAAGTTTGAGAAGCATGCTCTGTTAAATACGGCAGTGCTGGGCCCAAATAACTTCTTGAGGGCCAAGACACCCATCCTCAACCTGCAGGGCATCTTGGCTGCTGACATAGTCGTGTTCCTCACTGAGAACTGCCCTCAATTTCAGGGACATGCCTTGCTCAAAATTACAGGCCCTACCAGCACGTGGTCCATGGCCAATAACTGGCTGATGCAGGGATGCAAAGGTCCAACCTCTTGTCTCAAATTGGAACAACTCTAAAGAGCTTTCTCAACTCCAGAGCTCTCCATGGATCAGCTAAAACCTCAGTGGTGACCACATTGCAAGTCAGCTTCTTTGCCCAATTTTATAGGCATGCCTCAGAGATATTGTGGGTTTGGTTCCAAACCACTGCAATAAAGCATATATTGCAGTAAAGCAGTCACATGAATTTTTTGGTTTCCCAGTGCATATAAAAGTTATGCTTGGGGTGGGATAGGGAGGGTGAGAGGGAGATGCAAGAGGGAGGAGATATGGGGATATATGTATATGTATAGCTGATTCACTTTGTTATAAAGCAGAAACTAACACACCATTGTAGAGCAATTATACTCCAATAAAGATGTTACTGTAGTCTAATAAGTGTGAAATAGCATTATGTCTTAAAAAATGTACATACCTTAATTAAAAATACTTTATTGCTAAAAGGTGCCAACCATTTTCCGAGCCTTCAGCTAGTCATAGTAGTAACATCAAAGATCACAGATCACCATAACAAATATAATAATAATAAAAAAGTTTGAAATATTGTGAGAATTAGCAAAATGTAAAACGGAGACTTGAAGTGAGTAAATGCTGTTGGAAAATGGCACCGACAGACTTGCTCGATGCAAGGTTGCCATAGACCTCCAATTTGTGAAAAGCATAATATCTGCAAAATGCAATAAAATGAGGTCTGCCTGTACTTTCCTTACTCCCTTACAGGTGTAGCTCTTGAGAACACCTCTAGTATGTCTTTTACACACAACTCTCCATCTCCTATTTCTTGGGAATGAATCCAAGACATGTTTGAAATAACATATGCACAAATATTTATAATAGCAGAAGATCAGAAACAACTCAAATGCCCACAGTAGAGGACTGGTGAAATAAACCATGCAGCCTCTGAAGAGAATTACAGCTGACATGGAAAGAGTGCTGGAACTAATAATAATAGTGATAAAAGGTAATAAGTATATAGCACTTACTATGTACCAGGCACTGTTCTAAGGTCTTTATGTGTAGGTGCTCTTCCTGTACCCAGGTGAAGAGTAGAGAACAGATCAAGGAAGAATCTTCCAGGTAAAGGAAATTGCATATTTGAAGGTCCAGGGGCAAGACAGGAATTGGAATATTTTTAAAATTCATAGTATACACACACACACACATACACAATATACAGTACAATGGAAGTATATAGCGTGACTGTAAGAAAGACCAGAGATGAGGCTAGAGACTTAAGATGGAACCGGTAGGAGGATGTAGCATGATTGGGACCCTGGGACCAGTTAAGAGGTTGTTATTCTGGTCCCAGCAAGAGTGACTTGGGTAGGATAGTGTTAATAGACTTAGGGAACAGATTCTTGAGATCAAGTTAACCCAATCTGGTAACTTGAACGGGATGTGGGAGGAGAGGCAGATTCAGGTTTGTTTGTATGTAAGTAGTGAGTGTGCTTTCAGGAATTGGGTTTGAATATATTAAGTTAGGGAAATCCCTAGTAGACATCCAAGTGAAGCTGTCAAGTAAGCAGTTGGATATGTAAATTTTGGATTCAGTCTGAACTAGGGATTGAGTTGGCATTGTGTCCGTGTTACTTACAGGCAGAGATTAGATGAGTTTAGGAAATTAGTGTTGATGGAGAAGGCTTCCCTTCTGATTACCCTGAGGACTGACAGAACAGTCATTTTATATATATGTATATGTGTGTATATAATATATATATATAAATCTATACCTATATATATATATAAATCAATATCTATGAATAAGTGAAACTCTGTGAAACACTTACCTTTAAGGGGGAGATGGAAGAGAAGGAGCACAACAAAGGTGATTATATAGCAGTGTGGAGATAATGAGGAGAAAAGAGTGCTCCAGAAATTCAGCCCAATTCAGAGAATTGGAAGCTGGGCCCTGGGGCTTGGCACTTGAGGTTATTAGTGATCTCAACAAGAGCAGTGCAGGGTAGTAGAGACCAGACTGTGATGGACAGAAAAATGAAGGTGGAGAGCAAAGGCAACAAGGGAGGAAGGGAAGGAGAGAAGAAAGGAGAGAGGAAGGAAGAAGGAAGAAGGAAGGGAAGGAGGAAGGGAGGGAGGGAGGGAGGGAGGATGGAAGGGAAGGAGGGAGGGAGGGATGATGGAAGGGAGGGAGGGAAAGAGGGAGGGATGATGGAAGGCAGGGAGGGAGGAAGGGAAGATGAGTGTGGTGTGTTTGGGAAAGGTCATTTAGAAAGAAATATATAATATTCAATGACAAATTTCCCATCTAAAATGTCTATTAAGAACATAGCTGTATGACTTTAAACAAGACACTTAACCTCTACTTCATCTAGTAGTTGAGTATTAAGTACTTTAATACACTATTAAATGCTTATAATAGTATCTAGTGCATACTAAGCACTTAAAAATGAAAATTCTTGAAATGAAATAGAAGCTATCATTATTATTCTTAGCGTTATGTAACTAACACAAACACCACACTCTCATAAGACAGGAAGTGAGCCTATACTTGAAATAGATTTAAAAATGGTACCAAAAAAAAATAGACAAAAAATGATTAGAGAAGAGCCACATGGGTGAGAATTTATGTCCTTATTACTTGTTATTTGTCATCCTAATTACCATCAGTATTGTCTAACAGGTAGCCTGATCTCTTAGGGAATCGGGGTGACTGAGTTTCTGACTGGAAGTGAAATAAATGTTCACTCCTGGGAGGTGTTATTTCTTTCCACTCCAAAGAACCAGCTGGTGCTATGAAAACAGTTAATTGGATTTAAGCTTCTAAAAGAGCTCATTTTCTTTTCATATGGGAACATTTTATTCACAAAAATCTTATTTTAGCTACTATTCATCTAGTCAATTCTTTAAGAAGAGTTTGGTACTCCACTTATTGAAGCCATTTTCTCCAGAATGAATGCAAATGATTGAATGATTTTCCTTGTTGGGAGAGAGGGGAAATGCTTTCAAGAAAGTCAATACAGATTTTTTTTTTCTGAGCAGAAATAAATGTTACTGGTTCTGTGTACTATAGACCTTACACAGAAAAATCATAGTTATAAGACCTCTATCTACATTTGCTGTCCAGTACAATAGCCACAGTGGAATATGGCTAGTGCAACAAAGAAACTGAATTTTTAATTTTATTTAATATTTATTAATTTAAATTTAAAAACTAATACTCAATTATGTTATTGGAAAACTCTTAAGTAAGTTTTGAACAACTGGAGTATCTAAATTTAATTTTTTTAACTGTAAGTTTTATGTAATATAAATACAGATCAAGAATTTTTTTTAATTAATTAATTAATTAATTAATTAATTTATGGCTGTGTTGGGTCTTCGTCTCTGTGCGAGGGCTTTCTCCAGTTGCTGCAAGTGGGGGCCACTCTTCATCGCGGTGCGCGGGCCTCTCACTATCGCGGCCTCTCGTTGCGGAGCACAGGCTCCAGACACGCAGGCTCAGCAATTGTGGCTCACGGGCACAGTCGCTCCGCGGCACGCGGGATCCTCCCAGACCAGGGCTCGAACCCGTGTCCCCTGCATTGGCAGGCAGTCTCTCAACCACTGCGCCACCAGGGAAGCCCAAGAATTTTTTATGAAATTAGCATCTGAATTAAGATGCACTGTAAGTGTAAGATACACAATGGAGTTTGAAGACTTGTTATGAAGAAAATAATGTATGATACCTCATTAATAATATTTCATATTCATTACATGTTGAAATGATAATCGTTTGAATATATGGGGTTAAATAAAATATATTATTCAAATTAATTTCACCTATCTGTTTTTGGCTTTTTTAAGATGGCTATTGGGAATATTTTAATTATACTTGTGGCTTGCATTATGTTTTTATATATACATTCCAAGCTTCATTGAAATCTATCAAAACTACTAGATAAAAAGATAAAAAAACAGGATGGCTATCATTTTATTTCAAGATAGTGAACTTTAAATTTAAGCTATTGTGCTAATTTTGAAGACATTTTTAGTAGTGGCTACCTGAATCAGGCACATTTAAAATAAATTATAGTGGAATATTTGGGAATTAGTCCTAAGAAAATATCAAAATACAGAGAAAGTTTTATGTTCGATGAAATTCATGGTCCAGAAAAATATGTTAGAGTCAGTGGAAACATTTAAAAATTTCTTTTAGTGAATGAAAATGTTCCCAGTAAATCACAATATTTGAATTGAATTAACTGGATATCTCCACGTAATATAGGGTAAAGCTTCTTTTTCTTCTAAAACTGTACCATGGCCAAATGTTTTTCTCAGGGTCACATATCCTACTGACTCTGTATTCTGTTGGTGGTTTTAGAAAAAAAGAGATCAGAAAGGCATTTGAAAATGTAGTGAGTGCTTTGATTGTTAGAAGAAAGACCAGGTTAAGACTGTCAGAAACATTTGCAAATGTGTGAATGCATTCCACCCAAAGAGAGAAGAAAAAAAGTGTCACCAAGAGGATAATTTTGTGCTAATGTCGGGTGACAGCACCATGGAGTTTCCCTCTCTTTTCGTGACCAGATTTTTCATTTTTCTTGTTCCAGTTCATTCTGACAATGATGTGCAGCCTAATTACTTTTTTGGGCATGGCTTCAATTGAGGTCCTTTGTCTCTTAAACTCAACCTTACATAATTGTTTGCATTTTTTTTTCCTTTTAACCCCTTCC
Source organism: Balaenoptera physalus (assembly GCF_965194825.1). Lineage (NCBI taxonomy): Eukaryota > Metazoa > Chordata > Mammalia > Artiodactyla > Balaenopteridae > Balaenoptera > Balaenoptera physalus. The sequence continues at coordinate 11,997,232 of NC_138891.1, read as the reverse complement.
AATACTGCTTTATTTAGTGAATCTCTACTGACTTTGAAAGCAAAAGGTATTCATTTTCCTGTAGTTTGAAATCTAAGTAACCTTGTCTAAAATCAGTTAATCAGCAAGACTTGAGGTGGGGTTATAAAACTTATATTAGCATATGCAAATCATTAATCATTTCTATATTGTAATGCATTTGACCCATATCACTTCATAAACTTGGCTATAGAGCAGAATTAAGTGATCTGGGGGACAGTCTGAATACTGAAGAAGGATAGTTTGTCTTAATATGTTAACCTTGGAATAATTTTCAAGTGACAGGCTTACAAGTGTTGGTGCCGACATTTATACTTACTTTATATTTAAATAATGTACAGAATAATTTTTATTCACCAATTATACTCAGTATTGCTCAAGCTTAGACCATCAGTGTTTTAGAGGCTGTTTGGCTTAATGGAAAGAAAGTAGGCCTTGGAATAACAGAATACTGGGTTTTAATCCAGTCCCTGCTATGCCATGCTTTAGGGCAAGTTACTTAAACTTTTTGAACTTCAGTTTCCTAAACTTTAAAATATAAGTAATATCACATATCTCATTGCATTGTTGTGAGTATTAAATTAGCTAAAGAGTGAAAAATACATATACCCTACTGGCACATAATAGGTTCTCAATTAATGGTAGCGATAGCAAACATTGGGTTACACTAGCCCAATGAGCTTGTTCCTCTACTTTAACAAGACATTCTGAAACACTTAAGAACATCCAGAGAAGAGAAATAAAAGTCCTGAAGTAGATAAATAGGTAATTCTCAAGCAGGTTTAAGAAATGAGAGGAACTCAAATTATTTGAAATGAATGTGTGACAATTGCATGCGTTATCTCATAGCCCTCTTCAGATACATGAGGGGTGTTAGGAGGGGAAAAAAGGAGTTCACATCTTTCCAGATACATTTTCCAGAACAATAAATTAGCTTAAATAGCAACAAGTGATTTAGGGTCAACAAAATGACTACCATTTTAACTGTGAAATGTTAACTGTGAAATGTTTTTAACTGTGAAATGTTAGAACCAATTCTTTTTTTTTTCTTTTTAATTGAAGTATAGTTGATTTACAACACTGTGTTAGATTCAGGTGTACAGCAAAGTGATTCAGTTATATATATATATAATATATATGTTCTTTATCAGATTCTTTTCCATTATAGTTTATCACAACATATTGAATATAGTTCCCTGTGCTATACAGTAGATCCTTCTGTTAGAACCAATTCTAAGAGAGATTTCAGAATTTCCTGGGTGGATATGAGCAGTTGCCTACGCAATGTCCATTTCCCTTCCCCCCTTCTTAACAGTGCCCAGATTCTCTTTTGCTTATCTAACCCTCATTCATGCAGCCTGAAAATTCTGGGGAGGGAAGCTCCCTCTTTCCCTAGTTCTAGGAGTGGATTTGCAATTGCTTTATGATAATGGACATATCCATCACCCAAGCAGTCGTGGGAGTTAACATGTCTAATCAGAGTGAAGTTTAGGACTCTTGCTTGAATTGCTGGGAAATAACCTCTTTCTTCAAGAATGGTCATTGTATACACTACAATATATAAAATATATATAATATATTTTAAATATATCTGTGTGTGTATATATATATATATATATATATATATATATATATATATATAACTGAATCACTGTACTGTACATCTGAAACTAACATGACGTAAATCAACTACACTTCAATTAAAAAAATTTTTTTTTTTTAAAGTTCTTTGTGACGTTCATATGGGAAGCCTGGAACTGTGGCAACCATCTCAGTGTTATGAGAGAAGCCAGCCTAAGAGACGAAGAGTGGAGAGAGGCCAGAAGAAATTGGGACCCTGATGACATTGCAGCACTGACCAGTCAAACCAACAGTAGCCCCCCTGACCTTTGGACTTTGCAGGTACACAAGCCCAAATACCCTCTATTGTTCAAGTGGTTTTCTCTTACTGCAACAAGAGGATGCCCTAAAAGTTACACGGTGGCCATCCATTCTGAAGGTTTATCTCATTTTCAAGTGTTTTTCTTCACCTCCAAATGGGCTATAAGTATCCTCAGGAGTAGCAGTTATGAGTTATTTTGGATTTCCTATCACATCTAATATCCTGCCCTTTGTGCAGTAGATCCTCTGGAAATGTTTACTGAGGATCGTGGCTGACTGGCTTATCTTCAAATCGTATTGTATCCTACAAATCTCAGCAGGAGCACAGATTGGTTTTTAGCTTATCTTCAAACCCTCTTCCCACGTTGGGCTCTCATGTCATTATCTTTCAGATGGAAAACGTTTCAGCAAATGAGTTTGCTACCTCTCATTTAGCTCTCTGCCCTTCCAGTGTTAGCCAGAACCTGGACTGTCTGGAAAAAAAATAAAAGGTTTTAGGGGAATTCTACTAAGACTATCACTGCAGTCACAGCTCGTTTAAAGAACGTGCTAAATATCTATAGAAATAAAACTTGCGACTCCCAGAACTCTCAGAAAATTAATATTTTAATTCAACTTTATACATGGCTGGCTATTGCCATATTATGTCAGTAATAGAAAAACTGAACCATTAACTAATTCTCCTTCAAATAGCTTGTGATGTGAGCATTTGAAATATGTCTATGGTAGGAAAAATTATGTGTGGCGTATATGTGATTAGCATAGTTTATCGTATGCCATGGGCTTCAAAAATCAGTGCTGGGTGAATGTAAGATCCTAATCCTGTGTGGTTCCTAATGTCCTGCTATTGCTGGATGTTTCAGTGTCCCTGTCACTACTGTGTCTTCTTACCAGTCTTCTCTTAAAGCTAAAGCATGGGAAGGTTTTCTTTTTCTCCTTCCATGAAAGCTCATGACCAAAAGCTTTTGTAATTAACTTATGCACATATGTAATGATAATTTAGCTAACTCTTTTCCTTTCTCTGAAGCTACTTTGGCATAACAAAAGCTGTCTCCATTGTTTCCCAGTGAAAACAACAAACACCTCTGAAATCACATTTCCATCCTTTCCCAAATGGGAGGCTCCTTTAGTTCCAGGTGGGAGCTTGTAGGACTCAGGACAGGTTACAGAAAATGTCCTGGTTTTTGAGACTCATGGTATGAATAGAATTGAAGTTCTTTGTGTTTGCATGGAATAAATAAAGAGCCAGGGCTGACAAAGTGCAGACTCATGGCCACGTTTCTGACCTTTTTAAGACTTGCAAAGATGAGACTGTTTTCTCAAATAGTGAGGATTCAAGGCCACAGAGAAAAATGAAACTATCAAATCCAACTGATTTTTTTTATCACAATGTCCACAATCCTTTTCTGAAGACACCCACAGCCTTTGGTAAGATACTATATTCGTTCTGCTCTTAAGCGTTTTTCCTAGCTCCCCATTTGAAATAACTTGCCTGGTTTTCTGGTCATGAAGCCCCTCCCCCTATACTACCTGCAGCCTCCATCCTAAATAACACTTACATAACCTTTACCATACATGAACCACTCCAGCCACTTCGCATGTATTAACTCAATCCTCCTAATAACCCTATGAAGTAGATACTATTATTAGCCCCAATTTACAGATGCGGAAACTGATGGGTTTGTCCAAGAGCATACAGCTAGCAAGTGGCAGAACCAGGATTTGAGCCCAGGAAGACTAGCTCTGGGAGTTTATAGTTTAAACCACCGTGTTCCATGGTCTCACAGCTGACCTCAGCATTGAGAATCATACTGACCAGCAAATAGGAGCAATTCTAAAGCCAGATCAGCAACGTGTCAAAGCTGCAGTTTTGCCTTGGACCTCAGTTTCCATGATCAGGTCAGTATCTTGATCAGGTCAGTATCTCAAGGCCACTGCTTACTTTCCCAAGCTATGGTCTTTGTCGAATATAGCTAATCCTTTGGAACTGATGTCTGGGATAAAATCCCCAGGGCCTGATGTGGGAGCTGCCTGATCCTAGCTTGCTGAGCACTCTTCACCGCCTTACCACCTTGCAGACTCTGCTGCTTACTTCTGCCTGTGTCCCATCACCAGGCCTCTCTGTACCTGACTTGGCCCAGTCTTTGCCCAGTTTGTTAGCATCTATCTTTCCCAGAGATGGAGGACAGCTCTCCAGGATTCTTTCATGCTTATGCTGGGAAATTCTTGATGTCTTGTCTGCCTAGTTGTAAGCAGATAGTGTAGAGGGTCCCCAGAGAAAGAGAACCAGGCACAGCTTTCTCGCCATAGGAAAAGCCAGTTTTGGCCTAAGCTATTTTGGGTCCTAAGCCTGGCCACAGTGCTTACCCTTGCACAGGTCTCAGTAATTAATGATTTTAAGGGAACAAAAGAACAAACAAACAACTGTTACCAGGCAAGAGAAGTAACAGTAGCAAAGATAACAAATCAGGTATAAAGGCTCCCAGTTCTATTTCAACGGTAAAACTTCGTCTGAAGCTTAACCACCAGATCAACTGGAACCTAAGGGATGATGATGTTGACATTTTCTGAGCCTCGTGACTTCAATCTGCTAAAGCTTGGACTCTGTCGACTTTTGCCCCAATTCTGTGCTGAATTCTCCTCTGCTCAAGCCCCTTCATGGATATGCATGCACCCTTAGCTTAAAACTTCCCCAATTTTGCTGTTTGGGGAGACACTGCTTTGGGAAGATCCCTGGTGTTCTCTTCACTTGCTGCAAGTAATAAATCCTTCTTTCTCCTGCTCTTTGGCTTGGTTGTGTCTTTTGGCTCAATACCCACCAAGAGGCAAACTCAGTTTTCAGGTAACATAATGAGTCTGTATTGATTATGGCCCTTTGTTATCCTCAAAACTGACCCACCAGCCTCAGTTCTGACCTTTTTTCTTGCTGGGTCTTTACCTCCTCCACCAAACTTTCCTCTCTCCACCTTTCGACCTTTCTTTGGAACCGCATCATTTTCTGTCTTCTCTCCATTTTGCTTATTTTCCCAACTCTTCATAATATCAACTAGTTTGATTTCTCCTACAAACATTCTATTTTCTTGTTGCATATTCTCTTCTAATTTTCTCTGTTTATCTCAATTTTCACATGCTCTTCTCCTATTAATAACTACCTGGTTTGGAATCACCAATTTTCTAAGATAATAGATCGTTCACCAACTTTCTGTATGCTAGAAAAACACCCATATTTTAGAGTCATATTTGTCTGATTTGCAACTTTCAGAACTTCAGTTTCCTCATCTGTGAAATAGGATAATAATACGGAGATATAATAGGAATCACATAAGATCATGCACTGGAAAGCACTTTGAAGACTGTATGACCCTAAACAAATGTTAGGCATTATTAGTACAAAGAACACTAGGGAGTCTTTAAAATATGGAAAGAGTAAGTGATTTCCACTCTGCATCATAAACCAGCCCAAGAATTAGCCACTCTCTTCCTGTTCTCTAATCTTTATAGCCAGTGTTGATATATAGAGCAGAAAGAAGCAAGTGCATTAGGAAAACTCAGAGCTTATAACAGCTGAGAGGATTCTACACACAGGTCTCTGGAGTCTCTCAGCATCTTTGTCAAATTCCTCAGCACCCTTTCCAAGTCTCTGCTTTCTTCACTAGACTGGGAGTAAAACTTAGATTAAGCCAGAGATTGCAGACTGGTGGTTTACTGGCTAACTCTGGTTTTCTGTTAGACTTTGTCTGACAGAGAACTAACCTTTTAAAAAAGCTGCATGTGAATGCATTTAGATAATATCATAGGGTGGGTTTTCCCAGAAGCAGCGTATTAGCCAAGGATTTGGGTACATGAGTGCTTCCAACAGAAACTGATAAAGGGGTCAGGAAGCAGAATAAGGCAGTAGAAGAACCCGAGGCAGGGTGTGATTTCAGGTGACACCCCACACTCAGCCTGATCCTACAGGGAACACTAGAGCATAACTGATGTTTTCTCCACCTAGGGTTTATACTTTCTAGAGCTACAGGATGTGGGCTTTTCTACAACTCACCCCATTGGCTATGGATGACCAGGAAGAGGGGAGGCCATCATCTCTAGGCACTTATCCTGTCCTTATCAGGGATTAACCCTAAGGCCCAAGAACAAACCTCTGAAGGTCACAGAGGTGAAACACTAGTAGCAAAGCGTGTAGGAGTTGGGAGATGGGCACACAGAGCTGGTAAAAGTGATCTGAGTGTTCCTGTTAGGGTGCCAGCAAGGGTCCATTGCAGATGGGCTACATGCTCTCCAGTTTGCCAAAGCCCAATACTTGTCCTTGGTAGCTGCAGCTCCAAGGTTTCTATAATGGAGGGTCTTGGGCACGGCACTGTAGTTGGAAGTGGGGTGCTGGGGTCAGGGACCCTGACTTGAGGTTATGTTTACTTAGCACTTTATACAAGATGAAAAAACATCAGTTGTTCATGTCTAAGGATGGAAAATGTAATGGAGATCATGGGAGTTAGTATTAACGTCTTCTTTTCCCAATACCCACCCTTGTCTTCACCACCATATTTGGCACTTCATTTATTTGGCCTGGCCCCTTTAGGCATTTCAGTTTGGCGACTATATAACTTGTATGATGGAAGATTAATGGCATCACGGAAAATCAGATCTAAAAAGACTTAGAGTTTTGGGTCCCTCCCTTAACTTCACAGATTTTGAAAAGATGTTCCAAGCAGTTGTGACTTTCATAAGGTCTCAGAGTTAGTCATAGGAGAGACCATGGTAGCATCCAAGTCTCCTCTCTCCATGGGGTTGCTTAGTCTGGAAGGTGGCTTCATCCAGCACCTCTACACATGGGTTAGTATGCTGACTCCACAGGGAGACTGAGGGGGATGAACTTATTAAATTGCAGAACGCAATGTAAACGTTTGTGTGGTTACGACCTTGAGAATTATCTTGTCCTGCTGAAACTGATGAGTTTTGAGGGGCTGCAGCTACAGGTTATTACACAGAAAATGGAGGGCATTAAACCTAACTCTCTCTATGATGCCTTTCTAATATCTCCTAAATGTGTTTTATATCCTTAACTTTTCCCACAAACTCATCTGTGAAGGCCTTGCTTGATTTTAGTCCACTGCAGCTGATGACTGAGGTAGCTTAGGAAATTGGCTTATACTTCACATTTTAAAAATGTAAGTGATTCCATCATTGTAACCTTCTGAACTATTCCAAGCATTAGTTTGTTGAGGATACATCCCTAGAAACATGGAAATGCCAATTCAATGAGATAATGCCCAAACCAACATTTAGCACTTTGCTTGGCATAAAACAAAGCAGCCGATAAAGTTTTTAAGCAACAGCAAAAATATATAAAGGACCATGGACTTCTGATTTAGGTTGGAGGGCTATCTTGAGATGCTGTTCATTTAAAAATTTTCCAAGATCTCCATGGGAAGTAGGAAGCTTGACTTGGCTGCTGACTGAGACAATTCTCAAGAGGAGATCCAGGGAGGTCTGGCTGACTGGTAGGTATTCTTAGAACCTGAATCCAGGACAAAGCAGATGATGATGATCTAGAAGACAAGTCTGTGAGCTGAAATATGAGGGTCCAGTTTGACTGATGGGCTGAAGCTGGAGATTGGATGGGCACAGCAGGAACCCGGGAAGGCATAGCAGGGGAGTAGAAAAAGAGAGGCAGAGAGGACTTCGATTCCAGCACTTTTGTAGCATGGTCCTGTTCTGGGGAGAGGGCTAAAAGCAGCAGGCTCTGGCCGGAAGAACTGAGGATCACACACTTTGAAAGCCTGCAAGTGAAGTGCTACCTGCAAATCCCCAGGTTATTTCAGGCAGCTAACAAGTAGCTTGGCACCAAAAGCTCTCTCATTTATCTATCTTCACCGTTGACATCTGATGGATATTTGATTCACATCAAACTCTTTGACAAATGATGCTGGGTATGATTTATTTGGCTCTTAAACAATACAAGTGCAACAAACCCAGATGCATGGTCTCCCTCTCTTCCGCTTTCAGAAGGCACTATCATTTCAGCTACAGGGACAAGCAGAAGATTCCACACTATGAGAGCTGCCCCCAGCATCCCAGGTCTTTCCTTCTGTTCTGTTAGCCACCCTCCTCCTTCTGTGTGTGGTGCAGGTGTTTCTGAGTTTCAGGCACATGATGGGCTGAACTGGCATGAGGATTGGGTGGTTTAAGCCTTCCTTTTTTTAAATCTCCTACTTTTTTTTTCCACATCTTTATTGGAGTACAATTGCTTTACAATGGTGTGTTAGTTGCTGCTGTATAACAAAGTGAATCAGCTATACGTATACATATATCCCCATATCTCCTCCCTCTTGCGTCTCCCTCCCACCCTCCCTATCCCACCCCTCTAGGTGGTCACAAAGCACTGAGCTGACCTACCTGTGCTATGTGGCTGCTTCCCACTAGGTATCTATTTTACATTTGGTAGTGTATATATGTCCATGCCACTCTCTCACTTCGTCCCAGCTTACCATTCCCCCTCCCCGTGTCCTCAAGTCCATTCTCTATGTCTGCACCTTTATTCCTGTCCTGCCCCTAGGTTCATCAGAACCTTTTTTTTTTTTTTTTTTAGATTCCATATATATGTGTTAGCATACGGTATTTGTTTTTCTCTTTTTTTAAACATCTTTATTGGAGTATAATTGCCTTACAATGGTGTGTTAGTTTCTGCTTTATAACAAAGTGAATCAGCTATACAAATACATATATCCCCATATCTCATCCTTCTTGCATCTCCCTCCCTATCCCACCCCTCTAGGTGGTCACAAAGCACCGAGCTGATCTCCCTGTGCTATGTGGCTGCTTCTTACTAGCTATTGATTTTACACTTGGCAGTGTATATATGTACATGCCATTCTCTCACTCTGTCCCAGCTTACCCTTTCCCCTCCCCGTGTCCTCACGTCCATTCTCTAGTAGGTCTGCGTCTTTATTCCTGTCGTTCCCCTAGGTTCTTCATGACCATTTTTTTTTTTTTTTAAGATTCCATATATATGTGTTAGCATATGGTATTTGTTTTTCTCTTTCTGACTTACTTCACTCTTTATGACAGACTCTAGGTCCATCCACCTTACTACAAATAACTCAATTTTGTTTCTTTTTATGGCTGAGTAACATTCCATTGTATATATGTGCCACATCTTTATCCATTCATCTGTCGATGGACACTTAGGTTGCTTCCATGTCTTGGCTATTGTAAATAGAGCTGCAATGAACATTGTGGTATGTGACTCTTTTTTTTTTTTTTTTTTACACAGGCACCCCAAAGTTTAGGACTGCTCTGTTTGTTTATTTATTTATTTATGGCTGTGTTGGGTCTTCGTTTCTGTGCGAGGGCTTTCTCTAGTTGCGGCAAGCGGGGGCCACTCTTCATAGCAGTGCACAGGCCTCTCACTATCGTGGCCTCTCTTGTTGCGGAGCACAGGCTCCAGACGCGCAGGCTCAGTAATTGTGGCTCAAGGGCCTAGCTGCTCTGCAGCATGTGGGATCTTCCCAGACCAAGGCTCGAACCTGTGTCCCCTGCATTAGCAGGCAGATTCTCAACCACTGCGCCACCAGGGAAGCCCCATGTGACTCTTTTTGAATTATGGTTTCTCAGAGTATATGCCCAGTAGTGGGATTGCTGGGTCATATGGTAGTTCTATTTCTGGTTTTTTAAGGAACCTCCATACTGTTCTCCATAGTGGCTGTATCAATTTACCTTCCCACCAACAGTGCAAGAGGGTTCCCTTTTGTCCACACCCTCTCCAGCATTTATTGTTTGTAGATTTTTTGATGATGGCTAATCGCCTACTTTTAAAAAAATTTATTTTATTAAAGTATAGTTGATTTACAATGTTGTGTTAATTTCTGCTGTACAGCAAAGTGATTCAGTTATACACACACACACATACACACACACACACACACATCCTTTTTCATATTCTTTTCCATTATGGTTTATCACAAGATATTGAACATAGCTCCCTGTGCTATACAGTAAGACCTTGTTGTTTATCCATTCTCTATGTAATAGTTTGCATCTGCTAATCCCAAACTCCTAATCTATCCCTCCCCTACCCCTCTTCCCCCTTGGAAACCACAAGTCTGTTCTCTATGTCTCTGAGTCTGTTTCTGTTTCATAGATAAGTTCATTTGTGTCATATTTTAAATTCCACATATAAGTGATGTCATATGATATTTGTCTTTCTTTGTCTGACTTACTTCACTTAGTATGATCATCTCTAGGTCCATCCATGTTGCCGCAAATGCAAGCCTTCTTTTTTTGCCTGATAGATCATTCAATTGTCCTAAGACCATCAGACCAGGCCAAGCAGGTAGAGGCAAATCTCATTTATGAGAGGCACAACTTTATAGGGAAAGAAGGTGAAGAGTCGATTTCTTCCTCCCCTGGATGAAGGGGTGATGGGAAGGAATGCTTCCTTTTGGCAGTTCCCTGTGTGAGGTACAGACAGACCACTTCCTTTTTGTTAACAGGCCTGTTATACCAAGTACAGATAGATATCCCAAACACAGACATTCTCTTGGAAGACTGGGAAAACAGCCCATTCTGGGGAAGGAAGGTTTTTTTCAATTAGCAAAAAATATTGTCCATCCCTTGGAGTCAGTGGGCCCCACTAATTGTGTATGGAAGTGCATTTGATTTCTGTTCTGCTCTGTTCCTATACCCACCAAAATAATAGAGGAGCTGTATTATTGGTCTTTAATGACTAATTTCCTTTTATGACATAGAACTCTGGATTAAATTCATTTGGTTCAGCAGTGGGGAGCTATTTTAATTCTTCTTTGCATCTGCAACACCTTAAATGCAAAAAAAATGTTCCATAAATGCTACTTATGATGTTAATTAGTAAGGGAGACTGACTTGGGTCTTCTTCAGTAATCATGCCTCTTATTTTACCAGTGCATCTCTTTCTGGAGAGCATTGGCTCTAGATTGAATTGCAAAATAGATTGAGATGTCCCAAGCTGTCTTGGCTCTCTGTCCTTGCTGTCTCCCAACATCACTGGCAGAGGGGCCTTTTCCCTCAGACTCTGGTGGTCTATTCCTCTCCAGTAAAACCTGCTCTTGGTTATGTGTAGTAGAATTCATAAGAGCTTAAAGAGGTACCCTTCCCAAGCCTGTGGTTAGCACAGAGGATCCCAACTAATATTCCCACGGAGCAGACAGATGACCTAAATGAGGAGATGGGGTGGATAGCTCCTCCTCAGCTCCAGTCAAATGTGACAGGAAGGGGATGCTGACCCAGTATTGCCAGGTCTTTTTGTTTTTCAAGAGAGGCTGAAAAGCTCAATTTTATGTGAAATCTTCAAATTTTAAAAGTGATATATATATATATATATATATATATATATATATATATAAATTAAAAATGTTTAAATTTAGGTCAATTAGACTACACACACACAAACCCACTCCTAGTTATCAACCTAAGAGAAATGAGTGGACATATCCATTAAAAATCCTATACAAGAATGTTCAAAGCAGCTTTATTTGTAAAAGCCAAACAGGAGAAACAAGCCAAATGCCCCTTGTTGAATGCTGACTCCTAAATTAGCACCAAAATCACCCACTGATGAGACAAAACTGAGTCAAGAGCTACCTTGATAACATCTTTATACTGCCTCAGAGCGGGAAGGGTGAAGTCTAGATATTTATTGAAATTTTGAAGTCTGCTTTAAGGTGAGTCTTTAAATGTAAGGGAGTGGGTCGTGGTTAGGACCTGGGAAGGGTAATGATAATAGCTTAGGATTGATGGACACAGCCAGGCAAGACAAGGGTTTAAAGGGACTAGGAGTGTAAATTATTGTTTGATGAGTTTCTTTCAGGAAGTTCCCAGAATGAGTAAAAAGGTGGTTTGCAACCTTTATCTTCCTGGACAAGAGTTTCCTAAAATAGTAAAATTATACTGATGAAGCTAGTGGAATAGTTAAGTCGTGTTAACGTAGACTGTGATGTAGATGAACATAGATGGTTTGGGTTCTCACCTTCAACAAGAGAATGGATAAATTGTGGTATATCTATAAAATGAATACTACTCAGCAATAAAAAGCGAATAAATGATTACATACAATAATATGCATGAACTTTACAGGCATAATGATGAGTGAAAGAAGGCAGATGAAGAAGAGAACATACTGTGTGGTATGTTCAAGAGCATACTAAAAGTTCAAGAACAGGCTAAGCTATAGAGATAGGTACCAGAAACTTGGCCCCTGTGAGGGGAGGAGCAGGTGATAGTCACGGTATTGCCTCGAAATGTTTCTTATGGGGCGTTGGAAATATTCTATGTCTGGGTGGTGATTACATGGAGATTCATCGAGCTCTATACCTAAGATTAGTATACTTTTTCATTTAATATATATATATCTCTTAACCTCAATTTAAAAACGTATGAACACATTCAAAGAAAAAGATATGTAGTATATACATTAAAATAGTTGTCCATGGAGGGGGTAGGAAAGGAATGGGAGTGAAGTATGGGGATAAAAGGAAATTATGGAAACAAAAAAGGGACCTTGCAAGAATCAAGGATGACAATGCATCATCAACTACAACAGTGTAATGGTTCACTCAACTGTCTCCTCTTGAGATCCAAAATTATGTACATTTAAAAGATACTTTTTAAGAAAAAGTAAAATCAACTCTGTACATGTGTTAAATACTTTGTCCATTTGTCCTCGTTAATGAGGTACCCAGTAAGACATTACAAGCAGTTCAAGGGACAATTTAAACTGCAGAGGTTAAAGGGAATAAAGAACTCTGCAATGAATTTCCAAGTAGATGCAAAACAGATCTATCCACAAAATGGATCTATCTATTCATCTATGTATAATTAATACATTTCACTGGATACAATTATTTTGTGTTTCTCTGGGCAAGAATCATTTATATTATCAGTTTTCTACTAACAGAATTATTTAAAAAAAGAAACAAAGATAGTGAAAGGAAGAGTTAACCTGGATGGGTGAGCTACAGAGGATACTACCATTTAGTATTTTAAACTTTTTCTGAGTATATATACATATATAGCCATAAAAAAATACACACACACACACACATAAATTTAACACTAGAAAGTCTGAATGAAACATATATACAGGTCTGTTTTAGCCCATGAACCTTGAGTTTTTAAGTGCTGATTTAGAATGTTAAAGGAACCTTAAAGATCATCTATTTAAAAAATGCCTCAAGCTACAGGAATGGCACTTTCTTGTAGATTCTTGGCCACCAGTCAGCAGGATGGATACATTTTAAGAGACAGCCTGTTCTTCCAAATGTCTAGAAATCACCCCATCTCAGCCACCTCTCTTCCTGCTGGTGTGGTTGGCCCTGATTCTGGAATCTGGTTTCATTGTGTAGTTAAAAAAAAAAACAACTCATATGAGAGGTGCTTGTGCAGATTTCTGATAGAATATCAAGATGCTGTTTTCATGGTTGTTTGTCTTGCTAGGTTTCCGTCTCAGGTGGTGGGAGAAGGTGCAGCCCAATTCTTGATCACGAGCCAGAAGGAAAGGCAGAGTGCACTCAATTTCACGAAAGGAACAAAGCTCATTTATAGCACAGCACTGCGCACGATAGAATTTCATGAGTCAGTCGAAAAGGATAATTAAACAGTGTAGGTCAAGGACTAGACACAAACATTCAACCTCCTGCAAATTCATTAGGCAAAATATTGGGCTTAAAAGCAGCAATATTTAATCATTGGTGCATTTTTTTTTAATTTATTTATTTATTTTTGCTGTGTTGGGTCTTCGTTTCTGTGCGAGGGCTTTCTCTAGTTGCTGCGAGCGGAGGCCACTCTTCATCGCGGTGCGCGGGCCTCTCACTATTGTGGCCTCTGTTGTTGCGGAGAACAGGCTCCAGACGCACAGGCTCAGTAGTTGTGGCTCACGGGCCCAGTTGCTCCGCAGCACGTGGGATCTTCCCAAACCAGGGCTCGAACCCGTGTCACCTACATTGGCAGGCAGATTCTTAACCACTGTGCCACCAGGGAAGCCCCATTGGTGCATTTTTAAACTTGCTTTATTGCTGCTAAACAATGTTGAGAAAATAATAAAAGCCAAATCCTCAGCAACATTACTTTGTCAAAAAATTATCTTCAAAGCATAGTAATGATGTTTCTTTTCTCTCACTGCGTGAATTCCCTAATCTTCTGCTTTGCTCCTGTGGTTTCTTCTCTCTGGGTTGCCTTCTCTCTTCTCAAAATCCTTCTTCCAGGAAGCCCTCTCTGGGGATTGCAGCATGTTAATTTTTCCCCCTGTCCTAAATCCTGAATCCTTTTAGCATTTTTAATACATAGTTTCTTCTGGCACTTTTAAAAAATATTTTTACTGAACTGTAATTCATGTATTATAAAATGCACCCATACTGAATGTAAGTTTGATGGGTTTTGACAAATGTATACAACGCTATAACCACCACAACAATTGAGATAGAGAATATTTCCATCATGTCAAAAAGTTCCCTCATAATCTGTTTGTTTTCTGTCACTATAGATTAGTTTTTCCTGTTCCCGAGTTTCACATAAATGGAATCATGCAGTATATGCTTCTGGTGTCCAGTTTATTTGGCTCAGCATAATGTTCCTGAGATTTATCTATGTTGTTGTGTGTGTCAGTATTTTCTTCCTTTTGATGGCTGAGTTGTATTCCATTGTACAAATATACTGCAATTAGTTGGTCCATTCACCTGTTGTTGGAGATTTGAGCTGTTACCATTTTTTTGCTACTATAAATAAAGCTAATACGAACATTTCTGTGGACATATATTTTCATTTCTCTTTGGTATATACACACGTACACAGATACATACATATGATTGTATGGTAAATGTATGTTTAATTTTATAAGAAAACTGCTGAAAAAAAGTGGTCGTACCATTTTCAGTCCCACCAGCTTCGTACTAGATATTCTGTTCTTCCACATCCTCAACAACACTTGGTATTGTCAGATTTTTAATTTTTTGTTACTCTAGTGGCCATGTAGTGATATCTTATTGTGGTCTTAATTTGCATTTGCCTGAATGCTGATGATGGTGGATGTGTTTTCATATGCATATACCTTCCTTTGTGAAGCTCTAGCACTGTTATGCTTTGCAGCTCAAGGCCTTATGTTTTATTTCTTAAACACTTCTAGCTGGTTCCTCCTCACTCTCATTACCTTGCAGTGCATTTGCTTTGAAGTTCTTTCCCCAGATTGTCACGCACTGGCTCCTTCTCATCAGTGAGATCACCTCCTCAGAGAAGCTTTCAGTTACTCTTCAGCACCTTACCCTGTCTAGTTGCCTTCATAACACTTTTATAACTGTCTGAAATTATCTTATTTATGTAGTGATATTCGCTTATCTTCTTATCATCTATCTCCACTGGAATACAGACTCCACAAGAGTGAGTCTTTTGTTTGTTTGGTTCATGGTCAATAAGGACAATTAAACAGTACAGATCAAGAGCTAGACACAACCATTTGACCTCCTGAAAACCATTAGTCAAAAGCCTAGGAAATATTATTTAAAAGCTGTATATTAAATTGTTGGTACATATTTAAAAGAGCTTTATTGCTGCTACTAGTAAAGTGCATGGAACACTGTAGCTTCTCAGTGGGTATTTGCTGAACAAACAGCGGTGTAGATTTCACAAAGCATTCTCAAGGAGTCTCACTTCCATCATTCATTTATTCAATGCACATTTACTGAAAACTGTGGAAATATGCCAGGCATTGTGAGGATATAAGAAGAATAGGGATTTCCCTGGTGGCTCAGTGGTTAAGAATCTGCCTGTCAATGCAGGGGACATGTGTTTGAGCCCTGGTCTGGAAGACCCCATATGCCGCGGAGCAACTAAGCCCATGCGTCACAACTACTGAGCCTGCGCTCTAGAGCCCGAGAGCCACAACTACTGAGCCCTCGCACTGCAACTACTGAAGCCCACATGCCTAGAGCCCATGCTCTGCAACAAGAGAAGCCACCACAGCGAGAAGCCTGCACACTGCAACAAAGAGTAGCCCCCACTTGCTGCAACTAGAAAAAGCCCGCTTGCAGCAACGAAGACCCGCTGCAGCCAAAAATAAATAAATAAATAAATAATTTTTTTAAAAAAAAGAATAATTATTCCTACTCATAAGTTGCTTACGATCTTTTTTTAATGCACTTTTATTGCAAAATTAATACACGTTAATGATAGAAAGTTAAACAGTACAGAAGAGAAAGTCACGGCTTCTCCAAGACCTAAACTTCTCAGTGATAACTATTATTAGTAGTTTCTTTTGTATCCTTCCAGAATTTAGACAATCATACACACACACAAAAATGGCATCATAGAAAACATACACTTTTTTAAAAAAAATTATTTATTTATTTATTTATGGCTGTGTTGGGTCTTCGTCTCTGTGCGAGGGCTTTCTCTAGTTGTGGCAAGCGGGGGCCACTCTTCATCGCGGTGCGTGGGCCTCTCACTATCGCGGCCTCTCTTGTTGCGGAGCACAGGCTCCAGACGCGCAGGCTCAGTAGTTGTGGCTCACGGGCCCAGTTGCTCTGCGGCACGTGGGATCTTCCCAGACCAGGGCTCGAACCCGTGTCCCCTGCATTACCAGGCAGATTCTCAACCACTGCGCCACCAGGGAAGCCAGAAAACATACACTTTTAAATTGCTTATGGTCTTATGTTAGAGACTAGGATTGCCAGATTTAGTAAATAAAAATACAGGGAGCCCAGTTAAATTTGAATTTCAGATAAACAACAAATAAACATTTTTAGTGTGAGTGTGTCCCAACTATTGCATGGATATACTTCTACTAAACATTTATTTGCTTACCTAAAAGTCACATTTAATTGGGCACCCTGTGTCTTATTTGTTACAATATGGTGCTGTATCTGCAGTCACGGAAGCCAAGGCACAGGTTGAGGGACCACAGAGGAGAGACTGACTGAGTCTATCAGGCAGGAATCAGGAAAAGCTTACAAAACAGACATTTGCACTGGGACCCAATGTATGCATAGGAGTTTGACAGTTGGAATTGGAGAAAAATGGCAGGAAAGGAGATATACAAAGGACAGAGTTGTGGAAAGATTTGGGTGGGTTTGGAAAATCGGATGACCTTTAGTGTCATGGAGGCTTTAGTGCCCAAGAAATCTGTGGGTATAAAATAGCTGGAGCAGGAAGAAGCAAGACCACAGGCAGGGTCAGACAATGAAGGATCCTGCACACAAGCTACCAAGAGGAGTTTTTACTCTATAGACCAACATTTGCCAGCCTCTTCCTACTTCTACCCTTAAAAAAGGAACTCTGGAAGCCCTTTCACAGAAATGTATAATATTGCAGATCCTTTTTGGATTCATTTTTAAAATCATTTTTATTGTATATTATAAGTGAGTGAATGAAAGCAAAAATATATAACTATTGTGTTATAAAGTTTATTTTAAATACACTCCTTAATATCAGTAATATACAAAGATAAATGTTGACTATCTCCCAATTAAAAATAAATGCATGCTGTTTAGTTTACTTTTAACTCTGTAATAAGTGTGATTTATCAACTAATAAATTAGGATATTGAGACAGGCTGGAACTTAGGACACTTTACTGCAGTGCTGCAATGCTGCACCTGGACAAATATCTCCTTGAGAAGCAAAATACAAAGAAGCTATAAGGGACTAAAAATAACGGTATGCATGCCCAGTTGGGGCAAATTCTGGACAAAAGATACAAAAGATTAAAAAAGCCCAACTGCTACTTCTGAAAAGCTGGGAGCAAAAACAGGGTGTTGGGAGCAAAAGCAGGGTACTGCACATGCCCCCTGCACTCAACACTGCCACAGGGGTGGGCAAACCACCTAAGCCACGCCTCCTGCCCGGCCCCTGGACACACCCCTACCCTCACCCCATATAAGGAACCAGCTCGCCCTGCTCCCCCCTGCTGCACCAGGGGCCCCAGTAAAGCCTTGCCTGAACTTCTTGTCTGGCCTCTGATCGATTCCTATTGTTTGGGGAAAGTCAAGAACCCTGGTTGTTATCAATATGACTTATTATACTGTGTTTGTCTTTGATGCCAAGTATACACTAAAATGTTGAAGTGGAATTTAATTTTGTTCTATGGCATCAAAACGATTTGAAATTCTTTTCATGACCTGATGCTTGGAATTCTTGCATTTTTGCAGTTTAAAATATCAATAGGTTTGTATTTATCTTTTTATGTTTGACTTTTTAAATGACATGATAAAAGGACTTCCCTGGTGGCGCAGTGGTGAAGAATCCACCTGCCAATGCAGGGGACACGGGTTCGAGCCCTGGTCGGGAAGATCCCACATGCCGTGGAGCAACTAAGCCCATGTGCCACAACTACTAAGCCTGAGCTCTAGAGCCCACGAGCCACAACTACTGAGCCCGCGTGCCACAACTACTGAGCCTGCGTGCCTAGAGCCTGTGTTCCGCAACAAGAGAAGCCACTGCAATGAGAAGCCCACGCACCACAACGAAGATTAGCCCCTGCTCACCACAGCTAGAGAAAGCCCGTGCGCAGCAACTAAGACCCAACACAGTCAAAAGTAAGTAAACAAAATAAATAAATGACAAAAAAAGTAAATGACATGATAAGAGACAAGGTTTCAGACTTCTCTTGGTAAATAACACACATAAATGCTGTTTATATCTAGCAAATTAAAAGCCAAACGAATATAATTGCCACTATATTCCCTCTTTTTAATACTGTTTTTGTAATTCCTTGATGTGATGTCAAAGCTTTTGGTAAGAATTATACAATTTACAGATCTACTGAAGTTCCACTTGAGGCAAATTAGTAGCAGTATTATTTTTTCTCCCTCATCTTGTTATATTTCGATACTTATGTTCTATAGGCTTTCTGTCTTTAAGCAATGGTCCTTACAGCTTGATGAATTATTATAGGGCAAACATCCTTGAAACCACCACTCATGTCAGAAGACAGAATTTCTAACATATGTCCTGTTCAATTTCAGCTCATCCTTACCCCGAGAGTAAGCACTACCTTGACTTTATGATATTTACTTCTTCATTTTTGTAGATGGTTTCATAGCCCAAGGGTGCTGAACTAAACTCTTTAATTTAGTTTTGCCTGCATTTTGTTTAAAGTTTGTCTTTGAGACTCCTAACTTACAGGTTTCCTCTCCACCTTTTATTTTCCCCTTGTAATTATTTGTTATAGAAACATGCTGATTTCTCCTGTAGTTTCCCACAGCCTGAATTTTCTGGTTATATTCGCCTTCTAACATGTTCCTCTGCCCTCTGTGTCCCTGTACATTGGTGTTGGATCTTGAGGCTTAGATTCTGATTTGATTGTTTTGGCAAGACTGTTTCACAGGTAGTATGATTTCATCAGGAAACACATATGTCTGATTGTCCCTTTTTTGTGCCCAGAGCAGCTATGGATGTCTAATGCCCAGATAATTTAACTCTTTAGGGCTTGCAAAATAACAATATTCCCATTCTCACTTTCCTTCCTCATTTATTTGCTGCAAATCATTTGTAAAAAGAAACTTTGCCATATCTATTATTTATGTGGCAACATAGTTCACACAGGAAAGGCAGGATAAATAATTCTTTCCTTTTAATTACCAATTTTCAAATGAATAGCACTTCCAAGGTGACCAACTACGTGTGTGTGTGTGTGTGTGTGCATGTGCAGTAATGAACTTATGGATTTAAATATATTTGATGTGTTTAGACCTCTGCCAACTAAAGAATGTCCCTCACCATGTGGTTCTACAAGGATTAAGTCATTAGTCACTGCAGTCACTGACCTTTAACACACCCTGAAAGGAGTTCAGGGTGGAGATCAGGAAGGAGACACTCTGTGCTCTGGGAAAACTGGCAGAACAGGCCTTCAGATTGTGACATATTTTCAGGAGAAAATGTTATGAACCCAATTTCTTTCATCTTCCCATATTTAGAAAAGTACTAAAACCATTCACTAAGATATCTGCTCCTCGTGACTAGCAGAAACTTTCTACTGAGATGTGTGCTTGGCTGCACGTACCCACTTAGTCTAAATCAAAAATATGCTGACCTCCTTCCTTACCTCTTCTGAGTGGTCCTTCAGAGCTCTCTGAGAGGCTGTCTCCCAGGCAATAGTCATCAGTATGTCCCCACATAAAACTGAAACTCACAGCTCTCATGTTGTGAGTTTTTATTTTAGTTGACACACCTCTTACAGATACTACCTTTATACATACGAAAATTGTCCCATCTTTGGGACAACTCTTCAAATTGGCTCCCAAGTCCTCAAAAGATATATTTTTAAAATCTTTAAACAACAAGAATCTGGATGTAAGAAAAGACCACAAAGGAAATAAGAATTTTGCACCAGGGACTTCCCTGGTGGCACAGTGGTTAAGAATCCACCTGCCAATGCAGGGGACACAGGTTTGAGCCCTGGTCCGGGAGGATCCCACATGCTGCGGAGCAACTAAGCCCATGCGCCACAACTACTGAGCCTGCGCTCTAGAGCCTGTGAGCCACAACTATTGAAGCCCACGTGCCACAACTACTGAAGCCTGAGCGCCTAGAGACCATGCTCCACAACAAGAGAAGCCACCGCAATGAGAAGCCCGCACACTACAACGAAGAGTATCCCCCGCTCTCCGCAACTAGAGAAAGCCCGCGTGCAGCAACAAAGACCCAACACAGCCAAAAATAAATAAATAAATATATAATTAAAAAAAAAAAAAAAAGAATTTTGCACCGAAAAGATTTGGTTTGGCTCAATTAAGGAATTTTGTTTTATAATCTATGCCTCCATATTTTTATTGGTAACTGAATATTATTTAGTATTGTCAGTTTCTTGCCGGTGTGGGTGGCAACATTTATCAAGGACAAGTGACATTAGAATGTGAGTCACAGAAATTCTACCTGACTTTAAGAGAAATTAGAAGGCTGTTTGACAGATCCAAACTATCTTTCTTGCTGGGAAATGACCATGACTGGTCTTGAGGAGGAACTGCCCTCTGCCCTAGGGGATGCATAGCCAGGCTTTGACAATAATTCACAGTCTCTGGAGCACTGGAGCTGTCTGGATCCATTTATGTCAAGACTCTGTCCTTAATTGCAGCTTCTCTTACTAGACCTTGGGTTGAACTGCTTTGAAAGTGCTTGGTATAGGGAAATGGTTTTTTACTGAAATATTTTAAACACACAGAGAAACAGAAAGTCTAACGTTACAAACAACTGAACATGGCTATCTAGACTTCACAAACTTTGTTATTTTGTTATATTTGCTTCAGACCATTTTTTAAAATTTATTTTGTTGAAGTATAGTTGATTTACAATGTGTTAATTTCTGCTGTACAGCAAAGTGATTCACTTATACATATATGTACATTATTTTTCATATTCTTTTCCATTATGGTTTATCACAAGATATTGAATACAGTTCCCTGTGCTATACAGTAGGACCTTGTTGTTTATCCATTCTCTATATAAAAGTTTGCCTGTACTAACCCCAAACTCCCAATTCATCCCTCCCCCAACCCTTCTCCCTCTTGGCAACCACAAGTCTCTTCTCTATATCTGTGAGTCTGTTTCTGTTTTGTAAACAAGTTCATCTTGTCATATATTAGATTCCACATATAAGTGATATCATATGATATTTGTCTTTCTCTGTCTGACTTACTTCACTTCATTTGGTAATCTCTAGGTCCATCCATGTTGTTGCAAAAATGGCATTATTTCTTTCTTTTTCATGGCTGACTAGTATTCCATTGTATATATGTACCACATCTTTATCCATTTATCTGTGCATGGACATTTAGGTTCTTTCCATGGCTTCAGACAGTTTTTTAAAAGAAAGGAAATATTAAACATATGGTCACCTTTGTTCTCTTCACTAATCCTAGTTCCCTCCCTCATTGTAGAGGCAGCTGCTATTCCAGTGTTGATGGACATCCTTCCTGTGCTTGTTGTTATGCTAATGTTTACAGGTACATATCTGTGAAAAATACTTAGAACTGTGTGTGTTTCAAAGTTTATATAAAAGTTATCATATTGTATGACATCTTGTCCACTAACATGCTTTCCTCACTGAACATTTTGTTTTTGGAATCTATCTATGTTGATATATCAAGTTTATTGATTTCACTGCTACATAGTATTCCATCATTTGAATATACATGAATTTATTTATTCATTCTGTTATTAGTGTACACTTATTTTTTTTCTATTACAACACAATGCTTCAAATAACATCCTCGAGTATGCATGTGGTGGAGTTTCTCTAGGGATATATGTAGAAGCAGAATTTCTGGGACACAGAGTATCATAAATCCTTAACTTCAATAAGTATTGCCAAATTACTCTCTGATATCGTTATATTAATTTACATGCCCACAAGCAGGAGTTGAAAGTTCCTATTTCCCCATGTTTGGTGTTATCAGACTTAAAAAATTTTGCCAATCTGGTGGATATGAAATGATACCTCATTGATGTTTTAATTTTTATTTGCCTGATTACTAATGAAGTTGAATATTTTTTCATTTATTGGCCATTTCTTCTTCTGTGGGTTGTAGGGCAGGGCTCTTCAAATTGTTGGGGTGTGATGGCTGTAATGGGGATGTACTTACACACACTGACAGTCCTCGTATCTTCTTCCCTGTTTTACATATTTACCTTACCTTGAATCTATGTGTCTCCCCATTCTTCTGTACATTTCTTGTATCAGGTATCTGAGAAGATAATATAAGGCAAATGAACTGGAATAAAGAGGAAAAATAAGCTCAAGGTTAACAATAAAAAGAAAGATAATAGAGACAGTGAAATCTACTTGGACATAAGAATTGTAAGGTTCTCTCACTCTCTATTTTGTCCATTGGCTTGAGTAGCCCACTAGTACAATATTTCACTAAAGAGCTGGCAAGGGAATCACAGAATTTAGATTTTAGGCCATACTCCATAACTTTGCTTTTTGAGGTCTCCACTTCCTTCTTTATAGTCTTTGAAGGTGTATCTTCTTTGTCTGCTGTTTTGGGTAGACGAACAGGTTACTGTCTGTGGGCTGTGCAGCAGGTAAGATTGGGACTCTGGAATCTGGGACTAGGTTCATTGCTGGTTCTCTCACTTACTAGCTTTGTCAGTTTGGAAAAGTTTCTTAACCATCCTAGATTTAGTTTCTTCAAGGTAACAATAGTACCTACTTCATAGGGTTGTAGTAATGATTTATGGAGATAATATATGTAAATACTAAGAACAGTGCCTAGGACACAGTAAGTCCTTAATGTCAGTTATGATTAATCATCTAAAGAAATAACACATAAATGAAAATATACTATATAAATTCAACATTCTTATCTTTTTCTTTTTTAAATTTATTTATTTATTTATTTTTATGGCTGTGTTGGGTCTTTGTTTCTGTGCAAGGGCTTTCTCTAGTTGCGGCGAGCGGAGGCCACTCTTCACCGCGGTGCGCAGGCCTCTCAACTATCGCGGTCTCTCCTGTTGCGGAGCACAGGCTCCAGACGTGCAGGCTCAGCAATTGTGGCTCACGGGCCCAGTTGTTCCGCGGCATGTGGGATCTTCCCAGACCAGGGCCCGAACCCGTGTTCCCTGCATTGGCAAGCAGACTCTCAACCACTGCGCCACCAGGGAAGCCCCAACATTCTTATCTTGAGTGAAGAACTCTGAAAGTTTATATGACTTTCCTAGAAGTATATGTATTATTTTCTGTGATTGATAGACATACCAGTAACTTCAGGGTGATTTAAGTGGAAATGATTCGGCTGATAATAGAATTTCAGCCTGGTGTTGGGGAAAAGATGATGGTATTATGAAAGCAGTCATTCATTTATTTATTCATCAAGCATTTATGAAGACTTAATGATGTGCCATGAATGCCCTGTATAAGACAATGGGGAAATTTAAAAGTTAAATGATACTTAGTATCTGCAATTAAGAAGTTGAGGAGGGGAAATAGCCACATAAGTAAATTAATTAATTCAATAAATTTTACAACAAGGGTACAGTGGGAGCACAAAGAGGAGGTTGCCAATTCTACATGAATGCATTAGGAAAGCTTCCATAGAGAAGCAAGAAATGAGGAAGGAGACCTCCTCAGCGCCTTTCAAATTGCAAGAGGTAGTTGCTGTTGCATGGAGCCAGGGGAGAGCACCATGGTGAAGGGTGGTATTGGGAGGAGAGTCAAGCTAGGAGGGTGCTTGAACCACGTAATCTATGGACTCATTACCAGGCCAGAGGTGCAAGGTAGTCATTGAGAGGAACCAAAGTCATGGCCAGGAATGTGGAAGCATGGTCAAGTTCAAGACAGGGCCACACCCTCTCTGGAAAGGATCAGTGAAGTTGGAGTTCCAGCCCAGAGAAACAAGAGGTTTGTGGTCCAGAGCTAGCTGCAGATTCAGGCTTATTCAATCAATAAGCCTCTTTAGCTTTGCGAAGCACCAGCCTTGGGATGGTGTGAAGTTATTTCAAGAAGCTATGCCAAGTTGAACAGATGCCGCCTAATTTGCCATCTCATAAGTTTGGTTTTCTGGCTATTTTTCCTCTTTATTCTAGTTCATGTGGGTACTATCATCCTTAGCACAATTTTTGCTAACATGTCCTAAAACGTTAAAATCCTGCTTTAAAAAAGTCTCTTTTCCGTTGAGCCATGTTCAGGTAGTAAAACACATGAATTATCTGTATTCTGTGACATGTGTCCTATGGAATTGTGTCTAGTGTGTTAGATATAAAATTACATCATCCTACTTAAGGCTAAATGAGGGAGTCTAAGAGAAGGGGAGCAAAATGTGATGATTCAATGTGGAGAGTGGCCCAAAAGAAAGAGTTGCTTGATGTCCCAGCTACTGAATTCATGGGACAGATTTAAATGCTGCAAGCACGTCCAGTACTGACATCTATCACCAAGTGCATGCCAGAACTGCAGCCCACTTGGCAAATAGCCCACATAGTGTGACTTACCTTCCTACTTGTGCTATTAATTTGCTTTCCATGGATCAATTACGGTAAAGTGTGATAAGAATTCTAGCCAGATCAAGAATGACTTATCAGTCTCTACAGGAATGGTCAGCTTGCTGGCAGGGCAGTAGCAGTTCTGTAACTTTGCCAAAGTTCACAAGTGGGGAGAGATAATTAAACCCAGGCATGAAGCTCAGAAGTCTTTGAAAGCCTACTCTAAGGTTATTTTCTGCTTCAGGATTTGAGGCTGAATTCAAAGGTCATCCTCTGAAAAGCCAGAAACCACCCAAATCAGCACATTTAAAATAATTCTACTAATAAAACCCCCAGATAGCTTTCTTATCATTAATTCAAAGAAGACCTGTCTCTCTTACATCTTCGTAATAAATTACTTTTGTCCCTGGACAAACATATCCTCTGTCACTCTGCCAAGTCCCTACCTACATGCTGGATCCACATTAACAGAAGAACATAGATGGTGTCAATTGCTGCCATAAGAGAGCTCAGCTTTCCTGGATATGAGGAAATTAGCTTCTTTGTGGTTTGGACCTTTCCTGGAATCCAAAGTCAGACATAGTACAAAGCTATACTGAATCTAAGGTATTAAACTGAACAGAAAGAACATTGCTCACATACTAAGCAGAGTCTTAAAATTCTATATTCTCAACTTCCTACCCATAGTGGAAAAGCTTAGGAGAGTGAGCCCCTTCCAACTTGTTTAAATCTCTCTGACCTGACAGATGAAGGCCAGTGTGTTGTGCATGGGGACAATGGAAGGACACGGTATGGTACTCAATGTAATCGAATGAGAATCCAAAACCAAAGATGAGGATCTAAGGAAATATGAGCAGGTATGTGAGGGACATTATGGGCAAATCTTGGGATAGGCTGTGGGCACTCGTGTGCATTCCTTTGCTCTCTGTAGGGCAATATGTAGGTAAGTCAGATCCACTTAAAGGACTGGCATGGGATGTGTTTTCTTATGTGTGTTTCTGTTTTGTTTTGTTTTTGTTTTTGGCCACACCGCGTGGCTTGCAGGATCTTATTTCCCTGACCAGGGACTGAACCTGGGCCCTCTACAGTGAAAGCGCAGAGTCCTAACCACTGGACCACCAGGGAATTCCCGGATGTGTTTCCTTTGATTCCCTCCGTTCATTTGGCTTTACACGGTCTGCTATATTCCATTTCAAAGGTGAAACGCAGAATTCCATGATTTTTCTGGCAACCCCTCCCTTCCTAGCGAACCAAGCACTGGTTCAAGCTTTGATATTCTCGGGAGCCCACTGCATCTTTTCAGTCTTGGTTCAGTGAGTCTTGACTCTGGGGTATGAAGTGAGATAGGGTTTTTGTGGCCAGCAGAGAAGAGTGGAATTGCAGTGGAGGCATGTGGAAGGGGGATTCTGAAATACACACAATGGGCAGACTATTTCTGTTATCCAGGAGTGTTCCCAGCAGAGGTCCTCTGGTCTTCGGCAGAGGTGGGGGATCAGCAGTGGGAGGAGAGTCAGATGGAAGCTACCACTTTGAGTTTCTCTATGCCTCTCTGTCATGCAGGCCTTCGTGAACTGTAGGTATGGCGTCTTGGCACAGACTGGCTCCTAATTATTGTGGAAGGCCACATTCTGGGTGGAGAATTGTATCCAAATGTCATGGTAACTCGATCAGCCTTTAACTCCAGGAGTTCTGTCTCAGCAGCTGTAGAAATGGAAGAACTCTGAACCCAAATGTTGTGCTCTATTAGGTAAATGGTTTATAGAGGGTGGGAAGTGGGAAGACGGATGAATTTTTTGATATCTTTGAGTGGTAGCCTACAGAATAAAAATATAATGAGGATGCTAGAGTCAGAGATTGTGCGGTTGGCTCTTCCATGGAGAGGGATGATTTCCTTGCTGATCAAAGAGGCAGTAGCTGGAATATATGATGGAGGAAGACAATGGTGAGGAGGGGACATAGCCATTCTTTTTGAGGATACAAGTAGGAATGTTTTTATGGGGGTGGGGGCAGTCTTAAGTGAAGTTTGTTGCCGAAGTGTCCCCATTTAGATTTAGAACTGGGAAAGGATATATCCGATTCTTACATCACCTTGGCCTTTTCCTTTTATGATTTTTTTAAAATTGAAGTATAGTTGATTTACAATGTTGTGTTAGTTTCTGGTGTACAACAAAATGATTCAGATATATATATGTATGTGTATATATATATATATATATGTATATACATATATATATATTCTTTTCCATTGTTACAGGATACTGAATATAGTTCCCTGTGCTATGACCTTGTTTATCCATTCCCTATATAATAGTTTGCATCTGCTAATCCCAAACTCTGAATCCATCCCTCGCCTCCCTGCCCCTCTTGGCAACCACCTGTCTGTTCTCTATGTCTGTGAGTCTGTTTCTGTTTCATAGATAAGTTCATTTGTGTCCTATTTTAGATTCCACATGTAAGTGACATAGTATGATATTTGTCTTTCTCTTTCTGACTTACTTCACTCAGTATGATAATCGCTAGGTCCATCCATGTTGCTCCAAATGGCATTATTCCATTCTTTTTTGATGGCTGAGTAATATTCCATTATATATATATGTACCACATCTTTATCCATCCATCTGTCGATGGACATTTAGGTTGCTTCCATGTCTTGGCTATTATGAATAGTGCTGCTATGAACATAGGGGTGCATGTATCTTTTTGAATTATAATTTTGTTTGGATATATGACCTTGGCCTATTCCTAACTCCCAAAGTCTTTGTGATTATATTAAGGTTTTAAATGGAGTCGTCCAGGGTAGTTTCTGGGTGAGAGTCTTTCAGGCTGTGAAACAGAGCAGATCATCCTACTAGATTAGAGACCTTTGAAGCCCTTGACCCCTGGGCCTCATTTGCATAACTCTGGAGCTCCAATAAAAGCTACCATATCTTCTTGGTCAGCTGAAAACTGGGGCTGGATGATCAAAGATTTCTTGCCCCAACACTTTCCTAAGGCCTGCAGGCGTCCCGTTATCATCTATTGCAGATTGAGTTCTCTGCCTGGTGGGGCCAGAGCTGGACGAGGAGAAGCCAGGGGTTCCACCTCAGGCTCTCGGGCACTTATTTCCTGGTGTGGTCCCACAGCTGTTCTATTGTCATCAGCCAAAGAATACTCAGATCAGGGAGTTTTGTGATGTCAGGACTGATGAAGAGCTGGAACTGCCATCTGTACCCTGTGGCGCTCAGGCATAGAGAATCATCAGAATCACCTGGAGGAGTCTTTGAGTGATAGAATCCCAAGCTTCTAGAACTTGTTTTATAGAAGCAAAAAATTAGCCTTCATCAAGTGGTTCTCAGTATCAGCCAGGTTTAGGAACCACTGTATGCAATATCTTTTAGATCCAGAATATTGAGCCAAATCCTATAATTCAGCAAATTATTGTTCTTGCTAAACTGATCAAGCTCGTTGATACCCTGGAGGCCCAGCTCTGTGTAGGTCAGAGCCACCAAAAGGGCAGGGATCAGAGACTAAGTAAGTTGAAGTAGCTGTCATGTTTTATTTACACTGTTTATTTTTCTCCTTGATACTTATGGAGGCCCTTGTTTTCTGGAATATACCCTGGTGCTGAGAACTTTCCTTGGGATCCATCACAGTACATTTGTGATGGGCAAGTATGTTGGAGGACAGTACCTCAGCTTTCTGGTCTAATGGTGTTTCTTAGTGGTCATCAGGAGCCTGATGTTCTAAGACTCCATCCTGGTTTGGATATGGAGGTGACTACCTGTCATCCTTGGTTTCATAAGAATATATTGTAATTTAAACCTGAAGTTAGAATACAACTATGTAAAGGAAATCCCTAGCCAATATCCTTCCTCTCTATTAACTAAACATGTGGGATCAAGTAAGTAGGGAGATTTAAAAAAAGTGTACAATGAGTTAGTCAAGGCAGAGGAAGTAATGGTGATGGTGGAGATGTTTGTAATGATGTTGGTGTTTGTGATGGTGGAGATGGTGGTCATCTTGGTGACACTGGTGATGGACATGATGTAGGAACGGTGGTTACAATCAAGGCAAATCTAGGTGTCTGAGATGGCAGCTATTGCCTGGGGCTAGCCTGGGGTTAGCCTTTATTTGATCTTTTTCACATGATGACTGGTGGTGAGTCAGCTACTTTTAAAAGGCTAGGAACAGTGAACAATATATAAATCAAAGCTTTATAAATTAAATATTTCAACTATGACTCACCATAATTTCTGAGGCATTAAATCTTTATTTCTGAATGACCATTCACCGTCAGTGATGGAATATTTTAGCCTTAAGTTACCCTGCCCTATTTGCCTCTGTAACATATAGTTACTTTGTAAAGAAACTCCTAAATGATTATTGGAACTCATATTTGAAGAATCATTTTGTGATGAGTAATTGGCATAGGTACAATCTATTAAATATTTCTATTTTCCATCAGATAAAAATTTTTTACACTGAGAATTCTAAGAGAAATATACCGTACCATCCCTGAGGCTACAGAGCTCATGAGGAATAATATTTAAAAGGCTTAGAAGACAGATTATCTATATATTACATTTTTTTCCCTTGGGATGTTGACAGATGATTCAGTTAGGAAATTTTTAAAAGTAGCAAAAATGTGGGACTTCCCTGGTGGTGCAGTGGTTAAGAATCCGCCTGCCAATGCAGGGGACACAGTTCAAGCCCTGGTCCGGGAAGATCCCACATGCCGCGGAGCAACTAAGCCCGTGCACCATAACTACTGAGCCTGTGCTCTAGAGCCTACGAGCCACAACTACTGAGCCTGTGTGTCACAACTACTGAAGCCCGCACGCCTAGAGCCTGTGCTCCACAACAAGAGAAGCCACTGCAATGAGAAGCCCACGCACCACAACAAAGAGCAGCCCCTGCTTGCCGCAACTAGAGAAAGTCCACGCACAACAACAAAGACCCAACGCAGCCAAAAATAAAATAAATTAAAAATTTAAAAAAAAATTAGTATAAAAGAATAGCAAAAACGTGATAATGATATTCCAGACATTAAAATGACTAAAATAACACTTTGTAGCGACATGAAAAGTTTTTACTCTGAAGTTTAAAAGTGCTGAAGCTAGGATATTAGAAAAAACAGAATATTTATCTAAGAGAATAATTTCACTTAAAGTAAAAATATATTCCACCACAAACTCTCTAATATAAATTTCAATAAGATGAAGCAATTCAATAAACCTATAAAGAACTTAGTCCAATAACTAAAATTATTTTAATTTTCTTATGCTCCTTTTTAGTATTTTTTTGTCATTATTGTCATCAACCTGCATTTTTTGTTGAGCAATATTGTATGCTTGGCACCATGCTGGATATTTTGCATATAGGATCCCTTTGAATGCTCATAGCAGCCCTAGGTGGTATCTGTAATTGTCTCCATTTAACAGATGAGGAAACCGAGGCTCAAGGGTTTTTAAGCAACTCACCCAAAGACACATGGCTTGTAAGTGAAGACAGGGATGATTCCGAATAAGATCAAGATTAAGCTCTTAACTACTATGCGATGCTTGTCCACAAAAGCATACATAATTCTTAGAGTATCTGAATTCTATTTTTTTTTTTTTTTTCCACTTAACATTATATCGCAAACATTTGCCATGTTTGCTACATTCTTAATCCAACTCCCTGGCCACATTAGCTGTGATCCTCCCCGGGGTGCACTGCCCTCTAGTGGAATTCTGTTCACAAAACACTGTGGCCCACTCCCCAGCCCCTGGGATGAAGAGGGGTTTTCTATTGCATTACTGTCTATCGTTACTGTATTATCTTAGATATGGTGAAATGTTAAAAGGTCTTTTTCCTAGCTCCTTTAATGTAGAGAGAGATGATTATGTCCAATTTTCTGCGTTGAGGAGTTGGAAAATAAAGTGAACCCCAGAGAAGTTCTGAAATGCCCTCCAGGGAATGAGGTAAGAATTAGCTGTTATTGGTGTTGAAATCTCCATGACTGCTCTATTCCCTGAAGTAACAGGATATTTCAAACATCTCCCTTCAAATTGCATGGAAAGGCTCGAGGATGTGTCAAACTGTTAACACCAGCACTGGAAGACGAAGTAAGACTTTACTGGGATCCATTAAAAAAAACTTGGAAATATATTCAAAACACAGGAAATT
The DNA here is from genome assembly GCF_965194825.1 of Balaenoptera physalus. Taxonomy (NCBI): domain Eukaryota; kingdom Metazoa; phylum Chordata; class Mammalia; order Artiodactyla; family Balaenopteridae; genus Balaenoptera; species Balaenoptera physalus. The sequence continues at coordinate 11,966,252 of NC_138891.1, read as the reverse complement.
CAAACAGATCAGGATTTGTTTTCCTCTGAGCTCACATTAATTCTTCAGTTTTCATATTTTTGTAAAGAATCTCTTTCACTTTGATATAGCTAAAAATCTTCATTGGATTAAAATGCATAATTGCATGGACTTGGTTTAATTAGGAAGGACTTGGGTTAATATTGCATTGTTTTGCAGACTCAGACATAGAAAACAGACTTGTGGTTGCCAAGGGGGAAGGTGGGTGGGGGAGGGAAGGACTGGGAGTCTGGGATTAACAGATGCAAAGTATTACATATAGAATGGATAAACAACAAGGTTGTACTGTATAGCACAGGGAACTATATTGAATATCCTGGGATAAACCATAATAGAAAAGAATATGAAAAAGGATATATATATATATAAATGAATCACTTTGCTGTACAGCAGAAATTAACACAACATTGTAAATCAACTATAATTTTAAAAATTGCATTGTTTTGGAGAAAGTGACAGGGATGAGTTTTTGTTTTTGTTTTCAGTGAATTAGGCCATTATTTCTGCCGTTGTTCATCAAAAAAAGAAGCCCTGAGCAAAATTGCTGATGCTATCACACAGGAAAGGGCTAACTGGTGAGTTGCAATTGCTTTGTGTGCCGCTGGTGGGACACACTGTGGAGAGGAGGAGGGGGGAAACCTGCCAGTTTTATCTTTATTAGCAAGCTGGATCTTAAATATTAGATGTCTTTTTATGCTTAGTGAATAACCAATATGAAAAAGGAGAAGCAGCAAAGACAGGCTTACATGGCATGTATAGTGTTTAAAAGACAAGAGTTATCCAAGTGTTCTTAAGGAAATTGTATCTCTTCATGCCCGCCCATTAAAATTGCTGATTTCTTCTGAGCTTAGATTTCAGGATAGGGAAGGGGATGATCAAAAACCTAACAAAAAAGAAGCAAACAATTTTTAAGACAAATACTCCCTCAAGTAATACACAAATAAATTTCTCACACAAAGGGTAAAAAAGTCCATGACAAAAATGCTCAATGTAGAAATATATGTGAAAGTCATGGAATATACATATATAGTAAACTCATTTTGTTCACTGAGCGTTTTTCTTTTCCAGCTTTATTGAGATATATTTGACATGTAACATTGTGTAAGTTTAAGTTATACATGTGTTATACCTGACATATAACATTGGGTAAGTTTAAGGTGTACAGCATGTTGATTTGCTATACCTACATTGCAAAATGGCTACCTCCATAGTGCTAGCTAATTCCTCCATCACCTCACATAATTACCATTTCTTTATTTGTGGTGGGAACATTTAAGATCTATTTTCTTAGAAATTTTCAAGTATATAATACAGTATTATTAACTATTATCACCATGTTATACATTAGATCCCCCAAACTTACTCAAAACCAAAATTTTGTACCTTTGACTAACATTTCCCCATTTTCCCCACCTCCCGGCCCCTGGTAGCTACCACTCTACTCTCTTTTTTAATGAGTTTGGCTTTTTCTGATTCCACATATAAATGATATCATACAGTATTTGTCTTTCTCTGTCTGACTTATTTCCCACAGCTCACTGTTCTCAAGGCCCATCCACGTTGTCACAAATGGCAGGATTTCCTTCTTCTCATGGCTGAACAATATTCCATTGTATATCCATACCACATCATCTTTATCCCTTGACGGAAACTTGGGTTGTTTTTATATCTTGGCTACTGTGAATAATGTTGCAAAGAATTTGGGAGTGCAGCTATCTCTTCGAGATCCTGATTTCATTTCCTTTGGATACATACATATAAGTGGGATTGCTGGATCATATGGTAGTTCTATGTTTTTATTTTGAGGAACCTCCATACTGTTATCCATAAAGAACATATATATATATATATATTATACATATTTCATCCCACTTGCTCTTCTTATAATGTGACCTTGACATGCCTCCACTGAGAGGTGTATAGGCAAGGGAAGGGGTTTATGTCCCTTTCACTTGAATCTGAGTGGATCTTTGTAATTGCCTCACCCAATGTAAGGTGGCAGATGTGACACTGTGTCACACTGAGGCTAGATTATAAAAGGCAACACAGCTTCCCCTCGGCTCTCTCTCTGGATACCCACCCTGGGAACCTATCCACCATGTTGTGAGGAAGCCCCGGTCACACGGAGAGGCTCTGTGTGGGGTTGCAGCTGACAAACGCAGCCAGGCCTCCACCACAGCCAGCACCAACCTCCAGACTTGTGAGTAAAAGAGCCTTAGGTGATTTCAACTCCCAGACTTTAAGTCTCCAGTTGAGGCCCCAGAGAAGTAGAGCCGAGACAAGCTGTCCTCATCTGAATTCCAGATCCACAGAAACCATGAGAGATAGTCAGTTCTTTTTATTTTAAACCACTATGTTCTTATATAACAATAGATAACTAAAATGTGTAGGTCCATATATATATGAGGGTCTCAATCAGGAGAAAGGAGTCTCAATCTTCCTGAATTTCATTAAATACAAAACAAAACAATCAAAACAACCATACCTATCCTATAACTACCAGATTCTTCCCTATAACACCATCTTTATCAGTAGTTCACAAAAACATCATGGTATTGATTTATTATGTGGCAAGCACTGTCAAACTGAATCAATTAACATTTCTGGGGAATTTTCATTCCTACAGGCAAACCACATTCAGCTGCTAGAAACACATGAACTAAAGGCCATGGGTTTAGTTTTATTTTTCAAGCCACATGGGCATCCCTACCTGCTATAAACAAGAGACCTGTAAAGGTCAGACTATAACATAAAAGCCAGCTCCAGTATAATGGCAAACTCTGAACAGTGATGTCCCCTGGAATTAAGTGACTTTAAAAATTCTAGAGTAAGATAAATCTGTTAACTTTTTACAGTAATTTATCAGTTAAGGGAGCTATTTGGTTAAAAGTAGCAGAAAATCCAACCAACAGTGGCTTAAACAGATGCTTATTTTGCTCCTGTAATGAGAAATTTGGAGATTGGGGCTGTTGACATTGGTTCAGAGGCTTGACCATTATCAGGGTCAGAATTTCTGTGATTCTCTTTTCTTTTTTCTCATGGTCTTAGGCTGTGGTCACATTATGACTATTGCAGCTCTGGATAGTCTGTGATCAGGGCTGGAAGAAGGTCAAAGGGAAAAAGGTAGTGCCAACAGATTTCTCCTTACATCTCAATGGGCAAAACACACCAAGGCCACTCCTAGTGTAAAGGAGACTGGAAAAAACCAGTATTCAGCTTTCACAGCCTCTATAGTAGAGGCAGCAAGGGAGAAGTTGGTTGGGACTAGATGTTGGATGAACCTACAGCATCTGAAATTAATACAAAAATGACACTTTACCTTGGTCAAATATTCCTGAAAACATTGACCAATAGAATGTATAGATATATTGGGCCTTCTTTTCACTCATAAACTCATCCATCTGATTATAACCTATATACATATACATTGTAGCTTCCAAAACTGCATGGATTTTTCATCGATCAATTAGTATACACCGTATAATCCTATTTTTGTGAAAAACAAACATGAACGAATAAGCATTCAAAATAATGTGGAAGAATAGACACACACTGAAATATTGACAGAATTATGCATCTTCTCCCTTTTATATTGTCTCACTTTTTTTATAATAAAACATATTAACTATGAATAAGAAAAATGAGTAATACATGCAGAAAATTAGCATTTAAAATGTTAACTTTTATGAAAAAGAATATATATATGTGTAACTGAATCACTACTTTGCAGTACATCTGAAACTAACACAACTTTGTAAATCAAATATATTTTCATTAAAAAAATAAAATAAAATGTTAATTTTTAAAAATATAAATCAATGAGAGATAATCTCTATTAACATTGGTATATATCCTTTCAAATGGATAACACACACACACACTCACGCTTTTGAACATTTAAGATATGTCAAAATCCTAATATATATTAGTGTTATTTAATCCAAAATATTATGTGATAAAGTTACTGCAGAGAATCTTCATTTCTCATGTATTTATTATCTAATACCCAAAGTTACAAAGCTGAACATGAAAACAATAGTCATAAAAAATAATCACTTATGAACAGACCCTTGATAAACCTACTGCCTAGCCAGATATTGTCCTCACTCAAAAAAACTAGCACATATTTTTGTCTAGCACATCAATATCTTTGTGTTTCTCATTTACTACTTTTGACTTACTAAGAATTTGATCTTAGGTAAGATATTAATCTCTCTGTGCCTCCATTTTATCATCTGAAAAATGGGGATGTGGCGTTAATCTACTTCATGGAATGTATGCGCAGTTGAAATGGATTAATATCTGGCACATTTTAAGCCCTTTACAAGGGGTAGCTTTTAAGATTATTATTACATGCTTAAGTATAAAGGTCAAATAGATATTGGATACATGAGCTCGGGGGCTGGGTAAGGGTTTGAGAGAAAAAGAAATTATTGTCAGCATACTGATGATGTTTGAAGCCAAAGAACTTGAGAGAAGTCTATTTTTTTTTAAACATCTTCATAGGAGTATAATTGCTTTACAATGGTGTGTTATCTTCTGCTTTATAACAAAGTGAATCAGCTATACATATACATATATCCCCATATCCCCTTCCTCTTGCATCTCCCTCCCACCCTCCCTATCCCACCCCTCCAGGTGGTCACAAAGCACCGAGCTGATCTCCCTGTGCTATGCGGCTGCTTCCCACTAGCTATCTATTTTACATTTGGTAGTGTATATATGTCCATGCCACTCTCTCACTTTGTCCCAGCTTAACCTTCCCCTCCCTGTGTCCTCAAGTCCATTCTCTACATCTGCGCCTTTATTCCTGTCCTGCCCCTAGGTTCTTCAGAACTATTTTTTTTTTTTTTTAGATTCCATGTATATGTGTTAGCATACGGTATTTGTTTTTCTCTTTCTGAGTTACTTCACTCTGTATGACAGACTCTAGGTCCATCCACCTCACTACAAATAACCCAATTTCGTTTCTTTATATGGTTGAGTAATATTCCATTGTATATATGTGCCATGTCTTCTTTATCCATTCATCTGTCGATAGACACTTAGGTTGCTTCCATGTCCTGGCTATTGTAAATAGAGCTGCAATGAACATTGTGGTACATGATGAAGTCTATTTTTTATTTTTTTATTTTCCGTTATGGTTTATTACAGAATACTGAGTACAGTTCCCTATGCTATACAGTAGGACCTTGTTGTTTACCCATTCTGTATATAGTAGTTTGCGTCTGCTAATCCCAAACTCCCACTCCATTCCTCATCCACCTACCCCTGCCCTTGGCACCCTTATTCTCTATATCTGTGAGTCTGCTTCTGTTTCATAGAGAAGTTTGTTTGTGTCTTATTTTAGATTCCACACGTGATATCATATGGTATTTGTCTTTCTCTTTCTGACTTACTTCACTTAGTATGATAATCTCTAGATCCATCCACGTTGTTGCAAATGGCAAGATTCCTTTTTTTTTTTATGGCTGGGTAGTATTCCGTTGTATATATGTACCACATCTTTATCCATTCATCTGTCGATGGACATTTAGGTTGCTTCCATGTCTTGGCTATTGTAAATCGTGCTACTATGAACATAGGGGTGCATGTATCTTCTCGAATTATAGTTTTGTCTGGATATATGCCTAGGAGTGGGGTTGCTGGATCATATGGCAACTCTATTTTTAGTTTTTTGAGAAACCTCCATACTGTTCTCTATAGTGGCTGCACCAATTTACATTCCCACCAACAGTGCAAGAGGGTTCCCTTTTCTCCACACCCTCACCAGCATTTGTTATTTGTAGACTTTTTAATGATGGCCATTCTGACTGGTGTGAGGTGGTACCTCATTGTAGTTTTGATTTGCACTTCAGGAGATGGAGTTTAGGTGGAGATCAAGTACCTAGAAAAACAGAAGATGCTTTAAGCATATTATTGAATAGGTCCCAAGTGGTAGGCACCATATTTACTGAATCATTTACCTAACTCTGTAGGAAATCTTTGCTTCTGATGCTTACTTAATGTGTTAACCAATGTCTTTTCTATAAAGATTCAAAGGAAAAATCCCATCTTGAAGCTGGTCTAGGGAAAAGTTTTCTTTCCCTGTTAATTAGTTTATTTCCCTTTCCTGGACAATATGAGATGTGTAAACCACAAATTTAACTCTAGGGATTAGTTTCAAAGCTCAGTTGAAAATTCATCTGCAGTTCAATTCACTGATTCTAAGTACTAGTTCTTTGTTCTTTTATTTATTTATTTATTTATTTTTGGCTGTGTTGGGTCTTCGTTGCTGCATGTGGGCTTTCTCTAGCTGCGGCGAGCGGGGGCCACACTTTGTTGCGGTGTGCAGGCTTCTCATTGCGGTGGCTTCTCTTGTTGTGGAGCATGGGCTCTAGGCGTGCGGGCTTCAGTAGTTGCAGCACGCAGGCTCAGTAGTTGTGGCTCGCGGGGTCTAGAGCACAGGCTCAGCAGCTGTGGCGCACGAGCTTAGTTGCTCCATGGCATGTGGGATCTTCCCGGACCAGGGCTCGAACCCGTGTCCCCTGCATTGGCAGGTGGATTCCTAACCACTACACCACCGGAGAAGCCCTTCTTTGTTCTTTTAAATGAATATTTATTGTTTCTGTTTTCATTGTCTGATTTAATTTTGTAGAGTCACTCCAGATCCTTTGTGGAAGAGAGTTGGTGGAGGAGCAGAAGTGGAAAAACAGTGCTGGAGTAGAGGGACGGCTCTGATGAGTGGATTCTGTATGCCCGCCTCACACTGTAGCTGGGTCCACTCACTGTCCCTCCCCACCCCCTACACCAGACTTCTCTTGGTTCCTTGGTTCAAAATTCTCCCATCACCAGGCTTCACTTTTACTCTTTCCTCTGCTTACACCACTTTCCCCTACTCTTTACGTAGCCAACTGCTCATCTGCCAACCCTTCAGGAATGCCTTCCCTGAATGCCACCCTCCCCCTGCTATATATCCTCAACAGACCCTTGTACATTTTCTTCATAGCACTTATTATCATTAAAATCATTTTGTTTTTTTGACAACTCTCATCTTCTTTTAAAAACTTTCTTTCGTTCTTGCATTCCCATCTATTCAAGAACAAAGTTTCACCCAATTCCATATTCAAAGGAGTCCAGCTTTCTGGACTCTGTCTGCCAGTCCCTTAGTGCATGAAGGGACGCAGCTCTAGGTCAGACAGCTTAGGTGTTTTTAAATAAGACCCAGATAGTGATAGCAAAATGAAATAATTAGCGGTTTGAGAAACATTTTGGTCATTTCTTTCTATCTGAAATATTCAGTCCATATTCAGATTTCCCCAACTTTGCACAAAATGCCTTTTATGGCTGTTTCTAATCCTGAATCAGGTTGAGGTTCACACATTGCATTTGAATTTTATGTATATTTAGAGTCTTTTAGTCTAGAAAAGTTTCTCCACTTTTTTTTTGAAGAATCCAGGCTAACGTTCAATTTTCTAGGTTCATAAGATTGTTTCCTGATGGTATGGCTTAAATTATTCCTCTATTTTATTTTTTTATAGTCTGGAAGTTAGGTCTAGAGCAGGGCTTTCTAGTGAAAATATAGCCTGAGCCACATATGTAACTTAAAATTATCTGGTAGACACATTTAAAAAAGTAAAACAAAAAATAAATTAATTTTAATAAGATATACAAGATATTTATTTAACCTATTATTTCTAAAACATGATTTCAATATATAATAAATATTGAAAAGGTATCAATGAGACAAAAAATTTTTTTGGTATTAAGTTCTTTAAATGCTGTGTATTTTTCACACTTAGAGCACATCTCAATTTGGAGTAGTCACATTTCAAATGTGTCAGATGTGGCTAGTGTCTACCATATTGGACAGTGAGGTCTAAGGGCTTGATTAGATTCAGGTTAAAGATTCTTGGTAAGAATGCTTTATTGGGTGATACTGTGTACTATTAGTCATGTTACGTTTGAACATGTGGATAAAGGGTTTACTGCCAGAGTTTTCCACTATAAAAGATTTATTTCTCCCCCTTTCTAATGTAAAAAGTAACCTGTAGGTATTCTTTGGGCACCATGAGTCTATCTTGTTGCCCCACAGCCTTTCACCCAATGATTTTAGAATCCATTGATGATCCTTGTGGGAACCAGTTATTATACTGCAGGTTACAAATTGGTAATTTCCAATTCCTTTTACATCTATCATCTTGCAATCATCTACAAAAAAAAGAAAAGATGTACTATTAACTGCAGGGTGTTGTTTGCATTAGGGATTCTCTTTACCCCTTTTCCTTAGGATGCAAGGCTTGCAGAGAGTCCATGTGGACACGTCCCGGGATTGGAAGTGAGGCAAAAGCAGCCTGGAGGAGGGAGGAATGAGGAGAGGTCAGGACGATGATGAAGTGTGTGTTAAGGTAAGGCTAATGTCCGCAGCAAATAAACATCAGCATTTCACTGGCTTAACTCATGGATGTTTGCTTTTGCTTATGTAAAGGTCCTATATGGGTGCTGGTGTTTAACAGGTGGTCTTTCTTCAGACAGTTATTCAGGGACACAGGCTTCTACCATTTTGTGGCTGTGGCATTACCAATGGCCTCTAGGCATCTAGGCTGAAGGGAAGGAGAGAGTGAAGGTCATTCCCCTCTTAACTGCCTTGACCTAGAAGTGAAACACATAATTTCCACTTGTACTTCACAGTGAGAGCTAGTCAAATGGCCCCACTTATATTCAAGGGGTAGAATTGGGTGGAAAGTATAGTTTCTATGGTACAGCTACTTTCCAGAAACATTTATTTTTTCTGTCACTGCCACAATGCAGCTGAGAGGCTGTTGGCCAGAGAATAGAGGAGTGTTTGCTGGCTGTTTCTTCTTTTTACTCCGCCAGTGGCAAGGAAATTTCATTTTTTAATTTACTCTGAAAAACACAAGGTGAGATTCTTTTTAAAAAATCTCCACAGGTAGACATGATTGCTATTTAAAAGCAGAAGAAAAGAAAGTAAAGGAAAGAAAACCAAGAGGCGAGTACAGAAAGCATTAAAAAATATTTCATGAGTTATTTCACAAAATGTAGTGGTGGGGAAAAAATAGATGTGGAGAAAATGCAGTAGTAATCTAAACTGAGACAGATTTATCACATTTTTACACCATGACTTCTCTATTGGAGAGATGTTTAAAGCACTTACATACATAGTAATCAGAGTCTGAAATGTAAACATAATCTTATACTAACTGCTAAATAACTGTATGTGTGTGCTAATTCTTTTATTTATTATTTTTTTATTGAAGTATAGTTGATTTACAATGTTAGTTTCAGGTGTACAGCAAAGTGATTCAGACATATATACGTGTATATGTATACATATATATTATTTTCCATTATAGGTTATTACAAGATATTAAGTATAGTTCCCTATGCTATACAGTAGGTCCTTGTTGTTTATCTATTTTATATATACTAGTGTGTATCTGTTAATCCCAAATTCTTAATTTATCCCTCCCCCACTTTCCCCTTTGGTAACCATAAGTTTGTTTTCTATGTCTTTGAGCCTGTTTCTGTTTTGTAAATAAGCTCATTTGTATCATTTTTTTAGATTCCACATATAAGTGATATCATATGATATTTGTCTTTCTCTGTCTGGCTTACTTCACTTAGTATAATATTCTCTAGGTCCATCCATCTTGCTGCAAATGGCATTATTTCATTTTTTTTTTAATGGCTGAGTAATATTTGTACTAATTCTCATATGTATTTTAGACATTCCTCATCCTGGGACTCATGATCTTGTCGTTAATGGTAACATATCTGACAAGGCCACATCTATTTATTCAACAAGTATCTACTGAATGCCTACCATGTGTCAGATACTGTCCTAGGTGTTGAAAATATCCTGGTGAATAAGAATTACAAAATCACTGTCCTCATGGAGTTTATGGTCTGGTAGGAAAACAGACATTAAGCACATAGTTACCCTCTAAAATGAAATGATTTCAATGATAAGTGCTATGAAGAAAAAGTTTAGGGTCCATGAGATTATTATATAATGGGCAGGGGGTGGTTTTAGGGAAGGCCTTCCTGAAGCGCTGGCACTTAATCTGGAACTTGAAAGATGAGCAGATTTTGGCAGGGTGGGCAGGGGTCAGATCATGCAGGGTCTTGTAGGCCAAACTAAAGATTTCTAACTTCAGTCTAAAAACAAGGGGGGAGAATCTGGAAGGATGTAAGCATGGATGTCTTATAACTGTAGCTGTATTCTAAAAAAGATTACTGGAATAGTAGCCATGTTAGATGTTGAAACAATTTTGTAGTGATTAAAACAGTACTCCCAGATGAATTAAATGGCAACTCAATGGACAGAAGAGAAAGTTCATCAGAAGACTCACTATATATAGGAAACTTGTATATGGTAAATAGTCATTTCAAATAACTGGAGGAAAAATGGATTACGTGTTAACATGTTTTGATATTACAGTATCCCTCTAGAGAAAAAATAAAGTTGGGTCCATACTTCAGAAGTTTAAAAATACAAAAAGACCCAGAAGAAATCATGGAAGGAGTATAAAAAATAATATTGTGGGTGCAGAATGCCTTTTCTGAGTAGTGGATTTCAAAATCCAGACATCATAAGAATAGTGGTGGTTTGGCTTAGGCCCTGGAGAGATGGCAGTGGGTGGCTTCAAAGCATATTTTGGAGGTGGAATCAGCAAGAGCAAGTGATTATTGAATGGGGTGGGTGAAAGAGGGAAAGAGTAGAAAAATGTCAAGGATGACCTAAGGAATTCCAAATCTGTAGTTTGAGGAACCCAGTGGGTAGTAGTGCTGCCTACTGAAATGGGGAAGAATGGAGGAGAGGAAGTTGCTGGGATAATAAAAAAAAATTCAGCTCTGGATTAAAACATTTTGTGCTTCAAAGGACACCAATATAAAAGAAAAAGACAGCATAGAGAAAAACTATTTGCAAATCTGATAAGGGACTTGTATCCATAATATATAAAGAGATCTTAAAACTCAATAATAAAAAGACAACCAGATTAAAAAAATGGGCAAAGGGTTTGAATAGACATTACTCCAAAGAAGATATAAGAATGGCCAGTAAGCACGTGAAAAGATACTCAACATCATTAGTTATTAAGAAAATGCAAATAAAACCCACATGAAATACTACTTCACACCTAGTAGGATGGCCATAATAAAAAAGATAAATAATAACATGTGTCAGTGAAGATGTAGAGAAGTTGGAACCCTTATACATTGCTGGTAGGAATGTAAAATGATGCAGCAACTTTGGAAAATAGTTTGGCAGTTTCTCAATACGTTAAACATAGAGTTACCATGTGACTCCACACTTCTGTAACTGAAAGTGGGGTCTGGCTGCTCGCCACTCAAAAGCCAATATTGGTGGAAAGGAAAGTTTGCTTTATTTTGGATGCCAGCAACTGGGGGGTGAGGGCGGACTTCTGTCCAAAGGCCGACTCCCGCCATGACAATCAGGGGGCAAGAGCTTTTATAGACAGAAGGAGGGGGCTACATGCAGAAACAGCACTGTCAGCTCTGACAGTCACCTTGAAATTGGTCATGTGGTGGTCTGACCAGTGTCATCTTGATTGCTTTAAGTACAATTCATCTTCAGTTCTAGGGTTGGTTTGTTCCCAGTTCCTTGAGGCCAGTTCTTGGAATTGTGGCAGCTTATGTCGTGGCTACAGCCTGGTCATCATGTAGTTAACTTCTTCCACCTGGTGGGGGTTTCAGCATCTACAAGACAGCTCACAGGATATGGCTCAGAATATTATCTATAGCACTTGAGGAGGAGCTAAAGGTCCTTGACTATGCTTAATGACTAAACTATTATTATTTAGTCTTGTTGAACTGTTTTCCTTTGTTTCTGCATTTTCTCACTTCTCTGATTAAACTTATTCTTTGGCTAAAGTTTTTCCACAGACAAAAGGCAGGCAGAGGACATGGCTGGGAAGGACCATAGGGTCCTGCTCCGTTTCACTTCCACTCCTAGGTGTTTACTCAAGAGAAGTGAAAACATATGATCACAAAAAGCCTTATGCACGAATGTCCATAGCAGCATTATTTGTAATAACCAAAAAAGTGGAAACAACCCAGATGTCTATCAACTAGTGAATGGTAAACAAAATGTGAAATATTCATGCAATAGAATATTTGGCAATAAAAGGAAATGAAATACAAGCTACAACAGGGATAATCCTCAAAAACACATGAAGTGAAAGAAGTCAGTCACAAAGACCCACATGTTGTATACCATATACACAAAATGTCCAGAATAGGCAAGAAACAGAAAGTAAATTCGTGGTTGCCTAGGGCTGGGATGGGGAGAAACAATGGGCAGAATGGGGAGTGACTGCTAATAGTTACAGGGTTTCATTTTGGGGGTCAGGAAGATGTTCTAAAGTTAGATTATAGGTATGATTGCACAATTCTGTAAAAAAAAATATATATATATATAAAAATCCATTGATTTGTGTATTTCAAACAGGTGAACTTTATAGTATGTAAATTATATCTCTATAAATCTCTTAAAAAATTCAACTTGGGATATATTAACTTTCCTAAGCCTGTGAATCCTCTTAAAGGACTCTGCTCTGGTGTACTTGGGTGAAGGGCATCTGAACAGGTCCTGGGGAATGTCAGAAAGCCTCAGAGTTTAGGGATTGGGTAGAAGACCTGGATGGGGAACAGACTGCTGTCAGGGCATCTTGTTTTCTTCTTCCAGGCTCAGGGAGCGAGGCCACGCCCCTCCCTCGTTTCCTAGCAACCAGCCCCGGACTCGCGCTCCTCCTCAAGCCGTCACTTCCTCTCCGCGACAGGAAGTGGGGTCAGAGCCGGCAGTTTTCCCGGGTGTTCAGTGTTTGCAGCGTCTGCAGCCGCTGGAGAAGCGGAATTTCACTGGACCTCGCTGCCTACCTGTCTCCCGGGTTCCACCTCCCGCGGGTGAGGAGGTCCTCAAGGAGTCAGAGGGTCTCGAGGGTCCAGGCCTGCTCGAGAGGAAGGCGAGGCCCGGGAACGCGTGGCCGGCGGGGCGGAGGAGGGGGCTGGCGGGCGACTCCCTGGGGTCTGGGATCACCTCAGCGTGGCTCGGTGTCTGCTGCGGCCCCGAGAGCTTCCCGCGTCTCCCCCGCGGACCGCCGGGGTCCTGGAGACTGGGACTCCTCTGCGTCCCTCCTGCAGGATCCCCTTCGCCCCTCTTTAAAGGAGGACCCCTCGTAGAGAAGACTCGCCGGACTGCTGACTCCCTTCCCCGCCCAGACCCTGAAGTGACCTGCCATGACCTCCGTGTGAGCGAGCGATCGGCTTGTGACACTTCCCAGAGTCCCCCAGGGTAAATGTTTGCACGTGTGCACGGCCGTGTGTACATGTGTGTTTTCATTTCCTGCAAAATCTGAGCTAGGAGAACCCTGGGCTGTGTTTGGCAAGTCGGTATTTTGGTTTACTTTTTTTAGCATCCCTACCAGGGGTTCTTCCTTGTCGTTATGACAAACCAAACGACTCTGTGCCTTCTGTTAGCTGAGTGGGAAGGCACACTGGAATTAGGCTGGGCGGGCTCAGGATATGCCGATTGTTTGGATTTTTTTAGCCCGACCTATTTGTATCAGGCGATTCTTAGTTAGATTTAAGTTTTTAATATGTTTGGGTTTTCTATTCAAGACTGAAGGTTCTTGGACAAAGACTGTGTCATATAGTACTTTTGTAACTCTTATAGCCCCAGCATAATACTGAACACATTAGTAAAGGCTCATTAAGTTTTAAATTTAAATATCATAAAATACACATTCTAACACTTTCAGCTTAATAGTGATGGGGCCTATTTACATATAAGTCAGCTCCTGGAAAGGACAATATAAAATAACAAGATCTTTTAAGATAAATATGTCTGAAATTTAGAAGCTGCCCAGAAGGCTAAGTACAGTGCTCTCGGTGGAAGAGAAATAGGTATATCTATCTTACAGGAAGAGGCCACACAAATAATGGTGTTTCATTGCTTGTTCTTTTCTTTTTCCTTTTCTCTTTCCTTCCTTTTTTTTTTTTTTTTTTTTAAAATAGGTGTTGTATCCTAACTTACTGAGGTGCTTGCTGCCATTATGGGAAACCAGCTTGCCGGCATTGCTCCCTCCCAGATCCTTTCTGTGGAGAGTTATTTCTCAGACATCCATGACTTTGAATATGATAAGAGTCTGGGGAGTACTCGGTTCTTTAAAGTTGCTCGAGCGAAACACCGAGAAGGCCTGGTGGTTGTGAAGGTCTTTGCAATTCAGGATCCCACGTTGCCTCTAACCAGCTATAAACAAGAGCTTGAGGAACTGAAAATCAGGCTTCATTCTGCACAGAACTGCCTGCCTTTCCAGAAAGCAGCAGAAAAAGCATCTGAGAAGGCAGCCATGCTCTTCAGGCAGTATGTGCGAGACAACCTCTACGATCGCATCAGCACCCGTCCATTCTTAAATAACATTGAGAAGCGCTGGATCGCTTTCCAGATCCTCACAGCTGTGGACCAAGCACACAAATCTGGAGTCCGTCATGGGGACATCAAGACTGAGAATGTGATGGTCACCAGTTGGAATTGGGTCCTTCTAACTGATTTTGCCAGTTTTAAACCCACTTATCTTCCAGAGGACAACCCAGCAGATTTCAACTATTTTTTTGACACTTCACGGAGGAGAACTTGTTATATTGCTCCTGAACGTTTTGTTGATGGTGGATTGTTTGCCACTGAGTTAGAATACATGAGAGATCCTTCAACTCCACTTGTAGACTTAAATAGCAATCAGAGAACAAGAGGAGAGTTGAAGCGAGCAATGGATATCTTTTCAGCAGGTATGTGAGTTGGTCAACTTTGCTAGGGTGGGAGTGTGCATTTACTTTAACTCTTGAACATAGAAATTTAATTTTTTTTGGTAAATCCTCCTACACTTTTCAGATAGATGCAGTATTCTTTCACTGGACGTGTTTCAGTACCTAGAAAATCCAGAGAGTGGTCTACTCATTCAGATGTTTAAGGAATATTTGAATTCTTTCTTCTGTATATGTCAGGCACTGTCTTAAGTGCTAGAGACATAGATGGGTAATTATGTTTCTCTTTTCAAGGTGCTTACACTTTAATGGGGAGAGAGATATGATACTGAAAAAAGACATTTCAGTGCACCGTGGTTTGCTGTGGTGGTGATAAGCTTAGGCTGCTGTTACAGGAACGTATGGATACTTAAATGAATCTCTGGTGGTGATGGGTAGAGTGGCAGGATCAGGAAAGGCATCTCTATTGGAAGGAAGGTATTTAAACTGAAACCTGAAAGGTGATTGGGAGCTAGCTATGGGAAGGGTAGTTTGTTTCAGACAGAGGGTGTTGCTTATATGAAGACTTGAAGACCAGAGCATGATGCATTGATTTATTAGGGGACTTTAAGTACTTTAGTACATCTGGAACGTAGAGTGTGAGGTAAGCAAGGCCCAGATCAGAAGGGGTCTGGTATGCCTGTGCTAGTCTACAGGGACATTATCAGATACGTGTTTTAGACAAAACACTGACTGTAGCAGGAGATGGGAAGGCCAGTTAGTAGTCAGCTGCCACAATTCAGGTAAGACATGGTCCTGACTGGCTTCAAGTTGTGACAGTTGGAGAAGGAGTGGAGAAAAGTAATGCTTAAGAGATAATTAGTGGGTAGAATTGTTAGGATTTGTTGATTGATTGGAGGATCAAGAATACTCCTATTACCCCGGCTTGGGGAACCAGGGGGATTGTGATACCGGACACTGAGCTAGGAGACACACGAAGAGGAACAGATAGGGGGTGGGAAGATGCTGAGGTCTGTGTTAGATGTTGAGTTGAAGGTTTCAGGGGATATGCAGGAGAAAATGTGTGACAGGCAGTTGTTACAAAGGTTTGGTACATAGAGATGTGGGGTGGAGATGGAGATTTGGTAGTTATCAGGAAATAGGTAGTAGTTACTGTAGCCAAGGGAATGCGTTTATAGTCAGGGAGTTTGTGGAGAAGTGATTCTTAAGTGTTTTTGGCTCCCCTTAAAGACTTTGATGAAACCAGTGACCTCCTTCTTTGGAAAAAAGTACCATACATTCATATACATTACATACACAGACCACATGAAGCTTGGTCATGGATTGTAGGCTATCTATGAATTTCTGGAGGAGAAGTGGGCTGAGGATGGTATCCTGAGGAATACCATATGAACTCTAGCATCACTGCCATTTTTTGTAAATTTTGCAAAGGCTGGCTTTAATCTTTTTCTCACCTGTAGTTTTCCTACAAAGAAAACATAAATTGAGTTGTATTTTAGATTATTTAGGAAAAGTGACATAATTAATGAAGAAATATATTTCATCTAGGGGAACAAATGAGCTTTGTTACACAGGATTGTACCTCTCTCTGTTGGTCTGTTCAGCTCACTAGTCTATGTCCCAAGGTAATACTGAGGGAGGGTATTTTTGATGAGGTGGGGTAGCCTCCGCGTTGTAAATATAACAAGATTAGAAATGTAATCCATCAAAGTCCCAACCTGATCAGTGAATTTATTTAAATTTTTCTTGAACTATTTTTACCTTTTAAACTTACTGTTATGTAAATAGGACTCTTCCAGCTTAGAAATGTGATCACTTTCTAGCTTCAGCGGATCATTTTATAGCTTTTTTTAAATAAAATTGAAGTATAATTGACATATAACATTAGTTTCAGGTGTACAACATAATGATTTGATATTTGTATGTGCTGGGAAATGATCAACGCAAGTGCAGTTAACATCTGTCACCATATGTAGTTAAAACATTTTTTTTTTCTTGTGGGTGGGAACTTTTGAAATCTACCCTCTTAGCAACTATAGTCACTTTGCTCTGCATTCCATCTCCATGACTTATTTATTTTATAACTGGAAGTTTGTTATAGTTTTAAAATTTCAAGGATTGATGAAGAGTTTATATTTATCCTTTCTGTGTGCATTATAGTCATTATAGTTTTGTGAAGTTCAACAGAATTCTTACTCAGCATTTGTTTTCCAGACTAAAGAGCTCTACGTTGTTTTGGCTGAAGATTTCATTTCTTTGAAAGGGGTGGGTGGGATCTGTTCACCTCCCACTGCTCCTAAGATTTGATTTAGGCTCTTTGGGTTTGAATGTTAGGCTCTCTGGGTTTGAATGTTAATTTTCCCCATCTTAAGGCCTATCCATGGTTCCTGGCTGCTAGTTTGGGAGAAGTGTATATATTCTCTGTCTCTGGTCACATATATGGGCAGAGCCTTGTTTGCTGGAGATCTTTCATTCATTCACTTGACAAGTATTTGAGTGCCTATTATGTGTAAGGCACTGTTGTGTAGGTGTTGGGAACACAGCTGTGAACAATACTGATAGAGTTTCTGCACTCATGGAGCTTGCATTCTAAGTGTGGGCAGGGAGAGAGAATAAAAAAGTAAGAAAGTTAATTTTCATTAGTGATAAGTGCTGTGATGAAGTGCTATGATTTCTAAGTGGATGACAAGGGCTGGTAGATAAAATGAAGGCCTCCCTTGAAGGTGACATTGATCTGAGATCTCAATGATAAAGAAGGACTCAGTGACGATAAAGGCAACTTGAACAAATTGTTCTATAGAGAAATACCACCCCGTAACACCTCTTCCAGAATACCATTTTAAAAGTTGCAGGAAAGGGAACTTCCCTGGCAGTCCAATGGTTAAGACTCTGAGCTTCCACTGCAGGGAGCATGGGTTCCATCCCTGGTCGGGGAAATAAGATCCCACGTGGTGCGTGACACATCCAAAAAATTTAAAAAAAAAAAAGTTGCAAGAAAAAAAAATCCTATATTTACCTCTGTATTAGTTTGCTAGGGGTGACATGACAAAATACTCCAGACTGGGTAGTTTAAACAAAAATTTATTTTCCCTCAGTTCTGGAAAGTTCCCTCAGAACCTGGAAGTCTAAGATCAAGGTGCCAGCAGGGTTGATTTCTCTTGAACCCTCGCTCCTTGAGTTCCAGGTGACCACTTTTCCCCTGGTGTTCCTTCCTCTTATAAGGACACCAGTCATAATGGATTAGGGCCCCACCTTTATGACCTCATTTAACCTTAATTACCTCTTTAAAGGCTCTGTCTCCAAATAGTCACATTCTAAGGTGTTAGGGCTTCAACATAGGAATTTAGGGGGGTGGTGAGGGATGTAGTTCAGTCTGTAAACAATCTCCATTTAGTTGTAAATAAATGTTCTTTATTTTTACAGTATTTGGAAATAATTTCAAACTTAAAAACTTGCAAAAATAAAAATAGTACATAGAACACCCATAAATCCTTTACCCAGATTCACCTGTTGTGAACGTCTTGTTCCAATTGCTTTATCACCTATATACCTTTTCTCTGCACTCCATACCCCACACTCTCCACCCTTCCTCCCCACCCCTCCATGGTCCTTTGCCCCAAGTACTTTAGTATTTCCTAAGGCTCCAGTAGTCTCTTACATAAAGCTTATGTAACTGTATGTTGCAGTTACCAACAGCAGTGAATTTAACATTGATACAATTATTTACACTTTTTATTCTAATTTTGTATTTGACCCAGTAACGACCTTTATAGCATTTTTCCTCCTCCAGGACACGACCCAGTCTAGGGTCAGGTATTGCATTTAGTTGTCATGTCTCTTTAGCTTCCTTTAATCTGGAACATTTTCACAGTCTTTCTTTGTCATTATGACATTGACATTTTTTGACGAATACCTCTCCCCTTAAATTTTTAAAAATTATTTTTATACTCTTTATTTAAAATAATAGACTCATAGTAAGTTGCAAAAATAATGAAGAACCCTTCACACAGCTACCCCCAGTGCCATCTTATATGACTGTAGTACCATATCAGAATCAGGAGTTGACATTGGTGCATTACTGTTAACTAGACTTACACCTTATTTAGTTTTCACCAGCTTTTACCTGCACTGTGTGTACGCGCTCGACCTCACCTCTTTCTTTTTCGATAGAATGGTCTTCATTTTGTATGTATCCTCTGTTGCCTTGTGATTAGATTCAGGTTATTCATTCTCAGTAGCAATACTGTGTAGGTGATGATGGCTTCACAGTATCGTATCTGGGGTCAAATGGTGTCTGTTGGTGATGTTAATTTTGATCACGTGGTCAAGTTCTTGCCCAATGTCTCCCCTCTGTAGTTACTTTTTGTTTTTTTAATCCCTTGCAACTAATAAGCAACCTGTGGGAAGAAACTTTAAGACCATGCAAATATCCTGCCAGTCATCACAGTTTCCTCTTTGATTTGGTGTCTGTTGATCATTCTTGCCTGATCTGATCTTTACTATGATGGTTGCAAAACGATGATCTTCCAACTCCAGCACTACCTCCACATTTACCAGTAGGCCCTCAGTATTCTTGTGTGCTCAAGTGTCCTGTCTTTCCCCTCATTTATTTATTATTATTGGTATGGACTCTTTAATTCCTGCACACAGTTTGCTAATATTTTTTGGAGGATTTTTATCTATATTCATCAGGGATTGGTCTGTAGTTTGCTTTACTTGTGATGTCTTTGTCTGGTTTGCTACTAGGGTAATATTGGCCTCATAGAATGACTTGGGAAGTGTTCCTCCTCTTCTGTTTTTGGAATTTGTCAAGGATGGGTGTTAATTATTTTAATGTTTGACAGAATTCACCTCTTAAGCCATGTTGGCTTAGGTTTTTCTTTGTGTGAAGTTTTTCATTACTAATTCAGTCTCTTTAAAAGGTCTATTCAGATTTTCTTTCTTTTTAAGTCACCTTTGGTAATCTTTATCTTTCTAGGAATCTTTCCATTTCATTTAGTTTATCTTTTTTTTGGCATACATTTGTTTAAAGTATTCCCTTATTATTCTTTTCATTTTTGTGAGGTTTGTAGTAATGTCCCCTTTTTCATACCTGATTTTCATAGTTTGAGGCATCTCTCTTCTTAGAAAAGCTTGTCAATTCTGTTGAGCTTTCAAAGCACCAACTTTTGGTTTTGTTGATGTTCTCTATTGTATTTTATTCTCTATTTCATAAATTTTCACCCCAATATCTATTGTTCCTTTCTTTCTTTTTGCTTTGGTTTTAGTTTGTTTCTTAAGGTTAAGATTATTGTTTTTTTTTAAATAAATTTATTTATTTTATTTATTTATTTTTGGCTGCGTTGAGTCTTTGTTGCTGCGCACGGGCTTTCTCTAATTGCGGTGAGCGAGGGCTACTCTTTGTTGTGGTGTGTGGGCTTCTCGTGGTGGCTTCTCTTGTTGTGGAGCACGGGCTCTAGGCGTGCGGGCTTCAGTAGTTGCAGCACACGGGCTCTACTTGTGGCTTGCGGGCTCTAGAGCACAGGCTCAGTAGTTGTGGCGCACAAGCTTAGTTGCTCCGTGGCATGTGGGATCTTCCCAGACCAGGGCTCGAACCTGTGTCCCCTGCATTGGCAGGCAGATTCTCAACCACTGCGCCACCAGTGAAGCCCTAGGTTATTGTTTTGAGCTCTTATAAAATAGGTGTTTATAGTTATACATTTTCTCTAAATGCTGCTTTAGTTGCATCCCATACATTTTTGTATGTTGCTTTTGTTTTCGTTCATCTCAGAGTATTTTCTAATTTTCCTTTGATCATTGGTTATTTATGAGTGTGTTGTTTAATTTCTACATATTTGTTAATTTTTCAGATTTTCTTCTGTTACTGATTTTTTTCATTCCATTGGGGTTTGAAGGATGTAATTTGTATGATTTTAGTCCTTTTAAATTCACTGAAGCTTGTTTTATGGTCTAGCATATGGTTTTATCTGGAGAGTGTTCCACATGTACTTGAGAAGAATTTTGTATTCTGTTGTTAGATGGCGTGTTCCTTTGATGTCTGTTAGATCTGGTTTATAGTATTGTTCAGTTCTTCTATTTCCTTCTTGCTTAAGTTGTTCTTAATAGCTATTTTAGTTTTTTATTCTAAAACTTGACACTGTATGGATAGAAATTAAGAAATTTATTGAGTGTTTATTATGTATCAGGAGCTGTCGTAGTTGCTGGAGATTTTTCAGTGAACAAAATAGACAAAAATCCCTTGTGGAGTCTGCATTCTAGTGGGTATATGGACAATAAAGAAATAAATACATAAAATATATAATGTGGCATTTGGTGATGTGGGGAAAAACAGCAGGGAAAGGGGAAAGGGAATGTGTTAGATGACGAGTGTGGGGTAGTTGTAGTGGGGGGGCTTGGAATTTTAAACTGGGCAGTCAAGAAATGCCTTACTGCTAAGATGACATTTGATTCAAGGTCTAAAGGAAGTTTAGGTGTAAGTCATGAGGGTGCTTGTGGGTATAGTATTCCAGGCAGAGGGACCAACACATGCAAAGGCTGTGACTAAGGTTGTTCAAGGGTCTCCTTAAGATTTGTTAAATGCATGTCATATACTGATTCAGTGAAACTGCTTTGTCTTTTTGGGAATGTAGTTGCTTTATTTATTCCTTGTTTGAAGATTATGTAAGTGCAATATGAAAGGTATCTCTCTTTCCCTCTCTAATCTTACAACCACACTTATTAGCACTTCTCATAAGTGTGTCTGTTCACTGGTTTACTTTATTTCTTTCTTCCTAGGATGAAAGCTTCATGAGGGCAGAGTTATCTGTTTTATGCACCGAGTCTAGTGTGTAGTAAACACCTGATAACTTTTTGTTTAATGATGAATAAATGAGTTGTCAGATGTGACTTCTCAGTAGTTTCTTATGAACTTAATATCTATAAATTCATATTTTAAAAGAACACTTTCTTATGGCTTTTAATCTGTCTTTGTATCTCTGAATGTATGTGTGTATATAACATGTGTAATATATTTGTTTTCAATTATAGAACAAGGAAGTAATTTTATTTGATTTAATTTTTTTTAAGAAGGAGAAAAATTAAATAGGCCTTTTTTGACTTCATACTTTTAGAAACTGATGATTAGGCAATAGACATTTTTCCTGTCTTGCTGGATTGTAGTTGTATGTTGCATTAAACATTTTAATTTGGTTTACTTTGAGTTTTGCATCTTGAGTTTTATGAATTCTCTGAATTCTTGATCTGTATTAATATCTTGCATTTCATTTTTAATGGAATTATATCTGCTATTTTCCAGGTTGCGTGATAGCTGAGCTTTTTACAGAAGGTGTGCCACTATTTGATCTCTCTCAACTTTTGGCTTACAGAAATGGACAGTTTTTCCCTGAACAGGTGCTGAATAAAATTGAAGATTGCAGTATCAGAGAATTGGTAACTATGCTACAAATATTTCTCACTTTTGCATTAGTCAGTTCTCTGGAATGTTCTGAATTCGGGACAAGCAGTAAAACCCCATAGACTCATATACCAGCCTATTGTTTTTACTTTGTTAGGCAGAAGTGTACAATTTTTTTCCGCTTCTTAGGCACAGAGCTCATTTGACTTTATATTACACACACACACACACACACACACACACACATACACATACACACACACACACGCGCACACGCATGCACACATCTTTCCATTATAATCTTTAGCTCTGCTTTGGACAGATTTGGAAGGAAGTAAGGAGGTGCTTGGGGGTTAGAGATTGTCCAGGGTAGAGCTTGCTAGCAAGAAATGAAGAGGATAAATATCTAAAATGAGGAGACAGGAAACAGCAACTTGAATGGAATACAGCAGTATAGGGGCATTTCATATAAAAGCAGCTGGCTTTGTGTACCTCCCTTGACCCTGAGGGCAGGTGTGGAAGGGGAGCTGTAGAATCACACATTAGTATAGCAGAACAGATGTGAGGAATTCTGTGGGAGGTCACGTAAGCCGTATAGCCACAGTACTGTTTGAGGGGATCTTTTCTAAGTCAGTCAATACAGTAACTGATGCATATGATGATGACTCTGAGCCACGGAAAGGTTATGTATATTTAAAATGTTCTTTAGTAAGGTAGGGAAACATGCGTTTTGATTTCTCTTACAAATGGCAAATATTAAGAAATCAGATGCTCCAGAGGAAGCCAGTTTAGCTCACATTCAGTGAACAGTACACTGGATTAGGAGTTGGCGTACCTGGCTGTTGTAGGCGTGGCACTCCTTATCATGTTGTGTTGGCTAAGTAACTTTATGAATTTGGGCCTACCTTTTCTTAACTGTGAAAGGAGTGAATTTGACTAATTTTTAAGGCTAATCCTCTTTATGTGTCTGACCCATCTGGAGTATGTTAATACTTGATTTCTTGTTGCTTTATAGGATGATAGTAGAGTCACATATTACTCGGTAGTCAGGTTCTGAAAGTAGTTTGAAAGATAAAGATTAGAAAGAGTCAGAATTACCTCAAATATCCTTTAAATCATGTGTTAAGTTGCCGTTGTAGCTTTCATCTGATTTAATTTGCTGTTCTCAAATCTATTTTTCACTCCCTTTCTTGCCTTGGTATAGGTAACTCAGATGATTCACCGTGAACCGGATAAACGTTTAGAGGCAGAAGATTACTTAAAGCAGCAGCGTGGCAATGCCTTTCCTGAAATATTTTACACTTTCCTTCAGCCCTACATGGCCCAGTTTGCCAAGGAAACATTTCTTTCTGCAGATGAGCGTATTCTGGTTATAAGGAAGGATTTGGGCAACATTATCCACAATCTCTGTGGCCATGATCTGCCAGAGAAAGCAGAAGGAGAGCCTAAGGAAAATGGGCTGGTTATCTTGGTGTCAGTTATAACGTCCTGCCTACAGACCCTTAAATACTGTGATTCCAAGCTTGCTGCCCTGGAACTTATTCTCCATTTGGCCCCAAGACTAAGTGTAGAAATTCTTTTGGATCGTATTACTCCGTATCTTTTGCATTTCAGCAGTGACTCTGTTCCTAGAGTGAGGGCTGAAGCCTTGAGGACGTTGACCAAAGTTCTTGCTCTTGTCAAAGAGGTTCCTCGCAATGATGTTAACATCTACCCGGAATATATTCTGCCAGGCATAGCCCACTTAGCCCAGGATGATGCTACTATTGTTAGACTAGCCTATGCTGGTAAGAGCTTATTGTCCAAGTAATAACCACTCATATTTTTGAAGTTAGTGACTATAATACCTCTTGCTTCTCTGATATCTTTGAGAATTCCAAGAGTGAACTTTGGTCCTTGAACTATTTGTGTACATTTTAATAATATTTATAGCCGTTCTGTTCCTGGAACTCAAGCTTTGTGTGTACCCTTATTTTTGAGGTTATCAGAATTATTAAGTGAAAAATATATAATATCAGAATCTTATAATTTTACTGGGAGTATTATATTTAATTTGGAGTAAGACTAATGTTCACAAGTATGTGCTTCTGATCTAGTGTCTTTAGGCCTTTATAAAGTTTCTCTGAACAAATACGTTTGTTTGAATATCAGTATTAGGATATAACAGTCTATTGCTGTTGAAAAAGATTAATTTTGCTGGGTAATTTGGTGTTGAAAGGACCTAGCCTGTTTGTTAAGTTACTGAATTTTAAGGTCCTTTCAGTTACTATGATGCTTAAGAAGTGTGGCTTCTTTGTGATGAGGTGAGTGTGTTATATCACAAACTTACCCGTTTTATTTGTAATTCTTGCTCATAAAATAAGTGACACAGTCATATTGTTAGCTCCCCAAATTAATTTCGTAATGCTTATTTCTGCATGGAAAGTGTCATTGAAACATTTACATAATTTCATCATTTATTTTTAAAATGTAATCTGTTGGAAATCAGGAATTCTGAAGTCTTTGTAAGTAGTACATAACGTGTGGTGATGATATTGTCTCTTTTTTTGAAAGATACTTGCTTATTAGTTCATTATTTTATGATTTACTTGTCATTATTTTAACGGAATGTGAAAAATGGTCTTTGGACTCTGTCTTTATGGCTAGGCACATCCACAAAGTGATTGGTGGTTGTTGGCTTTTTAAAAAATACGTATTTTTAAAAAAAATTTATCCATCTGTCTATTTATTTATGGTTTTTGATTTCCATAGCTGTATAGGTGTAAATTTTAGGCTTAGAAAATTCAGGATTTCTTTAAGACATATCCAAGTTTATCATTTGGAACAAAGCATGTTTACAATTCACTTGATAAATAGAAATACAGTTGACCCTTGAACAACGTGGAGGTTAGGGACGATGACCCTCCACACAGTTGAAAACCCCCATATAATTTATAGTTAGCCCTCTATCCATGGTTCCACATCTGTGGATTCAACCAACCATGGATTGTGTTATACTGTAGTATGTACTCTTGAAAAAAAATTCGAGTGTTGTTCAAGGATCAACTGTAATTGAACTGGATAAAATTAAATGAAAGAAAAGCTTATGATTTTTAAAAAACAAGCTGTATTTTTTAGACTATTATGACGTACTTTTGGCCCAGTGTATCTTGGTCTTTTCTCAATTGTGGTAAGTAGGGAAGGTTCTGATGTGTAGGTACCATATTAACATACTTACATTCAATTTCTAGCAGTCACAGCATAAAAACAATAGCTACTGTTTATTGAAAAATCTGCTTTGTATATACTGCTCAGGGTTGCAAGGGTTAGTTGCAAAAGATATAGAGATTCTAAAATAGGTTCTAGATTCTAAGATTTTAAGATCTGTGTATCTCTTGAAACTGACACTTGGAACAACCTTGAGCAGTAGATGTTATAGTGCCTTCATTTCCCAGCTGAGGAATTGGGAATGGGAGAGGCTAAGGGACACGACCAAAGTGTATCTGGACTAGTTCTTTCTCAGTTCTCAGAGCTGCTGGTCTAGACCTTGATTTTGAAGCCACCTGCTTTTATTTTACCCAGGTGTGCTGGGTCTTAGTGGTAAGAGTCCATGGTAACCCAGGGTCAGTGCCAGGACCTTGCAGTGCCCCATGCCACCCAGCCATGGTGAACCATGGCTTAGTGCATGATAAAGCTGCCTTTTTAGATAGAATAGGAAGTCTCTTTGAACTTGTATGGCTAAGTGTAATTAAACCACACATGTCAGTAATTATAAAAGTTTAAAAATCAATTAAAAAATTTCTTTTATAGCATTGTTTTTAAATTCAGAGATGCTGGTCTAGATTTGTTTCTTGTGTAAAGTGAACTGACAAGTGTGTTGTGGTTTATGAACTTAAATGGGGAGATAAACATAGATCTGCTCAGACTTGAGAGGTGCCCAGGAAAGTAAGAGATTTTTCCTAATAAAGATATTTTCACTAAAGTGGGGATATTCATCTAGAACCATCAGGGGATGGTGTAGAATTCTCCCATCTTTAGGGTGAGCAGGCATTGCAGGGTATTAATAATTTGCTTTTTAGAGGTAAATTTTTGTTCTACTCAGAGCAGTGTTGAACCTGGCAGCAGTGGGGCGTGGGACTCCAGGATGAAGGGAATCACTGTATTCAATAGACTCAAAAATGTCAGTTATTGTGGGATGCATCTCAATTTCAGAGATGTTAAAAAGTGAAGAAAAAGTGAGTCTTAGAATCAATAAATTAAGGTAGTTTATGTTCAGTGCTACTCACTGCTGAGAAGGAAAAGAGTGCCGTCTTTGTGGGTGTGGTCGTATATTAGGAAGCATGGAAGTGGGAGGAGAGGAAGGATAGGGGCACAGGAATAAAAGTGGAAGGAAGAGGAAAGTATAAGCAAAGAGGAGATATAGTTAACAGCAAATGTGATAGCAGAACTTAGAAGTAGATACTTTCACAGTGGTGAGGAGTATAAATAGTCTTAACAGATGATCAGAGAGAAAGGAGAAGATACAGGCCACTGCAGGAGTGTGACAAACAGTCTCGCACTTTGGTTCGCCAAGAACCTCAGAGTATCACTTGTAAAGCAGTCCAATAAGGGTTGATGCACTTTGGTAATGGTTCTTTGAGGTGGATGTGACTCAGTTATGTATGAGGAAACTGAGACTTAGATTGGTTAAGCAGCCAGCTAGTAAGTGTCAAGGTCAAGGTTTTTTTTTTTTTTTTTAAATTAATTAATTAATTAATTTTTGGCTGCATTGGGTCTTTGTTGCTGCTCGCGGGCTTTCTCTAGTTGAGGCGAGCGGGGACTACTCTTCGTTGCGGTACACAGGCTTCTTATTGTGGTGGCTTCTCTTGTTGCGGAGCACAGGCTCTAGGAGCACGGGCTTCAGTAGTTGTAGCTCGAGGGCTCTAGAGCAGGCTCAGTAGTTGTGGCACACAGGCTTAGTTGCTCTGCGGCATGTGGGATCTTCCCGGACCAGGGCTCGAACCCGTGTCCCCTGCATTGGCAGGAGGATTCTTAACCACTGCGCCACCAGGGAAGCCCCCAAGGTCAAGGTTTGAGCCAGGGTCTGTGTGATTCCAAAGGCCAGCTTGATCTGTGATTTTAATGTGAAAATGTGTTTCTCTGTTAGCCTACTGCATATCTCTTACCTGAAAAACTGTTTAAAGGGTCGGTCTTTGTGGAAGGATTCAGCTTTTTTTGCCTCAGATGTTTGAGTGCTATATTTTGGGCTATTTGGTATTTTTTTCCAGTTTTATTGAGATATAATTGACATACATCACTGTATAATTTTAAGGTGTAGAGCATAATGGTTTGACTTAAATATATTGTGAAATGATTACTGCAGTAAGTTTAGTTAGCGTCCATCATCTCACATAGATATAATAAAAAGAAAAAAAAAGAAAAAAAAATTTTTCCCTTGTGATGAGAACTCAGGATTTACGTCAATAACTTTCATATATACCATACAGCAATGTTAACTATAATTATCATGTTGTACATTTCTGTATTTTTTAAAGAAGCTTATGATTTATTATTAAAACAGGTAGTTTGGGTATAGTTGTAGATTATGAGATTAGTTACTAAAAGTCTGATTAGGTTAAGTGCTAAATTGAAAAGTCCTGCTTTTCTTTAGTCTTATGATTATTATTTATATGTATTAAGACTTAGGGAAGAAAAGTTATAAATATTACACACATTTATGATTATAATTATTATGAATTTTCTCCCTTTTATAGAAAACATAGCTCTGCTGGCAGAAACAGCTTTGAGATTCCTGGAATTAGTACAGTTGAAAAATCTCAGTATGGAAAATGACCCAAATAGTGAAGAAATAGATGAAGTTACACATCCCAGTGGAAATTATGACACAGGTAGTATGATTTTCTCTTCCAGATTTTCTGTTATTTAGAATGATAATGTGAACTTGCAACAAACTCTCACTTATAATTTTAATGTAAAATGAAAGAATACCAGATTTATAGAGGGAAGGATTCTGCTGTCTGACTGTTCTCTTTTACTCTTATACATTGTTAAATAGCCAGAAAATGACCAACTTGTCACCACAGATTCTAAGCTCAGTAGTTTTTCAGCCAGAATTGGTTTGTGTCAACAGCAAAGCTAGCTGAATTATATAATTCTTACAGGGTAAAAGAAAAAAACATTGGAAACACCATAGCCAAAGAATCTAAACCTTTTCTCCTTATGTGAGTATATTTTGAGTGTCCTCAGTCATAAACTGTGTTTCTTTCATACTACCTATGATTTATGTATCAGAACCCACACCTTTTACTGTAAAGGAACAATGTGATGGTAAATTCTGTGAGGTTAGAGTCCCTGCCTCAAGTTTCTCTACATCCACACAGCTTTTAACAGGCTTTTAATGAATGTTTATTATGTTAAAGATTTAGAAGTCAAATAATGTACTTAGATCTATTTCAAGATGTTTCTAGTTCAGAAAAACTAGAGAAGTCTACTTTTCAGATTTTTATGCTGTAGACAATTGTAGTGTCTCAGTTACTTGTTAGAATGGGTCATTTCATGCAGCAAATTTTATTTGGAGTTGAAGACACTGGAATAATTTTAAACTTACAGAAGGATGTATCAGAAAGGAAATCCTCACTTTTTTTCACGGAGTTACTTAGAAAATAATACTGTCCTACATCCTATAACCATGTAATTGGACCTTTTAAATAATGAAGCTAGGCATTAAAACTTTTGGGGAGTTAATCTGAAGTGTTTCTTTTTTTTTTTTTTTTTTTTTTTAAATTTTTATTTATTTATTTATTTATTTATTTATGGCTGTGTTGGGTCTTCGTTTCTGTGCGAGGGCTTTCTCTAGTTGCGGCAAGCGGGGGCCACTCTTCATCGCGGTGCGCGGGCCTCTCATTATCGCGGCCTCTCTTGTTGCGGAGCACAGGCTCCAGACGCGCAGGCTCAGTAGTTGTGGCTCACGGGCTTAGTTGCTCCGCGGCATGTGGGATCTTCCCAGACCAGGCCTCGAACCCGTGTTCCCTGCATTGGCAGGCAGATTCTCAACCACTGCGCCACCAGGGAAGCCCTGAAGTGTTTCTTAATGTGAACATAGAATTGTGCCTTTCAGACTGCCTATTCCCTTGACAGTGGCTGCCCTCATTCTTTAGTCGGCAGATAATTGCTAAACATAAGCTTTGCATCAGGCAATTCATGTGCTTGCTGTAAGCACTAGGGATATAGTGGTAAATAAGGCAGAAAAGATCCCTGCTCTTGAGATTGTTTCAGTAAGGAAAAGACAAACAGCTAAGTAAATAAATAAATGAAAAGGGGAGGGTAGGTAGGTGATAAGGTCAGAGAAGAAGGCAGTGGCTAGATCATGTAAAGCCTTGTCAGGACTTGCAATGTATTTTCTGGCTTTCTAAAATATAATTAACCGACCTTTAAAAATGCTTTCTCAAAGGATTGCCCTGTACCATCAGATTATATCCTGAACCAGTCCAGTAATTTAAAGTCCTTGATTAAGTTGATCTCATTGGGGCAGTATGATCTCCCTCTGGTGCTTCCCCATAGTTTTTCTTTGAGCCTTATAAATAGAGCTATTAACTAGTGAGATAGTAACCATGCCTGTGGCATCTGCTTATTAGGATGTTTTGCAATCTATATTTCATTTTCCCAACTATCCTTCAGAGCTTTGAGTAGTGGAAAAACTTAGTAATGATAGACTTTCTCTCGTGGCTTCTGTAATCATTCTGTTTTCTCCAAGGAGTGAGAAAGACTGGGTCTATATGTTTGGAGAAAAGAAAATTGATCGTATTTTTCCTTTTTTTTTTTTTAGAGCTCCAAGCCTTACATGAAATGGTCCAGCAGAAAGTTGTCACTTTGCTAAGTGACCCTGAAAATATCGTGAAACAAACCTTAATGGAAAATGGAATAACACGGCTGTGTGTATTCTTTGGACGTCAGAAAGCCAATGATGTTTTATTGTCCCACATGATCACTTTCCTCAATGATAAAAATGATTGGCATCTGCGTGGAGCTTTTTTTGATAGTATAGTTGGTATGTTTTTTTGTTTGTTTTTAAATTTATCTTTAAGATTTGAATTATCTTCTCAAACAGATACTTTCATGCAGTCTGAAAGGTGACAGTACTACCAAATTTCATTAGTAATGAAATGAGTTCCTGGTATTTCTGTCTTCATGCTGCTTTTGGTTGATGGAAGTATCTTAGCTGATCAAGGGATTGGTTAATAAAACTGATATACCCTTATAAAGGGATACCATGTGGTCATTAAAAAGTATGTTTTAAAAGAAAATTTAATGACCTGGGAAAGTACCATGAAATATTATTAAAATGACTGAACCCAGTCGTGTAAAGGTAACAATAACAAGTCATATGTTTCTTAACAAGGCTGAATATACTAAGATGTGGACAGTGATTATCTCATATTTGTCAAATTTTCTATAGTAAACATGCATCACTTTTACAATCAGAAAATAACAAAGTATAATTATGATTGAAAATCAATCTAATTAGAAAGAATTAAAGCTTATAGGCTTTGCTTTTTGTAAACTGAACATTTGTGAAAAATTAATCAGCTTTTTTCCTACTGTTTTTTCAAAATGTTGCAATTCTTAATTTTCAGATTTATCTAAAGAAGAGAGACATCTTGTATTTTATCTGCATATGACTCCTATTGCATTTAGATTCAAAATTAGAAAGAAATGGACTTTATTTTGGTAGATTGTCATGTTTGACACAAGATTTAATATTTTTCTTTTTGGAGTAATAACTGATCATTTTCCACCTGATTGTACTGACCTTTTCAATTTTAGTTTTGGTCATTTATGAAATGTTATATGCTAAAGCCATATTATTAAAATTACCCACTAACCCTTTTTATATCATTTTACACATGATTATAAAGCTTGTCTATTAACTCAAAAGATTTAAAGACTGTTCTGCACACTGGAAAGCTTTGCAGGTATCCAAACTTTCTCATGTAGTAGCAGAAGGCTGTAATAGAGTTTAGATTTTGATTTCCAATAATCTGGGAAAGTAACTGCTAAAAGGTTTGCTGTTGGATGTTTTTCCTAAAAAATAAAAAAAGGAAAGAAACTCATATAGCAACAATATTCCTATTTTTGCGAATATTAATGTATAATGTTTTGGAGAAAAGGGTACTTTCTACTTTTGAAAAGCCTTGAAATTGCTGTTCTTGCTTTGTTATAACTGGAGATTACTGTACCTCCTCTTTTCAGACATCTCTAGTTTGTTTTTAATTTTTGCATTAGTTTATTGATTCATGTCAGCCTTCCATCTTGGACTCCATCTAACTCAGTTCCTAAATACAGTATGCTTTGCTTCTCACACCTTTCTGTCTTTCATGCTCTCTTCTTTCAAATAATCTTATTTTTATTTCTTTTCTTGGGAAAAGGTGGTTCTTGGAACTTCATCTATTGGTTAATTCATGTGTATTTTGAAAAATGGCCTTTATATTAGTTCTTTTTTCATTTTAAAATAATTTTCATTGATTTTTTGTTTGTTTATAAAAGTAATACATACTTGCTGTAGAAAAATTGGAAAATTCGTGAAGAAAACAAATCCCCTCCAATCCTCTAGCCCATGTACAGCCTCTGTTAATGTTTTGTTTTTTTCCTTCCTGTGGGTCATCCTCGCCTTCTCCTTCCACCCATTGTCCCGTTCTGCCATCTGTGAGGCACTGTTGTGTGCTGGCTAAGAGCAGGCACTCTTGGCGACAGACTTCTGGGTTCAAGTTCTGGCTTTGTCACCTACTGGTTGTGGTTCTAGGGGAAATCATTTAATCTTTTGTGTGTCTTAGTTTCCCTATCTGTAAAATGGGAATAATAATATTACCTAACTCACTGGTTGTTGGGAAGATAAAATGAATTAACATATGTAATAGTGCCTGGCACATAAGTGCTATGTATGTATTGTATTACTTCTTAGTCTTGTTATTTTTTAAACATTTTTCTAGGAACGTATGTATATTCTAAGCATTTTCTCATGTCATTAAAAATTCTTTGAAACCGTAATTTAATAGATAGAAATATTTCATTATACAGTTTTATCAAAAGTCATTTAACTCTTCTTTTGAATGTTTAAATTGTTCTAACTTTTGTCAACCATATATTATACACATAATCATTTACATAAATATTTGCCTGATTATTTTCTCAGGCTAGAAGTCTGAAATTTTAATTACTGAGTTAAATAATATGAACATATTTTTAAAACTTGACACATTTTATAACCTTTTCAAAAAGATTATATCATTTACTACTCTGGTCAGCACTGTTTGATAGTACTGCACAGCCTTCCAGTGTGGACTAGGCTTCAATCAACCTTTGCCTGTTGGTAGCTTAAAGCAATGACTTGTTTTAGTGTATATTTATTTGCTTATCAGTGAAGGTGAAAAAAATATCTCATGTTGATTACTTATTCATATTTCTTACTCTTTGAATTTTTAATTTATTATTTTGGCCCCTTTTTTGATGGTGTTATGCTTTTCTTATTGATTTTTTCTGAGCCTTTTATATATACATTAAAAACAATAACTTTTTATCTTTTCTATGGCACTTTTCTCAAATAACTTGACTGTTATTTTTTATGTCTTTTAAAATAATTTTAGTGTTGTCAATTTATTTGATCTTTTCCTTTGTGATTTTTTTTTTTTTTTTTTTTTTTTTTTTTTACTTTTGTGCTTAAATATTTTCCCATTTCAGAATTAGGTTAATAATCTGTTGGGCACATGTCTGTTTTGTTTTGCTTTGTTTTAATGCTTTATTTTTTCACATAAAAATATGAACTGTTTAATTGATCTTTATTTTGGGCTGTGGTATGAGGTGAAATCTAAATTTTTCTCAGAAATATAACCAATTTTCCTAACACTATTTACTAAACATTTCATTTATTTTCCATTGACTTGTGAAGCTTCTATTATCACCTGTTGCATGCATATATCTTTTAGGGTTACTTTTCTAGATATCCTATTCCATCGATTTTTTTCACTTCTGTACTCAATATTATACTCTTTATAGTTATATTATATTTTAATTATTATATATTTATAAGCAACTTTAGTATCTGGTAGAATAAGCTCCCCAGATGTCAATCTTCTTTTCCAAAATATTTTGAGCTATTTTAGCTCATTATACATTTCAGTTTGTAAAGTTTTTAAATATAATCCACTGGAATTTTAGACAGCATTTTCTCTTTTATTACAGAAAAAAAATTCTAAAATTATTTCTCAATACAGTGGAAATATGCTTTTGCAAATTACTCAAAATATATGAAGTAAGTATGAAAGGCAATAGTTGCACTTTCCAGAGGCACCTACTCTGGTTTGTGGTTTTGGTTTGATATCTTCAGGTGATTATTGCCACGGCTCTAAATAGTATTTTCATATTACTCTTTAGGATTATCAACTTTACACTTTGTCTCTTGACTTTTTTCTATGCCACACGAAGATTTAACTCACTCATATACCCCAATCCCCTTTCGCCTCTCTGTTTTGAGATGTAGATCTTTAGTTTGTTGTTTTTATAACTTTAAATAGTTCAACCTGTTTCTTATTGGTCTACTTCTGACTTGCACTACAAGGAATTTAGTGCCTGCATTCCTCCCTTCCTCCCTTCCTCCCTTCCTCCCTTCCTCCCTTCCTCCCTTCCTTCTTTTCGTTTTTCTTCCATTCTAATTCTTTTGTTGGTTGATAATTCAACTAATTGTTAATTGACAGTTCAACTAAACAATTGCATTTTCATAGTTGATAATATTTACATTCTGTTATGTAATTGTAATAAAGTCTTTTGTGCTTGTATAGACTGATTCTGAAAATTCAAAACAATTTACATGATTAAGAATGTGTAACTTTTATTGACTTTAGAGCCAAGTAGTGCACTATATTTATAACTGCTTCACCACAATTCTAATGCCATAACTCCTTTATCACTTGATGAGAATGTTTATAGCATCAAGGTCAGTGGATTCTTTTTCTATCCTCTGCAAACTACTAAATGCACATTTTAATTTATTTCATTTTTACACTATGACTTTCTTGAACAATTTTTTTGTTTGTCATGGAGTTTCAGAGTTTCTTGTTTTCCTTTTAGAGAGAAAAGTAATATACCTTCCTCACTTTATATTATCTAGCTTCTTTCTTACCAGTTTTATCTATTGCTTGTAGTCTGTTCCATTTTTCTTCTTGATAACATTTTCGAAGTTTATTGACTTTTAGTTCTAATTTGGGCTGATTAATTTCTAGATCTTTACTAGCTATTATCCTTTTTTCCCCATTGAATTCCTGGGTTATATCTACCATTTTGTACATTCTACATTTTCTTTATTTTTCTGGAGTACATCCCTAAGAACTTTCTTAGAAATGTTTGCATGGGAGGTAAACACATATAGTCCTGGCATGTCCCAAAATGACTTATTTTTGTTTTCTTATTTTATTGACAGTTTGGGTATAAAATTTCTTCCATAACCTTGAAGGTCTTGCCCTGTTGTGTTCTAGCCTACATTGCTGCTGAAGATCATCTGATGCCAGTCTGATTCTACTTCCCTTTTATGGAATCTGTATTTTTCTTTCTGTAAGCTCATAGCATCTTTTTTTTTCCCTTGGTGTCGCAGAATTTTTTGAAGATTTGCATTGGTGTGGGTCTTTTTCATCTATTATGCTGGGTAGGAAATGCAGTGTCCCTGCCTGGATTGTTGCTTAATATATTTGACTTTTGATTAATTTTATTGTTTTACTTAATGGCATTTGTACTTTCAGTATAAAACAATCATGTAATGTTGCTTCTCTTTTTCAGGTGTTGCCGCCTATGTTGGCTGGCAAAGCTCCTCAATTCTCAAACCCCTGCTGCAACAAGGTCTTAGTGATGCTGAGGAATTTGTTATTGTGAAAGCTCTTAATGCCCTTACCTGTATGTGCCAGTTAGGGCTGCTGCAAAAACCCCATGTCTATGAATTTGCCAGTGATATTGGTAAGTTTTTGTTTCTCAAAATTAGGATGGGAAAATTAGGGAGTGGTAAGAGAAATAACAACTGATAGGGCATTGTAAAGTTTCTAGGCAATCTATAGTGAGATTTTCAGCTTCATTGTCCCTGTTGTGTGTGTGTCTGTGTGTGCACACCCATGTGCATGATTATGCCTGCATGCTTGTATGTATGTGAGCGACACATAGGCGCACACACAGGAACACTGGCCCTCCAGCCCAGGTTGGGAAATACACCTTTGTTTTAATCTGTAGTTAAGTCTTGATGATCCTTGAAAAATGAAGATTTTTTTTTTTTTTTTAAAACACAATGTGGATTAAGTCTTTAACTGCTCTGAAGAGTCAGCTTATGTTTTTGGCCACTTGACCATTAACCAAGTTGAAACTGGATGTGGAGGATTGTCTGTGACTTCTGTCATTGCACTGATCGCCAGTTAAGCATTCATAGTATTGACGTTACTACTGTTAGTAATTTTATTAACCAATGAAAGGAATTAATTCCTTGACCTTTATAACAGTTATCTAGGTCCATCAACTTAAAATTCAGAATAAGAGCAAAAAGGTACATGTGACACATTGTAAAATTAAAAATATTAGAAGCTCTTAGTCTTCTTAACACTTCATTTTAAGAAAGTAACCAATGTATTGATAAGATTGCAAGTTGGCTTTGTACTGAGAAGACATGAAATCTTAGGAAATTGCCTTTTTAGATAAAATACTTTATTGCTGCTGAGTGCTTTGCCAAGAAAATTTATAGAAAGCCAAAATTAGTTAGATTTGGGTAATAGATTTTTCTTGAGGCAATCCTCAGAGAAAAAAGACAAAGGAGTTTTTATTTTGATAGTTGAAATTATATGGTTAGATAGTAGAGAGGTATAAAATGTCTGGAAGTTTTTAGCCATGAATGTAGCTTTTTAAAAGAAAAATTTTGTGGAAATCTGAGTATATGTAGGTTTCTTATTTTGCACTCTTAATATTTATAATCATTCTTTTAGTTTGTAACACTAATTTGGTTTGAATTTTTTTGATGAGTATGTTAAAAATAATGACAAATTTAACAGAAAAGTTTTGAGTATTGTCAACATAATCATGATAAAAATCTGTTACACTGAAATGCTTTTGATTTTTTGTGTAAGCTGCAGAGTGCTAAGCCTTGAGGGAGTCATCTCTGTTTTCTTCCTAATTTTTAAAAGAGCTAATAGCTTGGGAAACAAAAATCATTAATATATTGAAAGGTGTTAGAATGTTTTTTGAATTTCTGATCCTGTGTAGTGTAAGGCAGACGTAGAAAACACCCCTTTTCATAATAATATTAAAGAGAAAATGTATCATCTTAATGCACATATCTTGCTGCCTGGAATATTTTCCTGCTCATTCTCATTGTGTGAATTCTCACATCAGTGTTTTCTTTTTTACTCCTGTGAAAGTGGCATTACCTCCTAAGGGTCGAGTTTTTCTTGCTTTCGACTTTGATCTTCTTCATGCTAATGAAAATCCTTTGTATATAAATATGTACTTGTATATTCTAATTTCACATAATACATTCCTTCTGTTGCCTAATTATTTGGAAATTATTTTTGAGATTTAATATGGCATATAATTAGCATTTTATTTATCTACAAAATGGATGTCCATCAATTTTTAAGCAAAAATTATCATAAAAGATAGTTTTTTACCCCTCCTGTCAAATTTTGCAGAAATTTTTCTGAGTCCTATGGGTTTTAGTCATTGGTCATAGGATGAACATATGGGGTCCTCATGTATCTTAAGTTTAGTATCAAAATAAATTATTATCTTTAGGTATAGAATAAACCCAATGTGGTACAACTTTTTGGGTGTGATTCTCCCTTAGAACTGGAACTGAATTTGGTACCAGCTATGGGGAGAAAAAAAACCCTTGCTGAGAAAAATCAAGCAAATAGTCATTTGTTGACATTTTGAACTATTTAAAAGAAGAAAGTTTTTAATAACGTAGAAACACCTACTTACTTAAAACAAGTGATAAACTGTACGCATCTCTCTGTTCTGTCTTTATGCGTGGTTAGCCTGTTGTAGTGATTCTTAAAGGGAATTAGGGTGGTGGTGGTGATTATCATGATTAAAAACTATACTCTTCCCACTTAGACATTATGAAAACTCACCTTTCCGTCTGCTTGTCCCCAGATAATTGGAAATGTATTGGATGTTTTATAGGAAATCCTTGATTCTGGTTTCTTGTATTTGGAGTCTTGGAGGTTCTTTGTATCAGCTACTGACTGATATAATAATGCTGTATAACAACCAACCACAAAATCCCAGTAAATCCTTCGGTCAAGTTCTCAGCATGCATCTGCGAGCTCAGTGAGCGGCTCTTCTTTAGGCCTTGCATCTCCCAGACGCCTGTGGTGATTGTGGTTTATCTGTCTCATTCTGGGGCCCAGGTTGGAGGGGCAGCAACCACCCAGGTTATGTTCTGGGTGATGGCAGAAGCCTAGCTATGCCACACATTTCAAGCCTCTGTTTGTGTTACATCTGTTGACATTCCATTGGCTAGAGCAGGTACTGTGACTGAGACAAGAGGGAGGGACAGAGAAGTACCCTTTGTACACCATGAGCACCAGGCAAGTGACTGTATAAACAGAGATAACACAAAGAATTGGGACCACTAATGCAGCCTCATCTAGTGCCTAGCTCTGCCAGGTCATCTTGAGTTTATTTATTTTTTGGAGGTTTTTCAATGTTTTTCCAGTCCTCATTTTCTCTGTTGTCAGAGGGAAACTACCAGCCCTCCCTTGTTGGCCGTCTCAGAGGCTGCAGGGTGTTTATGAAATAATCAAAATCACCTCCATGTGTAGTTACAAGAATTGGAAATGGGAGAACTTTGGAGACAGATACCTTGAACAATTTTCTTCTCTTCCCCTATTTATATAAGTAATATTAGCATGAAATAGTATTTTTTTTATCATTTATTTTTAAAATTTACTTTATACTGAGGTAACATTGGTTTATAACATCATTTAAGTTTCATGTGTACAACATTATATTTCTACTTCTGTACACACTACAGTGTGCTTACCACCAAAAATTTAGTTTCTGTCCATCATCATTCAGTTGATCCCCTTTACCCATTTTGCCCTCCTCCCTGCCCCTCCCCGTCTGGTAACTATTACTCTGTCCTCTGTATCTATATGCTTGCTTTTGTTTGGTTTAGTTCATTTATTTTACTTTTTTTGTTTGTTTGTTTTTTATATTCCACATATGAGTGAAATCATATGGTATTTTTCTTTCTCAGTCTGACATATTTAACTTAGCCTAATACACTCAGGGTCCGTCCACGTTGTTGCAAATGGCAAGATTTCACCTTTTTTTTATGGCTGAGTAATGTTCCATTGCATATTTATACCACATCTTCTTCATCCATTGATGGGCACTTAGGTTGCTCCTATATCTTGGCTATTGTAAATAAAGCTATGATGAACATAGGGGTGCATGTATCTTTTTGAATTAGTATTTTCTTATTCTTTGGATAAATACCCCAAAATAGCTGGATCTTATGGTAGATCTAAATGTTTTGAGGAATTTCCACTCTGTTTTCCATAGTGGCTGTACCAATTTACATTCCGACAGTATATGAGGTTTCCTTTTCTACACATCCTTTCCAACACTTACTATTTCTCCTCTTTTTGATAGTAGCCATTCTGACGGATGTGATGTGATGGCTCATTGTAGTTTTGATTTGCATTTCCCTTATAATTAGTGATGGTGAACATCTTTTCATGTGTCTGCCAGCCAACTGTATGTCTTCTTTGGAAAGATGTTTGTTCAGCTCCTCTGCCCATTTTTTGTTTAGGTTGTTTGGTTTTTTGTTGTTGAGTTGTATGAGTTCTTTATATATATTGGACATTAACCCCTTATCAGATATATGACTTGCATATATCTTCTCCCACTCAGTAGGTTGTCTGTCTGTTTTGTTGATGGTTCCTTTTGCTGTGCAGAAGCTTTTTAGTTTGGTGTAGTCCCATTTATTTATTTTTGCTTTTGTTTCTCTTGCCCAAGGAGACATAGCTAGAAAGATTTTTGCTAAGACTGATGTCAGAGAGCATGCTGCTTATATTTTCTTTTAGTGGTTGTGTGCTTCCAGGTCTTTAATCCATTTTGAGTTAATTTTTGTGTATGGTGAGAGATAGTGGTCTAGTTTCACTTTTTTGCATGTCGTTGTCCAGTTTTCCCAATACCATTTAAGAGACTGTCCTTTCTCCATTGTATGTTCTGTGCTCTTTTGTTGTCCACATGTATGGGTTTATTTCTGTCTGGATGATGATTTACCCGTTTATGTAAGTGGGGTGTTAAAGCCCTTACTGTTACTGTGTTGCTGTCAGTTTCTCCCTTTAGGTCTGTTAATAATTGTTTTGTATACTTTGATGCTCCTATGTTAGGTGTATATATGTATATTAATCACTGTTATATCTTTTCAATGAATTGCCCTGTTTATCATTATATATTGTCCATCTTTGTCTTTTGTTACCTTTTTTTGGCTTGAAGTCTATTTTACTTGATATGAGTTTGGCTACGTTCCCTCTCTTTAGGCTGTAATTTGGAGTGTCATCTTCCATCCCTTCACTTTGATCCTGTGTCTGTCTGCAGAGCTGAGGTGAGTCTCCTGGAGGCAGCATATAGTTGGGTCTTGTTTTTAATCCATCTGGCCACTCTGTGTCTTTTGATTGGTGAAGTCAATCAATTTAAATTTAGGGTGATTATTGATAGATGAGGACTTAGTACTGCCATTTAATCTTTTGTTTTCTGGTTGCTCTATATCTTCATTGTTTCTTTTTCCTTGTGTTTCTGTTTGCCATTTTGGTTTGGTGGTTTTCTGTGATTTATTTTTCTCAGTTTCCTCATTTTTTTAATGTTTCCTCTCTGTGCTCTAGATTTATGTTTTGTGGTTACCATGAGGTTTGTATAAAACATTGCATAGGTAAAATAATCCTTTTTCTACTGATGGCATCTTCATTTACCTCTATGGGTTCTGTCCTTTTCTGCTTCCCTCTTTGTCTTTTTGTTGTCTCAAATGATCCCTTTTTATGTTGTGAGTTTGTTACCAAATTGAAGTAGCTATAGTTATTTTTTCTGCTTTCCTTCCCCCTTTAACCTCCTTTATTATGCTATAATAAAGTGTTTAAAAACCTGTTCTCATAAAGAGTTGCTGTTTTCTGAGTCTGTCTATTTATCACCTTACTCAAAGTTCTGTGTACTTCTGCTTTTTTGTTTCTGGTAGATGGCAGGTCTAGTGTTGATGAACTCCCTCAGCTTTTGTTTGTCTGGGAAGGTCTTTATTTCTCCTTCATATGTGAATGATAACTTTGCTGGCTAGAGTATTCTTGGGTGACAGTTTTTATCTTTCAGTGTTTTGAGAATGTCATTCCATTCCCTCCTGCCTGTAGAGTTTCTGCTGAGAAATCTGCTGGTAGCCTGAGTGGGGTTCCTTTGTCGGTTACCTTTAAAATTCTTTCTTTGTCATTGATTTTTGACAATTTTAGTATAATATGTCTTGGAGAAGGTCTTTTTGCATTGAGGTAATTAGGTGTTCTCTTAGCTTCATGGACTTGTATATCTGGTTCCTTCCCCAGGCTTGGGAAGTTCTCAGCTATTATTTCTTTAAATAAACTCTGTTTCCTTCTCCTTCTCTTCTCCTGGGATACCTATTAGCCTAATGTTGTCCTTCCTAAAGGAGTCTGATAGCTCTTATAGAATTTCCTGTTTTTAAATATCTTATTTCTCTTTCTTCTTCTACTTTTAGATTTCTAGTTTTCTATCTTCGAGCTCACTAATTCTCTCTTCCATATGGTCTGCTCCATTTCCAGTGCTTTCTAATTGCATTCTCCAACTCGTTTATTGAGTTCTTCAGCTTCAGATTTGTTTGGTTCTTTTTTTGAGTTTTAGTCTCTTTGGTAAAGTATACCTTCTGTTCATTAGTTTTATTCCTGAGCTCATTGAACTGTCTCTGTGAGTTTTCTTGTAGCTCGTTGAGTTTCTTCGTGACAGCTATTTGGAATTCTCTGTCAGATCTCAGTATTCTTTGACTTTAGTTTCTGGAGAATTTTCATTTCCTTTTTGGTGGTACAATGTTACTGTGGTTCTTCATGGTGCTTGATGAGTTGTTCCTCTTCCTGTGCCTTTGAAGTAGTAAAAACCTTTCTACTTGATTCTAATGATTCAGCAGGTTGGAAGTTAGAGGTCTTTCTCTTTGTTTTCCAGTAAGTGGCCCGACAGCACAGGTTTTTAATTTCTTTTACCTGAGCTGCCTCTGGTTATATTTGAGAGTCTACAGTTTCCACCCTCCACTGCCTCTGTTAGAGGTGTCGCCCTGTGACCTCATTATTGCTTCTTGTGCCTCTGGTGTTGTTGGTGCCTTGCTGCTGCCAGTGTTGCTGGTGTCATTGCCTGGGGCACCAGGATAGTGAGCTCTCCTGCCACGCCCAGGATCCTCTGAGTCCCAGGCTCCACTGTCACAGGATGAGGGGGAAGATGGAGTGGAGCTGGGATTGCATGGGCATCTCTGCCGTGTCTGGTATTGTAAGGTTCGAGGACTTTGCTGCTGTGGGTGGAGGTGTGGGGGGCCAGAGCTGTGGGTCCCTCTGTGGCTGGAGGGATGGGGTCCCAGGCCCCACTGCTGTTGCTGCCCAGTTACCTGTGGCTGCTGCTGTGGGGGAAGGGCAGAGTCGTGTGTACCACCTCCCCTGCTGCTACCATGTTTTCTGGGGCTGCAGGCTCAGCTGCCATGGTCAGAGGTCCAGGACTGCAGTCACCACCTGTGCTGTTCTCCTGGTTCTACCTCCTCTGTTTGTGCCAGTCCACCCACCTCTAGATGTACAGATAAGTGGAATTCTCCTGCATCTGCTGTGTTGGGCAGAGGCACCTTTGTTGAGCTGTGGATGTTTTACTGGTTGTAGATTAAAGGGGAGACACAAAGGGAGCATCTCACTCCACCATGATGTTGACATCACTGTGATAATATTCTTATTTCTCTATTAGCCTGAATTTCTTATAAAATTAGTATTCTCTAAATGCTGATGCTTTTACATCCTCAGAACAAATACTTTTTTTTTGCTTTTAGAAGTTTGAATTTTATTCTAAATCAGGTTAGTTTGGATGTTTGAATTTTATTCTAAATCTTACTTCAGTTAGTTGAATCATTGACTTTAGGTGTAGTACAGAAAATAGTTAAAATAAAAGGTGTGAAAAAATATTCATTTAATTTTCTTGTATCTTAAACTCTTTAAGAATGGGCATCATATGTTTTCTGGCTTTTAGTTTCCATTCATAACGCCTTGTGAATGAATTTATGAGTACTGTATTTGATGTCATCAAATCTTTGCATTAAAAAGAATGTCAGTCAGGCGAAATCATTCCCTTAATTTAAGCTGTGGCTTGGAGGAGAAACAACTCATTTTCTTTGTCCTTTATGTGGTAAATGGTATGTCCTTGGACTTTGTGGAGGTATTGGGTGGGGGAGTAATAGTTTGCTATATACTGTTGGGACTTTTTATGTCTCTCTCCAATAGTTTTTAACCCAGTCTTGTAACTGAGTATATGCCCACTGATCTTCAGCCCTGACTAAAAATATAACAATTTAAATCCCAAGAAAAGAGGTAGCTATTTTTACTCTTCTATGGTATTGCTGATATTTATGGTAGGAGATATTATAATAGCAGTATGTTCACTTGGTTCAGTTTAAGTCCCAGGATAATTGAGTATATGAAGGCAACCTGATAGTAACATTTGGTATAATCTCTTTATCAATTGTGTTATAAGGTGAAAATTTGTTTATCTCGATAGTGTGAGACTGTTTATGAACATCGTTTAATCCATACCTTTTTTTCCCTCTTAGCCCCCTTTCTGTGTCATCCCAATCTGTGGATACGCTATGGTGCTGTGGGATTTATCACAGTGGTAGCTCACCAAATAAGCACAGCTGATGTCTACTGCAAACTGATGCCTTACCTTGACCCGTATATTACTCAACCAATAATACAGGTATGCATGTTCCAACTTGGAATCAATCTTCCCTCCAAACTGTGCCCCTTTAAAGAAAGGTTTAGAGAGTCCTATTTTTATTTAAAATTTTAAAGATTTAAATTGGGCTACAGCATTTTCACATTCCTTTCAAGCTAGTTAATGTTAATGGAACAAACACTTTGGAAGGTGAGAGAAGTTCAAGAGACTTACGTGTACATCATGTTGTACGTAATGCAGCACTCAGTAGTTCATCCTTTTTCCTTTTGTGCAGTGTTGTAAAGCATCTGCTATTAAGTAAATATAGCAGAAACGTATATTAATGGACCTGCTTTTGTTATAAAAGTATAACTGATTTCAGTCCAAGTCCACATTTATAATAAATTTGAAAAAGTCTTTTTCAAAAGTTTGTTTTTGGAGCACTAACTGGTTCTGTTTTTTTTTTTTTTTTTTTTTTAAATCTAATGACTACCCCACCCCTCTTGCTCCCTCCCTCCCCCCGCTTACCAAGCAGTGTAGTACTTGATGATAAACTTTGAGTCTTTGGTTTGTACAAGACAGTTATTTACCAGTTTGTCCGTGTTTATACCCTTCATTTTGCTGGACAGCCAACTATCAAAATAGATATTTAAATTGAATGGACTGTTGAGAGATGATTCTGGCTGTTAAAACATCCTAAAATGTCCTATTTTTTTTACTAAAACTCTATTTTTCTTTTGCAAATTCACATTCCTCTCTAGCTTTCTCTTACTTGTATAAGCCCCAGTGCGCCTTCCCTGTGGTTGGAGAAAATGGCCTTGGATATCCTCTGCAAACAAGTGGCTTTGACTGCCTTCAGTCCTTACTTTTCATAATAGATTAATCCAATTTGGGAAATCATCATTCTCTATTTCATAGAGTTTGTAGATTTTAAAATTTTTATCCCAAGGAAAATTTATATATCCGTGAAAGATGGATAATATTGCTAGAAAATATGTCCCCCCTTTTTGAAGTTTATTAAGGCTTCCTTGGAAATCAGGTCTAGAGATTCCTACTACTTTGACTACTTATTGTATTTAGAAGTTTGGCTCTTAAACTCATAATGAAAGAAAGAGAAAGTGTTTCTGGGATTGAAAATTGCATGTGTTTGTAATAACTTTTAGTTGTGGCTTACTAAAATAAATCTGATATGTAAGTGGTTTGTTAGAAATCACCATTCTCTTTGTTTTCTCAGAAATTATTATTACTTTTTGCTTTTATCATTGTTTTATATTTTGAAAGGCCAGGCTCAGGAGTTGAGAGACTAATTATCTATATGCTTCATAATTTTTACCTT
The DNA here is from genome assembly GCF_965194825.1 of Balaenoptera physalus. NCBI lineage: Eukaryota > Metazoa > Chordata > Mammalia > Artiodactyla > Balaenopteridae > Balaenoptera > Balaenoptera physalus. The sequence goes on along the minus strand of NC_138891.1, from coordinate 11,921,763 downwards.
TCTGCAGTTTGGATTAGACAAAAGATACCTTTTTATGCTGGTTTCTACTGGCCAACTTACCAGGTAGTTAAATATGTCTAAAGAAAGTCCTCTTGGTTACTGTTTAGTAATGCTCATCCTTTTTATTATAAGTGCATTGGCGAGGAGAGTATTCTTGGGGATTAAAAAAGGAGGGATTTTATGAACTCTGTGGAGACAGTAATGTTTTTTGGAAGTGGTTGAAGCTATTGGGAAAACCTGATGGCTGAAGGGTGGCTGTTGAGCATCTTCTCTGGATCAGTACTTTTGGCTACTTGACCTGTGAACTGCAGGTACTTTTTAGATCTAGGAAGTCATCTGACATTTTGGGATCTAGAAAACTTGGGATCTAAACTTTCCTAGTCTGAGTATTTATTAGTAGTATTCAAGTATGATAGACACAGATGTGTACTCAGATGCTAACAATGAATGAAGAAATACCGTAGCTCTTTAAAGGTCACTGGTATTTTTTCTTCTAAGCAAAAATTGCAGATATTGATATCTCCCATTTTCTTAGAAAATGAATATCTATGTTAACTTTACACAGGTTATGTTTATTGAATTTGAAAACAGATGTACTCTATGTTGTATCTTTGGCTGATTCTTTTTATTTTTCTAATGTAGATTGAAAGAAAACTTGTTCTACTCAGTGTTTTAAAAGAGCCAGTAAGTCGTTCTATATTTGATTATGCTTTGAGGTCTAAAGATATTACTAGCTTGTTCAGACATCTTCACATGCGTCAGAAGAAACGAAATGGGTCTCTTCCTGACTGCCCTCCACCTGAGGACCCTGCCATAGCACAACTTCTGAAGAAATTGCTCTCACAGGTTGTATCACCTTTCTGAAATCTTACATTTAAATGCAAATTTTATAAAAACATTGAGGTATCCATGTCACTCTTAAAAATATTTAAAAATATTTTGATTAAGTTGTATCATAACAAATGAGTAAATAAATCTGGCAAATATGCATTTGCTTTGGTATCTAAGACATATTATGATGATGATAAGGCATTGGGTTGAGCTAAATAAGGAATCATGGGAGACCTAGTAAGTTTTTTTGTGATTACTGGCTATGTAAATGAGGGAAAGAGTAGGTATAACCTTAGATTTAAGTAATATCCTTGATTGCATTTCATATTTCATCAAAAATATAATGAAATTCAGTTAGAAGGAATAGTACAAAACACAGATGCAATGCAGAAAAATCCTGGTTTATTTCAATTCAGATTTAGAGAGTCTTCACTACATGCAAACAGCTAAAATAACTGGGATTTATAATGCGTCTTAGATTGAATAAACCAGCAGTTTACTGCTGTATCTTAAAAGTCTGTGAATTTGGATCCTTTTAACAAATCTCGTTAGAACTAGGAAGTAATCTTTTTATTATTCTTGGCATTAGTAAGTCCTCTTTAGAAGTATTAAATCTAGATTCAGCATCCTGTGTTAGGAGGGATGTGTGGATCTTGGAGAAGACAAGGTAGGAGTGAAACTGGTTAGAAATAAAGGCTATGGTTTCTGAATAAATGTTCTATGAGCCTTAAAGCGAATACTGAGGGACACCTGACTGTCTTTAAGTCTGCAGGATGTCTTGGTTAAGAGAATGAGTATCAGTCATTGTCTTGTTTAAGAGAAAAGAAGATGAGAAAATACTTCCGTCGCAGAGAGAGAATTGGTCAGCTTTGGGCTGTAAATCCTTTCATGTATTGTACTTGTCACTGAATGTACAGTGCTGTTTGATGCCGACATTGGTTTGGGTGATTGAATGTTGGAATAGGCTTCTGTGGGAGGCTGGTCAATAACCATCTTGATTCTTTTAGGTCTAAGTTTATCTGGAAACTAGAGCTGCCTCTGAATGTCCCTTCTAGGCCAGTGGTTCTATTTCCTATATTTCAGAAGACTTCCCTTTGATGTGACTTGAATTGCCAGAGAGCTTTTTCTTTGAGTTTTCTTTTAACATTGGCTTGTACATTAGATGTATTTTCCAGTTTATGGAAAATTGGGTATTGAATCACATTTTTCAGTTGTTTCTCCTGAGTAAGTAGTCCTTAACAAGATTTCAGCATGCAGTAAAAACCACCCCAATTTAGATGTTTCTTTGAGCTTGGATGGTGCGATTCTTTGTATTTCTCTCTCTCCTGCAAATCCTGTATGTTAAGTTGAAAGCTTCTATACTGAAGTTTTCTCTTCTTTGTAAGTCATTAGTTACTTCAGGGAGCCACTGTAATTCCTAATACTTGCTTTTCACCTTGCCGCGGGTGTCAGTTTTCCACTGCCATGGGTAAAAGGAGGGAGAGGGAAGGGGCAATTTCTGTAGTCTTTCTACTTTCTGCTTCCTGCTGCTCTTCTCCCAAACCCTCCCACCATTGCTGCTCCCTCAGTGCCAGCCCCCATCACTGGTGCCATGATGAAATCACTAAACCCACTGACTTGTATTCCTCTACGTGTCAGTGCTTGATGTATTTCATTCATCTCTCATTTGTATGAGTGGAAAAGGGGAATATGGAATCCCCTGTTTTATGTTGTCTCTGTGAATAATAATCTTAGGAGACTCCTCAGGGGCAGGAATACTCTTTATCAAGGTGTAGTTGCTGCTGGTGGAAGGAACAGCAGGCCAGAGTCTCTGAGGTCCTCAGAAGTAACAGCACAACACTGACTTCCGTTGTTTGAGGACGTACAGTGAGTCTATACCTTCTATATTGTGTGACTGTCCTTGAAATAAGCTTGAACAATAGTTAGCACCATTTTATTAGATAAGAACACTGAGGCTCAGTGAGTGTAGTTAACTTCCTGTGCGCGCACACTGTTCAGTAAGTTTCAAAAGTAACATTGGAACCTGAATCTGTCTTTACTCCACACGCCCCCCACTGTGCCATCTTGCCTCTCAAAATAAACAGAGGACAGGGAGCTAAAGCTGAAAGGCTTGCTTGAGTTTTATGTGCACTTAGGAAGAAGTCCTTGGGCGGCTCATCTCTTCCAGCCCTTTGCGAGCCCTTTCTCTGCCTTTCCTTCTTTTTGGTCCCTGCACTACAGTTTCTTGGGATTACTAGAAGAGGCTTGGAGCCAGGGGGCGCTTTGGAGGTAGGAATTGAGTCCTTTTCCTAAAGTCAGGGATACAGAAGGAAGAGACATGTTTTTAACTTCCGCAAGTGGGAATTCTGAAACCTCCTGCAGAATTTTTTTTTACTTGGGGTTCTGTGGTGCTCTTTTGTGTAGGACCACTTGAGGACGCTTGAGATACAGTGTGAGTAAAATAGGCCTTTCCAGAGCAGCCTAGCATTGTTTCTGTGGTATGTTCAGAGCACCAGATAATAGACTTAAAGAACACTTTTGGAACATGTGGGAGTTGGAATCTGCCTATACTCCAGATTTTCAATAGGACTTACCATCTGGAGATGACAAATGGCAGGGCTGTTTTAGATTGATCTCATCTATGAGAGCTCCCTGTTTTTTTTTTTCTTATTTATTTAATCAGACACTAATACAGAGTACAAAATGATTTCACTCCTTACTTTATTTTTTTTTTTTTTCTTTTTTAATTGTCATATAGTTTATTTGATTTTGTGTATATACATTTAAAAAAATTACTGGACTTCCCTGTGCTATACAGTAGGTCCTTATTAGTTACCTATTTTATGTTAGTAGTGTGTATACCTCTACTTCAATTATGATGCATTAAGGTGTAGGGTCAAGAACTGAATCCCAATCTTCTGGCAAGCTTTGTTACTTCCCTCCAGCTCAGATTATGGATATTTCTTTTTATTTATTTACTATTTTAACATCTTTGTTGGACTATAATTGCTTTACAAGGTGTGTTAGTTTCTGCTTTATAACAAAGTGAATCAGCTATACATATACATATATCCCCATATCTCCTCCATCTTGCGTCTCCCTCCCACTCTCCCTATCCAACACCCCTAGGTGGTCACAAAGTACCGAGCTGATTTCTATATGCCATGCAGCTGCTTCGAACTAGCTATCTATTTTTCATTTCTTAGTGTATATATGTCCATGCCGCTCTCTCATTTCATCCCAGCTTACAATTCCCCCTCCCTGTGTCCTCAAGTCTATTCTCTACGTCTGTGTCTTTATTCCTGTACTGCCCCTAGGTTCTTCAGAACTTTTTGTTTTAACATTCCATATATATGTGTTAGCATATGGTATTTGTTTTTCTCTTTCTGAATTACTTCACTCTGTATGACAGATTCTACGTCATTCCAACTCACTACAAATAGCTCAATTTTGTTTCTTTCTATGGCTGAGTAATATTCCATAGTATATATGTGCCACAACTTCTATATCCATTCATTTGTCGATGGACATTTAGGTTGCTTCCAAGTCCTGACTATTGTAAATAGAGCTGCAATGAACATTGTGGTACATGACTCTTTTTGAATCATGGTTTTCTCAGGGTACATCCAGAGAAGTGGGATTGCTGGGTCATGTGGTAGTTCTATTTTTAGTTTTTAAGGAACTTCCATACTGTTCTCCATAGTGGCTGTATCCATTTACATTCCCACCAACAGTGCAAGAGGGTTCCCTTTTCTCCAGACCCTCTCCAATATTTATTGCTTGTAGATTTTTGATGATGGCTATTCTGACCGATGTGAGGTGATATCTCATTGTAGTTTTGATTTGTATTTCTCTAATGATTAGTGATGTTGGCAATCTGTATATCTTCTTTGGAGAAATGTCTAATGAGGTTTTCTGCCCATCTTTGGATTAGGTTGTTTGTTCTTTTGATATCGAGCTGCATGAGATGCTTGTAAATTTTGGAGATTACTCCTTGGTCAGTTGCTTCATTTGCAAATATTTTCTCCCATTCTGAGGGTTGTCTTTTTGTCTTGTTTATGGTTTCCTTTGCTGTGCAAAAGCTTTTAAGTTTCATTAGGTCCCATTTGTTTATTTTTGTTTTTATTTCCATTTCTCTAGGAGGTGGGTCAAAAAGGATCTTGCTATGATTTATGTCATAGAGTGTTCTGCCTTGTTTTCCTCTAAGAGTTTTATAGTGTCTGGCCTTACATTTAGGTTTTTAATCGATTTTGAATTTATTTTTGTGTATGGTGTTAGGGAGTGTTCTAATTTCATTCTTTTACATGTAGCTGCCCAGTTGTCCCAGCACCACTTATTGAAGAGGCTGTCTTTTCCCCATTGTATATTCTTGCCTCCTTTATCAAAAATAAGGTGACCATATGTGTGTGGGTTTATCTCTGGGCTTTCTATCCTTTTCCATTGGTCTATATTTCTGGTTTTGTTCCAGTACCATACTGTCTTGATTACTGTAGCTTTGTAGTATAGTCTGAAGTCTGGGAGCCTGATTCCTCCAGATCCGTTTTTCTTTCTCAAGATTGCTTTGGCTATTCAGGGTCCTGTGTGTTTCCATACAAATTCTGAATTTTTTTGCTCTAGTTCTGTGAAAGATGCCATTGGTAGTTTGATAAGTATTGCATTGAATCTGTAAATTGCTTTGGGTAGCATAGTCATTTTCACAATGTTGATTCTTCCAGTCCAAGAACATGGTATATCTCTCCAACTGTTCGTATCACCTTTCATTACTTTCAACAGTGTCTTATAGTTTCCTGCATACAGGTCTTTTGTCTCTATAGGTAGGTTTATTCCTAGGTATTTTATTCTTTTTTTGCAATGGAAAATGGGAGTATTTCCTTAATTTCTCTTTCACATTTTTCATCATTTCACTCCTTACTTTAAAAAATGACAAATACTTTACATTTTAAACTTTTAAATATTTTTAATTAAAATTTTTTTTGACTGGGTAGTATAGACACAAGGTGTAAAATTGAAAAGGTATATAAGAAGATATATAATAAAATGTAAATATAATAAAATGTATATATAATAAAATGTAACTTTTCCTCTAACCTCTGACTCCTGGCCATCCATTTTTCATTCTCTGTTGATTGTGACTTTTATGCTGTTGGGTGCTGAATCCCTTTATACAGTTGGCCCTCTGTATCCATGTGTTCCACATCCATGAATTCAACCAACTGTGGATTGAAAATATTAAAAAAAAAACAAAAACTCCAGAAAGTTCCAAAAAGCAAAGCTTGAATTTGCCTCATGCTGGTAACTATTTACATAGTTATATTTACAACTGTTTACATAGCATTTACATTGTTTTAGGTATTATAAGTTATCTAGAGATGATTTAAAGTATACAGGAGTATGTTTGTAGGTTCCATGCAAATACTACGCTGCCATTTTATATAAGCGACTTGAACATCTGTGTATTTTGTTATCCATGGGGGTCCTGGGGATGGCTGTATAGTGTTGGATTTGTTCTACAGTTAAAGTTACTTGGAATTGGTTTGATCCTGTTAAGCCTTGTTATTGAGCTTTGTTAGGGCAGATCCAGAGCAACCTTGGGTCAGTGGCCAATTTAGCTTGACTCCTAAGGACTTGTGAGGACATGATGCTCTGTCTGGTGAAGTCTCTCACCTCTGGCTGGTAGGAACATGAGTGATCCCCAGCCCTGTGTGAGCTCTGGGATTGTTAGGCTTACTGCTTTCTGGTTGCCTTTCCCTGGTCCCAGGTGATTCGGTTCACACACATGTAGTTCAGCACTCAGTGGAGGATTGGAGGAGCCCTGACCATAGCTCTTGCTCTGTGCCGGATCCCTCTTCTCCAGGTCTCTGCCCCACACATTTAGCCTTTTGGCTTCCTGGAACTCTATTTGTCTCTTGAACGTGGCTTTATTGAACCCTATTTGAGTTCCATGGCCTGGAAACTCTTCACAGAGTAAGCTGGGACAGTCGTAGGACTCACCTTTATCTTGGGGAATCACAGCCATGTGCTTCCTGTTTTCCAGTGTCTGAAAGTGTTGTTTCATAGTTTTTTCTCTGGTTTTAAAGTTGTTTAAAATGAGAGGGTAAATCTTGTCCCTGTTACACATCATGGCCGGAAGCAGAAGTCTGAGGGCATGTTAATGGACTCGCACTAGTATTGCAGTTTGCTGGGCTTGACCTCCGGTTAGAGCAGAATCTCCCAGCTTGTTTTGCTTTTTCAGGGTTGTCTTGGCTGTCCTTTGTCCTTTGCATTTCCATATACATTTTCCAAATATTTCATCTTGTCACTTTAATAAAAAAAAATTGTTGGTATGTTGATTGAGATTGCATTGGAACCTATAGGAGAGAATCAGATCTTGACAGTGAGGCCTCCAGTCCATGAACATGGTACGTGTCTTCATTTAATTAGATCTTTAATTTATCGCAATGATGTTTTATGGTTTACTTTGTAGAGCTTTATGCATCTTTTATTATAAATATTTTGGGTATTTGACTTTTAATGCTATTATAATTGGTATATTAAAAAATTGTTTTTGCAGCTGGTATATAGAAAAAAAATTTGTTTACTGATCTTGTATCCAGCAACCTTGTCTGACTTAGCAATTCTAATAACTTGCTTATGTGCTTCTTTTGAGTTTGTACATTCACAGTCCTACCATGTGTGAATAGTAGTAACAATATTATTCATTTTTCCCCTGTGTGAATCCTTTTGTTTTCCTTGCCTTATTTAAATGAGGAGGATCTTCAGTGTAATGTAAATGGAGTTTGTGATAGTGGGTATTCTTGTCTTGTTTCTCATCTCAGTGGGAAAACTCTCAACATTATACTATTTAGTGTGATGTTTGTTAACAGTTTTTTTGGTACAATCTTTTTATTAGATTAAGGAAATTCTCTTCTATTTCTGGCTTGCTAAGAGGATTATTGTGGAAGAATGTTAAATTTTATCAAATGTCTTTTCTTTATCTATTGAGATCATTGCATGGTTTTTCTTTTATATTCTGTTAATGTGGTTAACTATACTGATTTTCCTATGTCATATCAACCTTTTAACCTAGATTTTTGGACTAATCACAACTTTAGCATATTATATTTAAATACATTTTTATTGTAAAATACGTAAAAATAATAAATATAAACTCAATTTAAATAATATAAAGTAATATAAATATTATGCAAAATGTTTTTATGCAGTCTGGATTTCATTTGCTGATACTTATTTTTTTTAAATATTTTTTTATTTAGACTCATGAATGACTTTTCCTTCCTTGTAATTGTCCTTGTCAGGGTTTTTTCTTTTTTTGATGGTGCACTTCTAACATTTTTTATTGAGATATAATTCACACACAATAAAATTCCCTCTTTTAAAGGGTACAATTCAGTGGTTTTTAGTGTATTCCCAAAGTTGTCAAACCATCACCACTGTCTAATTCCAGAGCATTTTCATCAGCCTAAAAAGAAACCCCATTCCAGTTAGTTGTCATTTCCGCATTTGCTTCTCCCCCTGGCAACCAGTAAATCTACTATGTGTTTCTATGAATTTGCCTGTTTTGGATATTTCACGTAAATGGGATCGTATGATATGTGACTTTTGTGTCTGGCTGCTTTTGCTCTGCAAAATATGTTCAGAGCTCCTCCATGGTTGGGGTATCTCTCCACTTCAGCCTTCATTATGGCCTTATGCTGGCCTTCCCTTGTGTGGACTAAAGCAGAGCCTCCTTGTGAGCTGAAACATAGACTAAAAAAAGAGTAGAACTCTTACCACAGCTGTAAGATTGTCTAGGCAAATTTTAGGAGAAGTGTAAATAAATGAATTTCAGGTTAATATTGGAAAATATTCAGTCAAGGATCCCTTATAATTATTATATCACTACTTTAATGTTATTTTAAGAAACAAGGAATTTCTTAGCTTTCTGACTTTCTAGAGTTTGTGTCCTCTTGTGCCAGCAGATTGTGACTGTTACCTTAAACTCCAGTTTTAGAGGGATTTTAGATCGAGGCCTTAGGGAATTGTCATTTTATTTTTTTTCATTTGCATAATAAAAACATTCTAGAGGAGTCTGTGGATGGTTGGAAAGTTAAGAAAATGCAGAACTGTTCCATGTACCAGAATATTTAAGTTGCACATTGAATTCATTATTTAAATTAATTAGTATTCTTTAGCTGTCAGACAATTTGAAGTGTCTTGGGTGGATTAACTTATTAAAATTTGATAATAACCTTATGAGATGGGTGCCAGTAATTATCCTCATTATAGATAAATAGAGGTCCAGAGAAAGTGGGTAGCTTGCCCATGGTCATACAGATTGTAAGTAATGGGGCTGGAATTTGAACCGAGGTAGCCCGACTCCAGTCATCCTGTTACCCTGGAATGCTGGTGGGTGTGTTGCTTACATTTGCCTGTCAGTCCCTGAGGTGTGCAGAATGCTTTATATATCAGAGTGCCATCACAACAGTGTCCCACTGCGTATTCTCAACGCATCTAGGGACCAAGTTGAAGTACATACACTTTCTTTTGTTTCATATTATATTTCCAGAATTTTTGTTCAGATACTAAATGTTTGTTTATTCAAAGTTATATATTAAAGATCTGCTAGGTACCAGGCACTGTATTAAGTTCTTTGGAGATTTCAAAGATGAATTATATTTGAATGTCGCCTTTTAGAAAGAACGTTAAGATATAAATCATGATACAAGGTGGAAGATGCCACAATAGAGGGAGAGTGTTCTGGGAGATCACAGTTATGAGATGTTGTTCTTTATTGATAAATTTCTGTTTCTCTTGCCTTTACTTGCTTCATTTTACCATTCTGACTCTGAAATTTTAAACTGAGTGGTTTGACACTTCAGCTGTTAGTCATTTTGAGGCCTGTTATTACTTGCAAAAAAAAAACCCCAGGACATATGGTTTCATTTGGTTTTAGGGAATGACGGAGGAAGAGGAAGACAAACTCTTGGCACTGAAAGACTTCATGATGAAATCTAACAAAGCAAAGGCCAATATAGTGGACCAGAGCCATCTCCATGATAGTAGTCAGAAAGGTGTAATTGACTTGGCAGCCTTAGGCATAACTGGGAGACAAGTTGATCTTGTTAAAACCAAACAGGAACCAGATGACAAGCGAGGTTAGTACATTTATGTGTGTGTATGTTTAGCTTGTTATTATTAGTTATTTCATAAGGCTAGTTTTAGCTGATGAGTAGTAAAACTATAAAAAGTCACATTTCCCAGATATAGAACTTTCAAATATAGTGAGTGAGTGACTCCATTACATAGCAGGAAGATTTGGGGGAGGAAAAGTGGAGAAGTGGACTAACAGTTAAGAAATTAAGTAACCTTCCAGATTCACAGGTCTGTATGTGTCGGAGTCAGAATTCAAACCAAAGCCTGACTCCAAAGCCCTCCTCTTGCTTCTGTGGAAGTATATGATTGAAGGTGAAATTCTGTTTTTTAGTCCTTTAAACACCAGCGAAAGGCCAATAGTCTATATGAAATGAGGTAAAGTTTCCTAGCTTGCTGCTAGTAGGTAACGCCCAGTGAATTGAAAAGAATAGTCTTGCAAAGGAGAGACTAGAGACACCTATACCACTTGAAGTCTTGAGATTTAAAACTGTCTGGCTCTTGTGACAGTGACATTGACTCTGATCGTGTGAGGGTTTTAAGATCTCTTGCATTCTTCCTTTAACCCTTTTTGGAGATACACTCACTTCCAAGCACATGCCTTTTAAGATCCCTCTATTCCAGTATCAGATTTTGAGGGCAGCTGACGAATTACATTTAAAAAAACCTTCTAACTGCTGAACTTGGAATAAAGTATTTGCAACTTAATTATTAACGGTGTGCAGCCATAAAATGTAAAGTATTCGTACAGGTTAATAAGAAAAACTGCAAGCATCCAAAAGAAAAATAAGGAAGGATTTGAACATACAAGTGATAGAATAGAAATACACGTTTGAAAGGTCAACAATTAAATGAATGCAAATAGAAATGAGATGCCATTCTCTGCCTGTGTGATTAGCAAAGACTAATGATGCCTGTGTTAGCAAGGGGGCAGGGAAATGGGCGTTTTCACTCACTGTTGGTGAGATTATAAATTGAACATATTCTTTTTTTTTACTATTTGACTTACTATTGGAAATTTCTCATAGAAACGCTGACAGACATGTGAAGAAATATGTATAAGAATGTTCTCAGTGAAAAAGGAAATAATTGAAATGTCCATTAATAGGATAATGGTTAAATGTTCAGCTGTATTTAGTTAAGTAGGAGAAAAAGCAAGTTGTGAAACAGTATGTATTATTTAATTTTTGCAAAATAATATAGTAATATATCATTCAAATTTATAGTTTATGAGGTTTACAAAGTTGTGGGAGCAATTCATGTTACATATTGGAATGCCAAAACTTTGTTACTTAGTGTACTTTTTATAATCAAAGTTTTTGAAAAAAGCGTTTCTCATCTATCTGTAGTCAGGAGGTGACCGTATTGCAATTAACTTTTTATTCTTTTCTTCCCCCCATGTAACTGATACTGGATATAGAGAGGTCATATTTAGCAGTGTAGTCAGTGACATTTGAAAAAGTTGTTTTTGTTGTTGGTTCTTCAGATAAAGTGGTTACTTGAAATTGAGCTAGCCTTGGGAAACTAGGAAGCAATTAGGTCTAATTATTGACACTGTTGAAATAGTGCATCTGTCCATCTGTCCCAGAGATGAAATGAGAGCTAACAAGTTTATATGTAAATATAAATAAATTGGCCATCATAAAGAACAAATAGCACATGAAGTCCATTGCTGTCCCCCTTCCCCCACAAAGAGCAATAAAAGCACATATTTGTTGTAGATTATTCTGAATCTTTTTTCATAGCTAGAAAACATGTAAAACAAGACTCAAATGTAAATGAAGAGTGGAAAAGCATGTTTGGGTCACTGGAACCACCAAGCATCCCACAGGCCCTACCTAAAGGGAGTGACCAGGAGGTGATTCAGGCTGGGAAGCCGCCTCGTTCCGAGTCCTCTGCTGGCATTTGTGTCCCTTTGTCGACTTCTCCACAGGTATCATCATCCAGGCAGTAGAGCGCCTTTTGTCTTTGGATCCCGTTCTACTGTTTTGGATGTTTAAAGGCTGTGTACTGTACTGGAAAAATCAATACAGTGACTTGTCCTTTAGGGAGGATATGTTTCTTTCTAAGAGAGGTTTATCTTTAACTTTATAGCTAAGGGGAAATCTAGTATTGAAAGCACCAAAAAGGTCTCGTTTTAGAGTACTCACCAATAAAGTGGTCTGAAATTGTGGGTTGAAGATGTCATTATGAACTGTGATTCTAATTAGGCTGCAGTGAACCTTTAAAATCTTCTTATTCTTCTTCTAATATAACATAATTATATCTGTAAAGTAGCAAAAATACTTCTGGGAAGAAAAGTCCCAAGTTTGCTCTGTGTGAGAAATGTCATCATGATTTTGATATATTTGAAGTAAGTTTGTAATTTGAGGTAACTCTTCCCTAGCCAATTATATTTTAATTGAAAAATATGAATTGAACCAACTGATAAATTAAAATTCTCTTCAGTTAAATTAATGAGGATTTTTGTTTAATGTTATTGCTACACTGATAATTTTTTAAAAATATAGAGCCCTGGAACTTGTGGTTAAACTGCATTTAAACTAGACTTTCATTGAAAAAAATGTCATTGTATTTAAATGGATTTAAAAATTGGTACATTAATAAGGACAGAAGGCTGGTGTAATGAATAGAGAGAACATGGGTACATTTTTCTCATCAAATACACTTTGCTTGTGACACAAATACGTATATTCTTTTTGTTTTGCAGGTTCCAGAAGCGACAAATGTCCAAAATAGAAAACCAACAATACAGGTTTTAAGTAGTACAATTTTACCGTCCACCTACCAGATTCGGATCACAACATGTAAAACTGAGCTTCAGCAACTCATACAACAGAAACGGGAGCAGTGTAATGCCGAGAGGATAGCTAAGCAGATGATGGAAAATGCTGAGTGGGAGAGTAAACCGCCACCACCTGGTAAATGTGCCATTGATAGGTAGTTGTATTCCAGCCCAGGTGCCAGAGCCTGGAATCTGATGGAAGAAACTGATAATCAGTTACCAGGCAAAGGAAGTGGGAACAAAACTGTCACTTTGAAAGCCCACAGGAAGAACCAATAAGTGAGAAATCCCAAGTCATTATTTGCGAAATTTGGATCTTCTTAGCTGTGGCAGTGCCTTTTAGGCCAGTAACCTACTGTTTTGTCCTGTCTGTGGTCCATGTTCCCCATTTAGAGTACTAGGTATTACCTACCTGCTTAGTGTCATGCCACTTTCTCACTGAATGTCAGGCTTCTTAGAGTAAACTCTGGCTTTTTATTTCTGAAGGGTTTAATAACTATTAATTTTATTTAAACTAAAAGGTAAAAACATTTAGAAAATAATAGGTGCTTTAGAAAGAAAACAAAATCACCTATAACCATCACTCAGCAATCATCAACATTAAGATTTTGGGGAAAGCAATTCTGTAATCTGAGAAGATTTAGAAGAAACTTAGAGATCTCTATTTCAGATGAAAATTGTAGCTCACTGTGTTAACACACATGCCTAGTGTTATGTGGTGGAGCTAGTCTTTGATATTGGATTGGCAGATTTTTAAAAATATTTTTAATGAGTTTCTGTATAGATTTTAATAATAAAAATGTAGCTTGAAAACTGAGAAGAAATGTGTAGTGTGCTTATGTGTAGAGACTGAAAAATCATGTGAATTCCCATGGGCTTCCATTGTGAACTCAGGGAAAATTCTGGTGGAGAGCAATGATTTAAAGATTTTAGAAATATTATTAAGTGGTAAGTGGCATCTTTAGTCACATAAATTTTTTTTATGGAAATAAATATCCTGGAATGTTTGTTTCTGTAATATAGTTCAATATGATTTACCAGGCCTGCTTTAAAAACAAAAAATGTTGACCATACACTATTTTACAATAGAATCTGTCTTTATAAGTGGCATTTTAAAGTGGAGCTATACATTTTATTCAGTAATCCCAGAAAAGGTGTCAGATTTTGTGGCTCAGGAAATGTGCAGTGACTGTTGGACTTCCGATTTTTTCTTTCCACACTTGAGTGGTTGTGTGAAATTGATTTTCTCTAGGGGGAAATGTTCAACCTAGCCTGCTAGATTATCTAGACTTCATGGCAAAGTGTTTTTGATTATTCTCAAATCCAGCATATCCTCCTTAGAAATTGCATTCAGCTGTTCTTTCCACACATTTGAGCTAGAGATCCAAGGGGAAACATTTTTCTATCGTTGAGTATGCCAGGTTTGGCAATGGTCTTGGTTTCATTTTTGTTTCTTAGTAAAAGAAATAAGTTGATTTTAAAATGACTTTATTATTACTTAATTAGGCACAGTGCTGCTCCCAATACAGTATAATCTTCAGCATAGCTTTCTGTTTTGTTTTATTTTAAAATTGATTAATATTAAATATTATTAAATGTTATGCCTAATATAAAAGTTTATTCATCAAACATTGAAGATTGTTATATGCAAAGACCTATGCTAGGTATTGTGAATGATTCAGAATGGATAAGGCATAGTCAGTTCTCTGGCCTCAGGGAATTTATAATTTATTAGAGGAAATTAATTATACACAAAAAGAATATACATAAACAGAAGTGTATAGATGTCATAAAGAAAGTACTAGAAAATCCTTGGGCATTCTGAGGCTATAATTTATAGTACTGTTTATACCAACCTGTTGATATCACAGAATAAATGATTGCAGGTAGAGAAGAAATAAATCAACATTTGGGTGTTTACTGTGGCCCTGGGACAGTATTAGACTCTTTATATCTCATTTACCAATACAGTCATCCTTTGGGTTAAGTAATTTCCCCCTCATTTTACGTTTGAGTAAATTGACGCTCACAGAGTTTAAATAAGTACCCCAAGGTCACACATGAAGGTGTGGTGGGTCTTCGAGGCTTTCAGGACTGGGTTGCCTCCCTAGTGCCTGATTTCTCTAGGTCAGGGTAGTCATTACCTCTTGCTATTAAGCAAGTAGTCAGGGTTTTTCCGGGTAGCAGGTGACTATTGTGCTTCTCAGACTCTGGAGAAGGGCCCAGTGCAGTCTTTCTAAGGCTATGTGAACATGGGTGTCTTTCTCCATGGGCGATAGTATCTGTCGTAGTCCAGTAGGCCACTCTGAATTGGCTAGCTGTTGGGACCCTTTGTTTAGTTCTTACGATTGTTCTCCTGTTGGCTGTTGGTGCTTGTAGCTGGGAGTGAAGGAAAGATTGTGTTTGTAAACTGCAACTTAAGACACACTCCTTTGCTTTTCCTTAGGGTGGCGGCCTAAGGGGCTACTAGTTGCACATCTTCATGAACACAAATCTGCTGTGAATCGCATTAGAGTCTCTGACGAACATTCACTTTTTGCCACATGTTCAAATGATGGCACAGTGAAAATCTGGAACAGTCAGAAGATGGAGGGGAAGACTACCACCACCAGGTAACCTATGCATAGGCGGAGAGTCCAACCATCCATCCATTCAGTCCGCAAGTATTTATTGAGTGCTCATTCCGTGACAGGTGCTATTTTAGGTACCAGCGATACAGTAATGATAAATGGACACAAATACATGTTCTGTGGAGCTTTCCTTCTAGTGGGAGGTGACAGACAATAAACAGTGTAAATAAGTAAAACATACAGTGTATTAGGTGGTAAAATACATTATGGAGAAAAATATAGCAAAAAAAGAGAGAGAGAATGCAGTAGGTGGGGTAGAGTAGAGTTTAAAGAACTCATCTGCTGCCTCACGGAGAAGATGTCATTTAAAGAGACACCTGACAAAGGTGAGAGAAAATGCCATGTGGATGTCTTGGGGAAGAGCATTCTAGGCAGCAGACACAGGGGCTTCAGAGGTTCTGAGGCAGAAAGATGTTTGGCACGTTTGAGGAAGAGCAGAAAGGTCTGTGTGAGCGGGAAAGAGGGTCAGAGGGCCCGAATTATACAGGGCCTTGCAGGCTATTGTGAAGGACTTGGACTTTGACTCTGAGTGAGATGGGAGCCTTTGGACGGTCCCGAGTGGTGGAGAGACATGATCTGAATTAAACTTCCACAGAATTACTCTGGCTCTTGTGTTGAGAATAGACTGAAGAGGTGCAGGGCAGAAGTATTACGAGGCTTTTTCTGTAATTGAGCGAGAGGGGGAGGTAGTGGGAAATGATCAGATTCTGGGTATGTTTTGATGGTAGAGCCATCAAGATTTGCTGAATGGGTTAGAGGGAGTATGAGCATGGGAAAAGTCGGAAGATGATGGAGTGGCCAGCTGTGTAAGGACAACACGTATTGTAAGATGACCCACTGGAGTAGTCAAGAGAGAGGTAATTATTGAAATCTTTAAGACTCTTCATATATGCATGATGTGATTATGATAAGTGGGATTATAAGAATTATTTTAGGTTTGTACAACTTTATAGTTATCTCCCTACTTGATATTCATATTTGTTCTGTGCCTAGTTTGGTCTGGGTCTGAAAAGCTACTAGAAATCAAAATTGAATCTGACATGAAAAGATGTGGGGAACCTTTGGTGCTTTTCTCCTTATCATTTCATTGACCAGAGTTAACCACAAAATGGTCAAACAACAAAATATCTTTGATAAACTAAAATAATTCAAAAGTTTACCCCTTACCAACCTGATATGATTTTGTTCTGTTTATTTTTTTAAAAGAGCTCTATATTTTTACAACATGCTTAATTCTTTTTCATGTTCATTCTGCCTTGGCATTGCATTGGTAAGAACATAAATCGAAAACCAGTAAAAGAATCCTGGCTCCATGTAGCAATTTTTTGTCCATATTTTATTACAAAATTTTCAAACCTCAAGTAAAGTTGAGTTTTGCAGTGAACAAGCATATGCTTGCTGCAAGATTCTAAATAATTAATAATTTTACTATATTTGCTATGTCATATAATTATCCATCCTCCTATCAATTCATCTTTTAAAAATGTGTTTCAAAGTGAGTTGCAGACATGAGGAGACTTCCCCTAAAAACTTCAGCATGCATATTGTTAATATTTGTTTATATTTCTCCTTTTCTTTTTTGGTATAAAATTCATATGCTGTGAAGTACACAGATCTTAAATGTTCCATGAGTTCCAGCAAATACACACACCTGTGCAACTTAAACCACACTCAAGATACAGGCATAACCAGGACGAACCCTCATGTTCCTTTGCATAAAATCCCTGCCTCCTCCCTGCCTACAACCATTCTTTTGATTTTCCCCCACCATTATTAACATTTTGATTAATATTTTAAAAACCTCTTCTGATAATTATTTTCCAAATGGTTCTTTGTTACTGTCATCATTAGTTGCATTCATTATTGCTTTTATTAGGAGGATGAGTTTAATTAACTTGAGTAAACTTAACTTTGCAAAAACCTCTCTTGTTAATTCCAAATGATCTTTATGACAGAGCCATGCCTTCTGTATCCCAGTGTCATATTTTAGGCAGTGGTATACCAGAAAATGTGGCAATTTAGCTGACAGTAACTGTAGTCTTTGGGAAGTTTGTATGATGATTAGGAGATTGGGTTCCCTCTGGCCACAGCTGCTCTCTTGCTTTGCTGTAACACCTGCTTTCTTGTTTGTGGACTGCAGTAGGCCTTGGCTTGGAGGTGCTTCATTCTAGGTCCAGGGAGGGGAAGGGGGGAACGGAATAGAAAGTGTTGCTCTCATCACATGCCTTTGTGAACTGATGAGGGAGAAGGAGCCCATTATTATTGCTAGAACCGTGTGGGGAGCAGCTGGTGGCTGGGAAAGAGCAGCAAAAGTGATATTATATTTTCTTAGGAAATCTACTAGTACATTCTGACTACTGAGGCTTTTCCCCTATGCATTATGTTGGCTGACCACCGTTTCCAGTTCTGACTTTCTCATTGAATTTGGATTGGTGATTTAGGCCATCTGGATCTTGGCTCTGCCACTTTCTTCTTTCTTATTTGAGTTAAACTTTTAGTTTGTCCCTTGGGGACTAATTCTTGAAAAATTGCTGTTTTTTTACACTTTTACATAGATTTTTTTCAAATTAATCCTTCATAGTATTCTAAACTGTATTTTCCATATATGCTTTTTGTGCAACCCCATTTTTGGCTCATTTAGCTTCTCAATTTTAGGGAATATTGATGTATTTGGTACTTGCCGAATTTGATGGTAAAATATCTAAGAGGAGTTTTGTCCCAATGAAGAGCTGAAACAATATGAAGCGTGTGCAAGAAAGTTATCAGTGTTAAGATTACATATTTTAGAGTCACAGATAGTGTTGGAAGCTGAAATTTTTGAGTGGTATCGCTACCCTAAACTAAAGGGCTATAAAGCCCTGAGGAGGCCTGAGGCCTGAATTTTACAAAATTGAATTTTGGGGACAGGAAGCGAGTAGTCAGAAAAGAAGGGAGAAGAAACCATTTAAGTTATGTCATACTGCAACAGAAGAGAGGGTTTAAGAAAGGGACTTATAAACAGCTCTCAAATGCAGTAAAAAAGCCAAGTGGCATGAAAGCCTAGTAAAGCATTTGGGTGTTCTCACACAGTGCCCTTTGGTGAAGTATAGTTCATACATCGATAATCCCTGGAGGGCTTTTGGGCATTATATATTACAAGCCTTTATGATATACATATCCTAAGGAGATACTAAGAACAAACTGAGAGATTTAGTTTTAAGGTTGTTCAGATTGGCTTTCTTTTTAATTGTAAAAAACTGGAAGCAAACCAAAAGTTCACCAGTAGGGGTGAAAATGGATAAATAAGTGATTGTTGTGGAAGTACATTTTTTTGATATGGAATATATTGATATAGTGTGTGGAAATATAGGTTTGAGAAGTAGGTTTAAGAACCCAGGTAGGGTTTCTGTTTTTAGAATGACAGAGTGAGGACTTTAAAAAATCTGTTCCTCTATAAAAACAATGAGAACACTGGCAAAAACTGTCAAAATCAACTTTTTCAGAATTCTAGAAATTAAAGTCCTACATCAATCTGAAAATTGTTATTCAAGAAAAACAGCTGACTCTCAGAACAGTGTGCCATGTATGTGGTCCCCAGTTTCATCCCTCACTACCAAGCTCTGTGATGGCTTTGAAGACTAAGTCCCACAACTACAGTAACTATGAAAACCAACAGCTAAGTAGCCACTGGCAGGGTCGTAATGGCTTTGGAACTCCCCCAAAGCCCCATCTCCAGAGAATTGTCACTATTTGACCAGCTTGCTGAAAAGCTCCATAATCAGGGCCTATCTTTATTTGACCTGACTATTACCTTGTTCTTTGAGAAAAACTCTACCCATAGGGCATTTGTTGAAATTATTGGTGGTATTTATTTAACATTGCAGCTGCCTGAGGTGGCATTCCCAGTTGTAGCTCATAAGAGGCTGACAAAAAACTTTAAAGCAAGAGTGAGATATCAGTAGGGGCCTTTTGAAAAGTTTGGATGTATTCATGGGTATCTGTAAGACCACATGCACTTGAACGGTTGTGCACAAGCCCAAGGAAGAACTGAGGAGACCCCAGGTTCTCACCTCTGGCTGACCTTGAGACTCTCTGCAAGCAGGAAATGAAGGATAAGGCCAAGTTGTAAACTGCTTTGCTGAAGGTGTGCCACAGCGAGCACAGAGAGCCTCAACAAAGGCTGGAGCCCTTATCAGTTCATGAGATGTAAGGAAATGTCATTAGCTGACCACTAATCTAACTGAACAAAGGGTTCAGTGGCCACACATGAGAAAGAATACAGACTTTGTAGAATTAGTCCAGGCAAGTCACTAAACAAACAGCAACAACATTGGTATATTATTTCTGAAGTTGATACATATCAATTAGAATATCCAGTTTTGGACAAAAATTGCAGGTCAGGCAAAGAAATCAGAAAGTGTGTCCTATACACAGGAAAAAATGCAGGTAATAGAAACAGTACTTCACTGATCCCAGACTTTGGACTTACTAGACAATGACTTTAAATTAGTGACTAAAAATATGTTCAAAGAATTAGAAGAAACCATGTCTAAAGGGTTGAAAGGAAAGTATGAGGAAAATGTCTCAACAAATAGATAATGTCAAAGGGATAGAAATGATAAACAGAAATCCTGGAGTTGAAAAGTATAATAACTGAAACGAAAAATTCAGGGCTGAACAGCAGATTTCAACTGGCAAGAGAAAAAACCAGGGACTTGATGATAGATCAGTTTGACATCCATTCAGAGGTATAAAAACTAAAAAAGAATAAAGAAAACTGAACAGAGCCTCAGAGACCTGTGGAACCAACATACACATGATAGGAGTCCCAGAAGGCAAGGAGAGAGAAAAAGGAGCAGAAAGAATATTTGAAGAAAAAGTCATTTGAAACTCCCCCAGATTTGACCACAAAAAATTAATCTGCACATCTGAGAAGCCCAACGAACTCCAAGTAGGGTAAAGATCAAAGAGAGCCATACTAGAGACATTATAGGTAAATTGATGAAAGACACAGAGAAAATTTTGAAGCAGCACAGAAATGTGACTCATCTCGTACAAGGGGTCTTCAGTAAGGTTAACAGCTGACATTTCATCAGAAAATGATGGAGCCTGGAAGTCAGTGGGATGATGTATTCAGAGTCTTGAAAGAAAGAGACTGTCAATCAATAATTCTATATCCAGCAGAATTGTCTTTCAGAAACAAAGGAGAAATTAAGACATTCCAAGTTAAATAAAAATAGGGAATTTATTGTTAGCAGATTTTCTCTAAAAGAAATACTAAAAAGAGTCTGTTGTGCTGAAAGGAAAGGACATGAGACTAACTTAAACCACATGAAGAAATAAAGAGCATGGGGTAAAGGTAGATACATGAGTGAATATAAGACAGTACAAATTATTTTTTTCTGTAACTCTTTTTACCTGCCATCTGATTTGAGAGAAGACTATATAAAGAAATAATTATAAAACTGTGTTGATGGGCTTATAATATATAAAGGTGTAATTTGTATTACATTAATAGTACAGACAAGGGAGAAGGGAACAGATATATTGGAGCAAAGTTGGTATTAATCTGATTGTTTTTAGACGTTAATTGTATTTCCCAGGGAAACCACTAAAAGAAACACTTAAAAACATTTAGTAAAACACAAAAACACATAGTAAAAGAAACTAGGGAATTAAAATGTTGTACTAGAAAATATCTTTTTAACACAAAAGAAGGCAGCAGTGGTGGAATAGAAGAGCAACAACAACCAGAAAAAAAAAAAAACTCATGTAAGACACAGAGAAAACAAATAGCAAAATGTCAAACATAAGTCCTACCTTATTGGTAATTCCATTAAATGTAGTCAAAAAGCAGAGTTGGCAGAAAGTATGACAAAATATGATATGACTATGTGTTGTCCACAAGAGACAACACTTTAGATTCAAAGACACAGTGTGAGAGTAAAATGACTGAAGAAAAAGATACTTCATGCAGACAGTTCCTAAAAGAGAACTGGAGCGGCTATGCTAATATCAGACAGAATACATTTTAACACAAAAATTGATACTAGAGACAGACAAGGACATTTTATAATGACAAAAGCGTCAGCGCATCAGGAAAACATAGCAATTACAAACAAATGCCACCAACAGCAGAGCCCCCGAATGGAGAAAAAACTGACAGAATTGAAGGGGAAAATAGACAATTCAACAGTAATAGTTGGAGACTTCAGTACTCTGCTTTCATTATAGTTGGATCAACAAGGCAGTAGAAGACTTGAACAACACTGCAGACCCACCAGCTCTAACATACAACTATAGAACGCTCCACTCAACTACAGCAGAATACATATTCTTCTCAGGGGCACATGGAACACTTCCAGGTTAAATCATATCTAGGACAGAAAACAAGCTTCAGTAAATTTAAAGGCACTGAGCCATATCAACATATATGTTCTTTAACCACAGTGGAATGAAACTAGGTATCAGTAACAGAAAGCAGTTTGGAAAATTCACAGGTATGTGGAGATTAAGCAACACATGGCAAAATAAGCAGTGGTTCAAAGGGAAACTAGAGAATATTTTGAGATGATTGAAAATGAAAACACAGCATACCAAAACTTAGGGATGCAGTTAAAGGAGTGTTCAAAGAGAAATTTATATCTGTACACATGTGTATTTAAAGAGTAGAAAGATCATAAATCAGTAACTTAGCCTTAACCTTAAAAATCTAGAAAAACAAGAGCAAAGTAAACCCAAAGCAAGTAGAAGGAAGGAAATCATAAAGACTAAAGAGGAAACAAATGAAATAGGGAATAGAAAATAAAGATGAAAAACCAACAAAAGCAGAAGTCAGTTCTTTGGGAAGATCAAAATTAGCAAAGCTTTTCTACAATAACCAATTAAAAACAGGGAGAGGACTCAAAGAATTAGGAATGGAAGAGGGGATGTTACTGTTGAGTACACTACTGTGGAGTACCGAGGAATACTATGAACAGCTGTATGCCAACAAATTAAATGACCTAGATGAAATGGACAGATTAGATTCCTAGAGAGATACAACCTATCAAAAGTGAATCAAGAACAAATAGAAAATCTGGATAGACCTAAAACAAAAGATTAAATTAGTAAGTAAAAGAAAAACTTCCCACAAAGAAAAACCCAGGCTGAGATGGCTTCATGGTGAATTCTACCAAATGCTTCATGAATTAACACCCATCCTTCAAAAACTTTTACAAAAAATAGATGAGGGAACATTTCCTAACTCATTCTATAAGGCCAGTGTTACCCTGATACCACAGCCAGACAAATATATCACAAGAAAACAGCAGACCAAGACCCACAGTTAATATGGGCATTAAAATCCTCAACAAAATACTAGTAAACTGAATTCAACATAATAAAGGATTATATACCACGACCAAGTGCAGTTTATCCCAAGAAACAAACCCTTTTCAACATATGAAAATCACTCAATGAATATATCATATTAATAAAGGATGAAGACCACATATGATCTCAAAAGACTCTCAGAAAACATTTGATAAAATCTAACACCATTTTACGATTAAAAACAATTCAACAAACTAGTTATAGACGAGTACTGATAAGGACATCTATGAAAAGCCCGCTAACATCATACTTGACGGTGAAAGACTGAAAGCTTTCCCCTAAGGTGAGCCAGATAAGAATGTCCACTCTCACTGCTTTCATTCAGCATTGTACTGGAGGTTCTCGGTGGGACAGTTAGATAAGGAAAAGAAATATAAGGCATGCAGATTGGAAAGGAAGAAGTAAAACTATTAGCTGACAGTATGATCCTGTATGTAGACTGTCTTAAGCAATAAAAAGAAAAAACGGAGGGACCTTCAAGATGGCGGAGGAGTAAGATGTGGAGATCACCTTCCTCCCCACAAATACAAAGATACATCTACATGTGGAACAACTCCTACAGAACACCTACTGAACGCTGGCAGAAGACCTCAGACTTCCCAAAAGGCAAGAAAATCCCCATGTACCTGCGTAGGGCAAAAGAAAAAAGAAAAAACAGAGACAAAAGAATAGGGTCGAGACCTGCACCACTGGGAGGGAGCTGTTAAGGAGGAGAAGTTGCCACACACTAGGAAGACCCTTCACTGGCGGAGATGGGGGCTGGGAGGGGGGGAAGCTTCATAGCTATGGAGGAGAGCGCAGCAATAGGGGTGCAGACGTCAAAGCGGAGAGATTCCCACAGAGGATTGGTGCCGACCAGTAATCACCAGCCTGAGAGACTTGTCTGCTCACCTGCCAGGGCGGGTGGGGCTGGGAGCTGAGGCTCCGGCTTTGGAGGTCAGATACCAGGGAGAGGACTGGGGTTGGCTGCGTGAAGACAGCCTGAAGGGGCCTTGTGTGCCACAGCTAGCCGGGAGGGAGTCCGAGAAAAAGTCTGGACCTGCCTAAGAGGTAAGAGACCATTGTTTCGGGGTGCGGGAGGAGAGGGCATTCTTTCCCTGTCTGCCCACAGAAGGCAGAGCACCGCTTAAGTGAGCTCCAGAGATGGGCTTGAGCCACAGCTATCAGCTGGGACCCCAGAGACAGGCATGAAATGCTGACGCTGCTGCTGCAGCCACCAAGAATCCTGTGTGCAAGCAGGATTTGCTCCAACCAAAAGACATAGACTGGCTGAATGTATACAAAAACACAACCTGTATATATGCTGTGTCAGTGTGTCACTATCCACACCCTCCGGGGAGCCTGTGCAGCACGCCACTGCCAGGGTCCCGTGATCCAGGGACAACGTCCCCAGGAGAACACATGGTGCGCCTCAGGATGTTGCAACGTCATGCTGGTCTCTGCTGCCACAGGCTCGCCCCGCATTCCAGTTATAACTACTGTACCCCTCCCTCCCCCTGGCCTGAATGAGCAAGTGTCCCCTAATCAGCCACTGCGTTAACCCCTTTCTCTCTGGGTGGGAACACATGCCTGAGGGCAACCTACACACAGAGGTGGGGCCAAAACCAAAGCTGAAACCCAGGAGCTGTGTGAACAAAGAAGGGAAAGGGAGATTTCTCTGTTCAGCCTCAGGAGCAGCGGATTAAATGCCCACAATCAACTTGATGTACCCTGCATCCGTGGAATACCTGAATAGACAACAAATCATCCAAAAATTGGTGGACTTTGTGAGCAACTGTAGACTTGGGGTTTGCTTTCTGTGAGTGATTTGTTTCTGATTCTTACATTTATCTTAGTTTAGTCTTTAGCGCTTGTTATCATTGGTGGATTTGGTTATTGGTTTGGTTGCTCTATTTTTTGTATTTTTAAAAAATAATTTTAATAATTTTTAAAATTTATTTTTAATTTTTTTTCTTTCTTTTTTTCTCCCTTTTCTTCTGAACCATGTGGCTGACAGGGTTTTGGTGCTACAGCCTGGTGTCAGGCCTTAGCCTCTGAGGTGGGAGAGCTGAGTTCAGGACATTGGACCACCACAGACCTCCCGGCCCCATGTAATATCAATCGGCGAGAGCTCTCCCAGAGATCTCCATTGCAACACTAAGACCCAGCTCCACCCAATGGCCAGCAAGCTCCAGTGCTGGACACCCCATACCAAACAACTAGCAAGACAGGAACACAGCACCACCCATTAGCAGAGAGGCTGCCTAAAATCATACTAAGTTCACAGACACCCCAAAACACACCACTGGATGCAGCCCTGCCCACCAGAAAGACAAGATCCAGCCCCATCCACCAGAACACAGGCACCAGTCCCCTCCACCAGGAGGCCTACACAAGCCACTGAACCAACCTCACCCACTGGGGGCAGACACCAAAAACAATGGGAACTACGAACCTGCAGCCTGCGAAAAGGAAACCACAGACACAGTAAGTTAGACAAAATGAGAAGACAGACAAATATGCAGCAGATGAAGGAGCAAGGTAAAAACCCACCAGACCAAACAAATGAAAACGAAATAGGCAGCCTACCTGAAAAAGAATTCAGAGTAATGATAGTAAAGATGATCCAAAATCTTGGAAATAGAATGGAGAAAATACAAGAAATGTTTAACAAGGACCTAGAAGAACTAAAGAGCAAACAAACAATGATGAACAACACAATACATGAAATTAAAAATTCTCTGGAAGGACTCAATAGCAGAATAACTGAGGCAGAAGAACGCATAAGTGACCTGGAAGATAAAAGAGTGGAAATAACTACTGCAGAGCAGAATAAAGAAAAAAGAATGAAAAGAATTGAGGACAGTCTCAGAGACCTCTAGGACAACATTAAACGCACCAACATTCGAATTCTAGGGGTCCCAGAAGAAGAAGAGAGAAAGGGACTGAGAAAATATTTGAAGAGGTTATAGTTGGAAACTTCCCTAACATGGGAAAGGAAATAGTCAAGTCCAGGAAGAACAGATAGTCCCATACTTCCCCTTGGATAAATCCAAGGAGAAACATGCCAAGACGCATATTAATCAAACTGCCAAAAATTAAATACAGGGCTTCCCTGGTGGTGCAGTGGTTAAGAATCCGCCTGCCAATGCAAGGGACATGGGTTCGAGCCCTGGTCTGGGAAGATCCCACGTGCCGCGGAGCAACTAAGCCCGTGAGCCACAACTAAGCCTGTGAGCCACAACTACTGTAGCCCGTGCACCTAGAGCCCGTGCTCCGCAACAAGAGAAACCACCGTAATGAGAAGCCTGTGCACAGCAAGGAAGAGTAGCCCCTGCTCACTGCAACTAGAGAAAGCCCACGCGCAGCAACGAAGACCCAACACAGCCAAAAATAAATATATAAAAAAATAAAAAAATAAAAATTAAATACGAAGAAAAAATATTAAAAGCAGCAAGGGAAAAGCAACAGATGACATACAAGGGGGAATCCCCATAAAGTGAATAGCTGATCTGTCAGTTGAAACTCTGCAAGCCAGAAGGGAGTGGCAGGACATATTTAAAATGATGAAAGGGAAAAACCTACAACCAAGATTACTCTACCCAGCAAAGGTCTCATTCAGATTCGTTGGAGAAATTAAAAGCTTTACAGACAAGCAAACGTTAAGAGAATACAGCACCACCAAACCAGCTTTACAACAAATGCTAAAGGAAGTTCTCTAGGCAGGAAACACAAGGAAAGGAAAAGACCTACAAAAAGAAACCCAGAACAATTACGAAAATGGTAATAGGAACATACATATCGATAATTACCTTAAATATAAATGGATTAAATGCTCCAACCAAAAGACATAGACTGGCTGAATGGATACAAAAACACAACCTGTATATATGCTGTCTGCAGGAGACCAACTTCAGACCTATGAACACATACAGACTGAAAGTGAGGGGATGGAAAAAGATATTCCATGCAAATGGAAATCAAAAGAAAGCTGGAGTGGCAATTCTCATATCAGACAAAACAGACTTTAAAATAAAGACTATTACAAGAGACAAAGAAGGACACTACAGAATGATCAAGGGATCAATCCAAGAAGAATATATAACAATTGTAAATATTTATGCACCCAACATAGGAACACCTCAATACATAAGGCACATCCTAACAGCCATAAAAGGGGAAATCATCAGTAACACAATCATAGTAGTGGACTTTAACACCCTACTTTCACCAATGGACAGATCATCCAAAATGAAAATAAATAAGGAAACACAAGCTTTAAATGATACATTAAACAAGATGGACTTAGTTGATATTTATAGGACATTCCATCGAAAAACTACAGAATACACTTTCTTCTCAAGTGCTCATGGAACATTTTCCAGGATAGATCATATATTGGGTCACAAATCAAGCCTTGGTAAATTTAAGAAAATTGAAATCATATCAAGTACCTTTTCCGACCACAATGCTATGAGGCTAGATACCAGTTACAGGAAAAAATCTGTAAAAAATACAAACACATGGAGGCTAAACAGTACACGACTAAATAACCAAGAGATCACTGAAGAACTCAAAGAAGAAATCAAAAAACACCTAGAAACAAATGACAATGAAAGCACGACCACCCAAAACCTATGGAACGCAGCAAAAGCAGTTCTAAGAGAGACGTTTATAGCAATACAATCCTACCTCAAGAAACAAGAAACATCTCAAATAAACAACCTGACCTTACACCTAAAGGAACTAGAGAAAGAAGAACAAAAAAACCCCCAAAGTTAGCAGAAGGAAAGAAATCATAAAGATCAGTTCAGAAATAAATGAAAAAGAAATGAAGGAAACAGTAGCTAAGATCAGTAAAACTAAACGCTGGTTCTTTGAGAAGATAAACCAAATTGATATACCATTAGCCAGACTCATCAGGAAAAAAAGGGAGAGGACTCAAATCAACAGAATTAGAAACGAAAAAGGAGAAGTAACAACTGACACTGCAGAAATACGAAGGGGCATGAGAGATTACTATAAGCAACTATATGCCAATAAAATGGATAACCTGGAAGAAATGGACAAATTCTTAGAAAAGCACAACCTTCTGAGACTGAACCAGGAAGAAATAGAAAATATCAACAGACCAATCTCAAGCACTGAAATTGAGACTGTGATTAAAAATCTTCCAACAAACAAAAGCCCAGGACCAGATGACTTCACAGGCGAATTCTATCAAATATTTAGAGAAGAGCTAACATCTGTCCTTCTCAAACTCTTCCAAAATATAGCAGAGGGAGGAATTCTCCCAAACTCATTCTACAAGGCCACCATCACCCTGATACCAAAAGCAGACAAAGATGTCACAAAAAAAGAAAACTACAGGCCAATATCACTGATAAACATAGATGCAAAAATCCTCAACAAAATACTGGCAAACAGAATCCAACAGTACATTAAAAGGATCATACACCATGATCAAGTGGGGTTTATCATCCCAGGAATGTAAGGATTCTTCAGTATACGAAAATCAATCAATGTGATAAACCATATTAACAAATTGAATGAGCAAAACTATATGATAATCTCAGTAGGTGAAGAAAAATCTTTTGACAAAATTCAACACCCATTTATGATAAAAACTCTCCAAAAAGTAGGCATAAAGGGAACCTACCTCAACATAATAAAGGCCGTATATGACAAACCCACAGCCAACATTGTTCTCAATGGTGAAAGACTGAAACCATTTCCTCTAAGATCAGGAACAAGACAAGGTTGCCCACTCTCACCACTGTTATTCAACATAGTTTTGGAAGTTTTAGCCACAGCAATCAGAGAAGAAAAAGAAATAAAAGGAATCCAAATTGGAATAGAAGAAGTAAAACTGTCACTGTTTGCGGATGACATGATTCTATACATAGAGAATCCTGAAGATGCCACCAGAAAACTACTATAGCTAATCAATGAATTTGGTAAAGTAGCAGGATACAAAGTTAATGCAGAGAAATCTCTTGCATCCCTATATACTAATGAAAAATCTGAAAGAAATTAAGGAAACACTCCCATTTACCATTGCAACAAAAAGAATAAAATACCTGGGAATAAACCTACCTAAGGAGACAAAAGACCTGTATGCAGAAAAAATAGACACTGATGAAAGAAATTAAAGATGATACCAACAGATGGAGAGATATACCATGTTCTTGGATTGGAAGAATCAACATTGTGAAAATGACTATACTACCCAAAGCAGTGTACAGATTGAATGCAATCCCTATCAAAGTACCAACGGCATTTTTCACAGAACTAGAACAAAAAATTTTGCAATTTGTGTGGAAACACAAAAGACCCCAAATAGCCAAAGCAATCTTGAGAACGAAAAATGGAGCTGGAGGAATCAGGCTCCCTGACTTCAGACTATAGTTCAAAGCTAAAGTAATCAAGGCAACATGGTACTGGCACAAAAATAGAAATATAGATCAATGGAAGAGGATAGAAAGCCCAGAGATAAACCCATGCACATGGTCACCTTATCTTTAATAGAGGAGGCAAGAATGTACAGTGAAGAAAAGACAGCCTCTTCAATAAGTTGTGCCGGGAAAACTGGACAGCTACATGTAAAAGAATGAAGTTAGAACACTCCCTAACACCGTATAGAAAAATAAACTCAACATGGATTAAAGACATAAATGTAAGGCCAGACATTATCAAACTCTTAGAGGAAAACATAGGCAGAACACCCTATGACATAAATCACAGCAAGATCCTTTCTGACCCACCTCCTAGAGAAATGGAAATAAAAACAAAAATAAACAAATGGGACCTAATGAAAGTTAAAAGCTTTCGCACAGCATAGGAAACCATAAAGAAGATGAAAAGACAACCCTCAGAATGGGAGAAAATATTTGCAAATGAAGCAACTGACAAAGGACTAATCTCCAAAATGTACAAGCAGCTCATGCAGCTCAATATCAAAAAAGCGAACAACCCAATCCAAAAATGGG
Organism: Balaenoptera physalus; assembly: GCF_965194825.1. Taxonomy (NCBI): domain Eukaryota; kingdom Metazoa; phylum Chordata; class Mammalia; order Artiodactyla; family Balaenopteridae; genus Balaenoptera; species Balaenoptera physalus. The sequence goes on along the minus strand of NC_138891.1, from coordinate 11,892,088 downwards.
CAGAAGACCTAAATAGACATTTCTCCAAGAAGATATACAGATTGCCAACAAACACATGAAAGGATGTTCAACATCACTAATCATTAGAGAAATGAAAATCAAAACTACAGTGAGGTATTACCTCACACCAGTCAGAATGGCCATCATCAAAAAAATCTACAAACAAAAAATGCTGGAGAGGGTGTGGAGAAAAGGGAACCCTCTTGCACTGTTGGTGGGAATGTAAATTGATATAGCCACTATGGAGAACAGTATGGTGGTTCCTTAAAAAACTAAAAGTAGAACTACCATATGACCCAGCAGTGCCTCTACTGGGCATATACCCTGATAAAACCATAATCCCAAACCACAATGTTTGTTGCAGCACTATTTACAATAGCCAGGAATGCAAGCAACCTAAGTGTCCATCGACAGATGGATAAAGAAGATGTGGCACATATACAGTGGAATATTACTCAGCCATAAAAAGAAATGAAATTGAGTTATTTGTAGTGAGGTGAATGGACCTAGAGTCTGTCATACAGAGTGAAGTAAGTCAGAAAGAGAAAAACAGATACCGTATACTAACACATATATATGGAATCTTAAAAAAAAAAAAATGGTTCTGACGAACCTAGGGTCAGGGCAGGAATAAGGACTCAGACGTAGAGAATGGTCTTGAGGACACGGGGAGGGTGAAAGGTAAGCTGGGACGAAGTGAGAGAGTAGCATTGACATATATACACTACGAAATGTAAAGTAGATAGCTAGTGGGAAGCAGCTGCATAGCACAGGGAAATGAGCTCTGTGCTTTGTGACCACCTACAGGGGTGGAATATGGAGGGTGGGAGGGAGATGCAAGAGGGAGAGGATATGGGGATATATGTATATATATAACTGATTAACTTTGTTATACAGCAGAAACTAACACAACATTGTAAAGCAATTACACTCCAGTAAAGATGTTAAAAAAAAAAAGAAAAACCTATTTGAACTAACATGAGTTCCACAAAGTTGCAGAATAGAAGATTATGTTGTATTTATGTGTACAAAGCTCAGTTGGATTTCTGTTTGCTAAGTGAACAATCCAAGGATGAAATAAAGGAAACAAGTCCATTTACTCTAGCATCAGAAAGAATAAAGTACTGAGAAATCAATTTAACAAAATAGTACAAGACTTGAATAGTGAAAGCTGCAAAACATTGAAAGAAGTGATATATAAAAAAAAGAAATTATAGAAGACCTAAATAAGTGGAAAGGCATCCCAATTGATCTTCAGATTCTATGAAATCCGTATGAAATTTCCAGCTGCCTCGTTCTGCAGAAATTGACATTCTGATCCTACAATTCATAAAGAAATGCAAAGGACTTAAATAGCCAAAACAGTCTTAAAATTTAGGAAAGAACCAAGTTTGAGAACTCACACTTCCAGATTTACTACGAAGCTACAGCAGTCAGGACACTGTATTACTGGCATAAGGATAAATATATTAATCAGTGGGCTAGAACTGACATGCAGAAGTGCATTTATGGTCATTGTTTTCTGAGAAGGGTGCCAGGACAGTTGTATGGGGGATAGAATAGCCTGAAAAGATGGTGCAGGGATTACTGGGCAGCCACATGCAAAAGAATGAGTTTGCAGAGAATTTTTCAAAATGGATCATAGACCTAAATGTAAGAGCTAAACTATAAAACTGAAGAAAACATAAGCATGTTGTTCTTCATGACCTTGGATTAGGCAAGAGTTTCTGAAATATACCATCAAAAAGCACAAGTGACAAAAAATAGATGTGACTTCATCAAAGTTATAAACATTTGTGCTTCAAAGGACACTGTCAAGAAAGCGAAAGGAAAACCCACAGAATGAGATAAATATTTTAAAATCATATGTTTAAGTACCCTGAATATATAAAGAACTCTTTTAACTCAACAATAAAAAAAAACAAAAAGCAGAGGATTCAGATAGTGTCGGTCCTTCATACCTGTGGGTTCTGTAGATTCAGTCAGCCATGGATAGAATATTTTCTGTGGATATGGAACCCTTGGATACAGAGGGCTGACTGTAAGGGACTAGAGCATTCACTGATTTTCGAATCCACTGGGGGTCCTGGAACCACTCCTCCAAGAATACGAAGGGGTAATTGTAGATTTCTCTCCAAATAGGACCAATATGAATACAAAAAAGATATTCCACGTCATTAGGGAAATCAAAACCACAGTGATTTACCACGTCACACCCACTAGAATGCTATAGTCAAAAAGACAATAACAGTGCTGGAGAGGATGTGGAGAAATTGGCACCTTTGTACATTGCTGGTAGGAATGTAAAATGATGCAGCAACTTTGGAAGAAAGTTGGCAGTTTCTCAAATGCTAAACATAGATTTACCTTATGACCCTGCAGTTTCATTCCTAGGTATTAACCCAAGAGAGCTGAAAACATTTGTTCACATGAAAATCTATAAACGAGTGTTCATAGTAGCATTATTCATAAAAGCCAAAAAGTGGAAACCAGAATGTCTATCAGCTATTGAACAGATAAACAAATGTGGTGTATCCATACACTGGAATATTATTTAGCCACAAAAAGGGATGAAATGCTGATGAATGCTACACAAGTCACTGAATTATACACTTTAAAATGTTATACTTTATGGTATACAAATTGTATTTCAGCAAAGCTGCTATTAACAAAAAGAACTAGAGAGGCATGATTAATGAAAAATATATAAAATATGATTCCATATTAATTTGAAAAGCAAATATGAATATATTGTAATATGCATAGAAAACTCTTTGGAAGGATATATAAGAAAATGTCAATAGTGTTCCTCTCTAGGTGGTAGAATTATGGTTTTACTTTTCTGTATTTTCTGTATTTCAATAATTTTTGTATATTTAATTTGTGTTAATTTGTATAATAAAATTAAATAAATTACAAAAGATAGAGATGAATAAATTTGGTGATTAGGGGCTTGTGACCTTTTGGGGGAATGGCCCCTTAGAAGGCTGAGTATGCAACCCTTGCGGAGGGCAGTGAAGGAGGGACTTTGTGGTGATGGGAGGCAGGCACCCCGTGTAGGTCATGGTCAAGAAGTTTGGCAGTGAACTTAAAGAAGGAGGATAGGCAGCTTGAGAGGTCAACGTGTGTGAGAGAGACTGAATAATTATAATAATATTGTGCATTAATGAATGTTTTATGACTTATATGTTATTTACACTATGTCCCAGTTGCATAAATTGGGCAGTCTTTGTTTTGTAAATGAGTAAACTGAGATGCAGAACAGGTTAATGGCTTGACTTAGATCATATGGGTTGTCAGAAGTAGAACTCAGCCCTTTGATTCCAAAGCCAGTGCCTTTCCTGCTGTGCCAAGCTGCATCTGAGGGATCATACAACTGCAGGGGTAAGAGTAGGGCTTAGGAATTGCAGAGAGGAAGGAGAACTGGGTCAGGGCCACAAGTATGGGAGTTCCAGCTGGAAAGGAGGATGGACAGTCTTTCTGTGATCAGAGAGAAGTGTGTGAAGATGGCCATTAAAAAATATCAGAAGAAAAGGTGATTTTGTACCAGTGCTTTTGAGGGAGATTATTGTTTTTGTTATGAGGTCAAGGAGTGAAACAGACCTCAGAGTAGTACTTTTTGTTTGTTAATAGTCATGTGGCTATTTAATATCAGCAATAATAATACTCTTGTGGCTTTTCAGAAATGCAGTCTTACTTTTCTTTTGTGCAGGTCTATTCTTACGTATAGCCGAATAGGGGGACGTGTCAAGACACTCACATTCTGCCAGGGTTCCCACTACTTAGCCATAGCGTCTGATAATGGTGCTGTCCAGCTTCTTGGAATTGAGGCCTCTAAGCTGCCCAAGTCTCCTAAAATTCATCCTCTACAAAGCAGGTATCTGTCTATCTTTTGTGTTTTTTAAACTGCATTTAGTGTACTGTGATAATTTAACCCTCCCTCTGTAATACAGTTTGGATCAACTGAGGACCTATGAGAATGTACTTCTTTTTTTAAGCACATGAAATAAATAAAATTGTTTTTCCAACTCAAATCTATCACACATAGTTTCAGGAAACTATGTCTGCTTATTTCTGCCAATTTGTCAAAAGGTCAGAAGGGCAGCTTTGAACTTGTGGCCCATCCCAGTCTGGAATCTGTCTGAATAACCTAATTATCAGTTACATCTTCTGTCTCAACTCTGGCTGGCTGATTTCAAAATGTGAGTGTTCTTCATTAAAGAAAATTCAAGTGTTGTCAGCATTTTGTTACTTGGCATTAAAACCTCTGGAGGTGAAGGGAACACAGAGCAGAGGTTTTAGTCAGATGATTTGCTTATCATTTTAAAAACAAGGTCCTGGCTGGTTTTATTTGAGAATTTCCTCCATTTCTTATAAATTGTGGTTGCCTGTAGATTAAACACATGCAAGGTAAGATATTTAAGATCAAGCAGGATAATTTTTCAACTGACTAGTATGTGCTGCACAATGAAAATTCCAGAAACGAATAAGATGTGTTGTACTCTCTAAGAAACCATAGTCTAGTGGGAGAGACAGACCAGTGAACAGATGATTTCAGTGCAGTGTGACAGTGTGCCCTGTGACAGGGATGGGGGGCTAGCTTGCAGGTGGATAAGGAAGAAGGCCTGGAGGGGGTGACACCAGATGTAGCCAAAGCAGAGTAGTTGAGTAGCGTGGGGCAGACATAGTGGTGGACCCACAGGAAGCAAGCAGAATGAACAGATGCTTACAGTTTAAGTGGATTATAAGTCACGTCCATTGGGTAGCTAAGGCAGAAAAGGGTGATTGTTGGGTCACCTGGGATTTTATTATTTGTATTGTTTTATTGTTTGTTCATTACTTTGTTTTGCCTTTGCAAATTAAAATATGTTATTTTTAACACATTCACTAAACAGACTTGGGTAGCTTTTGTCCAGGACATATTATAATAACCTTTAATTAAAGTCATTTCAGCAGCGAGTGGCTGTAGAGCAGCGTTCCTATGGAGTTCCGTGTAAATTAACAAAGACCTGTTGGCAAAATGTGTGGCGTGGTGACCCCTGGCAGCAGTGTGTACATTTTGTGCAGGAGAACACCTAAGCTGACAGCACTTTTCATTGCGAATGTTCAGTTTTTACTGTAAGCAGCACCGACTCCCTAGAGTGGGAGATTGTGCCCGGATGCTCAGCTTTCACTGCCTGACAGCGGGTGTTCCCAAGAAACCAGGCACGGGCCCTTCATTCAGTCCGGTCAGCTGTTGCCATGACTCTGAGTAATTAGAATCTATGACACCTTTTCACAATTTATTTGGCATTTGGACTTTTCACCATCACTTTAGGGAATATAGTCGGTGTTAGAAAATGTTTGCTGACCCTTGATAAAGCTGAAAGAGTAGCGTGTGCAAAAGCATGATATGTACTGATCAAGGAGGCTGGCCAGTATGTTTATGGTATTCTTTTTAGTTTTAAAATGCCTCCGCTTAAAAAAAATAGGTATATCCAAGGAATGGAATAGTACTTAAAAAGGAATCAATAATGTTCTTTTACACTGTTATTAGTAATAAAAGGGAACAAACTATGGATTCATGCAGCAACATTGATAAATCTTAAATCCTTTTTTGTCATGAAAGAAGTCAGACCTAAAAGGCTATAGTATGTTTCCAATTATATGCTATTCTGGAAAACATGAAATTATAGGGAGGAAAACAGATCCATGGTTACCACAGCTTGGGGATAGGGGTAGGGGGTGACTACAGAGGGGCTGCACAAGATACATTCTGGGGTGTGGAATTGTACTGTATGGTTCTGTGGTAGAAGATACAGGAAATGGATTTCTCATAATGCATAGAACTGTATACCACAAAATGAATTTTACTGTATATAAGATTAAAAAAAAAACAAAGCAACCGGGATATTGAGGGAGAGGTAGAGTGCAGCCTATGGCAGTCAGTCTAACTTTTGTACAGGTGAATCACATAGTCACGTGGAAGAGTAAGGGGAATCAAGGAGGCAGCTGAACAACTTGGGAAAACTGCAGGCTAATGACAAAAGGAGCTGAGCTCAAACGTTGTATTCTAGTTGGTTGTTTTTCACAGGGGTATGGTTTAATAATTCCAAAATGACTTTATTTGTACACTAGGGTTGAATAAGTAAGTAAACGTATTGTAGATAATGTGAGCCAGGTTTCTCACTGGAGGAAAGGAATTACAAACAAGGAAAGGGGGCTGGCTGGAATGCAGCCTGGTGCTGGATAGATATCGGTATGGACTCGATATCATTATGACTCATGACATACATCTTTGTGTATGTGTATACACACATGTATATATACACACACGTACATGTAGACACACACAAATAGATACAGAAATAGAGATGGGTCTGTGTGCATGAGGGTAGTATACAGAATATATTTCCTAGCTCTGGGCGTTGAGAGGGACTAGACACAGGGGCACCCCCATAGCGATGAACACTTAGCTCACAGACCTTGGTTTTAAATGCCATTCTCTAATAAAAGGAACCAGGACTCCTTGAAAAACTTGTTGATTCCAGAGCCTGGGCAGGGAAGACACAAGATGCGTCTGGAGCATCCTGTGATGCCAGAAGGTTAGGAATTGGTCAGTAAGAGCACATTGCAAGGGCATTTGAGCCAGCCTGACAGAGTGTCCCATGGGCAGACTTGGAGCAAGCTGAACAACAAGAGGCAACGACCGTGTTGGGTCATAACTCAGGATAAAATAAATGTCCACAAGTCCATACTGACGGAGACGAGCTGACAGAGAAGTGACAGCTTTTCCGTAGAGAAGAATTCTAATAAGCGTAGAAGGACCAAGGGAAATAGAACACCACAGGCATGATTTGTCCACAGATCCTAAAATTAGTGGACAGAAGTTTACACAGAAACAGGTTTTTGCATAGTCTGAAAAGCATTTCCCCTAAGTATAGAGTAGTTATAAATGGAAAAATAAAAAATAATAAGTTTACAGTGGAGGGTCCTGCCAGGCGCCACCTTAGCCACATGATCCAGGTGGACATCACCGGCATCACGTGCTGACGTCAGGTGCTCCCGTCTGTGCACTGAGACGGGCACATCACACGTGTGGGCTCCCTCTCAGTAAGGCACCAACTCTGTGAGAACACGTGACATGACATTCAGAAATGTCAAGGTCGTGAAAGGACAGACTGAGGCGCTGTCATAGGTGGAGGAGACGAAGGAAACGTGGCAGCTAGATGCCAGGCGGTGTCTTGGTCTGGAGCGGTTAGGTCACCAGTGGGAAAACTGGTGAAATCCAACCATGTTTTGTACCTTATGGGTACTGTACCAAGGTCAATTTCTTAGTTTTGATAAATGGTCTATGTTTATGTAAAGTGTTAGCACGAGGGGAAGGTGAGCGAAGGATATATGGAAGTCTGTGTACTATTTTTGCAACTCTTCTGTAGTTCTAAAATAATTTTTAAAAAATGGTCAGCTATCATTGTCTTATGGGTCACAGAGTTTTTATTTGTTGACCATGGTTAGAATATAGATTCATCTTCAGTGGAGAAGGGTACGGTGTTTTTAGTGACTGGAAAAGTGTTTACCTTTTGATGTGTGTCTCCTTAGAGTCCTAGACCAGAAGGAGGACGGCTGTGTGGTGGACATGCATCACTTCAACTCCGGGGCGCAGTCTGTGCTGGCCTACGCCACTGTGAACGGTGCTCTGGTGGGCTGGGACCTCAGGTCTTCCAGCAATGCCTGGACGCTGAGGCACGATCTTAAGTCAGGCCTCATCACTTCCTTTGCTGTGGACATCCACCAGTGCTGGCTCTGCATCGGTGAGCTGCCTTTCAAGTCCTTGGGTCTGGATGCTACTGTCTGGAGTGGCCTTCTTAGGAAAGCTCTTTCCTTTTTCTTCATTGGTAATTTTCCCCCGTCTCCTTTTTTTTCCCCATAATTATTATGTTATAATCACTTGCATTTTATTTATTTCATTAAAAAACAGATTTGAAAGAGTGAAATCAATATTCCAACGTATAAAACAATTTCTTCTTTCTCTTCTTTCTTAAATGAGCCTCTTCATAATCACTATAGTGATCAGATTTGCTGGCATTTTCTTATTCTGCCAGGGAAGCAGCAGGCTTAGTTTATGGATGAGAGCATTTGAATTTGGGCACACTCGGTTTTACATTCCATTAACCACTGGCAAGCTGCTTATTATAACTCTTTTGGGTCTTAGTATCCTCATCTTCAAATGGGGCTCATCCTTTCAAGGGCTGCTTTGAGGATTCAGTGAGGTAAAAGCATCCAGCACAGGAGAAGAGCTAAACAGTGGTTTCTTGCCTTGTGATTCCTCCCCGCCCGCCTTTCCTCAAATGCTGAAGATGTACCCTGTGCTCTTGCTTGCTGCTTTCCTGTGTTTTAGTTTCACCTTTTTCTCTCCTAGGGCTTTGAACCTGCCCCTTTAGAAGGTACTAGAGCTTATTCATTCCCACTTGGCACTCTTTTTCAGAAGAATTATAATCTGCTGCGCTTGAATATTGGTTTCTAGATTCCCTAACTTGCATTTGTGACATTAAGTATCTTTATTTTTATATAGTTTATATGAAATGCATTATTTTTTTGCCTTTTGTGTGACTAAACTGTACTGGTTTAGGAATATGTAATGCCAGGCCTAGAAGAGTAGCTATTACACACCAAGCAAATTAGCAAATGGCACTGGTGGTTCTCAGGGGGGCAGCCAGTACTGCTGTGGCTATTTGAGCCATTGTCCTGGAGAGGGGCAGGGTGACAGAGGGACCCGCTGCCCCTTTTGTCTTTTCCCACCCCCATCTCTCCACTGGAACTGGAGACCAATCTCGGTGTTAGGGTGGGCATTATTCTTTGGGATGGGGGGCCTTCTCTCTATGCGGTTTAAGGTGCCATGGGCAGATATGCACGCATTCACCCCAGTTTCTACTGTGATTGGACACCCGTGGCTGTCTCCAGAATGTTTCGGAGAAAAGGGCACATGGAAATGATTGAAACTGATGATAGCTGCAAAGCTGCTACCACTTTGGGATTGGTAAAGTGATCACTGAATGCCAGTAAACCACCTCTGGTTATTTAAGGCAGCCTGAACATTTTGAGTCATCAGATTCACTTCATGTCTTCTCTAGGCCTTCTGGGTTTTTTGTGGGCACTTCTGGCAGTTAGTAAGAGTCAGTAATTAATGAATCACTCGTTTTCACTTCACATCTGTTAGGCCGTTTTGTAGTAGCATTGTGCCAGTGCTTTGTATCTTTGGCGTAAGGCACTGTTTGACACTGGGGTTGGGGAGGGCAGCTTAGTGAAAACAAAGCCTTGTCTCCAAGTGGCTAAGCCACGTTGAACGCGCATCCGTACGAAGCTCGCGAATTACCACTTGATGACTGTAGCCTGCTGTGCTTTACCATGGGTGGTCACCTTCTGGACTTCTCCTCCCCTCAGGGACAAGCAGTGGCACCATGGCGTGTTGGGACATGCGGTTCCAGCTGCCCATTTCCAGTCACTGCCACCCTTCCAGGGCCCGCATCCGGCGCCTCTCCATGCACCCGCTGTACCAGTCCTGGGTGATCGCAGGTAAGAGGGAGGGCTGGCTCTCGGGGTTGGGGGCCTTTCTTGGAAAGTGCAGAACCCCCTGCTGCTTAGACTCATGTCCTTAGAGTTTTATTTTACATATGAGCCAAATGCTTGCTTTTGTTCAGTTCTGATTATGGAAGAAGTTCCCACCACTGATATCTCATTGTCATTTCTTATTTATCATGTTTCAGAATGATCTCATCAATCACACTACCACCTTCCATTCCTGTCTACCACCATTTCCTTTCCATTTATTTTCTTTCTCCTGTGTCCCCTATTTTTGCCAAAGTTGTCACCGTCTTCCTGGAAATCTTAAGTTAGAAGCCTTGAGTCATCCTTCTCAGCTGCCATTTCTGTTGAGTTTCTTGCAAGCTTCCCTCCCTTTCTCTTGTTGGGCATTCAAATTTTCTTGTATGGATTCTCGGGCAAGACACTTGGGCAAGTCTTTGAAACTCATTTTCCTCAACGGTAAAACGTGGTTAAAAATACTTAGCTAGCAGAGGTTGTAAGAATTTCAGAAAGCACATGAAACGCACATAGCCTGGCATGCAAGGAATGCTTGATAAGTGGTAGCTCTCGTTATTCTTATGTTTCCTCGCTGGTCCCCGTGCCTCTAGGCTCTTCCTGGTCCCTTCTCATCCACACGGTGCACCTCGTGCGCTGCTGTGTCGAGGTCATCGTGCTGCCAGTTTCAATGGCCATGACTCAGCCTGCATCTTACGTGATTTGTCACTTGGATGGTTGATCACTTCCTCTGTCTGAAACACTTTCCTCACCTGACTTTGAGGACATCACTCTCTTGGTTCTTGTGTTGATTGATTTGTTTGTTCTTCCTCCTCTTCCTACTTCTAAATGTGCCTATTTAAAGTCTTCCCTAAGATGTCTGATAGCCGACTGAAACTTGACCTGTCCAAGCTGAACACCGGGCTCCTCTCCACCAGCCGCCCGCCCCGCACCACCTCCTCCCCTGAGACAAGCCTGCTCTCCCTGCAGTGTTGTCCCAGGAAATGGCAGCATTCAGGCGCGAAGCTCAGGAGGAAGCCTGGCGTTGTCCTTGCTTCTTCTCTCTCATCCCACTTCCAGTCCATCAGCCAGTTTACATGTTCTGTCTTAAAATATGTCCAGAATTGAGCACCTTTTACTATTTCCATCACTGTCCCCCTAGTCCCAACAGCCATAATCTCTTGTCCCTATTAGTGCAACATCCTTGTAACTCCCTGCTTTTATTCTTACCTAAGACTGTTCTTTCTTCTGCTCAGTACCTTCCAGTGGCTCTCAAGTAACAGCCAAACTCCTCACCATGGCCCAGAGGCTTTATGGGATCTGTCCCTGCTACCTCACTGACACTCTTGATCAGTCAGGGTTCCAACAGGAAACACATGGCATACCCAAGGTAGGATAATTTGAGGAGGACTTATTGTCAGAGGAACTATTTACAAAGGTGTGGGTGTGAGACATCGTAGAACACAGTGCAGTAAAATGGGGCTCCAGCCACAGGGGCTTCCTGGCCTTTTCCTTGAACTAAGCACATTCCTGCTCTGGGGCCTCTGCATTTTTGGGGGGTTGTCACCACTAGGATGTAAGTTCTGTGAAAAAGGGATTTTTTTTGCATTATTTGCCTTCTTCTCCTCAGTGCCTAGGACAGTGACTGGTTCATAGTAAACATTGTTGGTTCAATAAATATTAATGAAGGAGTGAAGCCTAGGGTACTGTCACTCTCCTGCTCCAAATTACTTTTGAGAAAGCCTCTCTCAGGCCTGCAGCTTCCCTTCCCTAGAATCTTCCTTCCACTCTTCCTGTCACAGATGTGCTCCAGTCAGACCACAGCACCCAGACATGGGTGTGTGTGCTTTACTCCTTCCATCCTTTCTGCCTGAAGTGATCCATGCGCCACCTGTGTCTCCAGCCTCACTTGCTCTTTCCGTCCCAGTGACGACACCTCCACGAGGAGGCCTTGATTCTCACCCACTGGATGTGATCTTTGTCTTCCTGAGTGCAGGTGGAACTCTGCATTCTCTCTTTTTGTGCTCATTGTCTTATATTTTTTTCTTTCCTTCTAGACTGTAGGTTTCTTTTCTTTTTTTCTTTTTTTTAATAAATTTATTTATTTTGTTTATTTATTTGACTGTGTTGGGTCTTTGTTGCTGCGTGCTGGCTTTCTCTAGTTGTGGCGAGAGGGGGCTACTCTTCGGTGCGGTGCACGGGCTTCTCATTGCAGTGGCTTCTCTTGTTGCATAGCACAGGCTCTAGGCACATGGGCTTCAGTAGTTGTGGCACGTGGGCTCAGTAGTTGTGGTTTGCGGGCTCTAGAGCACAGGCTCAGTAGTTGTGGCAGATGGGCTTAGTTGCTCCGTGGCATGTGGGATCTTCCCGGACCAGGGCTCGAACCCGTGTCCCCTGCATTGGCAGGCGGATTCTTAACCACTACACCACCAGGGAAGTCCTAGACTGTAGGTTTCTTGAGGGCAGAGTCTGTTTATGCTTTGCTTTTCCACCCTACACTTCTCTCCACTTGGCTGGACACCAGTAAATATTGACTAGTAGGCTATAAAAAACATTTCTTTTTTGCACTCCAGTGTGGTGGCAGGGTCACAGTGTTATTTAAAAGTATTCGTGAGTGTTTCTTGCAGGATGGGAAAAAATGGAAATGGCTGTAGGCTGACTACCTCTACCAAGACATGAATCCCTAAGAGCGGAGACCTTGTCTGAGTAACGTTCTGGCCTGTTTCCCTCAGCTGTCCAGGGCAACAATGAAGTATCCATGTGGGACATGGAGACGGGCGACAGAAGGTTCACGCTCTGGGCCAGTGGTGCACCACCACTGTCTGAGTTACAGGTTTGCTCCAGTTTTTATTATAAAGGCCAACATAATCTCCCACATCCCAAGCACTTTCAGGCATTTTGCCAAACATGATATTTGTTGGGCTTTGGGGTTATGTTTTAAATTTGGGTTTTTACTAAGTATTAGGTGGGCATTGCTACCGTGTGCTTTCCAGTTCCCGCTTACTGGTGTCTGCTTCTGTGGGTGTTTTGGTTGCCAGCTCCATAAGGTTTCTGATGTCTCTTTGGAACCCCAGTAAGATATGGGTTAATTATGGGAAAAGCACAGATTAAAGCTTAGATCATTAAAAAAATGGAACATGACCCCTCATACACACTTTTTTAAGGGTGCTTTGTTGGGGCAGAAGGTAGGAAAGATTTTTTTTCTCCTTTAGTTGGGGTCCTTCTCATCCCAAATAGAGAATTTTAGGAAGCTGAACAGGCTTTGCTTCTTCATTCAGGATGATATACAGCAAATGCATTTTAATTTCCCAAAGAAAGAAGATCTGAGACATACATGATCTGTTTCTAGTCTCTTCAGTTAACCACAGACAGCTGACTTGTCTCTAGAAACGGCTACATCCTTTATGGGCTACACTGGTGTCTGTTATTTGACTCTTTATTTCTTTATTTCCTTTAAGCCTTCTCCTCACAGTGTCCACGGTCTCTACTGTAGTCCTGCAGATGGGAACCCCATCCTGCTAACAGCTGGCTCAGACATGAAAATAAGGTACAGTAAAGACACTTCATATTCAACGCTTGAAAGGAGAAAGGTAATAAAATGTGGATGGATACTGCGGTTACCACTAGGTGTTGTTTATTATAGATACCAGCAATAGTGTGACGTTTAACATCATCTACTTCTTGCAGGGACAGCTGTTAATTCTTCATTTGTAACTAATTTTAGGCTCTTCTAGAAGATTGTCTTTTCCTAATGCAGAAGAGAACAAGCTAGCATTGATGAGTGTCAGCCAGTAATCATTAGTCCCTCCCCATCTCCTTTGAGATTATCACCAGTTGTTTCCTTTACCCCAGGTTTTGGGACCTGGCTTACCCAGAGAGGTCCTATGTCATTGCAGGAAGCACTAGTTCTTCATCTGTGTCCTACTACAGGAAAATCATTGAAGGCACCGAAGTCGTCCAGGTATAAGCAGTCTTTCTTTCTTTCAACTTTTGTAGGAACAAAAATGGCTTTCATAAATATCATGTTGATTCAAATAAATGGCATGGCCAAGAGTGGCACTATTTCTTTGAATTTAAAAAATATGTTTTATTTTGTCTTGACTTTTCTGTATTTTTTAAATTAACTTTTATTAAAGTAGAATGAACATAGAAAGTGCATGTGTAAGTACACTGCTCAAAATAAGCACTTTAAACACTTGCCAAGTCCTTAAAACAACTTTATAAGGAAGTGCCTTTATTATTTTCCTTCTGCAAATGAGAAAGTTAAGCACAGCGAAATTGAACACGTCTAAGGTCACCCAGCTAGTAAGCAGCAGCGCTGGGATTCACACCTGGCTGGTGGGGCTCAAGAGCTTGTGTTCTTGAGTCAGGCAGAAGCTGCAGAGGAGATGACGTACTTGCCAGTGCTGGGCCGGGTACGTGCTCAGTAAATGAGGGGCTTCCTTTGTCACAAGTAACAGTGAGCTTCAGAAGGGCTGGAGTGTCTGACAGGTGTTTATATCCACATCCTGGTTGTCTCTGCCTCTCTGTTCTTTCCCTTTGTTCTTTGATGTTGACAGAGGTAATATGCACAGATTATTGGCCTATTTGTAAGTTTTCCGTATTTGTAAGTGGCTACTTGTGGAGTCCAGTGACCGGAAACCTAGAACATCACTTTGAACTCTCTCTGCTCAGTGTCTTTGTGAAAGTGTGACTCCTTCACGGGAGGGCTAGCCTAAAAAAGAACAGTATTCCTCAGAAGCAGGAGGACAGACAGGCAGTAGAATGTGCTACAGCCTTTAACTTCTGGCTTTCTCCTCGACTTTTAACCACCAAACAGGAAATTCAGAATAAGCAGAAGGTGGGACCGAGTGATGACGCCCCTCGGAAGGGCCCAGAGTCTCTGCCTGTGGGTCACCACGACATCATCACAGATGTCGCCACGTTCCAGACAACACAGGGCTTCATCGTGACTGCTTCTAGAGATGGGATTGTTAAGGTTTGGAAATGAAAACTGGGTGATTTGTATAATTTGTAAAAATATATAAATATACTATAACTCAAGAGAAAAAGTATTTTTAGAGAACAGAGTGAACACAGATTCATTTGCTTAGTTTTCAGAATCATGTCTTTTTCATGATTAAACAAATCCCATGCAAGGTGGTTAAGGAAGTTGCTGGCATACTTGTGTATATCTCAGCTGGAATTAGCCAGACAATAGTATCTGGGACTTTCTTATTGTATATATCACAGAGGTGAGGAATTTAAAATGCTAAGACTTAGGTGATCTCAGTTTACTTTGTATTAAAAAAGATGACTGAAAGTTGGTTGTAAGCTATTATAATGTAAACACATTTTTTTTGCTATTAAAAATGCTATTCAAACCGCCAATAAACTGTATTCAAGCATCTTAAGGGGTTTTTGTTTGCTTTTGTTGGTGTTTTTAACAGTAAACATTAGCAGAAGAATAACCTCTCCAGCAGCACGTGTTCTGAAGACATGGACCCGGTGTTGTAGGGACTCAGTGAAAGAACTAGGCCTTATGTCCAGGTCTCTGGATTCTCAGTATCATGCTTCCTGCTCTAGCCCATCTATCTTTCTTCCAGTTTCAGAGCTGGCCTTATTAGATGTTTAACCCTGTAGACTTGATCTCCTGTGTGTCAGCTCCAGAGTGGTGTGTCTCTTCTTGGTCATCATTACTGTTTTTTGTAGGCTCTACTATAAATTCTGAAACTTGGCCCATCAGTTTGCTTTTATCCAGTGTATATTATTTATTAAATGCATGAAAAGAGAAAAATAAAAAGATTAAGCTGTTAAAAACATGCCCCAAATTTATATTTTTAAAAGACCAAAATTTGGTCTTTCCCACTAAAATAAACCCTTCAGAATTATCGATTATTGTTCACACAGGAACTTCTCCATCCACATTTAATTGTCATCCACTTGCAGAAGGGTTTATGGTGTTCAAAATATTTTAGTTTGAAATTAGCTACAGGAGTCTGTAAAACAAAGAAGTTGAACAGATAATCTTGAGTCTAGGGAAAATACTTGTTTAAGAAATACTCCAAAAATTTAATTTGTATAATTATATAACTTAGTATGGGACATGACAGTTGCAGTGCATAGGATTCAACACACTTAGTGTTTAGACAAGTAAACAATAAAACTATCAGAAAACCCCATCATTCAGAGAGGTCCAGGTCAGGAGTGATGGGCTCTGATGGGCCGGGGAGCTCAGTGGATCCATAGAATATGCAAATTTGACATTGGCGTTGTCACGTTGTAGTGCCTCTGTTTCCCTTAATGTGTGCTAAGACCATATTTATAGAGGTTCTAGCCACTAGGTCAGATTTAGAGTCTGCAGAGGTTGGGGGAAGTTTTTTGAGACATAGACTTGTTCTGAAAATGGGCCCCAAGCCTGGAGCCATTAGATAAGCCACAGACTGATAAACGTGGGGAATGCTGAGGGAAGAGATGGAGTATGCTTATGGAGCTGTAATCCTTTTCCCCGCTGTCTTCCTACCACTCATTCTCCCCACTTAAAAAATCCCCCCCCCCCAACTTTATAAAGGTCATTTTGTTGAATTGTTACTGAGTATTACAATCTGACGCCACATTGAGTTTGCATTTCTTTTTTGACTTCCAGGGGTTTTCTTTAACACATTTGATTCATAGTTCAGTGCAGAGATAATAGAAGAAATTGTCCTTTATAGTCAGTTAATTTATAATTCTATATCAAGAACATCACTGCTTATTTGTGTGATTCTTGGTTTAAATAGGGTTTTGTTTAATTTACACTCAGTTTGTGGTACTTTCCCCTTTAAGAGAAAGAGGTAAATCATGGAAAATGCTAATATTAGGGATTAATATTTTTAAAAGGAACTTAATATTTACACTATGCTTCAGACCCCTCACCTACTAATGATTAAAAAGATGACCCAAAATGCTAAAATAATCTCAATCACCAAGGAAATATTTGTTTGGTGTACTTTACTTACCAATGCCAAAAAGATAGACAAATAACATTTTAAAGGTATTTCCAACAATAAACAGAAGAAAGGAATTTTTGCTTAATCCAAAGTTAACCAGAAAAATCCCTTTTATTAAAATACCTCTTAAATATTGCTCATCAATTTCCTGTACTTGAAACAAATTTTTCCTGAACTCCTAAGCACCATTTAGGATACATGAAGAAAGCTGATGTGCTTTATTCTTCTGTGTTACCTGAGTATGGATACAACCTTTTAACTCCTTGCTCTTTGGAGACATTGGGAGCTATTTCTGTGGAGTTGCCTGGGTAAGGATGGCAGAAGTGATTTGTAAAAACACTGCAGATGGCTCTTCTTTCCCAGGTTTTATGAAGAGAGGTGTAGAAAAGGAAGTCCGATGATACCTGCTGGTCTTTGGTGTCCGTAACCCTGTGCCCCATGCATCCGTGCAGGGCCTCCCTCCCTTCCTGGAGAGTATGGCCGTCTGTGCAGCCAGGCCACTACCACCAACTGTGGAGCCAGCTCTTAAAATTTGACATTATGTCTAAATTAAGTATTGCTACTTTGGTGTCTAGTTGTTGAAAACATTAGCCCTATCCTAAGATTAAAAATCAGTTACGTGGTCTGGATGGGAGTGAGGAGAAAGAGCCACCAGAGATGCACTTTGAAGACCTTTCCTGGTTTCACTCTGATCTCGTTTTGCATCTCTGGCGCCCCCGCCCCCCCACCAATAAGGATTTGTAGATTAAGACATGGACACCTTTATCTTTTCCAAACTCGGTGTGCACTTAAGCTTTTTAGAGCTCTGCCCGTCCTCTTTGGTGCTGCTCACTATTTACTAAAGAGCTACCTGATGGGTAACTCAGAGCTTCACCCACGACATGTGTGTCTTTACTATTCTTGTCTAAAGAATATATGGATTAGTAATAATAATAATAATAATAATGGGAAAGAAAGAATAAAAGTCTATCGAAATGGCCAGGCAGGAGGCTCTACATAATTTATGTTCTGGGGAAATATGAGTTTCTCAGTGAGTTAAGGAGGATTTGGAGCTGGGAAAAATTACCTTCTGTTTCTCACCTGTCCAAGCAAACAAACAACTGCACAAGGTGAAGGAAAGCTTCCCGCACAAGCCCATTGGCGATCCAGTCAGTCCAGACAGAGACTGGGGTGTGTTGAAATGGAATCGTCGAGGAAGGTCAAATTTTCAAAGTTACGACATACAAACGGCATCAATTTCTAGGGTTAATGTTGGGATCTCCCGAAACATTAACCTTTGGTTAAATAGATGAGCATTAATCAGTCCTAAGCTGAGAAAGAAGGCTTGGTTTATAGAAAGTGGACTGGACAGAGACCTACAATTTAAAACTCATGAGTGTTGGCACATGTATATACACGTATACACGTTATAACATTTAGCTTCAAATTACATCTCCATTAGATTTTTCAAAAGACTCCTTTTATTCTTCCATCTTTTAATGATAACAGTTCTTGAACATACCTCGGAATTATCAGGGATTATCAGGAATGGTCAAATAAATGGACAAGATATATCTTAATACCAGAGAGTGCAAGGGGTCAAGTTCTCTGATGACCCACCACCTGTGGCCTGTTCTGCCCTCCAAAGCGGACCTCGGATGCAGACAGAAGTCCAAGTAAAAGTCATCCAACGTTGTGTTCATGAATTTAGTTATTTAAGCCCAGAGTCTTACCATGCTTCCTGAGGTTAAACTCTTCGAGCACTTCTTTATCATGTTGTTTGGGAGCCGTTTTTATCACCCCTTTCTCACTTTTATGGGATGTGTTTCTCATAAAATTTTGAACAGTATCATCTCTGCTGCCTCTTGCTATTCTTGACAGATATTTTTTATGTTGAAAGAATTTTGCCTTCTGTAATACATCTTCTTTGAGGGTAGCTTTATGTGGTCCAGGAAGAAAGCTATACAATGAAAGAAGAGAAACCCCATAGAAGATAAATACCATTTCAACTGTAACAGATTCTATGTTAAACCATCTTCCTAAATAATTATGCACCCATTCCTTGTTGCATCCTTCCTTCAGGGTAAGTTTATTGAGATGATTCAGTTGGGGATTTACACTGAACAGGTATATTAGAAGCTGACAAATAAGATATCTTGTCAAAGTATGCAAAAGTATAATTTTAACAGCAAAGTTTCTTCTTCATGGAGTATATTCCACTCAGAAATTCATATGGTTGGCTCCTGTTTATTCAGATGTTGATTCAAATGGTAGCTCCTTAGAGACCACCAGATGTATAGTTTTCCCTGTCCCAGTCACGCAGCACAACACGCTCTTATTTTTTTCCTAACACTTATCACTATCTGATTTTTATTTACTTGTAAACTTTGTGATTTGTTCCCCACTCTTCCACCATCCCAGACAAAGTGTCATGAGACCATGTCTTGTCACCATAGTAACCCCAGGAACCTAGTGGAGTGCTTAGCACATGGTAGTTATAAGTATTTGTCTAGTGAAAGCATGAATGAATGCCCCTTCTTCCCTCCCTTCCTCCCATCCATCCATCCATCCATCCATCCATCCATCCATCCAAATGTTCATGCTTTATGGAAGGCACTGTGTTAGGTACAGTGGGGGACGCAGAAATAGCGCCCAGTTTGGCAGGCACACAAGGCGTTTGGTTGGGAGTCAAGAGTAACCCAACAATAAAGGGGAGCTGGGGTCAGACTCTGGGAGGCCTTGAATGCCAGACTGACGACAGGGCATCAGAAGCCAAGTGCTGACCAGAAGTCCTAGCCTGTCCAATCAAACTTTCTGTGCTGATGGAAATGTCCTATGATCTGCACTGGCCAGTATGGCAGTCACTGGTCACATGTGGCTATCGAGCACTTGAAATGTGGTTAGTGTGACCAAGAAGCTGAATTTTTAGTTTCATTTAGCTGAAAGCTAGTGGCTACTGTAGTGGACAGCACGGAAAAGGAGCCATTTCAGACCTCATCTCACAGGGAGGCAGTGGAAAGAGCCTTGGGTCCTGGAACATTCTTACATTCTAGGTCCTCTAGTTACTAGCTGAGCAGCTCTGAGCGGATCACTTAACTAGAGGGAACCTTGTTTCTTCGGGTGTAAAATGAGGACGAAAACCACCCATGTTGTTGTGAGCGACAATCGAAGTCCCATGGTGTCTGCTGGTTAGAGATGAGGAGACTGAGTGTGAGGCTGCAGGAGAGGCAGAGCTGAGGCTATAATCAACTCTTCTGATAGAGTCCCGTGTGACTTCCACTCAACTAGGTTTTTATCCAGGACACTATGGAGACCTATCAAGATATTTGGGATAAGAAAGTGAAATGATAAATGTCATGCTGTCAGAAGCACCTGGATATGGGTGCAGAACCACAGGAGGGTAGGTGGCCTGGGGCAGAAGTTAAGAAGCTATGTGGTGCCTGGCACATGAGCTCTTCATAAAATTTTTAGAATAAGTGAGAGCCTGGTGGCATAAGAGAAACTAACTGAATTGTGGTCACGGGAAGAGTCATGAGAACTCCAAAATGTTGAGACCAGGAGGACAGTGGCAACATTCACCATATTCACCATGATCCATTCCTTTGCATTTGGATTTTTCTGCTTTATCCAGCTATAAATCTGATCTGTCTCACAAAAACATCACTATTTGGAAAATGAGTAAGTAGAGGATGTAAAAAGAATTTAAAGTTATTTTGCTTTCCCCTTTCTCTGTCTTTGTCTCTCTCTCACAAACACTCACTGCATAGTCTTCTTTCGTCTATAATGAGAGCTGAGGGTAAGGGAGACATCAGACCAACCGAGAAGCCTACCATTCGCGTCACACAGACCCTGAGGCCTCCACACCTTATATACTGTATGTCTGGGCTTGTGTCAGTGCTACCAGGGATGTACTACATTGATCAACAAACTCCTCCCCATTACCAAGAACAGTGGCCACGGCTAAATTCCAGTGCAAATACAATTTCCTTACACCTTCCCCCATTTTGCTCTTCTCTATATTTTCTTGTTAATTTCCAGACTAAATATTACGAACTCAAATCCTCCAAAGTTGTAACTGTCTGTATGCACAAACTACAGCCCCACAGATCGTGAGGGGACATTCTTTCAGGTCTGGAACATACTGTTTCCATGGCTTGAGTTTATCTTGTCTATACTGGTCTCTCCCCTCCACCCTCATTCTCTTTCCCTTTGCATTGGATCCTTTTTATAGTAAATTTAGTTATCTTTGTTGTCTTCCTCCCTCTTTGTTAAGAAAAAGTTGTTAAATTGGTAATTGCTTCTATAGCATTGCATTGCTATTTTTTCCCCTCAAATATTTTATTCTTTTTTTTTTTTTTTAACATTCAGTTCTTTTGGGAATTATTTATTTATTTATTTTTGGCTGTGTTGGGTCTTCGCTTCTGTGCGAGGGCTTCCTCCAGCTGCGTCAAGTGGGGGCCACTCCTCATCGCGGTGTGCGGGCCTCTCACCATCTCGGCCTCTCTTGTTGCGGAGCACAGGCTCCAGACCCGCAGGCTCAACAACTGTGGCTCACGGGCCTAGCTGCTCCACGGCATGTGGGATCTTCCCAGACCAGGGCACGAACCCGTGTCCCCTGCATTGTCAGGCAAATTCTCAACCACTGTGCCACCAGGGAAGCCCAAATATTTTTATTCTTAAAAGGGTTGAACATGATAAACACCACATCTCTGAATTCCACCTTTTCCACTGTGTCATACGTGGAGTTGGTATTGGAGAAGCATTTGATAAGAATCATTTGATTACTCTGGGAATCATACAGACTTTCTGCTTTTCTTTCTCCCATTCTATATTGTTCAGATACTTCTTTGCTGATGGGTAACTTCGACAATACGTAATCAAGATAAAGAAACAGGAGTGAAATACCGTCCATTCATTTTGCAACGTGTGCCCAGCACCAGTAAAGCTTCTAGAAAGAAAGATGTGGCAACTCGGTAAAATGTGGTGGGTGGAACTAATTGTAGATTTCAATCCTCTGTGATCACAGATTCCTTCAACCATGCAGATAACCAGGTGTCAGCCCAGCTGCATTTATTTGTTGACTGGATACACTGGAGTGGAAAATGCAGGCAAGATTACTTTTATTTCGAGAATTCTTTTTAACTTAATACACATTTTTGTGTGTCTAGAAAACACACTTTGGAAAGCAGAATTATAACAGATGTGTATTCATATGGCACTGGCGACTGTGTCCATTTTTACAATTCAGTTGTTCCGGTTCTGGCCTGTCATCGCTTTCAAGTCTGGCACGAGTGCTTGCCTGCCTGGATGAATAGGCAGGTGGCTTTCAGTCTTTCACTGTCTCTGAGTGGATCTAAGTGCTTACACAGAGGCCGCCCTGCAATCTCTCCTTCGTGGGCATCTGTCTCTTGCTTGTGGTTTGGTTCAGTGTCTTTTACCAGAGAAGAACAAGCTTTTACCTGTATTTCTCAGAATCTGACAGCAGAATGATCTAATTCTCACGTGGCAAGTCATCCTGTGTCCAGGCCTCTTGCCTCCAGGTGTTCTCATCTCCCTCAATCCTGTGCACCCCTTCTGTTGAAGAGCTCAGGCAGGCAGTTTCAGAAGCAGCCGTGTGCTTGTTACCTTTTATTATAGTCTTTGGTTACTTAGAGAAGGCCTGGGGAGTCCCAGCCTAACACAGGGTCAGGGAGTCACTGATGGCAGTGTGGATTTCATGTCTCAATTCCTTATGCCCCAGCATTTCCTGACATTTCACCATTCCAGGTATGTGGGAGAATCTGAGCCTCCAGTGTATCTTAGGGCAATGTGCAGAAGCGGGAAGAAACACAGGGTGGGAATGGTTCCCAGAAACGTCTTTAATTTGTATAGGCTGGCTCCCGCACCTGCCCTTGCAATTATCTATAATATGTGGAGCCCGATCCACATGCAAATACGAAGCCCCTTGCCACACTGCCAGACACCTGCAGCAGGGGGAGCCCTGCTCCTCCTGGACTGACCGCACAGGCCTGTTTAGACCTGACTTCAGAAGCATTTGCTGCTGGACAGTTCCCCTGCTTCCCAGCAGGTGAGAGGTGAGAGGCTTCTTGGAGCTTCTGGAGCTGGGGCTTCCGGGCCGGGGGTGGGGTGGGGGGGGAGGGCCTTGGGCCCCATCGCCACACAGGAATGCACACACTGCACGGTAGGAGAAGCCACACTGTCAGAGGCACCTGTCTAAGTGTGATTCTCAGGGGTTGGGGCACTCTGATTTCAGTCAGATGTGGGGCACGTATGCGTGTGTTAGCATGATTTACGCTGAAACAAACAACCACCAAAAATCCCCACTCTCTTAACTGCTTGATTTCAATGATTTTTAATTAAAAAATAAGTAATATTCATACATGCAAAGGCTATGATATATATGTATATTATTATTTTAAAATAACTTTTGCCTTTGTTGCTGATAAATTTTTTTTAATTAAGATATTTTAAAAAGTAAATTCTACTCTTATTCCATTCTTTGGGTATATTCTATTTTTTTCTATAACATCGCTTTAAAATATATATATTTTTTAAATTAAAAAGCAGATTTTACATCTTTTAAAAAAATTGAAGTATAGTTAATTTACAATGTTGTGTTAATTTCTGTTTTTTTAACTGTATTTTTTATTGAAGTATTTTAAAAATTTTAGTATATATATATATTTTTTTATAAAGTTAGCATTCACCTTTTTTTAAAAATTTAATTTAATTTAATTTTATTTATGGCTGTGTTGGGTCTTCGTTTCTGTGCGAGGGCTTTCTCTAGTTGTGGCAAGCGGGGGCCACTCTTCATCACGGTGCACGGGCCTCTCACCGTCGCGGCCTCTTCTGTCGCAGAGCACAGGCTCAGCAACTGTGGCTCACGGGCTCAGCTGCTCTGCGGCACGTGGGATCCTCCCAGACCAGGGCTCGAACCCGTGTCCCCTGCATTGGCAGACAGATTCTCAACCACTGCGCCACCAGGGAAGCCCTAGTATATATTTTTTTCTATTACACCTTAAGAGCAATGTTTAGCTCATTAGCTTTCAGAGTTTAAAAAAATTTCCCTAACGTACTATGGAAAACACTATGGAGGTTCCTCAAAAAATTAAAAATAGAACTGCCATATGATCCAGCAATTCCACTTCTGGGTGTTTGCCTGAAGAAAATAAAAACACTAATTTGAAAAGATACATGCACCCCTATGTTCCTTGCAGAAAAATTCATAATAACCAAGATATGGAAGCAAACTATGTATCCATCGACAGATGAATGGATAAAGAAGATGTGGTGTATATAGACACAATGGAATACTACTCAGCCACAAAAAAGAATGAAATAATGCCATTTATAATATGGATGGACCTACAGGGTATTATGCTAAGTGAAATATGTCAGACAAACACCATATGATTTCACTTATATGTGGAATCAAAAAAAACAAACAAAACCCACAGAAACAGATTCCTTGATACCGAGAACAAACTGGTGGTTGCTAGAGAGGAAGGGGAGGGAGGATGGGCGAAACAGGTGAAGGGGATTAAGAGGCACACACTTCCAGTTATAAAATAAATAAGTCACAGGGATGAAATATACAGAATAGGGAATATAGTCAGTAACAGTGTAACAATTTTAAATGGGGACAGATGGTAACTAGACTTATGGTGATCATCTAATAATGTATATAAATGTTGACTCACTATGTTGTACACTTGAAACTAATATAACATTGTATGCCAATTTAAAAAACTTCCCTAACATAAGAAATAAAACTATAAACTTTCCTAAAATATGAATTCTGAAGCATCCCACAAGTTTTGGCACGTAATATTTTGATTATTATACAGTTCTAAGTAGCTTTAAGTTGTCACCATGATTTTTGTCTTATTAGTTATTTAGAAATGTGATTTTGATTAAAAAATATATGGGCTTAAAAATATTGTTTATTAATTTCTAACTTAATTGCACTGTGATCAATTTGGACTGTATGAAACCAGTTCTTAGAGATTTGTTGACACTTGCTTTATAAGTTAAAAACTGCACAATGAACACCTGTACACCCTCCACGCTGATGCAACAGTTGTTAATGTTCCGTGTGTTCAGAATGTCTCATTCTTCTGTGCAGGATTCTATACGAGTCTATTAAATCAAGCTTGTTACTTATGATTAAATCTTTATATCTTTAATTTTTGTCTGCTTGACCTAACAGTATTCAAACTGATGTAGCGAAATCTCCAACTCTGATGATATTTTAATGCCAATTTCTCCCTTTTCAATTTCCATATTGTATATTTCAAAATTATTTTACAACCCTCTTATAAATTTAGAATTGTTGTATCTTCTTTGTGAATTAAACACTTATCATCATGTACTGACCCTCTTTATCTCTACAAAATAGTTTTGTTTAAGAGCATATTTTATAGGACTCACTTCACTTAGAAACTAATACAACATTGTAAATCAACTATACTTCAATAAAATAAAATGTTTTTAAGTATATTTTATCTGATATTAATATAGCTTTTCCAGTTTTCTTTTTAAAATATTTGCCTGTTATACTTTTTCCCATGATTTTACCTTCAACTTTTCCATGTCCTCCTTTTGTAGCTGTGTCTCTTGAAAACAGTTATACCTGGATTTTATTTTGTTTTCTTAAATCTGTCACTCTCTAACTGGAACTGGCATGTTTAGTCGTACATTTTTGTTATAATTACTGATATATAGAAGTGGATTGGATTCTGCTGTCTTACTTTGTGCCTACTACTTGTCCTTTTTTTCCTTTCTTGCTTTTTTATTTAAAAAATATTATGTTGTTGTTTGTTTTTATTCCATTTTCCCTCACTACATTTTGTGTAGTTAGCTACTTTTTATTTTTTTTCATGTGTGCCCCCCAAAATTTTAATGTATTTTTTTTTAAACATCTTTATTAGAGTATAATTGCTTTACAATGGTGTGTTAGTTTCTGCTTTATAACAAAGTGAATCAGTTATACATATACATATATCCCCATATCTCTTCCCTCTTGCGTCTCCCTCCCACCTTCCCTAACCCACCCCTCTGGGTGATCACAAAGCACCGAGCTGATCTCCCTGTGCTATGCGGCTGCTTCCCACTAGCTATCTATTTCACATTTGGTAGTATATATATGTCCATGACACTCTGTCACTTCGTCCCATCTTACCCTTCCCTCTCCCCGTGTCCTCAAGTCCATTCTCTATGTCTGCGTCTTTAATCCTGTCCTGCCCCTAGGTTCTTCAGAACCGTTTTTTTTTTTTTTTTTAGATTCCATATATATGTATTAGTGTACGGTATTTGTTTTTCTCTTTCTGACTTACTTCACTCTGTGTGACAGACTCTAGGTCCATCCACCTCACTACAAATAACTTAATTTCGTTTCTTTTTATGGCTGAGTAATATTCCATTGTATATATGTGCCACATGTTCTTTATCCATTCATCTGTCGATAGACACTTAGGTTGCTTCCATGTCCTGGCTATTGTAAATAGAGCTGCAATGAACATTATGGTACATGACTCTTTTTGAATTATGGTTTTCTCAGGGTATATGCCCATTAGTGGGATTGCTAGGTCGTATGGTAGTTCTATTTTTAGTTTTTTGAGGAACCTCCATACTGTTCTCCATAGTGGCTGTATCAATTTACATTCCCACCAACAGTGCAAGAGGGTTCCCTTTTCTCCACACCCTCTCCAGCATTTATTGTTTGTAGATTTTTTGATGATGGCCATTCTGTTTGGTGTGAGATGACACCTCATTGTAGTTTTGATTTGCATTTCTCTAAAGATTAGTGATGTTGAGCATCCTTTCATGTGTTTGCTGGCAATCTGTGTATCTTCTTTGGAGAAATGTCTATTTAGGTCTTCTGTCCATTTTTGGATTGGGTTTTTTGTTTTTCTGATATTGAGCTGCATGAGCTGCTTGTAAATTTTGGAGATTAGTCCTTTGTCAGTTGCTTCATTTGCAAATGTTTTCTCCCATTCTGAGGGTTGTCTTTTCACCTTGTTTATGTTTTTCTTTGCTGTGCAAAAGCTTTTAAGTTTCATTAGGTCCCATCTGTTTATTTTTGTTTTTATTTCAGTTTCTCTAGGAGGTGGGTCAAAAAGGATCTTGCTGTGATTTATGTCATAGTGTGTTCTACCTATGTTTTTCTCTAAGAGTTTTAGAGTGTCTGGCCTTGCATTTAGGTCTTTAATCCATTTTGAGTTTATTTTTGTTATGGTGTTAGGGAGTGTTCGAATTTCATTCTTTTACATGTAGCTGTCCAGTTTTCCCAGCACCACTTATTGAAGAAGCTGTCTTTTCTCCATTGTATATTCTTGCCTCCTTTATCAAAGATAAGGTGACCATATGTGCGTGGGTTTACCTCTGTGCTTTTTATCCTGTTCCATTGATCTATATTTATGTTTTTGTGCCAATACCATGCTATCTTGATTACTTTAGCTCTGTAGTATAGTCTGAAGTCTGGGAGCCTGATTCTTCCAGCTCCGGTTTTCTTTCTCAAGATTGCTTTTTCTATTTGGGGTCTTTTGTGTTTCCATACAAATTGTGAAATTTTTTGTTCTAGTTCTGTGGAAAATGCCAGTGGTAGTTTGATAGGGATTGCATTGAATCTGTAGGTTGCTCGGGGTAGTATAGTCATTTTCACAATGTTGATTCTTCCAATCCAAGAACATGGTATATCTCTCCATTTGTTGTATCATCTTTAATTTCTTTCATCAGTGTCTTATATTTTCCTGCATACAGGTCTTTTGTCTCCCTAGGTAGGTTTACTCCTAGGTATTTTATTCTTTTTATTGCAATAGTAAATGGGAGTGTTTCCTTAATTTCTCTTTCAGATTTTTCATCATTACTGTATAGGAATGCAAGAGATTTCTGTGCGTTAATTTTGTAGCCTGCTGTTTTACCAAATTCATTGATTAGCTCTAGTAGTTTTCTGGTGGCATCTTTAGGATTCTCTATGTATAGTATCATGTCATCTGCAAACAGTGACAGCTTTACTTCTTCTTTTCCAATTTTGATTCCTTTTGTTTCTTTTTCTTCTCTGATTACTGTGGCTAAAACTTCCAAAACTATGTTGAATAATAGTGGTAAGAGTGGGCAACCTTCTCTTATTCCTGATCTTAGAGGAATTGGTTTCAGTTTTTCACCATTGAGAAAGATGTTGGCTGTGGGTTTGTCATATATGGCCTTTATTATGTTGAGGTAGGTTCCCTCTATACCTGCTTTCTGGAGAGTTTTTATCATAGATGGGTGTTGAATTTTGTCAAAAGCTTTTTCTGCATCTATTGAGATGGTCATATGGTTTTGCACCTTCAATTTGTTAATATGGTGTATCACATTGATTGATTTGCATATATTGAAGAATTCTTTCATTCCTGGGATAAACCCCACTGGATCATGGTGTATGACCCTTTTAATACGCTGTTGGATTCTGTTTGCTAGTATTTTGTTGAGGATTTTTGCATCTATGTTCATCAGTGATATCGGCCTGTAGTTTTCTTTCTTTGTGGCTTCTTGGTCTGGTTTTGGTATCAGGGTGATGGTGGCATCCTAGAATGAGTTTGGGAGAATTCCCCCCTCTGCTATATTTTGGAAGAATTTGATAAGGATAGGTGTTAGCTCTTCTCTAAATGTTTGATAGAATTCGCCTGTGAAGCCATCTGGTCCTGGGTTTTGTTTGTTGGAAGATTTTTAATCACAGTTTTAATTTCAGTGCTTGTGATTGGTCTGTTGATATTTTCTATTTCTTCCTGGTTCAGTCCCGGAAGGTTGTGCTTTTCTAAGAATTTGTCCATTTCTTCCAAATTGTCCATTTTATTGGCAAATAGTTGCTTGTAGTAATCTCTCATGATCCTTTGTATTTCTGCAGTGTCAGTTGTTGCTTCTCCCTTTTCATTTCTAATTCTATTGGTTTGAGTCTTCTCCTTTTTTTTCTTTTTTTGATGAGTCTGGCTAATGGTTTATCAATTTTGTTTATCTTCTTAAAGAACCAGCTTTTAGTTTTATTGATCTTTGCTATAGGTTTCTGCATTTCTTTTTTATTTATTTCTGATCTGATGTTTATGATTTCTTTCCTTCTGCTAACTTTGGGGTTTGTTTTTGTCCTTCTTTCTCTAATTGCTTTAGGTGTAAGGTTATGTTCTTTATTTGAGATTTTTCTTGTTTCTTGAGGTAGGCTTGTATTGCTATAAACTTCCCTCTTAGAACTGCTTTTGCTGCATCCCATAGGTTTTGGGTTGCCGTGTTTTCATTGTCATTTGTTTCTAGGTATTTTTTGATTTCCTCTTTGATTTCTTCAGTGATCTCTTGGTTATTTAGTAGTGTACTGTTTAGCCTCCATGTGTTTATATTTTTTACAGATTTTTTCCTGTAACTGATATCTAGTCTCATAGCACTGTGGTCAGAAAAGATACTTGAAAGGATTTCAATTTTCTTAAATTTACCAAGGCTTGATTTGTGACCCAAGATATGATCTATCCTGGGGAATGTTCCATGAGTACTTGAGAGGAAAGTGTATTCTGTTGTTTTTGGTGGAATGTCTTATAAATGTCAATTAAGTCCATCTTGTTTAATGTATCATTTAAAGCTTGTGTTTCCTTATTTATTTTCATTTTGGATGATCTGTCCATTGGTGAAAGTGGGGTGTTAAAGTCCCCTAGTATGATTGTGTTACTGTCGATTTCCCCTTTTATGGCTGTTCGCATTTGCCTTATGTGTTGAGGTGCCCTTATGTCAGGTGCATAAATATTTACAATTGTTATATCTTCTTCTTGGATTGATCCCTTGATCATTATGTAGTGTCCTTCTTTGTCTCTTGTAATAGTCTTTATTTTAAAGTCTATTTTTTCTCATATGAGAATTGCCACTCCAGCTTTCTTTTGATTTCCATTTTCATGAATATCTTTTCCATCCCCTCACTTTCAGTCTGTATGTGTCCCTAGGTCTGAAGTGTGTCTCTTGCAGACAGCATGTATACAGGTCTTGTTTTTGTATCCATTCAGCCAGTCTATGTCTTTTGGTTAAATCATTTAATCCATTTACATTTAAGGTAGTTATCGATATGTATGTTCTTAATGTATTTTTAAAAGAGTCTTCAGTAGCCTAACCACCAGCCCAAACAACACAAATTCCTAGAACACTTTAATTCCATTCACTTCCCCATGACATATTATTGCCCCTTTTTTCAGTGCTGTTTTTTTTCCCTTTAAAGCTCAAGGCTTCGTTTTTTAATAACAAAAGATAATTTTATTGTTCAATGTCTTTTCTCATGTATAAATAATTAATATTTATTAATACTTACATTTATAGTCTTAGTACAACTTGTTTTTTCTGTTAAAGCCACCAATGGCCAAATGTTTTATTTTCATAGCTTTGTTAACAAGTACAGCTTTTTGGTAACCCCACAAATTTGATGTTACTATTATTTAAAAGTACAACACTTATTTAGATTTACCTAAATATTGACAATTTTTTAATCATCTACTATTCTTGCATCACAGCCTTCCTTCTGTGGTCTTTATTTTCCTTAATGCACATACTTTTTTTTTTTTTTTAATCCTGAGCCCCCTGCATTAGGAGCACAGAGTCTTTTTAAAAATTAATTAATTAATTAATTAATTAGGCTGCCTTGGGTCTTAGTTGCAGCATGAGGGACCTTCGTTGTGGTGCATGGGCTTCTCTCTAGTTGTGGTGCACAGGCTCCAGAGCGTGTGGGCTCAGTAGTTGTGGTGTGTGGGCTTAGTTGTCCTGGGGCACGGGATCTTAGTTCCCCTACCAGGGATCTAACCCATGTCCTCTGCATTGGAAGGCAATTCTTAACCACTGGACCACCAGGGAAGTCCCTGAAGTACATACTTTAGAAGTTCCTTTAGCAAAGGTCTTTTTGTGATGAACTATTGTTTTTGTCTTTCTAAATTGCCTTTGTTTCACCATTTTTATTTTTTATAAATTTATTTATTTATTTTTGGCTGCATTGGGTCTTTGTTGCTGCACACAGGCTTTCTTTAGTTGTGGTGAGCTGGGGCTACTCTTCGTTGTGGTGTGCAGGCTTCTCATTGCGGTGGCTTCTCTTATTGTGGAGCATGGGCTCTAGGTGCGAGGGCTTCAGTAGTTGTGGTGCATGGGCTCAGTAGCGGCGTGTGGGCTTAGTTGCTCCATGGCATGTGGGATCTTCCTGGACCAGGGCTCGAACCTGTGTCCCCTGCATTGGTAGGCAGATTCTTAACCACTGTACCACCAGGGAAACCCCCATTATTTTTGAAAGACAGTTTTGCTAAGTTGGCAAAATTTTATTCCCACTATTTAAAATGTTCTCAATAGTTTTGTGGTTTCTACTACTGCTACTGATTATTCAGCTGCCAGCCTAATTATAGTTTCTCTGCAGATGTCCTACTCTTTATTTCTGGCTGCTTTTAAGTTTTCTTCATCCTGGTGTTCTGCATTCCCCTACACCATTCCAACTGCTGTTTCTTTCTATTTATCCTGACTGTTATACCTTGTCTTTTCTTCATCTTTTAATTCATGTCTCTCATAAGTTCTTGAAAATGATCTTACCTTTATGTCTTTGAATACTGTCTCTCATTTGTTATTTCTATTTCATCTTTCTAGAATTCCACTTAGCTATAGGTTAGATCTTTCCAATCTGTTCTGTCTCTAAACTTCTTATATTTATTTATCTTCTTTGCATTCTGAGTAATTTCTTCAGCTTTATTTTTCCAGTTCATTATGTTTCTCTTCAGATGTGTCTGTTGATCTGTTTAATCCATCCACTGAGTTTTACAAGTTATCTTTTTACTTTGAAAATTGTCAAATTCACAGAATATTATAAAGATCAGAGAACCATGAATAAATACTGGTATATCTTTCATCTAGATCAGTGGTCCCCAACTTTTCACCAGGGACTGGTTTCATGGAAGACAATTTTTCCATGGACAGGGGGTGTGGGGAAATGGTTCAGGTGGTAACGTGAGCGATGGGGAGCAGCAGATGAAGCTTTGCTGGCTCTCCCGCTGCTCACCTCCTGCTGTGCAGCCCTGTTCCTAACAGGTACTGGTCCTTGGCCCAGGGGTGAGGGACCCCTGATCTAGATGGTTCTCCACCCGTTACCATCTCACTACTCTGTGTGAGTGTACACATATATACATATATATATCTATATACACACATATATATGCATACACACACACTTTACTTCCTTTTAGGAAACCATCTGAAAGTAGGTTGCAGCCACCATGCATGTTACTCTTTTTTTTTTTTTTGTGGGTTTATTCAGGCACATTCCACTCTAATTTTTTTTGTTGTTGTTTTGTTTTTTTTTTGTTTTGTTTTGTTTGTTTGTTTTTTATACTGCAGGTTCTTATTAGGCATCAATTTTATACACATCAGTGTATACATGTCAATCCCAATTGCCCAATTCAGCACAATACCATCCCCACCCCACTGCAGTTTTCCCCCCTTGGTGTCCATATGTCCATTCTCTACATCTGTGTCTCAACCTCTGCCCTGCAAACCGGCTCATCTGTACCATTTTTCTAGGTTCCACATACATGCGTTAATATACAATATTTGTTTTTCTCTTTCTGACTTACTTCACTCTGTATGACAGTCTCTAGATCCATCCACGTCTCAACAAATGACTCAATTTCGTTCCTTTTTATGGCTGAGTAATATTCCATTGTATATATGTACCACTTCTTCTTTATCCATTCGTCTGTTGATGGGCATTTAGGTTGCTTCCATGACCTGACTATTGTA
Organism: Balaenoptera physalus; assembly: GCF_965194825.1. Lineage (NCBI taxonomy): Eukaryota > Metazoa > Chordata > Mammalia > Artiodactyla > Balaenopteridae > Balaenoptera > Balaenoptera physalus. Next base: position 11,859,812 of record NC_138891.1, on the reverse strand, counting down.
AATAGTGCTGCAATGAACATTCGGGTGCATGTGTCTTTTTGAATTATGGTTTTCTCTGGGTATATGCCCAGTAGTGGGATTGCTGGGTCATATGGTAATTCTATTTTTAGTTTTTTAAGGAACCTCCATATTGTTCTCCATAGTGGCTGTATCAATTTACATTCCCACCAACAGTGCAAGAGGGTTCCCTTTTCTCCACACCCTCTCCAGTATTTGTTGTTTGTAGATTTTCTGATGATGCCCATTCTAACTGGTGTGAGGTGATACCTCATTGTAGTTTTGATTTGCATTTCTCTAATAATTAGTGATGTTGAGCATCTTTTCATGTGCTTCGTGGCCGTCTGTATGTCTTCTTTGGAGAACTGTCTATTTAGGTCTTCTGCCCATTTTTGGATTGGGGTGTTTGTTTCTTTAATATTGAGCTGAATGAGCTGTTTATATATTTTGGAGATTAATCCTTTGTCCGTTGATTCCTTTGCAAATATTTTCTCCCATTCTGAGGGTTGTCTTTTCGTCTTGTTTATGGTTTCCTTTGCTGTGCAAAAGCTTTGAAGTTTCATTAGGTTCCATTTGTTTATTTTTGTTTTTATTTCCATTACTCTAGGAGGTGGATCAAAAAAGATCTTGCTGTGATTTATGTCAAAGAGTGTTCTTCTTATGTTTTCCTCTAAGAGTTTTATAGTGTCCAGTCTTACATTTAGGTCTCGAATCCATTTTGAGTTTATTTTTGTGTATGGTGTTAGGGAGTATTCTAATTTCATTCTTTTACATGTAGCTGTCCAGTTTTCCCAGCACCACTTATTGAAGAGACTGTCTTTTCTCCATTGTATATCTTTGCCTCCTTTGTCATAGATTAGTTGACCATAGGTGCGTGGGTTTATCTCTGGGCTTTCTATCTTGTTCCATTGATCTATGTTTCTGTTTTTGTGCCAGTACCATATTGTCTTGATTACTGTAGCTTTGTAGTATAGTCTGAAGTCAGGGAGTCTGATTCCTCCAGGTCCGTTTTTTTCCCTCAAGACTGCTTTGGCTATTCGGGGTCTTTTGTGTCTCCATACAAATTTTAAGATGATTTGTTCTAGCTCCGTAAAAAATGCCATTGGTAATTGGATAGGGATTGCATTGAATCTGTAGATTGCTTTGGGTAGTATAGTCATTTTCACAATGTTGATTCTTCCAATCCAAGAACATGGTATATCTCTCCATCTGTTGGTATCATCTTTAATTTCTTTCATCAGTGTCTTATAGTTTTCTGCATACAGGTCTTTTGTCTCCCTAGGTAGGTTTATTCCTAGGTATTTTATTCTTTTTGTTGCAATGGTAAATGGGAGTGTTTCCATAATTTCTCTTTCAGATTTTTCATCATTAGTGTATAGGAATGCAAGAGATTTCTGTGCATTAATTTTGTATCCTGCAACTTTACCATATTCATTAATTAGCTCTAGCAGTTTTCTGGTGGCAGTTTTAGGATTCTCTATGTATAATATCATGTCATCCACAAACAGTGACAGTTTTACTTCTTCTTTTCCAAATTGTATTCCTTTTATTTCTTTTTCTTCTCTGATTGCTGTGGCTAGGACTTCCAGAACTATGTTGAATAACAGTGGTGAGAGTGGACATCCTTGTCTCGTTCCTGATCTTAGAGGAAATGCTTTCAGTTTTTCACCATTGAGAATGATGTTTGCTGTGGGTTTGTCATATAGGGCCTTTATTATGTTGAGGTAGGTTCCCTCTATGCCCACTTTCTGGAGAGTTTTTATCATAAATGGGTGTTGAATTCTGTCAAAAGCTTTGTCTGCATCTACTGAGATAATCATATGGTTTTTCTTGTTCAATTTGTTAATATGGTGTATCACATTGATTGATTTGCGTATATTGAAGAATTCATGCATCCCTGGGATAAATCCCACTTGATCGTGGTGTATGATCCTTTTAATGTGTTGTTGGATTCTGTTTGCTAGTATTTTGTTGAGGATTTTTGCATCTATATTCATCAGTGATAATGGTCTGTAATTTTCTTTCCTTGTAGTGTCTTTGTCTGGTTTTGGTATCAGGGTGATGGTGGTCTCATAGAATGAGTTTGGGAGTGTTCCTTCCTCTGCAATTTTTTGGAAGAGTTTGAGAAGGATAGGTGTTAGCTCTTCTCTAAATGTTTGATAGAATTCACCTGTGAAGCCATCTGGTCCTGGACTTTTGTTTGTTGGAAGATTTTTAATCACAGTTTCAATTTCATTGCTTGTGATTGGTCTGTTCATATTTTCTGTTTCTTCCTGGTTCAGCCTTGGAAGGTTATACCTTTCTAAGAATTTGTCCATTTCTTCCAGGTTGTCCATTTTATTGGCATAAAGTTGCATGTAGTAGTCTCTTAGGATGCTTGGTATTTCTGCAGTGTGTGTTGTAACTTCTCCTTTTTCATTTCTGATTTTACTGATTTGAGTCCTCTCCCTCTTTTTCTTGATGAGTCTGGCTAATGGCTTATCAATTTTGTTTATCTTCTCAAAGAACCAGCTTTTAGTTTTATTGATCTTTGCTATTGTTTTCTTTGTTTCTATTTCATTTATTTCTGCTCTGATCTTTATGATTTCTTTCCTTCTGCTAACTTTGGGTTTTGTTTATCCTTCTTTCTCTAGTTTCTTTAGGTGTAAGGTTAGATTGTTTACTTGAGATTTTTCTTGTTTCTTTAGGTAGGCTTGTATAGCTATAAACTTCCCTCTTAGAACTGCTTTTGCTGCATCCCATAGGTTTTGGGTCGTCGTGTTTTCATTGTCATTTGTCTCTAGGTATTTTTTGATTTCCTCTTTGATTTCTTCAGTGATCTCTTGGTTATTTAGTAACGTATTGTTTAGCCTCCATGTGTTTGCCTTTTTTACGTTTTTTTCCCTGTAATTCATTTCTAATCTCATAGCATTGTGGTCAGAAAAGATGCTTGATATGATTTCAATTTTCTTAAATTTCCTGAGGCTTGATTTGTGACCCAAGATGTGATCTATCCTGGAGAATGTTCCATGCGCACTTGAGAAGAACGTGTAATCTGCTGTTTTTGGATGGAATGTCCTATAAATATCAATTAAATCTATCTGGTCTATTGTGTCATTTAAAGCTTCTGTTTCCTTATTTATTTTCTTTTTGGATGATCTGTCCTTTGGTGTAAGTGAGGTGTTAAAGCCCCACACTATTATTGTGTTACTGTCAATTTCCTCTTTTATGGCTGTTAGCAGTTGCCTTATGTATTGAGGTGCTCCTATGTTGGGTGCATATATATTTATAATTGTTATATCTTCTTCTTGGATTGATCCCTTGATCATTATATAGTGTCCTTCTTTGTCTCTTGTAACATTCTTTACTTTAAAGTCTATTTTATCTGATATTAGTATAGCTACTCCAGCTTTCTTTTGATTTCCATTTGCATGGAATATCTTTTTCCATCCCCTCACTTTCAGTCTGTATGTGTCCCTAGGTCTAAAGTGGGTCTCTTGTAGACAGCATATATATGGGTCTTGTTTTTGTATCCATTCAGCAAGCCTGTGTCTTTTGGTTGGAGCATTTAATCCATTCACGTTTAAGGTAATTATCGATATGTATGTTCCTATGACCATTTTCTTAATTGTTTTCGGTTTGTTTTTGTAGGTCCTTTTCTTCTCTTGTGTTTCCCACTTAGAGAAGTTCCTTTAGCATTTGTTGTAGAGCTGGTTTGGTGGTGCTGAATTCTCTTAGCTTTTGCTTGTCTGTAAAGCTTTTGATTTCTCCATCAAATCTAAATGAGATCCTTGCCGGGTAGAGTAATCTTGGTTGTAGGTTCTTCCCTTTCATCACTTTAAGTATATCATGCCACTCCCTTCTGGCTTGTAGAGTTTCTGCTGAGAAATCAGCTGTTAAACTTATGGGAGTTCCCTTGTATGTTATTTGTTGTTTTTCCCTTGCTGCTTTCAATAATTTTTCTTTGTCTTTAATTTTTGCCATTTTGATTACTATGTGTCTCGGCGTGTTTCTCCTTGGGTTTATCCTGTATGGGTCTCTCTGCGCTTCCTGGACTTGGGTGGCTATTTCCTTTCCCATGTTAGGGAAGTTTTCGACTATAATCTCTTCAAATATTTTCTCTGGCTTTTTCTCTCTCTCTTCTCCTTCTGGGACCCCTATAATGTGAATGTTGTTGCGTTTAATGTTGTCCCAGAGGTCTCTTAGGCTGTCTTCATTTCTTTTCATTCTTTTTTCTTTACTCTGTTCTGCAGCAGTGAATTCCACCATTCTGTCTTCCAGGTCACTTATCCGTTCTTCTGCCTCAGTTATTCTGCTATTGATTCCTTCTAGTGTAGTTTTCATTTCAGTTATTGTATTGGTCATCTCTGTTTGTTTGTTCTTTAATTCTTCTAGGTCTTTGTTAATCATTTCTTGCATCTTCTCAATCTTTGCCTCCATTCTTATTCCGATGTCCTGGATCATCTTCACTATCATTATTCTGAATTGTTTTTCTGGAAGGTTGCCTATCTCCACTTCATTTAGTTGTTTTTCTGGGGTTTTTTTCTTGTTCCTTCATCTGATATATAGCCCTCTGCCTTTTCATCTTGTCTATCTTTCTGTAACTGTGGGTTTTGGTCCACAGGCTGCAGGATTGTAGTTTTTCTTGCTTCTGCTGTCTGTCCTCTGGTGGTTGAGGCTATCTAAGAGGCTTGATGGGAGGCTCTGGTGGTGGGTCCATGTTACTCTTAAATACTTCAGCATACCGCTCTCAAGAAAAAAGACATTCTCTCACACAAACATGATACTATTACCACACATAAGGAAATTCACATGAATAAATAATATTACCCAACATATTGTTCATACTCAAATTTCCCCAATTATCCCCCAAATGTCATTAATATAAGCTTTTTTTCCTAATCTAGGATCCAATCAAGGTTCACACCACTACATTTGGCTGTTATGTCTCTGTAGTTTCTCCAATTCTAGGACACTAACTCACATCCCTCTGCTGTTCATGACATTGAAACCTAGGAAGAATATAGGCCGGCTGTTCTGAAGAACATCCCATATTCTGGATTGTCCAATGGTTTCCTCATTATTAGACTTGGGTCAAACATCTCCAGCCAGAATCCCACATGGGTGATACTGTATCTCCCCCTGCCTCCCCTCAGGAGACACATAGTGTCATATCCTGGTTACAGTGGCTACGGCCAGACCTCACCATGTAAAGGCACACTTCCCCTCTGTCATTAATAAATATGTGAGGGGTTCTGTGGGACTGTAAATAGCCTGCCCCCCAACTTGTCACCCACTGGTTTTAGCATTCCTTGATCCTTGCCTGACTCAGTTATTACAATAGGGATTACAAATTGGTAATTTTCTAATTCTACCACTTTTTCTGTATTTATTAGCTAGTATACGTCTATAAAAAAGAACTTTTCCTCCCTTCCTCTCTTTTTGGGTCTCTAGATAGATTTGTGGGTTTTTAAAATTCAGTGTTGTAATCCATTACCATCATTAGTCTTTCTGATGTTCAAATTGTTCAAAATTGGGCCAGTGGGAACCCTTTCAAGACAACTCCTTTGTCCTTTTGACATGACAGTTTTTGCTACTTTCTTGCTTTCTGGCATAACAAATGTTCCAGGCTCACATTGTACTTTCCCTGTTACAGCCTAGGATTAGTTATTTCTCCAAGAAACCTGGTTCCTTTTAGTGGGGAATGATACTTAGAAACCAAGATCTGGTTATCAGGTCCGCTCATTGCCACTGGGGTGTCCCATTGGTTGTTTTAGTTCAACACTTAGATTTTCTATTTTAAAAAACTCTTATTTGATTGTTTTCAGATCAACCTGGTCATTTTTTATTATCTCTCGTTCCCTCAAATTATATTTTATTATCATGTAGTGGTAGATTTTGTCCAAATAGGATAGAGAAGAGGGAGAAAAGGAGGAGGAGGAAGGGGGCACATTCATTTATCAAGTAATACCAAGCAGGTAATACCTTTGCAACTGGCGCAGGGGCTGCTGCGGATCTGCAGAGCTGAGTCTGTAGCACTTTGCTTTGATGTTTATTGGTGGATATTTGTTGATTGCCCCTAGGAAGAAAAAAAAATATGTGAGGGGACTCTTATTCACAGCAATTAACATTACAGCAATCTGCTCTGCATGCAAATTGTCCCTTCACTGTTTTCAACATCCATCAAAGGAAGACACCAACTAAGGTGGCCATATGAGATGAAAGCAGATTTCTCAGGGTAGTCTCTAAAATAGGGTTTAGAAAATGCATGACTGTCAAATTTATAGGTGGAAAAGTCAACTTACTTTTCCATAAGATGCCCTTAGCTGCTAAAGTCCATCAAACGTTAGAGGAGAAATCACAAGCCCATCCTAACAGTCTAGCCTCTGACATGAACTAATCAGAATAGTTATTTTTTACTTGCTCCTTTGGAATATTAAAATGCAAAGGGAAAAGGATATTTCCTTTATGGTCTCCATATCATTAACAACAACAGTAACCACAGTGCCATCTTGGGTTTAATTCATTATAATTCATTTCATCTGAAGTATATTAATTTTTCATAATATGAAAGCATGCCTCTTCCCACACCATTTAAACACTAAAAAACCATTTTTTGATGAGAAACTTTAAAAAATGCATTATTATTTCCTTGAAGCATTTAATTTAATTGTGTGTTAAACACGATTTAATCTTTTCCTGGTGGTCCCAGGTCGTCATAAGTAGCAAGTTGGTCGTGGGCTGTGATCCAGCACTACCTTCTGAGCTGCTATTGTAGATTGGGCTGTGTGTTTCTAGATTGAGTGGCCAAGACTGTGATGTTTCCTTTATGTATATCTGATTTTTAATTATCTGTCTTAACTCTAAGGTTGTCAGTCAGTAGTTTTGCATAGAAAATATGTCGATTCTGATGTGAACTGTGTCTGATAGCCAATTCTGTCACAGTAGTGTGATAAAAAAGAGTCACTTAGAGAGGGAGCTAGACTGGGATGCCTAGGAGGGTAAGGACCACATCTGTTTTGGTCCCTCCTTGATACCCCATACCTCAACAGTGAGTGGCTCAGAGTAGGTACCTAATACATACATGTTAATGTTGAGGGGTGAGTGTGGGTCTGGGGGCCTGCTATTGAATGGAGCATGTAGGATTGAATATGATTATGTTAAAGTCTTTTCAACTTTTTGTACTTTCACAGCTATAGTTTAAAGATTGGAGATTTCTAGATAGTTAAAGTCTTAGAAAACTTTAAACCCCAAATAATTCTTCTTAAAACATCTCCTCCTCTTTCCGTGGGTGATGGAGGGGGTGTCATTTATCTAATCATATAGTTTGACTAGTTACCATGAAACACCACTGAGAATTTTGCTGAGCTGGGGAAGGAAATTCCATCTTAACTTCCTTTCAACTTTCTGCCTCATAAGGAGTATTTCTTTACAAGTTGCTGAGAGTCTTTCACAGTGTTCTTTTGTTTTACCCTTACAAATGCCTTGTGATTTCTTTTTTCAGAATGACCCCTGGCCTTCATTTATTTTTTCCCTTATTTATTTCTAGCTCCTCTTTCTGGATTCTATTCCAGAACCCATCCACACAAATTTCATTCTGGGAGGACCTGCTCCTATACCAGTATTTCTCAATCTATAATGTACATATGAATCGCATGGGGATCTTGATAAAATGCAGATTCTGGAACAAAATGTCTGGGGTGGGGCCTGCAATTCTGCATTTTTCACAAGTTCCCAGGTGATGCTAGGATGTTGGTCCTAGACTCACACCTAGAGTAGCAGAGGACCAGAGGACATGACATTAGTCCCGCCAACCATTTCCCAAGGCTCCTCAGACCTCCCTGACCCTGACTAGTCCGTGTCTTTGCAGCCTTAACTGGTCTCACCATGAATGTCAGTGACAAGTTTGAGACACAGTCAGAATTTTCCTTAAGCTACACTGGGTGCCCTTTAGCCTGTGTGTTCACTTTCCTTTATCTGTACTCCAAAAGGAAATTCACCACAAAAATGATCAGAAATCTGACAGTGCTTTTCTTCAACCTCCAGAGTCATATGAGGACATAGCTTCTCTTAGTCCATCCTGTTGCATTCAAAATGAATTGCATACTTTCAAGGCAAGCTCACTCCAAGAAATACAGCCCACTTTTCTTTTTCATGGGCACCAGTTACACTAATTACTGGCATCATAAAAACTCATTAACAAAGCTAAGAAAGTTTTGCAAGGATGTATCTTTTATTCTGACAGGTAAAATGGTATCTCCTAATACTTCAAACTCTGCCTTTGGAACTTGTAAAAGCAAAGCCAAGGATTGTTGAATTTTTCTCTGGCTCTCTCTTTTGGGGTGTTAACCGGTCAAACTTTCCATCAAAGGGCAGCGTGACAATGTTACATGCCAAGGGTTTCTACTTTGTAGCTAACATCCAGGCTGTGACATCACACCCCCAGACTGTGCTGCTCCATGTAGACAGATATGCGAGCAACTGCTTGTTATGATTGTTTCTCCATAGGAACCAGAAGCATAAAAAAAATGAGCCAGAAAATTCAATGCTTAGAAATCAGAGGCTTCCTCCCTCCACATCCATCATTACATATTTTCCTTGCTGACCCTGCAGACAGCAACTCTGTCTTGAAGACAGAGGTCTCCAAGAATCCATGTCAACTCATCAGCCCTTCTTTGGGGAATACCAAGTATACTCTTAATGTGTAAGAAAGAACAGATTTTATGACTTACGCCTGACTGAGCTTATAAAGGCCTTCACAAACTTCACACCATATCTATGGTCAGGCTTATGAATGCGGCCAAGCTGGACCAAGTGGTGATCCAAAGGGTAGCTGGCTAGATCTTCCAGTTCCTGGTCGTTCCAAGAAGGGCCAAGGGAAAACACAAATAAGGCATAACCTTGACACTTGGCTCTCAAGGATTCTTTCTTTAAGGTTTCCCTATCCAAGTGACTGGTTTCCCCAGCAGATATCACAAAAATGACTTTATTTCTTCTCAGATTGGGTGTACTCAAGAAGACATTGTTCAGAGTCCACTGTAAGGCATGACCAATAAAAGCATCTCCATTGAGCTGCTGAACTGATTCTTCCACGTGCCTCTTCATGAGGCGTTTACTCTTGTAGGTGGTAAGGTTGAATTCACTTCTAACGGGACTCCTCTGAGTGTTGGGTAGGAAGTGGGGGGGAGCGTGGCTTAATAGGGCCACCCGGTCTCCAGTGACAGAGGTCTCAGGCTCTGGGGTGATTTCAAAGTGATCTAACAGTGCTCCCAGGAAGCCTCTTATCTCTTCAAATTCTGCATTTCCCACATGCCGGGAGCCATCCAGAAGGAAAGCAGCGTCCATGTAAGATTGCACGGCGAGTGGTCTGGCTTGGTCGCAAGAAGCATCCGGCTTGCATACATCTGCAGACCAAAAGTCACTTAGGGTTACTAAACAGAAACGGACAGAAAAGGAAGAGATAGCATCTCAAACATTTCAACATTTGGAAGCTGCATAATCTTTGATGTTAAAGTAGTAACTAAATGACTTTGAGGTTAGCAACAGGAAGATTTCCTAGTACGTGGTTTTCATTTTGATTCCCAAAATACAGATTTTTATACACAGCCCGTGTCTTGAGTTCCATTCACTAATATTATCTGACTTTTTAAAACTAGGTTGCTTTCAACAGAAGTTTCATCTTGGCTCTGCTTTAAGTTTATAAAGATTGACGTGGACAATTCATCTCATGATTGTACATGATATACTGTATCATGACATAAAAACTAATGATCTCTCTAATTGACAATATACAGATTAAACCAATGACCCCTATCATCCCACGCACACTGCTTTACTATGAAAAGTAACCTGTTTAAAAAGTAAGAGTGAAAAAAGCAATGCATCTTTTATTTCAATTTAAATAAAGGTTTATAACTCTAAGTCTATCTATGCAGAGACATTAAGGACAAAACTACCACTCATGTCTTATGTCCAAAGTACCCATTAGTTGAAAGCTCAGTATGTGTTTGTTAAATTAACGAATATAAATACTACATGTTAACGGACTTTCATAAAATATGAGGTCATTTTAATAATTATGCATATCTCATTTAAAAAAAGGTATAGTAATAAAAACAGAGCATGCATTAATTTATTGAACCTGACCACAATGAATATTCAGAGGAATAAAAAATAACTTGGAAATGAAAGGATCTTAGAGGTCACCTAATCTTCTAATTTTACTGAAGTCTGAGGGTGGGAGAATAGAGTTATTTTGCCAAAGGAGACACCAGCATTTCTAGAAGGGTCTGCGTATGAAGTCAGTGTGGAACTGTTTGAAGCAAGGCCACATAGTACAGCAGAGGGGAGGCCCCTTGGCCTGAGAGCCAGGGTGCCTGGGTTCTGGTCTAGCTGCCCCCAGTAACAAACATGCTGTGCGCCCCTGTCCAAGCCAAGACTGGGCCTTAATTCTGCACAACTAGGTGCTTGGATTAGATTCACCCAGAGAGCCCTTTCAGGGTTGATATTCTGCAATCCTAGATTTCCAATAACAGTTGATGGTTAAGGATGAGAATTAAAGAGAATTTTCTCTTTAAAAACTAAAGAGAAATGGAAAAACACACGTGCGGACAGCCAGTACTTAGATACGGGCCTGGCCATGAACAAAAGCTATCAGATGAAAGGTTAATAACTAGAGTGCAGGTCCTAAGGGGATGGAGCAAACTTCAGAACTTCAGTCTTACTCATGGACTCAATAAAGATATAAGCTCTGAACAAGTTATGATTCCCTTCTTAAAATTCAATAAAATTTGATGATGCTGTTTAACAGTCAGATGACAGCACAGTCACCTGTGTGCAAGGCAGTTTCTAAAATCAGGGACAGTAGCCTGCCCATTTACTCAATTTTGTGGGGTTTCTTAATTGCAGGAAACAACAGCCAAAATACCTTCCATTATATGCCTCAGAGACAAAACAAGGATTTAAGCCAGGAAATGGAGCCAAAATATATCCCCAGACACACACTGGCAACTTCTGACCATGCATCAGACCAGCACATGCATCACTGATGTGTCTATGCACAGCTGAGAGCTCGAGGGGGATGTATCTGCCCGTGGTGTGGTGAGCTCTTCAGGTGGCTGGGGGAGGAAATGATCAGAGGGCAGCAGAGGGGAAGACAGAAGGAAGAGAGGGTTATTAGGAGAAATCCCACTTCTCTCTTGGAGTTGTCACCTCCCTGTGAAGTCACTCACATGACCAGAATGAGCATCTCATTGACACACATGCAGAAGGAGAGGAATTAAGCATTTTCTTCAAGGCCAAATACAGAGTTTCAGGGAACAGCATAATAGGATCTGTGTTTCTCATAAATTGCAGGTGTCTTAACGCCAGCTTTCTCGGGTTTGATCTGGCTGTGAGCAAACTATTTCATCTCATCTGTAAAATGGAGCTAATAACCTTTCAAACATTTTAGGGTGATTATAAGGATCGAATGAAACAATGAGAAGAGTGCTTAGAACACAATAAACCCAATAGCCTAAGCATTAAGTATCATCATCATCACCATCAGTGTTACATAAAGCAATTAGAGCAGTGTGTGGCTAATAATGAATGTCTGATAACTGTAAGCTATCACACCCACCAGTAACCTCAGTGGGTCCCACTCTGTTTATAATTATTAGAACATTCAAATTATTAGAATACTCAAATACAGGTCTGTCCAGTTCTCCAGCTAGACCTATAGATTGTGTATAAAACAACCACAGACAAACCAGCATTGCAAATCTTTCTGATGCTTAACATTTGGGAGACTGAGAAAACCTCTTTCCAAAGAGAAATGTATGAATTTCTGCTAATTTCCACTCCCACTGTAAAGCATTTCTTTGGGGTTGTGAACATTTGAGATTTAGAAAACTCATAAATATACAGCATGAAAAAGTTGGCAACGGGACAGGCTAAGTTTTTCTAAAAATGATTCCTGTTTCCTAGAAGCTGCATGAGCTGAGAGGCTCCATCTGTGGATGAGGTTGTGTGGCGAAGTGAGGCCGGAGCCCCAGAGATCCTCCCAAGGCCACTAGCGCCTCTGCTGCCAAGTTGCAGCCGCTCCTGCCAATGGTGACTCACTGCACTGCTTAACGGGCCTGATCAAGTTATGTTCTCCCTGTGGGTCTCACCGTAGCAGAAAGTGCACCGCTGTAGTCCCTCTAGTGCTGGCGCAGAGTCAGTCCTGTGTGGAACCATGATGACTTGGAATTTGCCAGTGTCGTCAATCTGCAAGAAGCAGAAGCAAGAGAAAGAAGAGCTTCATGGGTGGGGCTGCAGGAACCTCCCAGGATGGTCCAGAGAGCTGAGATCTGCAGAGAGAAGTTGGGGAGGGGTCCCTCCTTCTAAGAGGGTCCCGGGGAGGCTGAAGGGCAGAGGGGCTAAGAGCACTGTCTGGGTTTAACCCACGACTTTCTCTTTAGCTGGATGACAAGTGGCTTTGCCTCTCTTTCCACATCTGTGAACAGAATAGTCATACTACTCCCTAACAGGGCTACCGTGGGCACTAAATGAATTCATAATTGTAAAGCACTTACTGGCACCAGGTAGGTGCCACGTGGGTCATCAGAGACCACAAAGCACTTCCACTCACAGCCCAGTGAGTTCGTTCTTAAGTTCATCATTCCCATTTTACAGACGAGGAAACTGAAGCTCAGAGAAAGGTTAAAGGACTGATCAAAAGACACTGGACATGGAAACCATTTAAGGAAAAGGACTAGAGACACCCCTCTTCCCAAGTCCAGACAACTGTGTGAAATCACAGATGTGCTTTAGAACTGGCTTTGAGTTCCCACCATGAACCAGGCATTGACCCTGGCTTTGAAGTGCAGACCCAGATTCATGTCCAGGCAGCTCTCCTCTGAACAACTTCCCACTCTTTCCAATTTGGCCCTATTATTAGTAACCTCCCCGAGGAATTTGAGGCTGGAGAGAGGCAGACAATATGGAGCCTCCAAATAATGAAGAATAATTAGCTTGCCAGTTAATTGACCCAGAGATCACTGACAGTTGAAGGCGTATTGTGGGTGTGATCCTACCCAATGCCTCAGAGATGTGTCACGCAACATTTAGTCTCCCCTGTGAACACATCTAGCTAACCCCCTCCCCTCCTTCTCAGGGAAGCTTCCTTCCCATACTTTATCCACAGCCCATCTGGCTAACCCCCTCCCCTCCTTCTCAGGGAAGCTTCCTTTCCATACTTTATCCACAGCCCATCTGGCTAATCCCTTCCCCTCCTTCTCAGGGAAGCTTCCTTCCCATACTTTATCCACAGCCCATCTGGCTAACCCCTTCCCCTCCTTCTCAGGGAAGTTTCCTTCCCATACTTGATCCACAGAGGTGCGACTCAGGCAGCTGTGTTGGTGTGGGGTGACCCCATCTCTCAGCAGAGCAGATTACATCAGGGATGGACACCTGAGCCGATCAGAAACCCAGAACTGGGGTCCTGAGGGCAGTGCATCTCCCCGTCTTAGTGGTGAGCACGGACAGGACTGCAGGCTGGTCATCTTCTATGTTGTTCACTGAGGAGCAAGGGACATGGGAAGGGGGGGTGGGGGCTTTCCTGAGAGTTATCTCTGTTTCTGCCCATCTTTTATTCTCCCACGTATAAGAGATGGAGAAATCAGCACTCCCCTGAATTCCTCTCTGGGAGACCACTCTGTTTGCCTTCCTAAGCCATCTGGGTGAGAGGGGGAGGCTCGGAGGGAATAAGCGGTAACTGAAGCTTTTAGCTAAATTTCTAGGCACAAATGTATAGAGAAAGGAAGGTATGGTGTCTGACAAAGACTGAGAGGGAAGAAACAGAGTGAGAGTGAGCATCGTGTGGTTTAAGAGAAGAGAGAAAAAGAAAAGACCCTGTGATGAAATTCCACATATAAGCAAGTTTTAAAAAATGGTACAAATGAACTTATTTACAAAACAGAAGTAGAGTTACAGATGTGGAAAACAAACTTATAATTACCAAGGGGTAGGAGGGATAAATTGGGAGATTGGGATTTACATATACACATTACTGTATATAAAATAGATAACTAATAAGAACCTACTGTATAGCACAGGGAACTCTACTCAATACTCTGTAATGACCTATATGGGAAAAGAATCTAAAAAAGAGTGGATATATGTATATGTATAACTGATTCACTTTGCTGTACACCTGAAACTAACAACATTGTAAAGCAACTATACTCCAATAAAAATTAATTAAAAAAAGAAAAGACCCTGTGATAGTCGGGTGGCAGAAAAGGGACAGGTGGTGGGGACATAAATGGGGACATTTTGTGAATGGGGACCTGTAAACACAGTCTTGACTCTTGATTCTTGTCCACCAGAAGACACAATTAGCCTGAATTATTAACGTCTTTTAATAGGTGTCTGGGCAATATTTCCAGTGAATCATGCCATCGCTTCATCTGGACTGTGATGAGGGACCAGGAAACCAAATCCAGAGAGCATGGATCAGTCCATCTGATAGGGGCAAAGTAATTTCTTATTGCCAACTATCAGGGTCCGGGAAAAAAAAGTCACAGAAGGCTTGACTTAGAAGAAATCTTAGAAGCCAATCTCACCATTTCATAGATGAGGAAAGTGAGCCCAGAGTGGGGAGGAATACAGATGCCTCCAGTTTAAACTTTGCCTCCTGCACTGTTGGTGGGAATGTAAACTGATACAGCCACTATGGAGAACAGTATGGAGGTTCCTTAAAAAACTAAAAATAGAACTACCATATGACCCAGCAATCCCACTACTGGGCATATACCCTGAGAAAACCATAATTCAAAAAGAGTCATGTACCACAATGTTCATTGCAGCTCTATTTACAATAGCTAGGACATGGAAACAACTTAAGTGTCCATCAACAGATGAATGGATAAAGAACATGTGGCACATATATACAATGGAATATTACTTAGCCATAAAAAGAAATGAAATTGAGTTATTTGTAGTGAGGTGGATGGACCTAGAGTCTGTCATACAGAGTGAAGTAAGTCAGAAAGAGAAAAACAAATACCGTATGCTAACACATATATATGGAATCAAAAAAAAAAATGGTACTAATGAACCTATTGGCAGGGCAGGAATAAAGGCGCAGACATAGAGAATGGACTTGAGGACACAAGGGATGGAAGGGGAAGCTTGGGTGAAGTGAGAGTAGCATCAACATATATACACTACCAAATGTAAAATAGATAGATAGTGGGAAGCAGCAACATAGCACAGGGAGATCAGCTCCGTGCTTTGCGACGACCTAGAGGGGTGGGAAAAGGAGGGTGGGAGGGAGACGCAAGAGGGAGGAGATATGGGGATATATGTACACATACAGCTGATTCACTTTGTTGTAAACAGAAACTAACACAGTACTGTGAAGCAATTATACTCCAATAAAGGTGTATTAAAAAAACAAAACAAAACAAAACAAAACAAAAACTTTGCTCTCCCCACATAAGACCTACCTTCCACCCTCTGCCTGAGCTACTTTGACTGTAGTTTTGCATCAGGGGGTTCTAACTTGATTTGGAACAGTGTTATCACCATGTCACCCAGAGATTGCTGCCCTTTGTTCACTAGTTTGTGTTCTGCATGTCTATCATGTGGCAACCTCCATCCTTCTGGCAGTGGCACTAGTTGATAACTTAGGCTTCACATTTAACTGTGTATCAACATGTTGGTGTCAACCTAAAGCCATACTTTCCACTCATTGATTCTAGTGCGTCTTTTTTTTTTTTTTTTTTCTGGGAGAGACCTCAGGGGGTCTGTGCTCTCCACTCCCCTTCCCCCAAGTAATCTCCTAATCAATAAAGTTCGGCAGATGTGGTCTTAGAGATCACTCATCCTACCACACGTCATTGGAGCAACTGTAATTAGCATATTACAGAAAAATTCCCCAAGATGAATGTGGGTTGGGGATTTAAAATAAAAGGGTCCTATGGGTCACTTTTCTTATTGCTGACTTTCTTGTGGATTCAAAGATGCACCAGCTTGGATGATCCACAGATGGGTAATATGAGCCTTCAATACATCGTTCTGGATGATACCCTGCTCTTTACTTTCTCAACATCATGGGGCTCCATGAATTGGTGCATTCAAAAAAGATACCATTAACACTCTTTAGACAATTCTCTATTAACAAAGGAAATCCTTTTAAAAATAAAAGGGCAGGGTGCTCAGAGTGCTAAAGTTTCCCATTAACCCTCTCTCCCCCCAATTTCAGCTCTGTTTCATCACTAGAATAATCTGTAATGTCAACTATTACACCTAATGTTTCTCTCGCTTGCAACGCTAAACAGCAGAGTAAAGGGAAGAAAATAAGGCTAGCTATAAAGGGGACATTTCTTATACATATATTAGAAAGGGAGACCCAGCCCACATTAGAATTCTTCACGAGCAGCAAATAAAGTTTCACCAGAATTAAGAGGTGATTGCCCAACAAATTTAAAGGAAAAACCCTATGGACAAAACAGAGATGAGATTGAGGTTTTTCCAATCAAAAATGGTCTTCCATTCCAGAAGGATGACCAGCTCATCACTCGGCTTCAGACCATCATGAAAAATTTCCAAGATGGTGATCACACAACCCATTTGCTCAGAAACATAGGGAAATGAGTCCATGTTTTCAGAGCAGCTGCTTCTGAGACCTGCCACACGTGTCTACACAGGTTCCAAATTTCAGTTGAATTCTACTGAACTCTCAGACGAATCAAGATACAAAAAAGTCACAATGGTTATGAAACGAAAGAGGGGTTTTGTGATATGGCCTCCAAATAAAAATTTATTGTGTCATTAAAATTTTGAGCTCTGTTCTTAAAGTACTAATAAATGACAGTTTAAGAGCAAGTGAAGAGAATGGGTAGAAGAAAGAAACAGAGGGAAATGGAGAAGTAGTAACATCATCTCTCTTCTGCAATGTCAGGTATTGGCTTCTCATCAACTTGTTTTGAGACCTTCTAGACAACCCTGCATAGCTCCACCCTCTAATAGGTGAGGTCTTTTGGTTTTCTACTTACTCTTGTGTCCTCAGAGCCTAGGATGGCACCTGGTATATATGAGCTGCTCACTTAACATCTGTTGGATGAATGAACCTTGGGACCAAGTCTGACTTCTGTCTGCAACTCTAACTCTTTTCCTACCCAAGGGATGTTGGGGCCAACACTGCTCCAATCTGTGAGAGTCATTGTCAAGAATCTGAACCTTCATTGGTGCTCTTTTGAGATAAATTCCTTCAAGAAAGGAACAAGCAGTCTCTAGGTGATGTGGGTAAAATCTCTAAGTGGGACTGTTAACACTCCAAAGTTTAAAAGAAAAACTCAACAAAATATCTTTTCTAAAGTTATACGCTATGCACATACCTTTGAGAGGGTAGGTGGAATTGCGTCTGTTTAAATTTGTATCGCAAGTACCATCAATCATTTGTGTCAGGATATTAAGCTGTCTCCTATTTTGTGACTAAGTAAAGCCAAGGGACAATGGGCGCTCCCAATAAACAGAGGGAATTAGGAGGACTCTGTGTGTAACCAAATCCACTTACAGAATCTTTGAGCCGCTGCCTCTCAAAGCAGCTTCATTAGCATAGGCTGGCCCCAGTCTTCTAATTTATGTGCATTTTCTTTTCTGAGCCTCATAGATCAGGCTGCTCATTTGCATAATTCTGAGTTAGTTTCAATGATGCTAATAGCAGTTTCAGCTTCTTTACAACCCAGACTTTAATACAGTTAAACAGATTTTATTTCACCGTCAAGAAACTGATAACAATAATAATTAAAGCAAGAGCTACCATTCTTGAGTGTTTGCTATGTCCTAGGCACTGGTGCATGGAGTTACATCATTTCTTCTTCACACCAATGCTAGGAAACAAGCACTGCTTTCTGCATTTTACAGAGGAGTACTATATTTCAATTCTGGTCTGCTTAGTTTAGCACTTTCACAGAAAATTAGGGAGCTGGAGAGGGTCTCAAAAAAGCCACTTAATCCTAGTTCTCCAGGAAAGACAGAAGTCACCCTTGCCAGGTGAGTGACCGCCCCTACAAAAGGCCTTCAGAGAAAGGTGGTGTCTTGACCACCTACATTTAGTCATCTGGCCCATGGCAACGTTAGTCAATCTTGCCTTCAGAAAGCTCTTACTCAAATCTAAACTGGAGTTTCCACTGCTATGTTTCCCAGTTTCTCTAATAAGAGATTTTGCTAACTTGGAGTTGGCTGGCTAGTTTTCTCCAGTAATAATCCTCCACACACCTGAAGGCAGTGACTCGGCCACTTCTCACTTTCCTTTCTCTATATGAATTAATTTTTAAACGTTTGTCCTCCTGGTTCAGGTTGCATTTTCCAATACCCTTTGCAGATGCATGGGGTCCCTCCTCATGGCTTCCCCATGAATGGAGAACAAAACAGCATGTTGGGTGGACACAGGTGACCAGAAGGACACTCTGCCAGGTCCAGCAGGTGTTTTGTAAGGAACCCCTGCCACTGAGACTCTATTGATTGAGTGTTTTAAAGGTCGCCGTGATTCCAGGTGGTATATTTAGAAATGCTACACAGTAAGAAATTTTTTTTAGTTAATTAATTAATTATTGGTTGCGTTGGGTCTTTGTTGCTGTGCGTGGGCTTTCTCTAGTTGCAGCGAGCAGGGGTTACTCTTTGTTGCGGTGCATGGGCTTCTCATTGTTATGGCTTGTCTTTGTTGCGGAGCACGGGCTCTAGGCGCGCTGGCTTCAGTAGTTGTGGTGCACGGGCTTAGTTGCTCCATGGCATGTGGGATCTTCCGGAACCAGGGCTCGAACCCATGTCCCCTGCGTTGGCAGGTGGATTCTTAACCACTGTGCCACCCGGGATATCCCCACAGTAAGACTTTTTTTTTTTTTTAATAAATTTATTTATTTATTTATTTTTGGCTGTGTTGGGTCTTCGCTTCTGCGCGAGGGCCTTCTCCAGTTGCGGCAAGCGGGGGCCACTCCTCATCGCGGTGTGCGGGCCTCCCACCATCTTGGCCTCTCTTGTTGCGGAGCACAGGCTCCAGACGCGCAGGTTCAGCAGTTGTGGCTCACGGGCCCAGTCGCTCCACAGCATGTGGGATCCTCCCAGACCAGGGCTAGAACCTGTGTCCCCTGTGTTAGCAGGCAGACTCTCAACCACTGTGCCACCAGGGAAGTCCCCCCCCACCCACAGTAAGATTTTAATCTTCAACCTAAGAAGCTATAACTGGAATGGCTTTTCCTTTATAAAGTGTGGATATTTACATGATTGGTGAAGTTATAAAATCAGTCCTTTGGCTTCCATTCCATGACCACATCAGTGACATCCACGAATATTTACTGGCTACCCAGATTTAGTATCTTCACATCTGGAGCCAACTCAGAGAGTCCCTTGGAGAAGCACTAGAATAGAGGCCTGGATTCAAGCCCTGACATTGCCACTTGTCAGCTGTGTGAACCTGGGCATAGGGTCCACTTCTCCAGACTCAGTGTTCTTACCCGTACAACAGGAATAACAGTGATTCCCATCTCATACACACCGCTTGTGGGAACTAAACAGGATGATGCATATCAAGGGCTTGGCATGTTCCTGGTACATACCATAATAATAAACACTTAGTACAGCTCCATGCTTTCTTGTAAATGCCCCTGAATACAGGCAAAAAAAGAGACAGAAGAGTATGAGGCAGCTTGCCTTTCTTACCGCAAACGAGCGCTTGATGGCGGGCACCTGGCTGAAGGCGATCACCACCGGGATAATGTCCAGGGCACTGAACTCCAGGCCAGCCGTCGTGATGGTCTGGGCATCCACAGATGGGCCGCCACTGAAGAACGTGGCGATTCTTCTGGTATGAGCCCCTGGGAGCATCCGCTTGAAGACATTCCTGGAGACAAACCTCATGGCCTTGCCAATGTCCCTGCTGGATGCGGACCGCTCGTAAGGAAGGGCCTCGATCTCTCTGAGGAGTCTGTCCTTCCTGTAGGCGTCGGAGAAGCGGATGAGGAGCCTGGCGTGGGAGTCGTAGGTGAGCACCGCCACGCGCGCGCCCGCAGGGCAGTGGTCCTCCCGGACCCGGAGACCACCCAGTAGGGAGGTCATCATTTCCTTCATCCGTGCGAACTCTGGCTCCGTGACGCCCCGGGACTGGTCCAGCGCGAACACCAGCTCCGTGGGATGCACAGGGCACCGTGGGGCTCCTAAAAGGCCAGAACATGTGCCTTACCACGAGAACACTCGCTTAAAAAGGAAAAAGAGATATGCACATAGAAGGCGAAGTAATTTTAGATGTTAAATATTAAAATATGGAAACACAATCATTAAATATAAATAACTTAAATAGTAAAACAAACACTTAAATATTTAAATCTTTAATAATTAAAATGGTATTCTAAAAACTGACTTTGATCTTTTAAATAAAGCAAAAGATGAACTCATTTATGAGACAGAAACAGACTCACAGACAGAAAACAAACTTACGTTACCAAAGGGGGTGGGGTGGGGATATATTAGGAGTTTGGGATTAGCAGATACACGATATTATATATAGAATAGATAAACAACAAGGTCCTACTGTATAGTACAGGGCACTATATTAAATATCCTGTAATAAACCATAATGGAAAAGAATCTGAAAAAGAGTATGTGGGTGTGTGTGTGTTAGTTTCTGTTGTACACCAGAAACTAACACAACATTGTAAATCAACTATACTTCAATTAAAAAAAAATACAAAAAGTCTATAATTCAATTTGAGTTTTAATGAAATTTGTAAGTTCATTACTAAAACTCCTAAATAATAAAGAGCTCATGGACATGCCCTTTTACCTACAGAGATTGGATCCATGGTTCTTTGGAACTTTGTTAAATAAACTAAAACATACATTCTTTACTTAATGAGGAAATTTAACAGGGGTTTAAAAGGGATGGATGTGAAAGGTCTGTTGATAATTTCGGACAGATTAGGATTTACCCTCTCTGTGACTCAGTTTGCTCATCTGTAAAATGACAGTCCTAACTGCACCCACTGCCTAGGCCTGTGTTGGGGATTAAGTGAATCAACACAGGTAAAGAAAGCACTTAGGACCACAGTGCCTGGTACACAGCAGGTGCTCAATTAATGTTCGCCATTACTGTTATTATTACAGACTTACTTACTCATTGTGAGAGAGAACAGCTATATTACTTAAAAGAATGAGGAAACCTTCAACTGATAAATTTTTATTTAACAGTTAGAAATGCAAGTTTAACCAATAAATATGCCTTATTACTTAGAGAAACTCTGAATTAGGATTGTTAAACACGAATGTAAGTGTTAAGATTTATTCATTGATCCCAATTCACTCATTCTAATCCCAGTATCCTGCGCTTATCACAGTCGGAGATTTATATATGTCTAATTATCTGATTAATGCTTGCCTCTCCCACTGCTTTATGAAGTGTGGAGACAGGGATGATCTCTCTCTTGACTGCCAGATTCTTAGTCCCTGCCATATAGCTGGGATCTCATAAATGTTGAATGAAAAAGAACCAAACAAAGGACAGTTCTTTGCAACAGGTACAGGAAGAACAGAACTTTCTGGATGGGTGAGATGCCTGGTGTTGAGATGCATGTTGGTAAGAGGAAATCTGGCTGATGTGCTCTCCTTGGAGTGGGCTGTCACCTCTCATTCAGAGGCCAGCAACTCAGCTCTTTCCAGGCGAGCTCAGGACTCAGACCCGCCGGGACTGTCTAGGTTGGCCAGGCTGGCCCAGGAGGGCTCCCCCTCTCAACTGGGCCTCATCACCTTAGTGCTAGATTATCATCTCCTCTGGTCCTAGACTCTGACCTTCACAGGCAAAAGGACCAGTAAGAATAAATGTTCAAACCCAATCAAACTGTGTATCTCAGTGGGGACAGGACAGGATTTATTAGCCTCTGAGTCTAATTCAGTGGGCCGAGCAGATATTAAAAAAATCAAGGTCACATCAATTTTACAACAAAAAATGGGTAAAATTATGACCAAACATGACAGTGGTCTGCTAGCTCTTTGTTTGGGCTGCTATTTCATATGGGAACAACAGCAGTGATAACGGCAATGCAGCTTCAGCTGTAATTTAGAGGTAAAGGGAAAAAAAGATATAAGCACTGGCTGTTACCAAGTTTTCAGGAAAAAAAACACCTAAGGGCTAACTCAGCTTGTTGCCAGGACCCCGAGGATCTTGAGGAAGGCTGGGCTGGACTGTGGAGACACCGAGGAGACCCCCCCTCAGACGTGGACCCCCACATAGAGACCCAACTTACTGACCAGAGCAGGTGACAATGAGTAATGAGGAAGGCAAACCCAACACCCACCACGTGACTACCACCCAGCATTGGCGGCCCATCCAGGCCGCCGCCATGTTTGCCTGGAATAGCTCCACGTGGCCCCCTCCCCACAACACTAGTCCTTTGGCTTTTATGCTTCTCTTCCCTACAATCCACTCTCCCACAGTGGCCCAAATAAGTTTTAAAAAATTGTTCATCAGTTCACGTTTATACCTTCAATACTTTTAATAAGCTCTTTAATACCCTTCCATTCCAATCTGAATAAAATCTAGCCTCCTGATTATAACCTACAAAACTTAGTGCGATCTGGTCCCACTTCCTTCTCCATTTTTATACATGCCATGTCCCCCTCCTCACCGTGTCTCAGTCACACTGGGCTTCCGTCAGCGGCTAGAAAACACCTGGGTCTGTTTTGTACCATGGCCTTTGCACTTGCAGGATTCCCTGCCTGGATCTTGCAAAGCTGGCTTCTTTTTATTCTTCATCCAAACTTCAATGTCATTGTCTCAAAGAGGAGCCCTCCATTCAAAGACATTTCTCCCCTCCCCTAGTGTCATTTTGTGACAGGACCTTCCATTTTTTATCTCTTTCACAGCAACTAAAGTACTCTGTAATTCTTTCCTTTGTTTACTTGGATCCCTCCACTAAAATGGAAGCTTCTGAAGACAGGAATTATGTCCATCTTATTCAGCCCTCTGTCCCCAGTGTCTGGGACAGAGACTAGAACATAACAGCCTTCCAAAACACATTTGTTGAATGAGTGAACAAGCAATCAGAGGGCATGGATTGATGGATTTATACAAAAGGTATAAGGGTATAAAAGTATAAGAGGGTGATGATAGGTTTATACAGAAACATCATGTAATAAGCTTTTGTAATATTCCTGAAAGCTGGCCCAGAAAGATATTAAGCCAACTTGGTAATTAACATCAGCCAAGAGCTCCACAGATTTTAGCACTATCTGAGCTGCACATGCAGCTTATTTGCTATCTGATCATCCCTACTTTTGTTCCACACACTTCTGCCCTTCACATCTTGATCCCTAACCACCAGACTACAGAGACAGGATGACAAATGGAGAGAGAAAATGGAGGGAGGGAGAAATGTTTTTGAAATTACAAAAAAATCTATTGGTAAGGTAAATGGCAATGTTAGTCATTAAAATATAAATAATTAAACAACCAAACCACTTGGTTGGCAAAGAGCTGTGAGACTCAGCTTAAACTCAGGTGATTTATTGGAGGCAGAGCTGTGCTACCAGTATGAGGCAGCAAAGAAGTCCAGATAAAATTTTTATCATTTGGCAGGCAGCACATTGTTCTAACTCATCTTTCCAGATGTACCACATTTTGGAGCTTGATTATAATATGCTGTAAATAAAGATTACTCACCATGTCTGCCAGCTGTGGAAGAAGAACAAAGGAGGTTAGGTTATTATTTGGTAGGGGAACAGTGTTCTGTATTGTGTAAGAAATCATGGCAGCCAAGGCTCCGCCTTGTGAGCTTTTTGTAGATGACTCAAAAACCAAGGCAACAAATAGCGTTTGGAGAAATGCAGACAGATCCAACATGTTGGTAAAAGCACAGGTCTTTCCGCAGGGAACGGGATGGGAGAAATAGGAGGGTCATAAATCAGTGGCGTGCAGCCAGCTGTCAGAGGGAAAGGATTTCTGCCTGGGAGGGAACATTATGTTGCAGAGAGGTGCACTGAATTTGGAAAGTTAAAAGGTCCTAACCGCTCTTTACTCTAGATTTCCCCCATGTAGATATCTATAGCCATCAATTACATATATGTATACATATATGTGTACATATATGTAATATGTGTGTGTGTATATATATATATATAAACATCAGAGATGGATTTACTCTTAAGTAAATGAAGCTTAAACTTTAGGACCGTACTGTCCAATATGAAAGCCACTAGCCTCATGTGACTATTTACATTTGAATCAATTAAAATTAAATGAGGGACTTCCCTCATGGTCCAGTGGTTAAGAATCTGTCTTGCAATGCAGGGGACGCCGGTTCGATCCCTGGTTGGGGAACTAAGATCCCACATGCTGCGGGGTAACTAAGCTTGCGTGCCGCAACTACTGAGCCTGTGCGCCACAACTAGAGAGACTGCGTGCTGCAACTACAGAGCCCACATGCTCTGGAGCCTGTGAGCCACAACTAGAGAGAAGCCCGTGCACTGCAACGAGAGATCCTGTATCCTGCAACTAAGACACGACGCATCCAAAATAAAAAAATAAAAAAAAAAAGAAATAAATTCAGCTTCTCAGTTACATTAACCATCTATCAAGACTCAAAGTCCCATGAGGCTAGTGGCTACATATTGAACAGTGTGGTGGATACTTCCATCATTGCAGAAAGTTCTGGACAGCACTGCTCTCGACCTCTCACCCACGGGGCCCCTTGCAAGGCCTTGAGAAGGGCCCTAGCCACATGTTCACATGATCATGTGATTTTATAATAGACAGAAGTCAGTGGTTGTGATTTCCTTTCTTGTCCTAAAGGACACTTTTGAAGTAGTTTTGTACCTACTTTTGGATTTACAATTTTGTATTGAACCCCTCAAATTTTAAAAGATCAGGCCTCATCATACTTGGATTTATCCTTGAGTCATCGTAGTTCATATGGCTCCCATGTCAGAAAGCCCACTCTGCTAATCCAGCCCCAGAGCAACCAGTCTTCATGACCCGATGCATAGATTTTGATTCCCACATACGGATGGTTCCATTCTGCTACAAAAAGGCAGAGTTAAGATCAGCACTGCATTCAAAGCTTTGAAAAGTCTGTGTCTTTGAGACTGATGCTCTCTACAGAAATGGGCTCTAATTTGTCTAACTTCTCCCTTCAAATACACTTTCATTTTAGAAAACTGAGAGATTTCCAAAAAGCCTGGAGGGAACTGTGACATTCTTTTGAGTCCTAGTGTTTATCTGGGAAGTTGTTACGCATTTGTAGGTGAACATTAAATAGCCGACTCTCTCCTCATCTTGTCCATGGCATTCTTTTGATGCTGCTAACACGTATTTTGATAGAAGATGCTGCGATAAGGGTCTCAAAGCAAATTCAAAAGAGCATTTGCCAAATCAAAATGCCTTTTTGCTTTTAAAATTTTGAGAGTAAAGAAAATACAGGCAGAATGAATAATTTTAAAAGCAAATGAGTCTAACTCAAGGTAGTCAAGCACACCTTCTCAGGGAAGGAGTAACAAATGATAAACAGAAGTCAGGGCTCCCACCCACTAGGACACCCCCTTGGCATGGCTGGCTCTTTTACACCGGCTGAATTCAACACTTAGTTATTGTCAGGGGTTAATCATTTTAAAAAGTTTAATGTGACTCCCCACTGATTGATTTCACCATCAGAGGAGTTCTGACCTTGTGTCTCCATTTTCCCCTGATTAAAAGCACCAGATGTAGCCTGACTTAGTGCTTGGAAACATTTCAATAGACATCCTGGCAGCCAGAGAGGGAGTCAATAGTCACCAGTGTATGCTGCCTCAGAATATACACAGTGACATCTCTAATTTTAAGAAATTGGCTGGTAAATTGTCTCAATTTTGAGTGCAGAATTTGCTGCTTTTCCTCTATGAATGCTGACACCCCGGGTGATCATTCTAAGTGGGGTACTTACGACTGTGGTCCTGTACATGCTGGATGAGCTCACATGTCTGCTCAAAAATAAAACAGAAAGAATTAACTAACAGACTGCCAGGTCCTAGAGTTGAGAAATAAATAAGTGTCACAGGGTGCTCAGGCTCCTTTGGAGTTAGCAGATACGTACGGAGAAGGAAGGCAATCCTTTGGCCCCTTTCACACCCTAGGGAAACAAAAAGAGTGTGGTTTCAGGGCTTTGGACACACACATCAGGAGCCAGAATGTGCATCAACATTACTCTAAGGAAAAAAAAAACTTCTTAACGTTTATATTCTAAGTTCAAGGGAGAAAAGAATTCATGTAGGATACTCGTCACCTAATTAACAATAACATTCTAAGGGGAAGAAACTGTAAGCAGTGAGTGTCCAATGGCCACTTTCCCCCAGCTGCATCTCTGGATGATAAGGGTTGCCCAGAAGCTAAGGATGGAGCTGACAATGAGACACTGGCAGGGAGACTCTGGAGCAGGTCCTCAGCCTAGAACTAAATAAGCCTGAACCATCCCCTGTGCCTGCCCCTCCTTAAGGCAGAGGTACAGAGTTCCCCAATGCTTTGCCTTGGCCACTGGGCAGCCGCTGAGCAGAACCTAAATCTATTCCTGTCACTGGTTGGATGACAAAAGGACCAGACTCAAACTGAACTTCTGGAAAGGTAATCCCCATTGTCTTCCCCAAATGAACAGATATATCTCTGGGTTGGGGATAGAAAGAACAAAGTGGAATTGGTTTGAATTTCATGTGTTCGGTCTCATCTTTGGAACAGGAAGAGTCTGGCTGCTCTCACACAGAGACAGGGAAAAATGCGAGGGCGCCCCACCCAAACTCCCGAAGAAAATAAGTTCCATGTGAATGCAGCATTGGTAACTTATTAATTTCCTCTCACTTTCTTTCATTCACTGATCACTTACTGACTGTGAGAAAAGGGCAAGGATTGGCCAGATAAATAAAATTCACTGATCATTGAGAAATCTCATTCTAGATGAAATGAGAAATCCCTTTTCATTTCCTCCCTCAATTCCCCCCACCACCCAAGAAATGGCAACTGATATTTAATCGGCAGTTTTTTCCCTCCTCTCTCTGAGCACATTAAAGGTGGAAAAATAGTGAAAATCGTTGCCAAGCTGCAAAGACTGAAAGCACACGTATTTGGATAATGAAGACTTTGGGCACTGACTTTTTATTTGGAAAAGGAGCTGATGTGATTTATGGGTTTTCAATTTACCTTGCGTCCAGGAGGTCCCAGCTCCCCAGGGGATCCCGGTTCTCCTGGAAGCCCAGCAGACACCTCAAAGCAGAATTTATTTACTTTAGAATTATACATACATGTTTGTGTGTTTGTGGGTGTGGGTGTTTTACATTTCAAAAGCAATACACTTTCATTTTAGAAAATTGAGAGATTTCCAAAAGGCACACAGAAGGAAAAACATCCTCAGCAACCTCTTCTCCCCCAAATAATCCTTGTTGACATTTTGGTGTCTTTTCCTCTGCTCTTTTATTTGTTTATCCTTTTGGTATTAATCTATACATATTTTAATATATTTTTATACTTTTTCCTGTTGCCTTTTAAACTAAATATACATCTTGGGGCATTTTCATGTTACTAAATATTCTTTCACAAAAATCACCTTTCATGGCTGCCATAGTATTCTATTACATGGATATACCATGATTTATTTAATAAGTCCATTATGGTTGGCATTTAAGTTTGCTGTTGTTGTAATAAGCATGCCACTATAAAGTCATATGTGCAATTCTGATTATTTCCTTAGGGAACATTGTTAGAACTAGAATTGCTGGGTCAAGGGAGAAATTTTTATCTAAATAAATTTTTATCTCAACTTATCTAAATTTAGTAGGTGACTAAACTGAAAAACAAACACATGAACAAAACCCCAGAAAAATAAAAATTTAAATATAAAAACCTTTGAAGAACTAAAACAAGAAAATATTTAGCAGTTGGCTGGAAACATTTGTAGTAAAATGGGGAATAACAGCAGTAAATAAAAACAACATTTGTTGACTACTTACTTTATTCATGTGCATTCAACAGTATAATTTATCATAAAGAAAGCTAGAATTTAGTTTAAGAATTAGGAAAATATTCCTTTGAACAAAGGATGTTCACAATGTCATGTTTTTTATAAGAATAAAAACAAAGTTGTCTAAAATCAACTTAATTTGTAAAAGCATTGCCTATGGAACAGCAAATAATTATTGATGTCCTTTGGGTCTTCCAATGATATTTACAGCATGCTGGGTTGAGTAAAAAAAACAAAACAAAACAACAACCTTACTGATCATATTTTATTTAGAAGATATAGATTAACCTCCAGGGCAAAAAAAGGCAGATTGAACATTGGCATTTACTTTTGCTCCCTCCAATGTCTTACTAAAATAATAGTAAGCAGATGTTTTTAAAAGGCAAAAATATGCCAAGCATGGGGAGAATGAGAAAGGAGACAATAGCCATCAAACTTCAGATGCTGGAAAGCAGAAGTACCAGTGTTAAATGACTCAGAGCTGAAAAAGCTGAAACCTAGGCCAGCAGCAGGGAAAGCCAAGAATCTGTGTGTTTTATAACACATTCTCAGAAGGTACCTCCAGAAGTGGAGGTAAAGGAGAGAGGCTTAATAAGGCAGATTGGTTGAAGATCATTTTAGGAATCCCCAAGCCTCCTCCCCATTCTCTACCATTGGGTGAATGTCCCTTCTTCCTCCTCAGTGACAGAGGTAAAACCGAGGTGTCTGCACTAGGAAACCCCAGACAGAGCTGAGGGCCAGTGGTACCATCCAGAAAATAGGGTGATCAAATGAAGGTGTGGAATAGATGTGAGACCCCTAGAAAGCTGGGGTTCCCAGAAAGCTGGCAGCCAGAACTTCACCCTCAGGCAGGAGATTGAAAGAATCTTCTCAGGGGAATCTGACTAGATTTGAGAAGAAAGACCCAAACATGCTGATATCAGACGTTTGCTAAGTAACAACTCAGCCAGATCACTCTTCAGTGACACTTGTAGTTGACGAGCCCCACCCATCTCCTCGGGGTTTCCAATCAGAATTTTTGTCCTCAACTCTTCAATAGAGAGAGTTAGCCCATTCCCCGGAAACATGAGAAATAGAGAGCAGGATAGGAAAAAAACACACGGCAGAGAACAGACTATGTTGGGCAAAGGAGACTCCAAAATTACTAATTTATATCCTCAGGGAGATGAGATGTTTCAACCATGAAACAAGAGCAGGAGAGTATAAAAAAGGAATATTCTGACAGCAAAAAAATGAGTGCTTGAAAATTAAACTATGAGAGAAGCATTGTAAGATAAAGTCAAAGAAATCTCCCAGAAAGTAGAGCAAAAAGACAACTTGCAGAGAAATAGGAGCTAAGTGGCAGAGGGATTGCCAGGTTTTCCTAACAAACCTTGTGAAATTAGTTGACTCTCTAAACCAGTGGTCCTTAACTGGGGGGTGGGGGTATTTTGTATCCCTCAACCCCGACTCCTGTGGGGACATTTGGTAATGTCTGGAGACATCTTTGGCTGTCATAATGGTGGGGGACAGGCGGATGATGCTGATCTAGTGGGTAGAGGCCAGCGACGCTGCTAAACATCCTGCAATGCACGGAGCAGCCCCACAGCAATTACCCAGCACAAATGTCAGCAGTGCTGTGGCTGAGGAGCCCTGCCTTGAAGTATGTGCATGTGTGTCAGTTGATAAAAAGTGTAAATACATACAAACATACCTGTATACCCAAAATAAGATAGGCTAAAAATCATGGCAAATTTTTAAAAAAGTGCTTCAGTTGGGGGAAAAAGGTGAAGACCTAGAAAACTGAAACTAGGAATGTAATCATTCCAAGAGAACTAAAGAGACACTCAAAGCTTTATCACTAAAAGCTTCCAATGGGAACGTCTGATCTTTCAAAGGGAAAACCTGGAAGTTTTCAGTGTCTAAACTTCAAATTCAAAAATACTCACAGAGATGTAGAGAAAGCAGCATGGCAGGTGAAATAAGCAAGTTAAAAAACAGTGATGAAGGGCTTCCCTGGTGGCGCAGTGGTTAAGAATCCACCTGCCAATGCAGGGGACACGGGTTCAAGCCCTGGTCTGGGAAGATCTCACATGCCGTGGAGCAACTAAGCCTGTGCACCACAACTACTGAGCCCATGTGCCACAACTACTGAGCCTGCACTCTAGAGCCCGTGAGCCAAAACTACTGAGCCCGCGTGCCTAGAGCCTGTGCTCTGCAACAAGAGAAACCACCACAATGAGAAGCCCGCGCACCGCAACAAAGACCCAACGTAGCCAAAAATAAATAAAAATAAAAAGTAAATTTATATTAAAAAAAAAAACAGTGATGAATTGTCCAATGTGGGAAAAAAATTCAAGTAACCAAAGGCCAAGACAAAAAGATGATATATTAATTCCCCATTAGTTTATTGCTTTTTAAAAATGATTAATGTGCCATTGGGCAGCAAGGGAACCCAAGAAACTGCTGACCGTGTTTCCATGTCTCCAATGTTCACGGGTAAACTACCTCATTAACAAGCAGAGGGAAAAGATCCAGAGATCTGGATTAATTTGAAAGTCTTTTCAAATTATCTTTCTTTTATCGGTCTTCTTCTTCTTCTTCTTCTTTTTTTTTTTTTTGAGAACAAAAATGTTAAAGGATAGTCATCCAAAAACATGTATGAAGAAAAGCGTTATAGCCAGGAAATAGTCCTCTTGGGAAAAGCAGGATGGAGGGAAAGAACTTTCTTTATTTTGTACCCCTAAAAACCACATAAATAATCTCTTCATATAAAGTTTTTCTTATACTTTTCAGGAAAAAAACAGATCAGAGTAAAACTAACTATGGTGACAAAACTGGAAAACCACCTCAAGTAACAGTTTTTATCAGAGTTTGTGTTTTTCTTGTCCAGCAATTGACATGGTATCAAGATCAGTTTACCTGATCAGTGCTGTTCTGAAGAAAAGAGATAAGGATGGCCTCAGGAGATAATTGTCATAAGATTTTGCCTTTTATAAAGCCACCATCTCAGTTTTGCAGCTTATGATATATAAAGAGTCAGCAAAGGCAAAATCCATTCTTAGCACACGAGAACCCAAGGCAAGCTCGGGATGCTGATGCTTCTGAGGGTGCCGGAGGTGGGTGACTCCGGCCAGAACACAGCCTCCTTGGAGATATGAACTGTGCTTCTGAGTGGTCCAAAGCATTAGGCAATGTCTAGGTCCTCCAGGGAATAAAAAGGACACATTCATTACAGTACATTATTTTACATAATAAACGTAAACTTTCTCCTAGAGCTCAAGAGATACTTTCTTGAGCTAAATTGGGAGAGGACCACCTCATTAAAGTAGTTTAACGAGACCTTAACAGGGGAGACAAGATGCCAGTGGGCATTAAATTACACGAGATCTGCCGGGGGGGGGGGGGGATGGGATTAAACTGGACATATTTTGTGGTGCAAAAACAGTTTTGACCACAAGGATTCCTTAAGAAACAACACACAACTTATTTCCAGTGTTAAGAATGGTACCTTGTCAGCCAGATCAGGTGAACTTGGTCACTACGAGCCTTATTGCTGGCAATGAAGGATGAGTAAAATATCCATTTCCCTTCCCCAAGTTTGCCTTAACAAAAACCACACGTTTTACAAGTCTTTGGGACCAAATGACAACTCAAATGACTGTAAAAGCATGAAAAAGGAGTTCCCTGGTGGCGCAGTGGTTAAGAGTCTGCCTGCCAATGCAGGGCACACGGGTTCAAGCCCTGGTCCGGGAAGATCCCACATGCCACGGAGCAACTAAGTCTGTGCGCTACAACTACTGAGCCTGCGCTCTAGAGCCCGCGTGCCACAACTACTGAAGCCTACACGCCTAGAGCCCATGCTCTGCAACAAGAGAAGCCACCACAATGAGAAGCCCGTGCACCGCAACAAAGAGTAGACCCCGCTCGCCGCAACTAGAGAAAGCCCGTGCACAGCAATGAAGACCCAACACAGCCAAAAATAATAAAATAAATAAATAAATAAATAAACAAAAAAGGCCTTCCCAAAGTAGCTGAGGTTGTAAGGCTTTGCAGCCTGAGAAACTTACTGTCTTGCCTCTAGTGCCCTTGGGTCCAGTTTCTCCTGGACCACCAGGGTCCCCAACCTCACCCTAAATAAATTCAGAGAAATAAAATAAAATGGTTAGTAAAATCAAAGGGATATATCTCATTGTATTTTTATACTGATTCCAACACGAAGACATTTTTCACATATATTTTTATCTTTAATCGTCTTCTTTGAAGAGTCTTCCCCGCAATAACCTCTCATTTTTAAATTCTCAACACAGTACACTGGAGCCTCACTGTTTTATTTCTCTGTCTCTCCAGCCAGAACACAGCCTCCTTGGAGATATGAACTGTGCTTTTCATTTTGTCCCCTGATCCAATCACAGGACCTAGCATTTACTGAGCTCAGTCAATCTTTCCAGCAGAAGTGAAAGCCTTAAGGTAGAGGACAGCATCGCTGACTTATTATCTGAAGGTGCCTTATAAACATGTTGGGAGAACTGAGGCAGGTGAGATCAGGTAATTTTGGTTTTCCTTACATTTTACTTTCCTTTGAGCAAAGAGGAAAATACATATGGTAGAGGGGAAGGAGTACACGTGAGGAGAAAAATAAGGATGATTTCTTCCTTTACTTATGAATTAAAAACGAGAAATGAAATATTATTTTTAAAAGTCTGCTTCTTCCTTCTCCCCTTTCCCCATAAAGTTTTCTTTTTATTCATTTATAATTAACTATCCTTCTATTATCCTATAATACATTTCATAAGCCCAGGAGTATCTCTGATTGATCCCTAGTTAGTATGAAGTACACGGTACCTTAGGTCCAATTTCTCCAGGGAATCCTTCTTGCCCCTATAATCGACAGTGGAGAAAATTAATATATGCACATATCACCAGGGTAGGCTTATATTGACTTTAATTTTGCCTGCTGCCTTATTTAGTTTAAGTGCCTCTGAACCAAGGAAGGGCCAGAACAATTGAAAATGAAACTGTATGGCACGATTTGAGAAACTAACTCCAATTTCTAAATTAAACTATTTACTGGTCTCACCAAAATATCATGACAACCTAAGACAAATGGGTAAATGCACACATCTGAGGAATTACACACCAGCTCTCTTTCAAATGTAGACATTCAACAGGATAGCTGGCCATCTGGCCATGTGTTTCTGAAACAGTCTTCTTAAATGGATTTCAATTTTGGGGAAGAAATTGGGGAAGCCTGCCGTCTAAATTTGATCATTTGTTTTCTGGTCCTCTGTTTACCTTCTTTGGCCACAGACTATAGTTGAAGAGGTATGATAATCCTCATTTGATTAAAAACATATTTTATTTAAGATAAAGTTTATTTTCTGATCATTAAAAGTAAGATCTCCTCAAATATAGTTAAAATATAAAAGGATAGAAAGAAGAAAAATCACCCAAATCTCACTTCCCAGAACTGTTACTATAAATATTTTGTCATATTTTCTTCTTTCTAAATGCATTTCTAAAATGCATTTTAGCACAATTGGGATAAATGTTTTTTCTTATTACATTCTGATTTTTACTTGACATTGTCACAGAAGTTCTATACAATTATGTATGAACATTTACATTCATTTTAAAGAGTGGCTAATATTTCAATGCTATAAGCTACTTAATAGTTCCATTTTTAACAAATATTAAGGTTGTTTTCAATTATTCTCTATTCTAATGAAAATTTCACTGGAAATCCTTCATTCATTAGGGTTTTTTTTAAAAGAAATTTTAGCTGTTTGGGGTTTGTTTATTCTTCCAGACAGCCTCTTGCATCATTCCCATTGGGATTTCATTTAGAATTACATTGATCCTTTATAATGTTTTAGACTTTCCAACAAGAACTTGGTATATCTCCATTTATTGAAATTTTTTACTTCAGTAATTTTTGTCATAGGTCTTGAACATTTTTGTAGAAAGGATGTTCTTAACTATATTATGTTTTAGTGGATGTTATTATGATTTCTAAGTGGTTATTGTTGGTATATAGCAATCACTGCTTTTGATAAATTTATCTTACTTCCAGACACTTAAATATTCAGTGACAATATAAAGTTATAATTCTGATATAAAGTTACAAGGTTTAATTTTGAAGTTACTGCTTGGCCCAATGCATTTGGAAAGGCCCTGTAAAACTTCTCACTAATGATTAGAGTAAACATAGTCAGAGGACAAATTTTGGAATGCCTCCCTAAGGCTCTAGATTAGATGTACTGTTCAAGCTGGAAGCAGTCAGGCCCTGGCTGTGCATCTCTGCAAAGAACAGAAAATTAATTTCAGGTTTCACTTGTTGCCTGGCCCTTATGTTTAAGTTGTTTTCTTTTTTTCTACCATATTCCCCACAAGATATCAGCAACTAAATGATCAAAATCTATCTATAAAGGTCCAAGTCTACCTTATTCACTACCTTCTTTTTTCTCTTAAATGTAGCCATAAAGAGCAACAGAAAATAAATGGAAAATGACCAGCTTTCAGTCGATGTGTCTTACCTTTGTTCCTTTACTTCCAACACTACCATAACCTGGGTTGCCATCATCACCCTGTAAACAAAGCAATTATTTACAAACATCCCCTACTGCAGACAGAGGCAGGCTTATTCACAAGAGAACTAGACAACCAGTTTTTTGGTTTGATTAGGAAAAATTAGGCAGCAGGATTCTCCCTCTGGGGCAGCCCATTGACATAGTGGCACTAAAGGAAACTCTCAATAACAGGCACAGGCAATGCACTGTCCCTTAATCTCACTTGTCTCATTATGTTATGAGGATTAAATGAGAAAATTTCAGGTGTATAATAATCTTAAAAAAGAAGGTAGAAGTGTTATCTCTCCTGGATAACATTTGTATTTTAATACCTTAGCTCTAAACCATTTTCAGTTTTCTGGATAAAAGTAAGATCTCCTAAATGTCTGGGCACTGGCTACTGTTGGATCCTTGTAGAGGTCTTAGTGAGAAGCCCCGAGCACTGGGGGAAGGGTGGGCTCAGTTTCCCATGA
The DNA here is from genome assembly GCF_965194825.1 of Balaenoptera physalus. Classification (NCBI taxonomy): domain Eukaryota; kingdom Metazoa; phylum Chordata; class Mammalia; order Artiodactyla; family Balaenopteridae; genus Balaenoptera; species Balaenoptera physalus. Next base: position 11,824,820 of record NC_138891.1, on the reverse strand, counting down.
ACGGGTTTGGATGAGAGGAAAGAATGCAAGAAAGGTTATGGGGTTGTTAAACACAAGTTTTGTCCATTTTATCATTTGGCTTCAAGAGCATCCCAGCCAGGACGCTTGGTACCTGGGAAGTTGCTACCTTGGAAAAGCTGGTCAAGATGAGGATGAAATCTCAATCACTAGAAAGCTCTACAGCTAGATTGGGATGTTATCTTCAACACGCTCTTCAGAGAACCACACCTAATATCTATTGAACTAAAAGGATTCCAAGAGCCAGATCAAAAGTAGGAATAAAACACAAACCCGCAAGCCTCGAGGACCCCGAAGGCCAATGGGTCCCTTTTCTCCCACATCGCCAGGTTCTCCCTGTCAAACAGAACAATGAAATGTGTCCTTATTAGGTTGCTTTTGTAAAGGGAATTAGAAATGATGGCACTAAGACAAGAATTTTCAACTGCATCCATGTGTATCACAGTGACAGTGGGTTAGTGGCCAGCACTGTGTCTGTAAGCAATACAAGAGGAACGGCTGTTGTTGGTGAGTGAAGTCTCCTCCATTGATAAATGACGCCCCAGCAAGTCTGACGTATTGTTTAGTGCAAGTTGCCATCTTAGCAGCTCAGTGCTATGAGCCGCACCCTTGGAAATGTCTTACCATGAGTCAAAGAGGAGGCTCTGCACTGTCTTAAAAAATTAACAAAACAGTTTTCCATGATGATCCATGCAAATCTTCTGGCTGCTGCAGAAACAGAGGCCTATTAATCTACTTTTAATCAAGATAGCCAAGGTAGCACGACATCCCTGGCAATAGTTTCTGACTTCTGACTAATAGAACACCTACGGTGGGTTATACATCAATCTCAGTATTACGGTGAGGAAATCCAGCTACTTGGGAAAGTTAATATAGGTTTACAAAAGAAGGTTAACTCCTCTTCTTAAAAAAAAAAAAGCTTTTAAAGTTTAGATTTTAAATGTACAAAATGTTGTGAAGACAGTACAGAGAGTTCTTATACATTCCACATTTAGCCGCCTCTATTGTTAATATCACATTAGTTACATGAGTAGGAACATTTGTCACAACAAATACATGGATATTAACTCATTAACTAAAGCCCATATTTTATTCAGATTTCCTTAGCTTTTACCACTTAATCTCCTTTTCCTGTTCCAGGACCCCATGTCTCTGTAGGCTCCTCTAGACTGGGACAGTTTATCTGGTTTTCTGGTTTCTGATGACCTTGACAGTTTTGAGAAGTATTGATCGGATATTTTGTAGAATGTCCCTCAGTTGGAGTTTGCCTGATGTTGTGCTCATGATCATGCTGTGTTTTATGAGTTTGCGGAGAAAAGACCACAGAGGTGAATTGCCCTTTTTATCACATTGTATCAAGATTATATCCTATCAACATGGCTGGCACTATTGATGGTAACCTTGACCATCTGGCTGAGGGAGGCTTGGCTAAGTTTCTCCACTGTCTAGTTATTCCCCCTGCCCTTTCCACAAAGCTCTCTCTGGGAGAAAGAGTGTGGAAGGGTGCCCAGCCCATGCTGAAGGAGTGGGAGTGGTTTACTCATTGTTAAGGACAGAATGACAGCACAGTATGTGTGAGGAGTCCAAATGAACAAATGTCCACCAGCATTGACTGACCCTGGGGGGCGGGCGGTGGGAAGAGAATAGGGTTCCATGGAAGGGAGGCAGAAGATCATCTGCCCTGAAGCCTTTCTTTCAGGGCGGTGTCCCCCACAGTGTGCTCTGGGGGCCACCTGCCTCCCAATTACCTGGGGTCCACGGGCAAAAGGAAATACCAGGACCCCATCGGTATCAGTCTCTGGTGGTGGAGCCCAAGGATATGCCTTTATAATAAGCTTCTCAGCGGATTCTTATGCACACTGAAATTTGAGAACATCTGCTTTAAGGTAGGAAGACAAGGGAAGCCATGAGGCTTGTCCAGGGTCAAACACTTTATTATTGGTTACAGCCAGGTGTTGAGCTCAGTATTAATTGCTGGGTTGCTTGCCTCCCTGGGAACTTGAGCTTAATGGAGTAAGGCAGGAGTAAGTGCCTGGGGCTCATCTCAGTTAATTATGAGTGTAAAAGACTTGGTCTACCTTGGGCCTGCCCAAAGGGTTTGGGTTTGCTTTGAGGGCACTTACCCCCCAAATTCTTGCCCCTCCCATTCAAAAGTCCCTCTTATTAATAATGATATTCTTTGGCACAACTACCCTGCTCCTGTCTATCTCCTTCCACACTTCTTTCTACACGCTCAGCTACATCCCCCTCTAGGGTCCCTCCATCCCTGTCTTGGTCCCTTCCAACACACCCCATGGAGTGCCTTCATTTCACATGAAAACCTTCCCTATACACCCGTGATGTCTGTACACACACATCTTCACTGTAGGATAAACTGTGTTCTTACCAGTGACACCACTTCCCCTGCAGCCCTCTCCAGGGCAAGAAGGCAGCAATGTATCTGTTCCAAACTTTCCTTTCCAGACCATTATTGCTATGCCACATGCTCTAGTAATCCCTTCCTTTTGGAGCTGATTATCCTTGTCATCCATGGATCGCATTTCATCCTGCAATCAGCTGTCTTTGTAACACTCGGCTGCTGGCTCCATCATGTCCTCCCTTCTTAGCAGTTCTCCATTCCAATGCTCGCCCCTCTTCTTATGCCCTCAAGAAATTTCTCCATTAATTATCTACACTTTCTCACATCTTCAACTTCCTCTTTTCTCTCTGTTTTTCTTTTCTCTGTTTATAAAAGTAAACTACAACCTCGTCTATCATTGAAAACGAATAAATAGCCTGCTCCAATCTGTTCTAGACCTTGCCAGTACTAGCAGTTAATGTCCCACCTCACCCCCAAAGCCCAGTTTCTCCAAAGAGTAGTTTACAGCCCAGCATCCATTTCCTCCTCATGAACACATCGTTCAGTCCTCTTCAGCCAGTCGATTGCTACGTTTTGGAATCTATTCTTTGGCTCATTTAGCCACCAGATGTGGTGGCTTCTCCAGTCCTCTCTTTCTTACTTGCTCAGTGCCAGCTGAGACTCCTGACCTCCCTTTCTAGGACTCTCCTTCTCAGCATCCAGTGTATTTTTCTGCTTCTTTCCCATCCTCCACTTACCCTTCTTACAAATGGTCATCACCAAGAGTCCTTTTAAACTCCAAATGATTCTGAAACCTCCATCTCCAACCAGTCCTAGACCCTCTCCTCTATTCCCCAAACCAAGCATTTTTCCTCACTCTTATTCCTCACTCTGACTTTCCCACTTCTGTGATGGGGTTCCTGCTCATGCTGGAAGCCCAGAGTCATCCAGCCCTCTTCTCTCTGCCTCAGTTCCCTCTTGGGAGAGCCCTACAGGGTCATCATGGGTCCCTCCTATCCTCACCCTGTTAAGTCATCCAATCACCGCTTTTCTTGGAGACTGTGAGAGGACACCAACCTGCCTCCTAGCTTCTAATCTCTCAGCCTTCAAAATAGTCCCACATTGAGTTGCCTATTTAAAACCTTCCAAAGTCTGGCTGCGCTTGTACACGCCAATCACAAATTGTAAATAACACTGTGCTGGCTACCTAGTCAAGTCAGTCACCGCAGACTTTCTTGTTCTTTATGGTCCCCCAAACAGCATCATTTTTCTTCCCCCAAATACCGGCTCATGGGGTTTTTCCAATCCTGTGCTTTCCTTCACATTATTTATTCAACCTAAATTCCTCATGCCCCCTCTGCTTGCCAAATAACTTCTTACCTTCCAAAGTCTACTCAAAGTCTATATCTTTATGATGCCTCTTTTCCCAGCCCAGAAATACTTCTATTAACACTATGCTTAAACCTCCATTTCAGTCCACTATCCCTGACTAGTGTTTTATGTCATAGATTCTTGTCTTGAAAATATTCTCAATTCTGTGGGGTTGATTCTATGTCATATTTATCATTACACAACCCAGAAATTCTTTCATGAAACAAATATTTTCTAAGCACTTATGACATGCCAGGTACTGTTCGAAGCTCTAGGGATACATCGGTGAGCAAAACAGACAAAGATCTCTGCTCTCCTGGAGCTGACTTTAGTCCAGCTGAATGGCAGTGTAGTGTCTTTGTCTTTAAAGGTATTCAGCAAGAGTTTGTATTAATGGAGGAAAGAAATAAAGGAAGAATAAAAGAAGAGAAGGAAGGGTGGAAGTGGGGGGGGGAAGGAAGGAAGGCCTGCCCTAGAACAGTCCCCCTTCCATGAGATCCTCAGCTCAGATTGGGTGTAGCCCCTTGTGAGATGCTGAGCTGGATTCCCTGACTTCATCTGGGTCCACACCCACGTCCTTAGATGTTGCTGGCTCTCTAAGAACCAAGCCAGGGTATAGGGGCAATGAGATATGTTCTCTTCTGTGTTGAAAGGGCTCTGGCTAATATAACCAGACACACTTCCCTTGAGGAGAAAACCTCAGCTTTGGTGTGTATAAAAGAATGTGACTTACTTTATTTCCTTGGCTTCCCACACGGCCTTGACTCCCTGCCTCTCCTGCTGGTCCTGGAAGCCCCTGAAACAAAACAAGGATTGCAAATATAGCTGAACATAAAGCAGGTTTCCTTGAAACATTTTGTGTCTCTTCTAAGAGGAAAATGAACCACAGATGAGAAAAGAGTTATGGCTTTACGGACGCCTGCTCTGGAAAAAAGTATCACAGCTGTCAAATGAAGACTAGTAAATAAAAGAAAATTAATAAAGTAATTCAGGCCAGATGTTGACTAAATGATTGTGTTTCCCTGTGAGTCTTCTCTTCCAAAGAGATTTTAGTTTCTCACTGTTTTGCTGTTATAGCAGATGTTGCTAAAATGTCTAAAATTTGAAGAAGGCATTTCAGATGACGTTTGCCTTGAACTATATTATTCCCGGTTCCTCATTTTGAAAAAGCATGTTGTTGTTGTTGTTAAGGTTAGCTTATCTTTATTTGCAAATAATATGATTAATACAATAGAAAACTCAAGAAACTTTACTAAAAATAATTAGCACTCATAAGATATGTTCAGGTGGTACAAGATAAATATTCTGACATCATTTTCTCTTTCCTAGAAAAGTTAGAAAAGTAAATGTAAATAAATTTCCATTTATCAATATAAGAAAAAAACTGTAAAATACTCAGAATAAATTTAACAAGAAAGATAAAAGACTTACATAAAGAAAGCTTTAAGATTTTACTGAAGAACATAATAACAAAATTTAAACAAATGGATAAATATACCGTGCATCAATATGGAAAGTCTATTTGATATAATAGAAGTCTCTCTAATATTCTAGAAAGCATGCTTTCTTGGAACAGCTTTAGAGCTGAACATTAAAAAATTCCAATTCAGAGGCAGCCCAACTGCCTTTCTATGCTATTGACACTTGGGATCGGATTTTTCCTTTGGGATATCCAAACATATGGCAACAGAAATCTCTTTTGGTTAAACTGTTTACAGGTACTTGTAAATAGTCCAAACACCAGTGAATTGAAATCATTTTCACATTTTTTTGCCATGGTTACTATAATTTAAAAATAAATAAGCCAAATCTGTGTAATAAGCATGATAGTTAGTAAATTAATTTAATGAGAAAAAAATTAACGTTAACCTTTTCGTCTTTTAAAGAATTAAAGATGTAATAAGTTGGACATAAAAACTTTCCTAATAGGAAAGATTGTTGAACAATGAATTAGTTACTAGGAAAGATAATAATGATCTTCCCACAACCTTCCACTTTCCCCTCTTCTTCATCTTAAAAAAGAAGTCTCAATTTCTTCATCCTCCAAAGCTCTTAACCCTTTCCCTTCTAACTTTTACTTCCATCACTGCATGGAGTTCCCATGACCTGCGTGTTCAATTCAGTTGACTTTTTTCTGTTCTTACCTTACTTGAATTTGATCATGTATTCTTTGAAACTTTTCCATTAACTTCTGTAACACCAAGTTACCATGGTCTTCCTGGCCCCTTTCTGGTCTTTTCTCAGTAAACTTTGAAGATTCTCTGTCTTCTATTTGCCTTTTAAATCTCCATGTACCCCAGGGCTCCTCTAACCTTATTTTCTCACTTCATCCCCTCTTTCTGAGTGACACCCCATATATTTTCACATACCACTTCCACAAAATGATTCCTAAATATATGACTCTATTCCAAACCACTCAACTGAACAGCAGAATCATCTATTAAAATGCCTATTGGGTATTCCATCGGAACTGATTACCAAAGAAAATCATATTTGCCACCAGTCATGCTCAGTCCTATTCTTTTCATAAGGAATGGTGCCACCCTTTACTACCCTTGAAACCCAATCCAGAAACCTAAGAATCATCCTAGACCCCTCCCTCTAGCTCATCTCTCAAAATCAATCAGCTACAAGTCCTACAGGTTCTATCCCCTTTCTGTATCCATCGCTCTTCCATTCCCATGGCCATCACCTACGTTCAGGCCCTTCTTGCATTCTTGCCTAAATTCCAGGCTTCCCTGAATGTAGCCTGGCCTCACTCTAATCCATTCTCCTTTCTTTTTCCCTTTTGATTTAAAATGTCAGGCTGATGATGTTATCGCTTTGTCTGAAATTCTGAATTCTGAGTAGATTTCAGAATAAAATTGAAGGTCTTTATTGATATGTAAAATCTCTCAAAATGTGGGTATTGCATGCCTCTGCAGTCATCAATCACTCTATGGTCATGCTCATCAAACCATCTGAAGTCCCCAAATTCTTCCCATTGTCTTATGTCTCCACACTTATGCAAGATGTTCCCTTAGCTGTTCCATTTTCCCATCTAGGGAGAGGTACAATCTCCCTTTCTTGAAAATCTTACTTTTAACATCACTGTTTCAAGAAGAAGACCTGAACTCCCTGGCTGAATTGGGCCACATAATTGTCCCACAGATTCCTCTACTCTGTAGGTAGTTGTTCATTTATTTCTCTCATCCACTAGATGCCAGCCTGTACACTCCTTGAAAGAAGGGGCACATCTTATTGACTTCATATCTCTGGAACTTAGTATTGTATGTAGAACCAATCAATCCACCCATCCATTTCTCTATCTATCTATCCACCTATCCAGGAATGGTCCCCAAGAGGGATGAAATAGTGTGTTTAACTTGTTGGTTTTCCATATGAAATTTTCATGTACTTCACATGTACATGAAACGTACTTCTGAAGTAGAGAGATTTTAATTGTCTTTGACAATAAGGGGTATATTGGAAATCTTGCTTAAGAGCTCACTTTTTGTGCTTCCTTCAGACATAATGAGCTCTATGAGATGAAGGAGATTTCTCAGAGATTACTTCATGTATAGTCCCCACAAGCACACACAAGCACAATGAGAGATTATCCTGTTTGAAAGTCCTTCAAAATAAAAGATTTCTTGGATAGAAGGATGGAAATGGACAGTCTTGTAATTAGAACATCAGAAAACCTGATCCTGTTTCCTGTGCAGAATCACACAAAGTACCAAACCAGGGTTTGTGACTGCATGAATGGGGCTTAAACTTCAGTGAATTGTTACCCAGATATATTACCTACTCAAATACAGCTGGTTGTAAAAGGGACTATGTTTGTAAAGGAAAGAAGGAAAATTCCCTGCTACCCCTAAGATATCAAGAGTCGAAAATTTGCCTGGATCTGAGATCAAGAGCAGCTGTGGAGTATAAAGAGGAGCTCAGGGTATCTAAAGGGAAAGAGAGTTAGGCAAATCTCCATTGGCTTTGTTGTAATGGCAGCCTTTTATTGAGCATTTATTTTGTGGAAGGCACTGTACTAAGAGGTATATATTTATATATAGGCTTCTTCAATCCTTACAACAACACAATGAGATACATATTCTTTTTTTTTTAACATCTTTATTGGAGTATAACTGCTTCACAATGGTGTGTTAGTTTCTGCTGTATAACAAAGTGAATCAGCTATACATATACAGTTATACCTATTTCTCCTCCCTCTTGCATCTCCCTCCCACCCTCCCTATCCCACCCCTCTAGGTGGACACAAAGCACTGAGCCATGAGGCTGCTTCCCACTAGCTATCTATTTTACATTTGGTAGTTCAGATACGTATTCTTAACACCATTTTACCAGTCAAAAACAGATTCTCAAAGCATTTAACCACAAATCACTCAGTTGATAAGAGGATGAGATGGGAATGCAACCTGATTCTGACTCTAAAGACTGAACTCCCAGCCACTCTGTCTGCTGTTCTGAGGCCCATGTCTGGGACAGGATTCCAAAACTCTTACCATCTGTGCACCAGCTGAGACTGGAGTTTTAAAAATGTGAATCTCCAAGCTTGATGCAGGAAGCTGGGGCCAGATCTAACCTCCAACATGGGGACTTGGGCTGGGGATCATGTTCACTTTGTGACTCTGACACAGAGTCCTTGGCAATCACAACTGCTTAAGTGAGGATAGAAAGGAGGTGTTTAGAGGAGGTGTAAATGTTTTTAAAATGTCCTCAGGTAGCATCTTATCACAAGGGATTGTACTAGGAGTTTGGGATAAATGGCTGGGGCACTGCCAAGAACACTTTGACTTTGGATAGGATATGGCAGGGCAGGGGCAAGAGGTGTGGGTTCTTCCCATACTTAAAAGGAATCTGTGTCATTAGTTTTATGGGGGTAAAATCTTTTCTACACTCACAACCAACAAATATCATGCTGGGATGGAACAACTCAAGGAGATTAAATGCTCAGCTTCTGTAAGAGTCAGCTATGAGCTAAGTCTGAGAAATAAAAATCAAGAGACCAGCAAGGGGTGGGCTAATGCAAGAGCAAACCACAAGACACCTGAGAAGATGCTGACCTGGATGGTGCTAGTGTAGGAGATGGCCCCCAACCTCAACTTCTGAACCCTTTTCATGCACCCTACACTCCATCCACATTGAACCATTTATGGTTTCCCAAACTCACCTTGATCTCTTTTTAGACAACCTGGTTCCTTTCCTGTGCCTGCCTCTCCCTTGGTCACCTGGAAAACACCTCCTTATCCTGCAAAAGCTAAGCCACTCTCTTCCTCCTTTAACTCCATCCATTCTCCCACCACTCTACCTTGGGTATAATTCTATTTTAACATTCAGTACGTCACATCTCAATTATTTGTTTGCATGAGTTTCCTTTATGAGACTGGGAGCACTTGAGGCTAGGGTCTATGTTTCATTCACCCTTTTGTTTTACTACAGGGCCTGACACACAGGAAGTGCTCAGTACATGTTTGTCAAGTGAGTAAAAGAAATGGTTGATGGATCATCCAATCTGGATTATGCAGAATGATGAAATTCAATGACTGCAATATAGATTATATATTGTTATAGTGTTACTATTATTATGGCCTTCCTTGGATTGGCATTAGCATGCTTTGGGCATAAAATGAGCCTGTTAACTTAGGTAATGTTGATGCAATATAGTAGCAAAAACATTTATATGATGTGTACTATATTGCAGGCACTGTTCTAAGCTCTTATATATATTAAACCATTTAATTTTTGCAACAATTCAATGTGGTAGCTATTATTACTATTGTCAGTTTACAGCAGGGAAAACTGAGGCACAGAGAGGTTAAATAATTTGCCCAAGGCCACATGGCTAGGAAGATACAAACCTGGCAATCTAACCCAGGCAGGCTGGCTCCAGACTCTGTGCCCTTGACTACTATGCTATGCTTTAGAAAAATAACAACAGAAATTATACTTTGTATCCAAAATTTGCACTGAATAATTTCAACCTTCCTTGATATTTCATATGATGCTTGATATTTCATATGATATTTCTAAGTATTTAAAGAATAATTCCAGCTGTAACTGGAATTAGTATTTTACATCTGATTTTCCATTTCTTTTCTAGGCATTGGTTATATTAGTGTAGGACTTGAAGGTAAACCAAACAAGAAGGGAACAAAGGAAGGTACAAAAGGATATGCCATTCCTTTCAAAGTTCTTTCCTCTTTCTCATTGTACCATGGACTGTACTTCTTTTATCTCATAGCTATATACTTGGCTGGATTAGCACGTTTGATCTAAGCAGAATTCCCCAACAGTGCATAAATTAATAAGTCTTCAGAACACTGTCAACAGAAATCATATCCCTTTTTCTACTTGTACATCCTAAGAAACACTTTAAAGCCTGTAGTTAGAAAACACCCATGTAATTCCATTCGAGAGGCTGGTCCTTGTGCTGTAAAACATTATGAAGCCTATGTCAGTGAATTTATAGAGCTAATAAAGAATAATACTCCCTTGTCTATCTGATTGTGTTTGTCTCCCATGGTTTTCCTTTGAAAACAACAATTTTGAGATCTAATTCATCACCTCCTGAGCACAGAAAATTCTATACATCTTTGAAATGGCACTTTCACTGTTTTGACAAGGGTATTTCCAGAAAAGCAATAAAAGAAAGAAACACACTTTCCAGCCAGTTAAATGGAAGAGCTAGGCTACAGGGAAGTGGTGCCTTTTGAGTAACTCTGGTGATGCCAAGAGGCTGGATGATTTATGACTATGACCATTCCTGCCAAGGTGAGATTAAAGGGGACCCTCACATAGAAGTATGCTACAGGGCAAATGGAATACCTTATTTGAGTAATAGCCACTTGGATACAATTTTGGATTCTAGAGCAAGGGAATTACCAAGCTCTTTGGATTTCAAACCTTTTACATCTCAATATTTCATATAAACAGATGAGATAATCACCATATATATGTTTCCCTTGGCACTTACTGTTTTTTTTTTTTTTTAAATCCCGATTTGTGGTGCCAGCAATGATTCAAGGATGTGAATCCAAAATAGCTACATTTCATCAGTTTAGTCCTACATGAAATTTTAAAGTTTTCATGCTTTTTGAAGGGGCACATTCATCAAAATTAGGAACAAATATCATTATGAGCAGGAAATAATATGCTTTAAAATATTGTGTCATGAGATACAAGTTCATGCAAATAGCTTCTAAAAAATTTTGATGATGAACATATCCACTTAAACATTGGACCACTGCCCAGTTTAACTAATGGACACAAAGTAATGGATTCCCTTTATCTTCATGTTAGCCCAGAGCACAAGTCCCAACTGAGACTCATTCATTCATTTACTGATTAATTCATTATACAAATGTGTGTGGAAGCACTCTTATTCTGGGCTCTGGGACAAAGTCCTAGCCCTCACAGAGCTTACAGTCTAGAAGGGAAGACACACAGCTAAGCAAATAAATATATTCTATGATAGCAGGTAGTCAAGGACCAGATCATGTATAGGGACTTGCTACTCAGAGTGTGGTCTGGGGACCAGCAGCATCAGCATCACCTAGGAGCTTGATGGAAGTGTAGCACCTCAAGCCCCATCCCACAACTACTCAATCAGAATCTGCATTTAAAAAAAAATTATTATATTTATTTATTTATGGCCATGTTGCGTCTTCGTTGTGGTGTGTGGGCTTTTCATTGTGGTGGCTTCCCTTGTTGCGGAGCACGGCCCCTAGGTGCTTGGGCTTCAGTAGTTGTGGCACGTGGGCTCAGTAGTTGTGGCCCATGGGCTCTAGAGCGCAGGCTCAGTAGTTGTGGCACACGGGCTTAGTTGCTCCGCAGCATGTGGGATCTTCCCAGACCAGGGCTCGAACCCATGTCCCCTGCATTGGCAGGCAGATTCTTAACCACTGTGCCACCAGGGAAGTCCACAGAATCTGCATTTTAACAAGTTCTCTATGTGATTATTATGCACTTTGAAGGTAGAGAAGTGCTGATATTGGACAGTTCATTCCCAATGCTGGGTGTGTATATTAGAACCACCTGGAGAGAATTAAGATTTAAGTGGTCTGGGGAGTGTTCCAGGTGGTAGCGTGTTTTACAGTCATCCTGGGAGATTCTCATGTGTGGTTAGTTGAGAACCACTGAAGTAGGTTGTATTCTGGGGGCAAAGGGAAGCCCCTGAGGACGGGGATAAGGAAGTCATGTGACCTGATTTATATAGAGGAGGAATTCTTAACCTTATAGTAATGGCTGAGCTGCCATCTTCTACCTCTGTGTCTGATTCTGACATAACGACAACCACTCTGCAAGGTAGGGAACAGAATGTGATGTGGCCACCACATCGACCCCCAAAGTCAAACTTCATACACTTTGCTGGTTCACAGGCAGTAGATAACTCCATCTGCAGGGAGGAAACCATAAGGACATCCACATTCAAGCCAAGATCAAAGCCAGATGCAGTCACTGTCTCTCATTACATACCTGGGGACCTTTACTTCCTAGACCTCCTTTTTCTCCTTTCACACCAGCCTCTCCTCTTGGGCCCTACAACAGAGAATTAAAGCATTATTCTCTCCCTAAAAGAGAATACTAGATTATTAACTTGAATATTAAAAATGGAAATGCTAAGTCAGTAACGTAGACAGAAATTGGAAAGAGAACTTCACTCATGGTTTTGGCTCTGTCTTGATCGGTCGAGCTCTCCCTCTCTGAAAGGATACAGGGTCCAATCTAGCCCTTAAATGGTTGGGCATTTGTAGTCAAAGTGAAGAAATACTGAACAGCTGAATTTTCCAGTTCTGCTTTCTAATTATCCTAAGCATGTTTGTACTCAAAATAAATGTATTTCTTACGTTAAAAAAATAATCCTTACTTATGTAAATCTGAAACTGGGATAATTAAGTGGATTTTCTATTTAATGACCACACTGAATACTGGTCATAAATAAGACATGGCACATGGTAAGATGAAATTTAGATAATTCTACTTCTGTAATATTATGTTGCCTATTAACTTTGGCTTCATATGTTATGCAGAGGAACCTTCATGCTGTGTTTGGTTTTTGCATCTCCTTTAAAATTATGTCATAAAAAAGTAAGAGTCTATAAAATGGAAGAAGAGATGTAGTGTTACTTGCTTAGCATGAAGTAAAGCCAGCCAACATATTGAAATGTTTCCCCATGATCCCAGTGGCAAATATTTCTCACTTGAAGGTAAGAAAAGTGAACATTCCTTGGCTGCCAAGTAAGACAAAGAAAAGCCATTGAGTCAGAAAGAGACAGAGGTCCCAGGGGCAGACTGTTTACTGCTCTGAAATCTTGGTAAAATGTGGATTAAATTTCTCCTCTGATATCTAAGGATATTTTGCCCAACTTCAGTGCAGCAGGCTGTTAACATATAATAGTTACTTCAATTTTTTTTAGCTATGTGAACTAAAACTTTGAAAATTGCAGGACCATTGCTTGTCCTGCATTTGCCAGAGAGCAAATTTACTTCTCAAGATTTCAAAAGTAAAAGTTTGGAGAGAAAAAAAAATGTTCTAACTTTCTTATATCTGACCTTTTTTTCATCTCAGCATTTTTGAGGACTTCCCTTCCCTTCTCATGATTATTTTAGGCTACATTTTGCTCTTTCTGGCACATGCTTCCTTTCCCCTCATGTAATCAGGGTAAGAGTCAACCATGGCTTGTTCCTTGCAAAGGAAGAAGTGCTCAAGGCAGCTCCTTGGAGAAGTGAGCTAGAAAGATGACTATAGATAACCCCGCTGAAGACCTCAGCTCTATTTGGAACAATTCTTTCCTAGGCTAGAGTCACTTTTTCTACATCACAGGCATCCAGATATATAACACTGAGCTCTTACTGTGCTAAATTGACCAAAATTTCCAGTTTTGAGGCTCAGTATTTTCCTTGGCTCGTCTCCCTAGGATACACTAGCCAGCCTGGACCCTGTCCTGGACTAGCCAGCACAGGGACCACTACCCAGCGTGTTCATTCCCTTTCCACCTCTTGACTGGGACAAAACTCAGATAAAGGAGACCAAATGCTGTACAAGTCAAGACTGTATTGCTTCCTTACTTTATTACCCTGAAAACACTTGAAACATCTGTACTTCTGCAAGGGGGTTGGAGGTATTCTATCAAGGCTTCAGATTCTTCTTTCCATTCTCAAAGCCTGACTAGTCTTTTTTTTTTTTTTTTTTTTAACATCTTTATTGGAGTATAATTGTTTTACAATGGTGTGTTAGTTTCTGCTATATAACAAAGTGAATGAGCTATACGTATACATATATCCCCATATCTCCTCCCTCTTGTGTCTCCCTCCCACTCTCCCTATCCCACTCCTCTAGGTGGTCACAAGGCACCAAGCTGATCTCCCTGTGCTATGCGGCTGCTTCCCACTAGCTATCTATTTTACATTTGGTAGTGTATACATGTCAATGTTTCTCTCTCACTTCATCCCAGCTTACCCTTCCCCCTCCCCGTGTCCTCAAGTCCATTCTCTACATCTGTGTCTTTATTCCTGTCCTGCCTCTAGGTTCTTCAGAACCATTTCTTCAAAGCCTGATTAGTCTTGATACGTACCTGAGGACCCTTAAGTCCCAGTGACCCCACAAGTCCATCTGGGCCTGGGATGCCTGTTTTCCCCTGTGGGGAGAGAGAAATCAAACTGTTAACATCGTTTCCTGAGAAATTTTGTCTTCTTTATGTGCAAGATTCTAAATATTTTTCCAATCACAATGGCAGTGCAGAATCTTTGCAAAAAATATGAAAAATAAAGGTAAATACAAGAAAAGAAATAAAAATCTTCTATAATCTCATCAAACTGAGATAACCACAGCTAATATGTTGGTGTATTTGCTTTCATTCTTTATACACATGCATGTGCACACACACACACACACACACACACACACACACATCCCTTCTTTTCCTATAATACTTGTTATATACTGTATCAAACTTGGGTGTTGGCCTGATAAAACTTACAATTTACTCCACATTTTCTTAAAAAATCTCCAGGCATCTTACACTGTATTTATATTCAAATAGATTGAATATCTAGGGACCAAAAGTTGAGCATTCCCTTCATATTGCCCTTGAACTCTGCCACAGATAAGAATTCCAAATAAGATTAAAGAGTTTAATTTAGACTATTGGATAGCCTAAGTTTACATCTCAGTTGTTACACAGTTAGATGAGATTAAATGTCCCTCACTGATGCTTTTCCTAGAAATCATAAAGAGGAAATTTCTCAACACTTTCTCTTCCCAATCTCATTTCATTCATTTCACGCCATTTTTCTGGATTCGCTCTCCATTTTGTTGCAGTCTAACCTTGAAAAAAGTGTGTGCGAGTGTGTGTGTGTGTGTGTGTAACATCTGTGGACGGTAAATTGGAAAATGTTTTACATTCATTCATAGTTTAACTAGGTATAAAATTCTAGGTTAACAGTTATTTTTCTTCTGCACCTGCAAAACATTACTTTGTTGTTTTTTGGCATGTATTATTGTTGAACAGAAGCTTGCTGCAATCTAATTGGTTATTCCTCTCACGGGTAAAAGTGTCTTTTCTCTCTGGTAGTGTTTAAGATGTTTTCTTAACATTCTGGAGTTTTACCGTGATGTGATTGTGAGTGGATTTGTTATTTATCCTCATTGTATTTTCAATCTGAGGATGTGTGGTTCCTCAATTTTGTAAAATTCTTAGTCACTGCTCTTTCAAAAATATTGCAGTTTCATGTATTTACTTATTATTTATTTATTCATGATATATTTATCACCAATATGTACAAAGGGGATATGATATGACAGTTGCTATGGTCAACTTTTGAACAAAACATTCAGATTATCTAATTTGTATTAAGGTTTTATTGTACTCTCGGTTAAAAAGGGGTTTGTGCAAATTATAAGTAAGGTTCAGAGTTAACTGAACAAAAATCTAAAAAAGAGATCACCCACTGAATTACTAGAGTTTGTATCAATACTTGAAATCCAGACAAATTTAAATTTAATGATAATTGGGCCAAGTATTGTCTCTTATCTTTAATTTTTAGAGTTTTTGATTAAAGTGCCCAAATTTTAATTTTCTTTTAAGGTTTGAATTCTTTAAATTGTAGCCTAAAAGTTTCCCAAATTTGATTCCACAACCATTATTATCAAAAAGTGAAAGAAATTTAGGCTTGGAAGAGACTTTCCAGAGTCTTTATTCAGGCTCTTTGACTGGACACAGAATATTTATCATTTGCAGTTAAGAAAAAAAAAAATCACTGTACCTGTGGGCCTGTATGTCCCCTCTGGCCATGAACTGCCTACAATAGGAAAAAAAAGGTAGATAGCTTTAACTCTGAAAAAAATGCTTTTTTATGTTTAATTTAAATTAGTAATGGACACCTTAAGGCACTGACATTAAAAGAAAAATTCCCACATATTGCTTTAAATTATCCACTTCACCATGAAAGCAAAATGTTGCCAACTCTGAATTTCTATAGGTAATTAAAACTATAGATAATGTAATCTATAAATACTTGTGAGAATAAACTGTGGTCAATAATTTATCCTCCACTAAACTACTACTAGAACTGGTCACAAGCACCAAAACTGGCTGATTTGAATTGTATTTCTTTTCATTTTTCCAAAGTACTACGAAGTAAACCAGAAATCAGGAGTAGAAGTGGCCAAAAGGCAGGAAGTCAGAGGAAACACAGAGAATTAACTTTATGAACTTTATTATAGATTAATTTCAGAAGCTAACGATAGCCAAACTAATTTTATCCCCCTCCCCTTCAAGAAGCCAAATATGCTTACCTGTCAAAAATGAAAGAATCATCTTAAGCATTCAAGAGTTACTCAATTCAATATGTTAATAAAATATTCAATCAAAAAAATGGTTAGACCAAATGGATTTTTCCTACTACTCTCATATATAAGGTTACGGTCTGAGTATATTCTAGATCAATATTTCATAAATCTGGGAATCAAGAGATAAAGATATTTTATTGTCTAACTTAGGATCTCTCAGTAAGGTTATAACATCCAGGATTTACAAAATTCAGTAA
The DNA here is from genome assembly GCF_965194825.1 of Balaenoptera physalus. Classification (NCBI taxonomy): domain Eukaryota; kingdom Metazoa; phylum Chordata; class Mammalia; order Artiodactyla; family Balaenopteridae; genus Balaenoptera; species Balaenoptera physalus. The sequence continues at coordinate 11,808,049 of NC_138891.1, read as the reverse complement.
ATATCAGACAACGTTTTCTTGATGGAAATTTGAGATATTCAGGTCAAATTTCTACGTGAGGTCAGTATTGCAGACTTTAAATTCTTCTAATCATATTTCAGTCAAAATCTATTGTTATTTAGGAAATAGACTATGTGTCTGGGGAAATGGTTGGAGGCCTATTTCTTTAAAACCTGAAGAGTTATCTTGAGATGAAAGTCTAAACCTCCCTATCAGAGGGATGAAGAGCAGCTCTCTCTACTCTTTTCACACAAGCGTTTATCTTTTCTGGTTCAATTCACTGCAGTTTCATTCAGAGAAATATATACCCAAGATCTACTATCCACAAAGCATATAGGATGGGAACCATAGGAGCATAAATATGACACACAGCTCTTGACCTCAGAAGACCCTCACTCTCTGGGTTAGTGGGGAGGAGAAAAATATTACAAATATTTACGAGGCAGAATATGTCAAACACCATAAGAAAGGGGAAGACAGAATTATGGGTTTCTCCCAATCGAAAAATGGGCAGAAGACCTAAATAGACATTTCTCCAAAGACATCCAGATGTCCAACAGGCACATGAAAAGATGCTCAACATTGCTAATTATTAGAGAATGCAAATCAAAATTACAATGAGGTACCACCTAACACTGGTCAGAAAGGCCATCATTAAAAAATCTACAAATAACAAATGCTGGAGAGGGTGTGAAGAAAAGGCTACCATCCTACACTGTTGGTGGGAATGTAAATTGGTGCAGCCACTATGGAGAGGTTTCTCAAAAAACTAAAAATAGAGTTGTCATATGATCCAGTAATCCCACTCCTGGGCATATATCCAGACAAAACTATAGTTCAAAAAGATACATGCACCCCTAAGTTCATAGCAGTACTGTTCATAATAGCCAAGACATGGAAGCAACCTAAATGTCTATCAACAGATGAATGAATAAAGAAGCTGTAGCACATATATATGATAGAATATTACTCAACCATAAAAAAGAATGAAATAATGCCATTTTCAGCAACATGGATGGACCTAGATATTATCATACTAAGTAAAGTAAGTCAGAAAGAGAAAGACAAATACCATATGATATCACATGTGGAACCTAAAATTGGAGACAAATGAACATATCTATGAAACAAGCAGACTCACAGACATAGAGAACAGACTTGTGGTTGCCAAGAGGGAGGGCAGGTGGGGGAAGGATGGATTGGAAGTTTGGGATTAGCAGATGCAAACTATTATATATCGAATTGATAGACAACAAGGTCCTACTGTATAGCATGGGGAACTATATTCAATATCCTGTTATAAACCATAAGGGAAAAGACTATATATATATATATATATATATATATATATATATATATATATACACACACATATATATATACACATATATATGTGTATATATATATGTATATATATATATGTATCTGAATCACTTTTCTGCACAGCAGAAATTAATATAACATTGTAAATCAACTATACTTCAATAAAATAAATTAAAAAACAAAGAAATATGGGTTTCAAAAACAGCAATCATATCCACTTGGTCAAATCAGGAAAATCTTCCTAGAGAAAGAGATTTTTGAGATGGGTTTCACAGGATGTGTAGGAGTTTTACAGGTAGAGGATGAAAGAAGTCTTTCTAACAGAGACTACAGCCTAAGTAATGAAGTAGAGGCTGGAAACTAGGAAGAGTATTTGATAGTCTGGGTCAAAGGTGAGAGAAAAGGGGAGTAACAGGGTTACTAGGCTGAAAATAGTAGGCTGAAGGATTCATACTCCATTTAACAGAAACCATGGGGCGTCTTGGAGCAGGAAGTGTATGTGCTTAGACTTGGGCTTTAGGTGGATACATCCAGTTGTGGTAGGAGAAACTGAATGCAACCCTATATTCAGGCAAAGTAAGGGATATGGAACTTGTTTTTACATCCAAAATCTTTCTCTGGTTCACTGTCACAGTGTTTGAAACACTATCAATAAACGTTTGTTCTCTGTGTCTTTCACTTGTATTTAATAAAAGAAAAAACAAAACAAAGAACTGGAAATGTGAGGTGGTAATATTTCTTGACAGTAAGAGATATAAAATTCTCAAAGAGGAAAGAATGATTATTAAAAAAATTTAAAAATTAGGAGGTTAGGGTATGTTTGTGATACATATTTTAGCTTATGATGATGTTTAGACATTGACTCCCTGCAATGAAAGATGAGGACGTTGTATTTTGGAACTTTCCCCATACCTTTTCCCACTTTTCTATTTGCATATGGTTTTTAGATGGTCAAATGTATAACATTTACACTTTGTCCTGTAATCATTATTTCTATGGTTTAGTCTTATTTCTACACAAAGGATCATGAGGGTTATATTGCTTGAGTTTTTGAAGGCTTGATCATATTGATTACTTATATGCTTACAGGACATCTTGGGTAGGTATAAAGATCTTGGACCACTTTATTTCCATCAGAACTCTGTAGCCATTGTACTGCTCCCTATTGGCCCTGAATGTTGAGAAGGTTGAAGACAGACTGAGTTTTCTATCTTTATTGCTTGGAAATTCTCGATTCTTCTTTTCCATAATAAGTTTGGGAGTTTCACTGCAATGTGTCTCAGTGTTGATATTTTTGTATCAGTGTTTTCTTCTGAGTCAGAGTATGCCTTTTCTTTTTGCGTATTTGAGTCTTTGTTTCAAGAAGTTATCTTTTATATTACATTTGGTGTGTTTAATTTAATAACGCAAATTGTACATTTATTGGGTCTCCATTGTCAATATTCCATCTCTAGCACTGCTTTTGTGGCTTCCTGATTACCATATGCCTGGATATATTTTCAGTCATCCTTGTTCTAATTTTTTGTTGCTTCTAATATATCATAGTTCTACATGTATTTCCTTTTCCATTGCTCCCCAAGCACTACCAGTTTGCTTTCTTCACTTTCTATTGTCTTGTCAGATCTTTAGACTCTTAGAGCAATCATTTGTCTTAATTTTTTTGGAGAACTATTTGCCAGAGTTATTCTTCTTTTTCCTTGAATACTTCCTTTTCTAATGAGGGTTTATCTGTCCTTTGCTCATGTAGTTTTCCTCCTCTTCTCTTGCAATTTCTATGCATAGGTCCTGATTAATAATCATCCAATTAATTCATAATAAAGCCTATTAATATTTCTGATTATTAATCACTTTTGAATAGGGCCACCCATTTACTGAATAACTGTATGGGGGTGTAGCCAGACTTGTGACAGTAAACTTGATATAGATATGTTGTTTCAAACACTTTGTCATTGTGAATTATTTCTTTTACTTATGGCTACCTCTTCCTTCAAATTTTGGACTTTAAGAGACATGAACTCATACCAAGCCCCTTAAGTCATAGTTTCTTTGAGTTGTAACTGTCACTGTTTCTTCTGTCTTTGCAGCCTCCCTGGCCTAGGCTACTAAGTTGTAATTTTAAAAATGGAGTAGTCTTCAGTTTCTCATTATTTCTGCCTCCTCTGATAAACCGTATTTGTATCAGTATATTCCCAGATTTTCGCAAAATCTACAGTACCCCTGGATTTTGTTCATCAGCTTTTTCAGGACTAGAGCAGCTACTTTTAGATACATCTGATCCCTGATTCAGGTTTGAGTTGGTATGTGTCAGCTTCCAAAGCCTGCCTTATTAGGATCCAGATTTTAAAACAGTTGGCCAAACATGAAAAGATGCTCAACATCATTAATCATTAGAGAAAGTCAAATCAAAGCTACAATGATGTATCACTTCACACAGGTCAGAATGGCCATCATTAAAAAGTCTACAAATAACAAATGCTAAAGAGGGTGTGGAGAAAAGGAAACCCTCCTACACTGTTGGTGGGAATGTAAGTTGGTGCAGCCACTATGGAGAACAGTATGGAGGTTCCTCAGAAAATTAGAAATATAGTTGCCATATATGATCCAGCAATCCCACTCCTGGGCATATATCCAGACAAAAGAAAAGACACATGCACCTCTATGTTCATAGCAGCACCGTTCATAATAGCCAAGACATGGAAGCAACCTAAACACCCATCGACAGATGAATGGATAAAGAAGATGTGGTATATATTTACAATGGAATATTACTCAGTCATAAAAAAGAATGAAGTAATGCCATTTGCAACTACATGGATGGACCTAGAGATTATCATATTAAGTAAAGTAAATCAGAAAGAGAAAAATACCATAGGGTATCACTTATATGTGGAATCTAAAATAGGACATAAATGAACTTATCTATGAAACAGAAACAGACTCAGACATAGAGAATAGACTTGTGATTGCTAAGGGGGAGGGTGGGTGGGGAAGGAATGGATTGGGAGTTTGGGGTTAGTAGATGAAAACTATTATATATAGAATGGGTAAACAACAAGGTGCTAATGTATAGCACAGGGGACTATATTCAATATCCTGTAATAAACCATAATGGAAAAGAATTGAAAAAGAATGTGTATATATGTATAACTGAATCACTTTGCTGTACAGCAGAAATTAACACAACATTGTAAGTCAACTATATTTCAATAAAATAAAGTAAAATAAAACCTCTAAAAAATAAAATAAAATAAAATAGTTGGCCAATACTGTCATCATGCGTGGCTTGAAGCTGTGGTCATTCTTTGTTAATTTATTTTAAATTTCTTTTGTTGTTTTTGGTGAGTTGCACAGAAGGGGAGTAGTATTAAAAAACCCCTTGACTGTGCCATCTTTAGCTGGAATTCTACTTTTACTCAATGACACTGTTGAATCTACAACCCAAGAACGGGCCATATTTCTCAGGAGTTGTGTGATTTAAATAATACATGGTGATACTGCCTTAGCCTGTAGAGAGATTATAGCCTCTATGAAACAAGAAAAGTACATCTCCCATGCCAGGATTTTTTGGATGACATTCTTTAAGTTCAAAATATTTTCCTGGGGTATGTAAACTGGTTACACCCTTTCAGAAAGTAAAATAAATAACAAATGTATTTAAATCTTTAGATGCATTAAAAAGGGCTTTCCCAACAATTAAATTCTACACGTTTTAAACATAATCCCTGTTCTTATTTCCTGTTTCTCTGCCTTGCAAAGAAGAAGAGTGTGTTACAAGACATAAAAATATTTTCCCGATGGAGTATAATAGCTGGTTCTATGAACTTCTGCTTTGAAAATACAATGCATAATAAATGAAATGTATGAAACTACTCTCTATTTGTGCTCAATTTTAAAACATTATATATATATATATATATATATATTTATATTTTGGGAGGGGTGGAGGAAGTTGGAAAAGGCTGGATAACTAAATAAAGAATGGAAAGAAAATGTTGCACAATGAGAAGAGACAGGTCTAATTTAGAACCCAATGCAGGCATTTAAGTATATTTTATTAAAGTTATCTCTTCTTAATGGATAAAGACTTTCTTTTACATTGTCAGTACTTTTCCAAGAAGTCAAGCACAGAATCTTTTTTAAAAAGTACTTAGTGAAAAAAGTAACAACAAATGAAAAAGACCCCAAAAAGTTTCATAAACAAGTGACTTAATTTTGCTGTCAGATATATTTTTATAGGCATACATTACATATAATCTTTTTAGCAGTATGGAGGTTCCTCAAAAAATTTAAACATAGAACTACCATATCATCCAGAAATTCCATTTCTGGGTATTTATCCAAAGAAACAAAAACACTAACTCAAAAAGATATACCCCCATGTTCATTGCAGCATTATTTACAATAGCCAAGACATGGAAGCAACCTAGGTCTCCACTGATGTATGAATGAATAAAGAAAACGTGATACACACACACACACACACACACACACACACACACAATGGAATATTATTCAGCCATTAAAAAGATGGAAATCTTGCCATTTGTGACAACATAGTTGGACCTTGAAGGCATTATGCTAAGTGAAATAAGTCAGAGAAAGACAAATACCCTATGAGCTCACTTATATGTGGAATCTTTTTTTTTTTAAACATCTTTATTGAAGTATAATTGCCTTACAATGGTGTGTTAGCTTCTGCTTTACAACAAAGTGAATCAGTTATACATATACAATATGTTCCCATTTCTCTTCCCTCTTGCATCTCCCTCCCTCCCACCCTCCCCGTCCCACCCCTCTAGGTGGTCACAAAGCACCGAGCTGATCTCCCTGTGCTATGAGGCTGCTTCCCACTAGTTATCTATTTTACATTTGGTAGTGTATATATGTCCATGACACTCTCTTACCCTGTCACATCTCACCCCACCCCCTCCCCATACCCTCAAGTCCATTCTCTAGGAGGTCTGTGTCTTTATTCCTGTCTTGCCACTAGGTTCTTCATGACCTTTTTTTCTTTTTCTTAGATTCCATATATATGTGTTAGCATACTGTATTTGTTTTTCTCTTTCTGACTTACTTCACTCTGTATGACAGACTCTAACTCCATCCACCTCATTACAAATACCTCCATTTCATTTCTTTTTATGGCTGAGTAATATTCCATTGTATATATGTGCCACATCTTCTTTATCCATTCATCTGTCGATGGACACTTAGGTTGCTTCCATGTCCTGGCTATTGTAAATAGAGCTGCAATGAACATTTTGGTACATGACTCTTTTTGACCTATAGTTTTCTCAGGGTATATGCCCAGTAGTGGGATTGCTGGGTCGTATGGTAGTTCTATTTGTAGTTTTTTAAGGAACCTCCATACTGTTCTCCATAGTGGTTGTATCAATTTACATTCCCACCAACAGTGCAAGAGTGTTCCCTTTCCTCCACACCCTCTCCAGCATTTATTGTTCCTAGATTTTTTGATGATGGCCATTCTGACCGGTGTGAGATGATATCTCATTGTAGTTTAGATTTGCATTTCTCTAATGATTAATGATGTTGAGCATTCTTTCATGTGTCTGTAGGCCATCTGTATATCTTCTTTGGAGAAATGTCTATTTAGGTCTTCTGCCCATTTTTGGATTGGGTTGTTCGTTTTTTTGTTATTGAGCTGCGTGAGCTGCTTGTAAATCTTGGAGATTAATCCTTTGTCAGTTGCTTCATTTGCAAATATTTTCTCCCATTCTGATGGTTGTCTTTTGGTCTTGTTTATGGTTTCCTTTGCTGTGCAAAAGCTTTTAAGTTTCATTAGGTCCCATTTGTTTATTTGTGTTCTTATTTCCATTTCTCTGGGAGCTGGGTCAAAAAGAATCTTGCTGTGATGTATGTCATAGAGTGTTCTGCCTATGTTTTCCTCTAAGAGTTTGACAGTGTCTGCCCTTACACTTAGGTCTTTAATCCATTTTGAGTTTATTTTTGTGCATGGTGTCAGGGAGTGTTCTAATTTCATACTTTTACATGTACCTGTCCAATTTTCCCAGCACCACTTATTGAAGAGGCTGTCTTTTCTCCACTGTATATGCTTGCCTCCTTTATCAAAGATAAGGTGACCATATGTGTGTGGGTTGATCTCTGGGCTTTCTATCCTGTTCCACTTATCTATATTTCTGTTTTTGTGCCAGTACCAAACTGTCTTGATTACTGAAGCTTTGTAATATAGTCTGAAGTCAGGGAGCCTGATTCCCCCAGCTCCATTTTTCGTTCTCAAGATTGCTTTGGCTATTCGGGGTCTTTTGTGTTTCCATACAAATTGTGACATTTTTTGTTCTAGTTCTGTGAAAAATGCCAGTGGTAGTTTGATAGGGATTGCATTGAATCTGTAGATTGCTTTGGGTAGTAGAGTCATTTTCACAATGTTGATTCTTCCAATCCAGGAACATGGTATATCTCTCCATCTATTTGTATCATCTTTAATTTCTTTCATCAGTGTCTTATAATTTTCTGCATACAGGTCTTTTGTCTCCTTAGGTAGGTTTATTCCTAGATATTTTATTCTTTTTGTTACAATGGTAAACGGGAGTGTTTTCTTAATTTCACTTTCAGATTTTTCGTCATTAGTGTATAGAAACGCAAGAGATTTCTGTGCATTAATTTTGAATCCTGCTACTTTACCAAATTCATTGATTAGCTCTAGGAGTTTTCTGGTAGCATCTTTAGGATTCTCTATGTATAGTATCATGTCATCTGCAAATAGTGACAGCTTTACTTCTTCTTTTCCGATTTGGATTCCTTTTATTTCTTTTTCTTCTCTGATTGCTGTGGCTAACACTTCCAAAACTATGTTGAATAATAGTGGTGAGAGTGGGCAACCTTGTCTTGTTCCTGATCTTAGTGGAAATGGTTTCAGTTTTTCACCATTGAGGACAATGTTGGCTGTGGGTTTGTCATATATGGCCTTTATTATGTTGAGGAAAGTTCCCTCTATGCCTACTTTCTGCAGGGCTTTTATCATAAATGGGTGTTGAATTTTGTCGAAAGCTTTCTCTGCATCTATTGAGATGATCATATGGTTTTTCTCCTTCAATTTGTTAATATGGTGTATCACATTGATTGATTTGCGTATGTTGAAGAATCCTTGCATTCCTGGGATAAACCCCACTTGATCATGGTGTATGATCCTTTTAATGTGCTGTTGGATTCTGTTTGCTAGTATTTTGTTGAGGATTTTTGCATCTATGTTCATCAGTGATATTGGCCTGTAGTTTTCTTTCTTTGTGACATCTTTGTCTGGTTTTGGTATCAGGGTGATGGTGGCCTCGTAGAATGAGTTTGGGCGTGTTCCTCCCTCTGCAATATTTTGGAAGAGTTTGAGAAGAATAGGTGTTAGCTCTTCTCTAAATGTTTGATAGAATTCGCCTGTGAAGCCATCTGGTCCTGGGCTTTTGTTTGTTGGAAGGTTTTTAATCACAGTTTCAATTTCAGTGCTTGTGATTGGTCTGTTCATATTTTCTATTTCTTCCTGGTTCAGTCTCGGCAGTTTGTGCATTTCTAAGAATCTGTCCATTTCTTCCAGGTTGTCCATTTTATTGGCAAAGAGTTGCTTGTAGTAATCTCCCATGATCTTTTGTATTTCTGCAGTGTCAGTGGTTACTTCTCCTTTTTCATTTCTAATTCTATTGATCTGAGTCTTCTCCCTTTTTCTCTTGATGAGTCTGGCTAATGGTTTATCAATTTGGTTTATCTTCTCAAAGAACCAGCTTTTAGTTTCATTGATTTTTGCTATTGTTTCCTTCATTTCTTTTTCATTTATTTCTGACCTGATCTTTATAATTTCTTTCCTTCTGCTGGCTTTGGGGTTTTTTTGTTCTTCTTTCTCTAATTGCTTTAGGTGCAAGGTTAGGTTGTTTATTCGAGATGTTTCCTGTTTCTTGAGGTAGGCTTGTATTGCTATAAACTTCCCTCTTAGCACTGCTTTTGCTGCGTCCCATAGGTTTTGGGTCGTCGTATCTCCATTGTCATTTGTTTCTAGGTATTTTTTGATTTCCCCTTTGATTTCTTCAGTGATCACTTCGTTATTAAGTAATGTATTGTGTAGCCTCCATGTGTTTGTATTTTTTACAGATCTTTTCCTGTAATTGATATCTAGTCTCATAGCGTTGTGGTCGGAAAAGATACTTGATACGATTTCAATTTTCTTAAATTTACCAAGGCTTGATTTGTGACCCAAGATATGATCTATCCTGGAGAATGTTCCATGAGCACTTGAGAAAAATGTGTATTCTGTTGTTTTTGGGTGGAATGTCCTATGAATATCAATTAAGTCCATCTTGTTTAATGTATCATTTAAAGCTTGTGTTTCCTTATTTATTTTCATTTTGGATGATCTGTCCATTGGTGAAAGTGGGGTGTTAAAGTCCCCTACTATGATTGTGTTGCTGTCGATTTCCCCTTTTATGGCTGTTAGTATTTGCCTTATGTATTGAGGTGCTCCTATGTTGGGTGCATAAATATTTACAATTGTTATACCTTCCTCTTGGATCGATCCCTTGATCATTATATAGTGTCCTTCTTTGTCTCTTGTAATAGTCTTTATTTTAAAGTCTATTTTGTCTGATATGAGAATTGCTACTCCAGCTTTCTTTTGATTTCCATTTGCATGGAATATCTTTTTCCATTCCCTCACTTTCAGTCTATATGTGTCTCTAGGTCTGAAGTGGGTCTCTTCTAGACAGCATATATACGGGTCTTGTTTTTGTATCCATTCAGCCAGCCTGTGTATTTTGGTGGGCGCATTTAATCCATTTACATTCAAGGTAATTATCGATATGTATGTTCCTGTTCCCATTTTCTTAAATGTTTTGGGTTTGTTATTGTAGGTGTTTTCCTTCTCTTGTGTTTCTTGCCTAGAGAAGTTCCTTTAGCATTTGTTGTAAAGCTGGTTTGGTGGTGCTGAACTCTCTCAGCTTTTGCTTGTCTGTAAAGGTTTTAATTTATATGTGGAATCTTAAAAAACCCAAAAAACCCAAAAAAACCAAACTCATAGATACAGAGACTAGATTAGTGGTTGTCAGAGGTGAGGGATGGGGGTGGGGGTGAAATGGGTGGAGGGGATCAAAAGGTATAAACTTCCAGTTATAAAATAAATGTCATGGGATGGAATATACAGCATGGCAACTATAGTTAATAATACTATATTGTATATTTAAAAGTTGCTAAGAGAGTAGATCTTAAAAGGTTTTCATCACAAGAAAAAAAATTCATAACTACGTGTGGTGATGGATGTTGACCAGACTTACTAGCTGAATGGTGGTCATCTTGTAATATATATATATATATATATGGAAACATTATGTTGTACATCTGAAACTAATACAATATTATCTATCAATTATATCTCAGTAAAATATATATATTTTAAAATTTAGCACAAATAAAAACCAATTTAATATATTGCATTTATTATGCATTCTATTTTCTGAGCAGGAGCTCACAGAACCATATATTGTAGTCCATCCAAGAAAATATTTTTATATCTTGGAACAGACTTTGTAAGGCAGAGAAAATGGAAGTAAGAACAGAGGACTCACACCAGGACTGACTGTTCTAAGCAGTCATAACATTGGGCAGAGGAATGGAGTCTTGGACTTTAAGCCTCAGCTGGCCTAGTGAATAGGCCAAACTTTGACCACTCTTCCCCTAGTTGGCTGCTCTTGTGTTCTCTTTGCCCAGCTCTTTCTTCTGATTGGTAACTTCCCCTGCAGCCAGCACCTTCCTGCCTCAGCTTCAGGGCCCTTCCGGAGTCCTTTGCCAGCTCTGTCCCAGGTCAGTTTCCCTAAGGTAGTGAGTCCCAGCGGAACCATCCTGCCCACTCCCACCATCAGCCATTTCATCCCAATACAGGCTCCTCTGCAGTGGGCTGACTTGTCTATGGGGGTTCTTACTGTCTTTTTTCTGGAGCCTGGGGTTCCAGGGGGGCCTGGCCAGCCTCTTCTTCCCTGTCAAAGGAACAGACAGATGTATGACAATAATGACACAACATTGACATGTGCGCTCCAACATTGGCTTGTTGTGCTCCTGGGAGGGTGGATGGGGACACACCAATTAGAGTTACCCTCCCTATGGGATGTGGCCTTAATCCACTGGTCACAAATCATATCTCTCTGTGGGTATGACTTCATCTGTTCATCACCACTGTCTAACTTGTGTTTGGGCTATAAGTTAGAGTATTTAAATCAAACTATCCCCACTGTGTTGCCACAGAGTGGATAATTGAAGCATCCGTGTGTCAGGGATGGCTACAACTCGTTTGGATTTCTACCTTTGGACTCCTTGCTCTGTCTGGTTAACCTGTGTAGATTAACACCCTAACGTGAGTAAAATCTCACAATACACACAAGTCTTCCCAAGGTAGAAATGGGGGGAATGATTATGAGTCTATAACAAGACTTTCATTTATCACTTAATAAAAATGGCAGGTAACATTTACTGAAGGTTTATGATGTGGCAGGGTCTGTCATCGAATTCCCACCATCCCCTTCAAAAGTAGGCTATTTGTCCTATTTTGAAGATGAGAAAATTGAGGTTTACGGAGAGTACCTTGAGGTCACAGAGCTGGTAAGGAACAGAGCATGAAATATGACCTAGGCCTTTTCCCAAAGCAAAGATCTTTCCACCATATCAGACCTCTCCCACAGGTGGAGTCACCAAAGAACTTCCTTACCAAGAAGATCCAGAGACACACATTTTCCAGATAATTATTTTTTAAAATTCTGAAAAATCTCATATTTCATGAGATTAATAGATCTACCAGATCTTGTTCTTGTTCTTTTTTTTTAAAGATTTAATTTTATTTATTTTTGGCTGTGTTGGGTCTTTGTTGCTGCACGCGCGCTTTCTCTAGTTGTGGCGTGGGGGGTTACTCTTCGTTGCGGTGCACAGGCTTCTCCTTGTGGTGGCTTCTCTTGCTGTGGAGCATGGGCTCTAGGCACACGGGCTTCAGTACTTGTGGCTCACAGGCTTCAGTACTTGTGGCTCGTGGGGTCTAGAGTGCAGGCTCAGTAGTTGTGGTGCACGGGCTTAGTTGCTTCACGGCACGTGGGATCTTCCCAGGCCAGGGATCGAACCTGTGTTCCCTGCATTGGCAGGGGGATTCTTATCCACTGTGCCACCAGGGAAGTCCTGATCTTTTTCTTTTTTTATCATGTACTATGTATAACATGACATCTTTTTAGGCTATGTGTCCTCTGGATCCTGGGAAGGCCAACGACTTTTTTGCTAGTGCTTTCTATCAGCTACCTTACATTTTAAGTTAGAGTTTAGATGTTTGCATTCATAAATTGAGACCTCAGGGGTATGGCTTGGTGAAGAAAGTCACCCCAAATTCAGAAGAGAATGTGTCTTAAATCCCAGGGTAGTAGATATGGAGGAATAAAAGATCATTCTGCTCCTAAAAATAGTTTTTCTGTATCAAGTATATTCACTCTGATTCCAAATTCTTTATATGCATTTCATATTCTACCACTAAAACTCTGAGCCCCACAGTTGTCACATCATTACATGTTTACTTCCAAAAGCCCACACAGTTACCTGTCTTCCGTGTTCTCCTTTCAAGCCCTTGGGTCCTTCTATGCCATTGTCAAATCCAGGAACTCCCTAAAAAATAGAAAATAAAGAGCAAAATTGATAGGCTTTGAAATTTTTTCCTTAACAATGTAATTTGTGTGTAATACACCTGGTCACCCCCAAAGAAGGTGACAAGAGAAGGTCAACCCATTTGAAAGCAGAAATAGGCTAAATTATAGATGGTTTACAAATGTTTTCTTTTCCTCCCATGCTTTGCATTATCAGAGGAGAGAGAAGACCTAAGATGAGTGTGTGGGGTTGAAGTGAGAGCTCATGATGGAAGGCAGAGCCAAGGGAAGCAACGGTGACATGACTTGTGTTTAGGTATTTCTTTCTTGCTACTACCATCTTTCTCTTAACTTCTGGTCTTCTTTCTTGGGGCCTCGGCAAGTTTATACTCGAGGGTTGGTAGATTTTACTCTCCCCAGCCCTTGGGAGAAGGGAAAGATTTTTTGTTTTGTTTTATTTTTATTGAAGTATAGTTGATTTACAATGGTGTGTTAGTTTCAGGTGTACAGCAAAGTGATTCAGTTATATATACATATATATCTATTCTTTTTCAGATTCTTTTCCCTTATAGATTATTACAAAATATTGAGTAGAGTTCTCTGTGCTATACAGTAGGTCTTTGTTGGTTATCGATTTTATATATAGTGGTGTATATATGTTAATCCCAAACTCTTAATATGTCCGTCCCCCACCTTTCTCCTTTGGTAGCCATAAGTTTGTTTTCTATGTCTGTGGGTCAAATGTAACTAAATTCAATTGTATCATTTTTTTTTAAGATTCCACATATAAGTGATATCATATGACATTTGTCTTTCTCTTTCTGACTTACTTCACTTAGTATGATCATCTCTAGGTCCATCCATGTTGCTGCAAATGACATTATTTTATTCTTTTTTGTGGCTGAGTAATATTGAAGGCAAAGGTCTGTAACGGGTTCCACCACAAGAACAAGAGGACCCTGAACAGCGCTGAGGATTGTACCTGCTGCCCACTCTGTCTTTCTCCTCCTGGGTCCCTGGCTGCCTTCTAACCCCATTTGCTCATTCCTACTTTTCTGGTTTTCAGAAAATCCTGGAATCTTGACTTTTTCTCAATATTTATAGAAATGTTCCAGCAGGAACTCATTGAAAACAGGCACACGTTATGGAATGTTATCCTTGGCAGGCCAAACTGAAAGCTTTCTATCTTGGGTAGTTAGGACCACAAACAGAGCAGCCATGATGTCTGGACGATCAATTGAGCCAGTCAACTCGTCAAAGCTCTAGTAAATGGAGAGAGAATGGCAATTATCCAGTCCTGCTGAGAGCCAGCCGCCTGGCTGTTTGACTGATAGCAGACTAGATGATCTTCATCAATCAATAAGTAATTTGAGATCACCAACAGGGACACAGCATCGTTCCAGATACTTCAGAAGCTTTTTAAACAAGCAGTTTCTACACTCACAGAGCTTATAGGCTAACTGTGTGAAAAAGATGGGCTTAGAATTTACTTTAAACTGATAGCACTAAAACTTACATGAATAATTATTTCTCTCCCTCACATACCAAAGCCAAAGATTATTTTCTTATGTCTTCTGTTTTACTCTTAAGTTTAAATATTTGTTAAGTTTTCCGGGCAGGTATACCTAAATTACAATATTAGAGACTTGTATTTTCATGAGAAAAGTGAGGAAGAAAAAGGGAGGTAAAGTCCAAAATTTTCTTTCACTGGGTGTATACACTTCTTATTACTATAGTCCAACTCTGCACTATTTAATTGAAGAGATGTCATAAAAAATCATATGGCAGCACATTGTACAGAACAGAATGTCTCACTTTCTATACGGACCAGCTGTGTGGTCAGTCTGAATATGATCTGGCCTATTTTATGAAATTGGACAAAAGAGCATCATCTAATACAAATTTATGATTAAACACGGGCTTCTAATAATAATATGCTTTAGAATTATGAACCTTACTAAGCTCTGTAGCTCAGACAAATGAGCTAGCTCAGTTTTCCCCCCAAATTACATGAGATTTAACCATACCAATGCTTTCTTAGGTCAGCTCCCAAGGCGATAGAAATAACAGCAAAAATAAACAAATGGGACCTAATCAAACTTATAAGCTTTTGCACAGCAAAGGAAACTATTGACAAAATGAGAAGAAAACCTATGGACTGGGAGAAAATATTTGCAAATGATGCAACTGACAAAGGCTTAATTTCCAAAATATACCAACAGCTCATACAACTCAATAACAAAGAAACAAACAACCCAATCAGGAAATGGGCAGAAAACCTAAATAGACATTTCTCCAAAGAAGACATACAGATGGCCAACAGGCACATGAAAAGATGTTCAACATTTCTAATTATTAGAGAAATGCAAATCAAAAATACAATGAGGTACCACCTCACACTGGTCAGAATGACCATCATTAAAAAGTCTACAAATAACAAATGCTGGAGAGGGTGTGGAGAAAAGGGAACCCTCCTACACTGTTGGTGGGAATGTAAATTGGTGCAGCCACTATGGAGAACAGTGTGGAGGCTCCACAGAAACTAAAAATACAGTTGCCATGTGATCCTGAAATCCCACTCCTGGGCGTAAATCAGGCATAATTCAACAAGATACATGCACCCCAATGTTCATTGTGGCACTCTTTATAATAGCCAAGATATGGAAGTAACCTAAATGTCTATCGACAGATGAATGGATAAAGAAGATGTAGTATATATATACACAATGGAATAACCACTCAGTCATAAAAGAGAATGAAATAATGCCATTTGCAGCAACATGGATAGACCTAGAGGTTATCATACTAAGTAAGTCAGAAAGAAAAAGACAAATACCATATGATATCACTTATATGTGGGATCTAAAATATGATACAAATGAACTTATCTATGAAACAGAAACAGACTCACAGACATAGAGAACAGACTTGTGCTTGCCAAGTGGCGGGGGGCGGTGCTGGGGGAGGGATGGATTGGGAGTTTGGGATTAGCAGATGCAAACTATTATATATAGAATGGATAAACAACAGGGTTCTACTGTATAGCACAGGGAACTATATTCAATATCCTGTGACAAACCATAATGGAAACAAATATGAAAAATAATGTGTGTGTGTATACATATATATATAGATAGATAGACAGATAGATAAAATAATATATATATAAATCGCTTTTCTATACAGCAGAAAGTAACACAACATTATAAATCAACTATAATTCAATAAAATAAATTTTAAAAATAAATTTAAAAATTTAGGTCCAAATGGGAAATTTCAAACAAACAAACTAGCTTTTACGTGATCACAAATTCTCTCTGAATAAGCACAGATTTTCAGGAATTTGTGCCGTTGTGTGTGTTCTATTTATTCTATCAGCTTTGTCCCCAATTTTTTTCCACAATGGTAACCCACCAAAAAACACACAGAAGAAAGCACAGATTTGTCCTTGATTTGAGATGTATATTCCCAAGTGTCTGGGAAGAGTTATTATGTATTGAAAAACCATCTGAAGTCAATATATAGTGACAACACATCACAAGGAAGATCCAGTGGGTTGAATTTTCAGCCATCTCAAAGTCATAGAACACTTCTCTTTAGATAAAAATACTTTTACATTATTCAGATTCTTTTAAAGGTGTTACACAATCATCCAGACAATTAGGGGGAATTCTGATTAAAGTGAATTACAATTTTATGGCAATACTCCAAGTGAATTTTTAGCCGTCATATACCAATGACTGAAATGTCTTTGTGTTTGAACTACTATTTCTAAATTATCCTTATTTGTGGATAGATTTCTGTTTCTGATTAGACACTTTGAAGTTGTTTGAAACTCTCAGGTCACCAGATTATTATCAGATGTCACTTAGTAAACAATGTTGTCTTCACGTGCAAATTCCTCTGCTTTTTAAATAAAGTTATCTTCAATGCTTGCATAACATTTATATTTGTCAATATATACTGTACCAAATTCTTTCTCTGATCAACCCACTGTATACTGGAGGAGGAGTTATTAAAGACAAAGTCCTGTGACATTCCCAGTTGCCTTACATCATTATCAGCACTTGGTATTGTCAGTTTTAAAAATTTTAGGCTTTCTGATGAGTGTGGTACACTGCTCTGGTACATTGATGGTGAGAGTGTAAATTAGTACAAAATTTTTGGAAAACTGTTTGGCTGTAAAGAAGCTGAATATAGGCGTACAAGTTATCATCCAGACGTTATACTCTTAAAGTATAGACCCAACAGAAATGTGTACAGAAGACATGTACAAGAATGTTCATAGCAGCACTATTTATAAAAGAAAAATCTGGGAACAACTCAAATATCCATCAATAGCAGAATGGAGAAATAGATCATTATATATTCACACAATGGAATATAATACAGCAATGAGGTTGAATGAACTACTGATATTCACAACATGGATTCATCTCACAAGCATATACTTGAGCAAAAAAGCCAGAAACTGAAGAGTGTATCTTATATGATTCCACTGAAAAGTTCAATAGCAGGCAAAACTAATTTATGGTCCTGGGATAGTGATTACCTTAGGGAGGGCTGGTGGTGATTGGAGTAGACCTGAGGGGGTTTCTGGGATGTTCTACTGTTGTCTAATGTTCTATTTCTTTACCTGAGTGGCGAGTGCACAGGTGTATTTATATTCATCAAGCTATGCATTTATAATTTGTGTACTTTTCTGATGCATGTTACAGCTTAACAATAAGTTTGAGAGATTTAACAAATAACATGGTGATTAGAGACAGCAATACTGTATCATATACTTCAAAGCTGCTAAGAGACTAGATCTGACATGTTCTCACCAGAAAAAAGAAATGATAATTATATGACATGTTAGAGGACTTAGCTAACACTATGGTGATAATCCTAATATATAAATGTATCAAACCAACCCGTTATATACTTAAACTTACACAATGTTACATGTATATAACATTGTCCACACAAATATATCTCAATTTCTAAAACTTTAATAAATGTTTTTAAAAATGCTAAATTCTAATTCATTAAGGTTTTGGAGACTGATGTGTGGGCATGGTGATCAAAGTCCTGTCGTACTGAGGTCTAATTGGACTCAGCATATCCCCTAGGTTGGTGTGGGTCCTGCTTCTTTTGGTGTAGGTCATGCCTACTCAACTGGGTTGCGTCCCCATGAGACCAGATGTTTCTGGGTCATAAGTTTTGCTTAATGTACTTTTAGCTGGCTTGGACTCAAGGAAATGAAGCTAATATTCTTAATTGAGAAAGACTCTTGGGGAATAGAAAAAAGAGATGGCTTTGTTTCTTTCATTCTGTCCATATTTTGAGATACTCAGAGGAAGATAATGGAATGGAGAATTCCTTCATAGCTCTGAAGCACAAGGACAGTTCTGAATATGTAGTCTCAAAAAATACATGTGCAAACAATGTGCAAGGCCTTCTCACCATCCATACTCATCCTGTATATAAATAGGATCAGGCACAAGAGACCTACTTTTAAAACTCTAAACAGTTGTGCTCATGATGATTTCGTTTCAGGACTGCTATTGTAGTACCTTCAAGTGGGTTTTCTTTCCCTATCAGAAGTGCTGATGGGAAACAAGCCCTGATGTGACGTTAGTTTGCAGCCCTGCAGTCCCAGCACTTACAGGGTCTCCGCACAGGCCCTTTGCTCCATGGTCACCAGGAATCCCTCTCTCTCCTGGGATTCCCTAAAGTTAACACAAATCAGAAGAAGGACAAGATAAGAATTTTAAATAACATTAATAAAAACGAAGAGCTTATCTTCTCCCTGATTTGAATTATTAAATATTTTCCTGCTAAAGTTACTTTGAAACTAGAAAGAGGAACAACTGATAGTTTCAGGCATCGTACAAATAATTTAAAAGTGACCTCAAGTATTTGCCACAGTGGTGAACGCTGTGTTCCAGACACATTTGTTGTCTTGTTCAGTTTTTACAACTACTTTATGCGCCAGGTATTGTTTTTTTTATCTTTCTTTTGATGAGGCAGCTGAGATTCAGAGAGATTATCCATTTTCCCCAAAGGGGTTGCATCAGCTAGAAAGTGGGTTCTTCACTCAGCAGTTCACACTCCCAAGACAGATAAAGTGGATGGTGGAAGTATGGCTGCTGCTGGGATTTGTTCCAGATGGAAAGGAGTGAGACACACCTTCAGAGTGCTGCCGACCCTAAGGCTCTCACCAATACCCTGTGACTGTTCTTAGTATGGTAGCTGCTTTTCAAGATTTCCCCCAGTTCTTCACTTTTCTCTGTATCTATTTCCTTTGCCGTGAAACTCTACAGTGCCTTCCAACTGTGGTGGGGCAATATTCCCTACCTCTGAGTTTGGCTGTGACTTGATCTGGCCAACAGAGAGAGATGCAAGTGTCGCCATGAGAGCTCCAAGCCTAGGCCCCAAGAAGCCTTGAGGGAGCTTGTGTGTTTCTACTTGCTCCCTTGTTCTTCTGCCACAGCCATGAAAAGGTCATGGTCAACATGGCCAGGCAGCTCTCCAGTCCCAGAAGGAGGATAAGAGACAAGTGAAACAAAGCCCCCAGCCAACCTACAGACACATGAGCCAAGGTCAGCCATGCTCAGCCTTGATCAGCTGAACTTCTCAGACACATAAGAAATAAATGTTTATTGTTGCATATGATTGAGGTCTTGTGATCATCACAAAGCAATTTTGTGGCCCTAGCTGACTGAAATACCTGGGGTAGCTGTTTTACTGTTAATCACACCTTTAATTCCCAGCACATTTTTCATGTTGTCCTTTTATTGAATACCTACCTGGGCTCCTTCATCGCCTTTTTCTCCTTTTGCTCCTGGAAGACCACTGTCACCCTAAAAACAGAGAAGAATAAACTCAAATTCCCATTTTCTTAGAGAGAAATAGCTCAGAAGGGTCTTCATGGTACAAAGAGAAGGCTCTACCTGTTCTCCATTTAGCCCATCAATTCCACTTTCCCCAATTTCTCCCTGAAAAGATAGATGTGATCAGAATAGAGTGCATTGCATTTATGTGGAAAGAAGCCAGACACCAAACAAAAAGTCTAATTTTGTGTTCCATATACAGGCTCTTTGCTAGGCTGGCCCTGGGTCCTATCAAAGATTACTGAGTCACAGAAACTGTCAACAAATAATATACATTGCCTGCAATAAAAGGCAAGAGTAAACAAAATGAAATGGTTAGCAGTAAAAAAGGAAGGTCAACAGAAACTTCATTTGTACAATCTACTGGTCAATCATCTCAAAAATAAAAACATTTCTAGATAACAGATAGGCAGATAAATGATGTTTGGTACCATACCTCCTGTCCATTTAGTCCCCTGTTCCCCTGAAAATAGAAAGGACAGTAGGGGTTAGTGTAGGAAGAAGGAATTAATGTTGGGAAGACTTCACAGTGTCTTACGTGACCCTTACCTTAGGACCTTTGGCACCATAGCATCCTTTAGTACCTTGCTCTCCCATTGGTCCGGTGGCTCCTCTTTCCCCCTGAGAAAGAGCATATATTCAGATAAGCTTTTCTATTGTCATCTGGAATCTGTCTTGGAAATTTGACAACTTCTGTGCTGGAAAAAACAATTTGCAACTACTCATGGTTTACAACCCAGAATTCATGCGTATAAAAACTGAGAATGCAAGTGAATTAGAGCCACTCTGATGACAGCTGTTTGTGTTGGATCCCACCTGGATACTTCCCAGGGTGGGGTAGTAGCTAAATAAAACAGACATGCAAACAACTGGCTGCTAAAATGCATTCTCAAGATTTTAGGAGATATTCCAGGAACAGATGATGAATAATTGGTGAGACATCAGAGCAGGATGCTCTAGGTATGGTCTAAGCAAGAGGCAGATTTCTAGACCAAATTCCATCTCCCTTCTCTCTTTCTCTCTTAAACCAAGAACTGCTCCTGCAATCCTTGTCTTGGTAACCCCACCAGTCTGTGCAGTCTTGTGAGCTGGAAACAAAGATGTCATCCTCAGCATTTCTCTCACCAAGTGGTCACCAAGTTACGTCCATTCAACCTCCTTAACATATCTATTCATACTGCCCTAAACTAAGATTGGGACCTCTTTGTCTTGCACCTACTACTGCAAGACTTCTACCTGTAATCCTTACCTTATCATCCTCCATGATGTTGCCTGATCATGCTTTCTAAACCCATACCCTAACCATGTTTAGTCCTGTGCTTAACATCATTGAATGATGCCCGTCAATTGGAAGACACCTTCTAAGTCTTCCACAGGGTATTCAAGACACCCAGTACTCTGGGTCTTGCTTGCCATATAACCTCCTCTCATGGTCCTGGGTTCTGGCCATGTTGATCATATGTTATTCTGCAAATATACAGTTCTCAGTTACACACTCTTGATCACACTGTTCTCCCTGTACTAGAATGTTCTTCCCACAAACTTTGCCTGGAGAAAGTTCTATCTGTCCTTCAGATGCCTGTCCAAGCATCAACCCCTGTCTACAGTCTTCCTCTCCCAAGCCCTAACTGTCACCAGGGCTGTTACCTGATGCTGTTAGGTATTTGCACAGCCACACTCTATCACATTGCACCACATTATACCTCTAGTAGAGTCCTTGTGTATAACAACTGTAACTACTGTTGTCTCTTTTGCCTTTCCAGTAGTCTGGAAATTACCTGAGATAGGAGCCATAGTTTTTCTTCTCTTTCTTTATTTTTATTTCTAGGGCCTGGCACTGTGCCTGGCACTTGGTAAGGCACCTTAATATATATTTGTTAAATGAATGATGAGTGCACCTTAATATATATTTGTTAAATGAATGATGAGTGCATTTATGAGTGAGGTCTTTGATAAATAATGTGGTAAATTGTAAGATGTTTAATATACACTTGTTAAATGGATGGATGGAAGGAAGGAAGGAAGGAAGGAAGGAAGGAAGGAAGGAAGGAAGGAAGGAAGGAAGGAAGGAAGGAAGGAAGGAAAGATAGATGGATGAACAGATGCAAGAAAGGGTGAAGTCTGTGATAAGCAGTGTGGTGAGTTGGTTTACTCATGCAAAATGGATCAGAAAGGGGGAAATGGCAGTGATTTGACTCCTTCAGTGAAAAAGATAATTTTGCATTGAGTTTATTATACAATGTTGGTGGATAGTCAAAGAGGAGACAGTAGGTTAATAAAACACTCGTGACCACCAGAAGCCTGATGAAGATTAAAAGACCTCAGACTTTGCCTATGAATCCTTAGAACTTGACTTTTCTTGCTTCCTTCTGAATTGACACAAATGATTTCATACTGTAGATATGTTCTTAGGAATAAATGGAGCTGGAAAAAACCTTGACTTACAGCAATGCCCTCCTCTCCCAGGTAGCCATCACTGCCTTTAAAACCTGGGGGTCCCTGGAAATAAGGAAAGGAAGGATACGTTAGCACTCCATAGACCAAAAACCAGAGGTAATCAAGCAAAATTCTTCAACTTTACAGTTTTACTTTATGTAGAATAGTATGAGTTTGAAAAAAAGTTTCCCCCTCCACAACCTAAGTTATATTTATACACATAAAAATAAATGGAATTTTGAGACAAGTATCCAGATAACTCAAGGGTGTGTGTGTGTGTGTGTGTGTGTGTGAATCATAATATTTTCCATAACTCTCTCAGATGTTATATATAGAGCTGGAGGTTTTTTTTTCTAGACAAACATTCAAATGAATACAGCTATATTTGCCTCTGACAGACTAGAATTATCCTCTTTCCATTAAAAAGTTCTTTTTGAGGATTTATGCTACACATAAAATAGACCACACGCATTTCTTTCCAGTTTTTTTTTCTGAGACCTGTTTAAAAAAAGTTCTACCATTCTTGGGACTTCCCTGTTGGTGCAGTGGGTAAGATTGCTTGCTCCCAATGTAGGGGGGCCCGGGTTTGATCACTGGTCAGGGAACTAGATCCCACATGCATGTCGCAACTAAGAGTCCGCATGCCACAGCTAAGGAGCCCGCCTGCCGCAACTAAGACCCGGTGCAAACAAATAAATAAATAAATATTAAATAAATAGATAAATAAAAATTTTAAAAATTCTATCATTCTCTTTACATGAAATCAAAGCATTCAGGAAATAATTAGTCCAAAAACTTTCTTCAGAGAGACAGCCATGGTGATTTGAAAGTTATAGTGCTATCTATAAATTATTCAAAAATCAAACACATATGTAAATAAACAGTATTGAAATTGTTAAACACACCCATAGTATGTTTATACATAGTTAAACATTTCCTCAAGCCCCAAATCATATTTTTACATAAGGATACATCAACTTCTTTGGGTTAGGAAATACACGAATCTGTTGTTAGTTATCGTTTTTATGCCTGGCCTGTTTTACTTGGCAACATTTTGGTCTGGCTACAGCTGAATGAAACATCTTAGTGTCTCTTGCTATGACCGGGTGATCTGATCTAGCTTTTCAGCAGACTGCACAACCTATTTCCTACTTGATTTAAATTACTCTGCTTCCATTAAAAGTGGAAATTGAAATAACTCGTCAGTATTCAGGAGGTTTTCATTATTCAACATGAGAGATCACAGTTTGTTTTTCCGCATCATGGTCATCACTGCCAGAACACTGGATAATCAATGATCTCTGCAGTTTTTCTCTTGATACTTGTATAGAAAGGTTTTTAAAAGTATCCAATTTAGAAAGCCAAGAAAAAGCTATCTAATTTGACATATAAGAAGAGGAGGACGATAAGAAGACGAGTATGACACATAAGAAGAGGAGCTTCTACCTAGAAGCTAAAAACATCCCTTATTTCTACCTAAACTTGGATCTGAAAAACATATTGTATTCAAATAAAGTAAGCCATGATCGTAACTAAAATCACCTTTTTCCCTGCTGGTCCAGGGTCTCCCACTGTGCCATCTCCTCCAATGCACTTGCAGAATAAACAGCAGCATGTCCTTTCTGCAACACTGACCTTGGGAAGGGTAGGAATACATTACATTTGGTGGCATCGCTTCCCAAATCACACACCACACAAGCTCAGGGATGTGATCTGAGAAGGCTGTTCACCACTCAAGTGACAGTGCTCTGGAGAGGATGCAGGAGACATTCTTTACCTTCCATCTTTCCTTCTGTGATCTGCACCATACAAGGAATTCAGAATCAACTCAAAGACGTTTTGTGTTCTCAAAAAGGCATCAGTTTAGCCATGGCCAATTCATTGCACACTGATTTATTAATGAGATCTCCTGTGCCCACATCATCCCAGCACTGACCACGATATTGTTAATTACCCTATATAATTCTGCCCCTAATATTTTGTTCAGTAAAATGAATACATGCTGTTTTCTCCTTTTCCTGTTTTGTGAAATCTTTGTATGCTGGAGGATATAGACAGTGTCCAATGTCACACTGCTTGGCATGGAGTTCAATGGTCAACACTTCCAGAACAGTTTGTGTGGGACAGGGTTTCAAAGACACCAATTACATGTTCAACATTTCAGAAGCACTTGCTGTAGAGGGTGAGCACGTGAAGAGATTTTATACTCTGGTCACATTTTATAGTCAGGCCAAAAAAAATGTTTTTTTGGCAAAAAAATTTGAGTGAATTTCATCCTGCACCTAGTTAGTCATCCCCTAAAAAATTGACATATTCCATTGCATTTTTACAATTAACCCACAAGATGTATTTTTAGGAAAATTCTGCTTGAAATAAATACTATGCTTTGCCTTAGTAGGGTAGAATCAATCTTTGTGTTGAGAAGTTTCCCGTCAAAATTCTAGTGTGATGAAAAGTGAAAATCTTTTGTTATAACCACTTAGCAACTTCCCCTCTTTAGTTGTTTCTTATTATATAATGTTTCTTTTCTGACATTAGAAAACTCTGTTTTTTCCCCCTGAAAACCTCAGAAAACCCAATAAAACTTGAAATGTGTGAAACCAAATAACAACAACAAAATGGATTCTGTGATTTCATGTTAGATGATATCAATTTTCTTTGCATCACTAAAACCCTACAGCATCAACTCTTTTACTATTAACATTAAAACTGTAATTTCTAAAATTAAAATTTTCTTATACAGTGTTGCATTTATGTGATATCTAAAAAGTGATAGGCTTGTTTGAAGAATAACTTCCTCCCTCTATGAATTACCAATTTGAAATTACACATTTCAAAGAGTAGGAGACACAAAAATTTTTTTTGTAAAGTAGACACCCTCTTCCCATGTAGAAAGGAATTACAACAAAACTTCCAAATTCTCTAAGTAATTATTTTTACATAATTACTACACTGAACACACTGTTCACATATCTATATACAAACTCTATAGGCAGAAAGTAGCAGGAACTAGCACCTTATTGGAAAGTGTCTTGATATGCTGATTACAGATTTTATAAATTATAAGCAAATTACAAATTATCAGCCACTCATTAAAGGTGAAAGTAGTGATAGATATCTTGGTAACATTTCACCAAGCTAGTTGAATTCTTGTACGTTTCTGAAAGAAATAGGATTGTGATGCATTTTATCTAGGTGTTAGGTTCTAAAAATGGATCATAAAGCAAAAATCTCCATAAAACAAAAATCTCTGTCAGTCAAGACAACCTTTAAAAAACTTTCCATTCTAAAGTACATCACGGGAGGTCTATCATCACGTCACTAGTTTTTCTTCCAAGATTGGATGAGATGCTCTTTTCTTAGTTGAACTCTCAATGGATTCGGCTCTCGTTCACAGGCCATGTTGCAGAGAAAACACACATCTTTTTTTTTTTTTTAATTTTTATTGGAGTATAGTTGATTTACATACAATGTTGTGTTAGTTTCAGGTGTACAGCAAAGTGAATCAGTTATACATATACATATATCCATTCTTTTTAAGATTCTTTTCCCATAGAAAAGAATCTTCAGAGTAGAGTTCCCTGCGCTATACAGCAGGTCCTTATTAGGTATCTATTGTATATAGAAAACACACATCTTAAACAGCAGAATGATATTCAGTGTGGTGAGTCATGGCACCTAGGATCTGCAAGGGACGTGAAAACTGGCTGGCTGAAGGAGCAGCCGAGTCACCCTTACTGGTCAGACACTCTTGGGCGCTTATGTTTATTGACTGTAATTTGGGCAGGATTGTCGGTGCTATTTAGTTTCTTCTTCTTTTTTTTTTTTTGCCAAGCATATAAATTAAACATGTTTTCAGACATAGGAAACAAACTTATAATTACCAAAGGGGAAAGTGGGGGGGAAGGATAAATTATGAGTTTGAGATTAACATATACATACTATATATAAAATAGATAACCAACAAGGACCTACTGTATAGCACAGGGAACTATACTCAATACTTTGTAATAACCTATAAGGGAAAAGAATCTGAAAAGAATATATATATATAACTGAATCACTTTGCTGTAACGTGAAATTAATACGACATTGTACATAAATTATATTTCAATAAATAAATAACAACAACAAAAAGAAACATGCTTTGACATCTCTCTACTATATTACATTTCTTTCAAAACACCCTCTTATTTGGTCTTTGCACGAAATCAGAAAAGCCTGACTTCACTCCCAAATGAACAAAATTAGTTCAAATTCATAAGCCTAAATATGAAGCCTATATACAAAACAAATAGAAAGTTTAAACTCACCAGCTTTTTCTGAATAACTTACCAGGTGCTTAGACAGTCGGCTCCCAAGATCCCTCATCCCAAGAGTGAGCTGTATCCTGTACTCAAATCCTTTCCCAAATTCAATGTAGAGAAGGTCAGCCAGGTCATTGGAATTGCTGGCTCCATCCAGAGCAACTGTGATGAGGGCATTCAGGCCTAGCCAACACAGTTGACAATTCTCCAGGTGAGGGGAGTTTGGTTACTTTAATCTTTTTGCATATGTATCTAAGTTGTTATTCCAGGAAACCAGTTGCAAGAGGAACACTCATTTTACTGTCCACTTCCCCCAACCACACACTGTAAAACTGACAAGTGACAAGACCATCATCAGAGAACAAAAGGAATTCCATTTTTCAAAACAAACTAAATTGGAGAATAATTTATATAATAAATTATAACAGATCCTTGAGTCCTCTGATGATATGAAGTAAGATAGTGAGTTTAAAAAAGTCCACAGAGAAAAGGGAACCCTCCTACATTGTTGGTTGGAATGTACATTGATGCAGCCACTATGGAAAACAGTACGGAGTTTCCTCAAAAAACTAAAAATAGAGCTACCATATGATCCAACAATCCCACTCCTGGGCATATATCTGGAGAAAACTCTAATTCAAAAAGATATATGCACCCCAATGTTCATAGCAGCACTATTCACAATAGCCAAGACATGGAAGCAACGTAAATGTCCATCAACAGATGAATGGATATAAAGAAGATGTGGTATATATATATATATATATATATACAGTGGAATATTATTCAGCCATAAAAAAGAATGAAGTAATGCCATTTGCAGCAACATGGATGGACCTAGAGATTATCATACTAAGTGAAGTCAGAAAGAGAAAGGCAAATACCATATGATATCACTTATATGTGGAATCTAAAATATGACACAAATGAACTTATTTACAAAACAGAAACAGACTCACAGACATAGAAAACAAATTTACGGTTACCAAAGGGGAAAGGGGGTGGGGGAGGGATAAATTAGGAGATTGGGATTAGCAGATAAAAACTTCTATATATAAAATAGATCAACATCAAGGTCCTACTGTATAGCACAGGGAATTATATCTAATACCCTGTAATAAACAATGATGGAAAAGAAGCTGAAAAAGAATATATCTATATATCTATATCTATATATATCTAATCACTTTGCTGTGCACCAGAGACTAACACATTTTAAATCAACTATACTTCAGTAATAATAATAATAATAATAATAATAAAAAAGAGTCCATAGAGCATGCTAAAGCACAGAGGAATTCATATGTCAAGAAAGTAAGTGTTCTAAATTTTTGCCACTTGAATGGGAGATCCTTGGAGCAGCAGCACTGCTTTCACCCGGAAGCTTATCAGAAGTGCAGAATCTCAGGCC
This sequence comes from Balaenoptera physalus, assembly GCF_965194825.1. Taxonomy (NCBI): domain Eukaryota; kingdom Metazoa; phylum Chordata; class Mammalia; order Artiodactyla; family Balaenopteridae; genus Balaenoptera; species Balaenoptera physalus. The sequence continues at coordinate 11,780,073 of NC_138891.1, read as the reverse complement.
CCACCCTAGACCCACAGAATCAGAATCTGTATTTTAATAAAATCCCCAGGTGATTCATATGCACATTGAAGTTTGAGAAGCATAGCTCTAAATGACAATCCAGTTGGAATTATAGGTACAAGAGACGGTAAAAGACCTCTTGTCAGGCAATCAGGAACAAATGTCATGTAACCAACCGGAGCTGTGGGTCATAGGCTTGGAAGTTTATAGAATATTTCAAATAAAACTTTTAGAGACTAACAAAGGGTTGACTTATTTTGCAAAATAAGGACATTAAATGATGATAGTAATAAACCTGGCAATCATTAGGGTGGAGGTAACCATAACGACAACTGTGCTCTTGTTTATTAATAATTACTATGTGCCTGGAAGTTGCCTAAGTACTTTACATGTATTATCTTATTTGTAAGCTAATAGTTAACCTGGGAGACAGATGTCTTAGGCTAAATTCCTTAGAAGCAGAGCCTGAGATAACAATTTGGACACACACAATTTATTGAGGAAGCACTCTCTGAAAGAAAGGGGCAAAAGGTAAGCAGGGTAGGGCTGGGGAAGGATCTGAGCAAGACAGTGTTTCAGCTGACATCTAGCTTCATCCTGATCCCTTGGGAACTCTGGAGCATGAGTTACACTACACAACTGGCGCCACTTTGAGCCAAAGGTCCAAGTCTCTGTACTCTACCTGCTGCCCAGGGGTGGGATGGGGAGTAACATTCCAGGTAAGGTGGCTCCCACTGGCAAAGGGCAATTCCTCAGAGAAAGTGGAACCTGTGGGTAACGTGTTAGCAGCTGGAGGATGGGGAAACCTGTCTGTAAAGGGGTCTGGGTGGAGTACCAATTACATCCACTTATAAAAAAAGTATTTCTATTTTCAGTCAAACTGGAACATGTGAATGCATTTTTCTTCCACTGACCCATATTTTAGTATGAACTGACAATGAGTCAGAATGGGCATTGGTTTCTAAAGCCGAAAGCCTGGTGCCAGAGCTTTACAAACTCATAAACACCATAGTTGGTCCATCTGTTATCTGAAGGAAGGAACTCATTATGAAGTCCCGAAACATGAGTAAACTTGTCCAACACTGCTTGTAACTCTGGAAACTTTAAGAGTGTTAGAAGAAAATAATCCAACTCTCCTATTCCTTAGTCAAGGAGAAATATACCTGGCTCACTTCTGCTGACACTACAGACATAGCAATATTAGACAATGCGGGGCAAGGGAGACAGGAACATCCTCCAGGAAAGCTTAGGAAGAAGAAATAAAGTGATATGAGAGAAAGGATAGGACACTGTATTCAGTGCTGTTTCATATGGGGAGAGGAAAAAGTAGATGCCAAAATGCTATGAGAGCTCATTTGCTCTGCCAAGTGCATCCAGAGTGGAGAGGCTGGCAAATTCAGTGCTATTTGAGTGTCTGGAAATGTAAGAGTTAGAAATGAGTTTTGAGATTATAAAGTTCATCAACACTCCTTTCTCAGTCCTCCCCAGGCTTGGTACCTTCTTTTCTGAGTTCATCAGATTTTTGTTCAAGTTTTTCAACATCATCATCCAATCCATCTGAAAATAAGAGAACCACCTAGGAAAGTATTCAAAAAAGTAAAATGAGTAAAAAGGAAGTCATTGCACCAAAGGCCAATAAATAAAATAAAACCAAGTTACCTTTCCCCGAGCAGCTGATTTATTCTGAAATGCACCCCACAGAGAACTCAAGAGGTTTGTGTTGAGAAGAGATGGTCTTTTAACTGTTACATCCTTCAAGCTGTTCAGTATGTTTTCACTGTAGATCTCAAACTTGGGGGAATATTTTTCCATGGCATTGGTCACTTGAAAAGCCACACTAACCTGAGTCTCCGTGCCCACCTCACAGCTTACCCCACTAAGGGAACTGATGGCACGTAAGATGTCTGGAAGGTAAGTTTCCATCCAAGGCTGACCTTCAAGCAAAGTCTGCCCATTCTGCTGAGTAGAGATGTCAAATCCCACCACAATGTCCACAAAGCAATCTAGGATTCAAGGGAAAAGCATATCTTATTAGACTAACAAATAGCTTTATTTGACTTGGATGTCATGTCTGAATCACAGGACTTGGAATTCTTGTTTCTGTCCCAGTTATAAAGGTGGAAAAAAAGAAAGAGCATGAGTGAATAATGGAAGAGGCTCAGAATCACTCTTTCACTTTTTTTTCTTTAAAAAAGTGTTATTTTTTTAGCATCTATAAAATCTAGATGATTCTATAATGAAGTTCTGAAAGATTTCATTGTGTCCATTGAAAAAGCTATGTAGTCACTTAAATAGCTGAAATATGTTGTGGAAATGTTAACAGTCTAAAATAGGAAATTCATATCATGCTATTTATAACTGAGGTCATTCAACAAATATTAAATTATAATTATAAGGGAAATATTAAAACACTTGAATAGAGAAAGTAATTTAGAAAAAATAAAACACAAAAGACTCCTAAAGGAATGATTTTGATGATTTATCTTTCTGAAAAGAATCTTTGATTCCTCTTTTTGTCTCCTAACATCCACTCAGAAAAGAAAAAGTAAAAAGAAAAACAGAGACTCCGTGAGATCCTTTGAGATCTTGCTTGGTTGGAGTCCTTCAAGTGAAGAAACTGGGTACCGAATTATCCATATTCAACCATGTCAAAGAAAGCTTTGTGTTCAGAGCTCAGCCACTCAGGAAGCCAAAGCCATTGCTATTTTGGAGTTTAAGAAATACTTAGAGAAGCATTGCGTTTAAAGTGCTTTGCTCTCATCCTTATTAACTCTAGAGACATTTAAGCACCGGAGAAACTACAAGGGCTTGAAATTTTAAGCTGAGCCTCCTAACAGGAAGATAATGAGAAGGGTAAAATCCTATGACATATATACTCTTTTTTCAAGAACTTTTAGGTTGACTAGAAACTTCAACCTTTTCCAGCAAATTCCACACACACACAGCTTGCTTGGTAAAATAAGGCATAGGGATGTTTATTTTTAATTTGCATTATTTAGAGAAGCAGTTTTTCAGATATTTGTTGTGTAGACAAACGCCCGCCTTCCAGACACACTGGTCAGTTGGGCATTTGCAAGTCTTTGAAACCAAAATATCAGTTTCAGTTCTTAAAACAACGGACAGGAACTTGATTCACTTTTAATGATAAAAGAGTTGGGTGAGGGAGAAGAAACCTTATTTGATAATCAATTTTCACCATGACATTTGAGGTAAATCAAAGTCACCAAAACATCTGAAAGGTGAGTTTTCTTATTTTACTGTACTTAATTAGAAAATGTCTTCTCCAATATTCAGAAAGTGAGATAAAAAAAAGAAACTAGTCAGAAGGAAGCACTAGAATATGTCCTTTCCAAGCTTCCTCTTAAATCTATATCCTTTCATTTCTATTTTGAGATTGAAAGTTTCACTCTTGGATGAACATTGTTTTAATCCCTGGACAGAAAACCATTCATTTACCAAAACACATTACTGCCTTCAAGGAGAACAGTCTCTTGTGAAAAAACAAACATTGGCAAATATGCCAAAATGTCATTGAGTGTTCCTGGGAACTGTCCCCTTTAAAAATAAAGTGTTTTAACTTTTTGTCTAGTTTACTGAGATTATAAACTCTAGTAAACAAGTTCCTGGTGTTTATTTAACTAATTCAAATTGACAAATGAGTCCATGATAATGTGATCAAAGGAATGGAATTTGGGGAACAAGTCCAGAGGTGGCAGTCATATGTCTACAAGTACATACAATTACAGAGAGTGGGCCATGCAAATCATGGAATGGCCTTGCAGACTCTGCAGGACATCTGCCCTCAAATTAAGAGGCCTTTGAAGAGGCAGGGATGATTTTGGAAGTGGGCTAGGAAGAAGGCTAAAAGTGGATTTCCAAAGAGAAATAATGAAGGATTGTAGTATCAATAGAATAGCAGGAGTGGGAATCAAAAGGGGATAATAAATGCAAGGGAAATTAAGAAGGTAATCCATGGGACTGGCTACAGAGGGTGATAAACACAAGTAAACCAGTACTCTGAGAATTTGCCAAATAGCAGTGTGGAACCCTGGATTGGGGAGGCAGAGTTTAGTTTTAGTCCTGTACAGGTCACTGCTGTGTTACTACCAAATAACTTCTGCCAAATCTCTTAACCTCTCCGGGCATTAATTTTCTTGTCTATAAAAATAAGAAGATTATATATTTCAAAATAAAAATACAAAAGAACAGAAAAAAAGGATTGAACTAGACAGTAATGGTCTCCTGCTAAACCCCAAAGCTGATTTTAATTATCTGACTTATAAAGAAAGTCCATAATTGGAGTTAATGATGGCAGATTTTTAGTATTAAGAAATACTGTCAAACAAATGAACATATTTATGAAACAGACTCACAGACACAGAGAACAAACTTATGGTTACCAAAGGGGGAAGGGGATAGGGGAGGGATAAATTGGATTAGCAGATACAAACTACTATATATAAAGTAGATAAACAACAAGGACCTACTGTACAGCACAGGGAACTATATTCAATGTCCTGTAATAAACCATAATGGAAAAGAATATGAAAAAGAATATATATATATATGTATGTATAACTGAATCACTTTGCTGTATAGCAGAAATTAACACAACATTGCAAAGCAACTATACTTCAATAAAATTTTTAAGAAAAGAAAGAAATACTGTCAATATGGTAGGGTATATTTATAAGATTAGAAGACAGATTTTTGAGATTTTTGCCCTTTTCTCAAAAGATTTTTGAGAAAAGGGCAAAGTCGGGCTGTTGACTGTTATTACCTGGGATAAGAGAAAAATTTCTTTGGAGATTTGAAAGAAGGGGATATCTTAGATAAAAAAAGAGATAGAATGATCTAGAAAATATAGTTAGGTCAAGACCTAGTTTATATACCTCCCAGATTGCTTCTGCCTTACTCCGGCCCCGGCCGCACACACACCCAGGAGTTGGACATTTGTCCACTGGAGAGCCTCGGCAGCCGCCATCGCTGGGTCTCCCACACTATGGGGAGTGGGCAGGCTTTGACACGGCCTCCATCATTTTCACTGCTGTAGGTCCTCAATGACTCTGGTGCCCACGTCCAACCCAACTGAACTCACGGGAGCTCTGGCCCCTTCCACTACTTCAGCCACAGATACAACGCACTGCTGGCCCCGTATCTGGTTTTCCAAAGGGCTGGTAGTGCGATGCAGTAGGGTGGGAGAGTAAGTCTCCATGGGGTGAACTCTGACCAGTGAGAGGCAGTAGATAGGAAGGAACCGGCCGATAACCAGCCTTTATTCCCCCTGATGGGCTGGTCTGTGCAGTGGTTCTGAGGCTTCCCTGGGTGATGTTCTGCAGGACCAATGTACCAGTGATGCTTTCTCAAAAGCTGTAGCTAGCTTGGTAATGTACATCTTGTATGTACTTTTCTTTTTCCTGTATCACTTCCTTCCACTCACTCTTACTTCCCTGGGACTGTACTCCCACTGGAGTATTAGCACATAAACTGTGCTTTAAGCTCTGCTTTCTAGAGAACGCTATTAAGACAGGAACATAAAGAGATTTGTCAAGAAAAGTTGGAAATGACCATCTATTTTTTCCTTATATTTCCCACATTCCTTGAGTCAGTTCCTGAGGGTGTGTCTACTTCATCTTCATCAGACTGGCCTTTTGCTGAATCTCCTTTTTGACTCATCTTCCATGATGATGTAAAAGATGAGAGGTACTCTCGATTCTTTTGCTACCCAGTCATGGCTCCACACCAGAAAAGGCAGCAAGTCCATATCCTGAAAACTGCCTGGGGTCTCCTTTGGGTGGTCAGAATAGGCAGACTCCAAGAAAAATCAGAATAAGCATGAATGAAGATAAGAAAACAGACTTTGGAGTTTAGTTGTTTAGGGGAATTTGATGCATGTTGAGGCATTAAATTGGAATATGGCTCTGAAATGTTGCTAAACTATTAAAGCTCCTGAACCAAGGAACTCTTGGTACACTGTCCTTCTGTGAACTAAACTACCCCATCACTCCATGTACCTGTATTAATGAGATCACTTCAAGATACCCTCTGTAATACGCTGTGAAAGTTAACAAGACATGCTGAACATTTATACACACTTCCCATGCATTCCTCACGTGTCCTTATGAAACACAGAATAAGTAGAAGTGCTTCTAATTCTCATTTTGCAGAAGGGGAAGCTGTGACTTAGAGAAGCTGGCCCGAGGTCTCATAGTTATTATGGTGGATCTCGCATGTGGGAATCAGATCCAGGCCTGTCTGGAGCTCCTACGCTGAACGACCTTATTTCACCATCTCCAGGGTGTCTAGTGATGCCAGATCATGCAGGTTACAAGTGTTAGATTGTGCTGTTGGAAGTGACAGCTTAGCAGCGAGTGGCTTCCTTAGGGAGCAGCAACTTTTGAGATATAAACCCATGCATGATGTCTTAATAAGTTTCAGCTATTAACTGTTGAAGCACATCATTTATAATGTAAGCATCAGATAACCTAGACAGCAATTATATCAAGAGAACTGGCAGCTTATTTAACAACCCACAAATGGATTGGAATCAGACAGACCTAGGTTTCAAAATTTGCTTACTTTGTTGCCTCCTGTATGATCTGGGTCAGGTTACCAATATTCCTTAGAGCCCTAGTTTCTCATTTATAAATGGGAATGAAACCAAACCACAGAGGGTTTGAGAGTTTAATGAGATAATGCATTTAAAACACTTTAAAATGCTTGAGCCTACACAGATGCACAAGAAATACTGATTCTTCCCTCATATCTCCATGCAGCTGACCATTCTTTCTCATAAATTGAATCCTAAGTACAATCAGAGAAACAGAGATGATTTAACTGCACAAATGAAAAAAGTAAGAAAGGCTAGTGACCTCTCCAAAGTGGTGCATATTTTAATAAGAAGCAAAGCTGGATGTTCAGGCTCTGAATCTGGTTTGCTTTGAGACACACCAAGCTACTGTCTGATTTTCTTGATTTAGGGGTTTATCGTTTAAGAGGAGCTTGTATCCTCTGCTATGTCTGCACAGCCTTTTGAAGCTTTATCAGCTTTATCACTCTAGCCTCATTAGTCCTCAGCCCAGGCTTGGCTACAAAGGCCTCACACATTCTTGTTTGCTATACTAATCACTTCAAGTTTATCTTTATAGGGTACTTTCCTTATTTGTTTATTTATTTATTTATACATTCATGACTGCTGTTTTGACTTTCCACATGGTTTTCTTTCACCCTCTCTAGGACAGACTAGATGGTTCCAGGATCATTTTCTGCCTAATAATTGGAAATGGGTATTTCATGTGAAAATGGAAAGTCATGTGGAAGGTTTGGCTGAGGTCACCAGGCACATTCCAAAGTATGGGGGGAAAGTAGAGTGGAATTTACAAAGGCAATAGTTCCTGACCAATGACAGGACTCTTAACCTTTGGCTCACACACTGGGTCTTATAAAAGGTTTGAGCTTGGAGTTTAGAGGAGCACTTTTGGAGAGGATGGTTGGTGTGCCATGAGGTCTCTCCCTGCAAGCACACAAACACACAAGGAGAGGAGGTAACGTCCTCTTTAAGTCAAGAGAGAGGAGATTTGAGAGGTAACTTGGAGATGACACAGCCTAGAAATTCTAAAGAATGAGACACGATGGCACGCTGTTCTCTGCAAAGGAGAGGCACCCACACTGGGGGGCTGGAACTTCCAGTCTTTACTGGGGAAATTGACATATAATTGTTTCCCATGGAGGTGATATGGCTGTATGTAAGAAAGAGCTGTGTTGGGCTCCTCTGATCTCCCATCCAAGAAGGCCACCTGGAGGGGCAAAGAGCTGGCAGCAGATAAAGCTGGAGGCATCACTAGATGCCCAGAGGCTGAGAAAAGCATAAGGGAACATCTGGAATTGAGAGATGCTCTCCGTCCTTAAGGGAGCTATGGTGGAGAGACAGTGATGCCCTGACAAATGTGCTTTGGTGGGGGGGCAGGAGGGGAAGTCATTGAAACATTCATGAATGGGCCCAGCTTTAGACATGGGTTACTGAGAAAACGAAGTCCTGAAAAGCACCATCAAGTAGGAACTTTCCTGAATCTCTCTGGCTCCTCTCCCTTCCCCAGCCCATTCTGGAGAGGCCAGAAACCATGGTCAGTAAGAAGAAGGCAGGGCCTGGGAGAAGGGGGCAGAAGTGGGAGGTGGGGAACAATGGATAAAATGCCAATCGTGTGTAGTCGCTTCTGTCATGGTGAGTGGCCTGTGGCAGGGAAAGCGCAGTAAACTTCATGGAGCATGACGTTTGAATAGTCCCACGGGGATGGACATATTCATCACCAAGAAGAGGTTCACTTATTTCCTGAAAGTGACTGAGGGCAAGGGAAGAGCTGACCCCCATGAATAAACTGAATGGGTCAACGGTAGACAAAAGTGAAGTAACTCTATAATGGCATCCCAGGTGTCATGTTTATTCAAAGTAACGTTACATATGCATTTTCTCGTTTCATCTTCACAATGATCTTCTGAACTAGGTGTTCTGTCATTCACATTTTACAGAGGAGAAAATTTTAAACTTAGAAAAGTTAAGCCACTTGTCCAAGAAAAAATGGCCATGGAGTGGGGATTTGCAGACCAGTTAACTGACCATTTCCAGAGCTGCCTCTTAGCAACCATGCAGCCTTCCTCTCCCGGGTGGAAATCCAGGGTTAGTTGTAATACACAGGTAGTTATACAGAATCACAGCTAACCCAGTCAGAACTTTTATAAAAATAGAAACAGTTATTTATCCTTGAAGACCTTTCTTTCCATCTATTGGAAAAATGTCAAAATGTGCTAATTTTTAAGAAGATATTCACCAACTCCTGCAGTGAAGTTTCATAACAAAGCTCTAAACCTCTACATATGTTCCCTCCCTACCTGTGGCAGCACTTGGCAGCCCCGTTGCCAGGCAACCCAAGTCTGTCAAATAGTTCATTTCTTTGGAACACATTCCGCAGCCTCTGAAACCAACGAGAGTGTAAACAACGGCCTTCTCCTCACACCTTCGGAAGCTGAGGCATTCCCATTCACAGAAGGGGCATGTACTCCCAGGAGACGGGGAGAAAAAAGGACAGAGTCTCTCCAATATCCTGTTTCTTAATCCACAAGTCACACAAAATACTTGATAACAGTGAAAAGTTTCATTTGAAATCCAGAGGCACAAATCTACATTTTCCCACCAGCCCCAGGGAAGGAACAAACACGAAGGACACTTTCAATACTCACTGCTCTGTACCCCCGAGGTACAGATGTTGCGAACGATCCTCTTCTTGACCTTTTTCAGTTCGTCAAAGTTGTGAACTGTCAGTTTTTTATCGGCGGTCCCGGTGATCTGAACGAGCTGCTGGTCATCCACATCCCCTATGCCCACGGAGTAAATGTTGATCCCTTTGTGTCTCAGCTCTTCGGCGGCCTGAGCCACTTCGTCTTGGGACTGGCCATCTGTGAGGACCAGCAGCACCTGCGGGGTACCTGTGTTTATCCGGCTGCCCATGTCCGGCTGGAAGTAGTGCCCTACCTGCCGGAGAGCAGAGCCAATGTACGTGTATCCAAAGATCTGCTGGATGTTTTCAATCTGAAAGGAGATCTCCTTTTTGCCGATGAAAGTTCCCAGTGGAAACTCCGGCCGGTAAGTGTGGCTGAACTGGGCAGCTCCTATACGCACTCTGTTGACACTGACATCGAAGTCTTGAACGACAGATGCCAAGAATTTCTTCATCTTCTTGAAGTCATCTGGATGAATGCTATTCGAACCATCCATGAGGAACACGAGGTCTACTTTTTCAATTTCACAATCTACAAAGTACACAGCAACAAAATCAGATTTTTATTCTTTCTCTAACCCAGCAGAAGTCAAACGTTTCCAGCTACAGAGAAATGCTATTTCTGAAGGTGGTTTCTTAGCTTAAGCCACCCTGTGGTCCCATTAATTGGAGAGGAAACAAAAACAAACAATTGGTTATAAAGGCAGCATGAGGCATATACAATTCCCACGTCCTTTTAGGCTTCTCTTGGCTTTTCCATTTGGTCTCACACCGAGATGTCAGAGAAATGGGTGTGGTGTCACAGAAATATTGTTCTCACCTGCAATCTAGCTTTAACTCTTCCAGAAAGCTCAGTGACAGTAGCAGCATAGCAAGAAAAAACACACCTCCATTTAGGGATGCAAACAAGAGAGAGATGGTCTGTATTATTGGCTTGGTCTTGCTGGCCAGTTGAGCCAATAAGTGCTTTTCTAGTTTCTTAGGGCAAATTGAGCTTTGAGAATCATGACTTCCAGACTATATCTAGTCAGTTTTGTTTCTTAATCAGCCCACTTTCTGGTGTATACAGGCAAAAATGTCTACTTGAGAAAAATGTTTTTGAACAATGCACTGTGGTTTAGAGAGGCTTCCCTTGTCTTAACACAGCAAATTAACAAAAAGAATGTGAAAGGCCGTTGCCAGTGAATGAGTTATGCTTGGCACGAGCTCATGTGTGTTCCTTAGTCTTCTGGAAAGCATTATCATTTCCTTGAATTCCCCAGAGAGCTCACCATTGAACTAACTTTATTAATTCTCATTTTAACCTCAGAAAATGTTAAAGGTGTCTGAGATTCCTGTAGCCGAGATAAGCAAGGAAGAGATAAAATATAGAGTAAACAGATCCTTTGGGAATTGGTTAGTTCATTAAATTCCTTTGTTTCAGTGCCCAAGGGAAAACTTTCAGTATAAAAATTCAATTTCAACTTCTACAGTGGACTTGAAAAGGGCAGATTGATTTTTAGACATTGGCCAACAGAAAGTAAGAGATTCATCCCAGTTTTCAGTGAGATCCAGATGGATTTTGTTAGTTTTGTGAAAGAAAAAGACAGTAGCTGCATTCTCAGGAGGCAAGGCATATGAAAAACAGGAAAGTTAAATAAATTTTAAAAGGAACTGCACCAAGATATTGAAATCCTTGATTAATATTAATTCATCTAATAAAAAATACTTGGTATTTTTAGTAAAGCACATCCTAATAGAAATACTAAGGAATTTTAATAAACCACAGTCTCCCTTTGAAACAAAAGTGTAAAGTGGCAGCTGAATGAATGAATGAATGCATACATACACACATACATACAGCAATGCAATTTCCAGCTGCTGGACTAGAAACACAGCATCCAGGGCAAAAGAAGTCCTGCTCACACTCTTCTCTGGAAACATCTGAGGCTAAAACCGAGTGCTTAACATTGGGCTCCATATTGCAAATGACCTTGTGCCATAACAGAAATGGGTGAAGGCACAGGGGACTTCCAGAATGGAGGAGAGAGAACTTCTAGCAGTGGTCGCTTGTTCTTAGGAAGAGAGGGATTTGATTTCTTGTGTAAAGAACAAGAAGAAGAACTAGTGGGTGAAAGTGCATGTAAACACATTTGTGTTCCAATAAATAAAGCCTGTTCGAAATGCCGAATTTTCCATCGTTGGAAGAGTTTTAGCAGAAGTGAGTGGAAATGTTGTGGAAGGCCAAATGAAACATCCTTGATGTCTTTCCAACCTGAGATTCCACAATGTGGGAACTTCTGCAGAACCCTCAGTGCCCCTTCTCTTTGGTTTCTCCCTTATTTGGACCTCTGCTGATAATAAAAAACTTAATGGACGAATCTTACCTACTTTTGAAGAGTTACACACACTGGCGGACACATCTGAAAATATCCCCTTCAGGCCTCCAAAAGTTTCCACGAAGAAGTACTTGTCACTTGATCCTGCCATGGCCAGCAGCTCCACGGGGTTGGCACCAGCGATCCCCACGGCCAGGACAAGGATGCCCTTGTCCCGCAAGGCCTTGGCTGTGGCATTGAGCTTATCGGCATCATGGGATTCCCCATCGGTGATTACGATGAGGACCTGGGGGACCCCCTTGTGCAGGCGGCTGCCCCGGGCTTCAGTGAACATGTGGTCTGAGAAGCCCAGGGCCTTGGCGGTGTAAGTGTTGCCCCCCATGGGCTGGTCATTTTGGAGCTCCGAGATCACCTCCCATTTTGTGCCAAGCTTATCCAGATAAAACAGCACCTCTGGGTCATCCGCGTACTTCAGAGCCCCAAACCGGACATGATTCTTGTCCACATCAGCTTTTTTCACCAAGTCAATCATGAAGTCCTTCATGATATTATACTCATCATGGTCAATGCTGCCAGAGTTGTCAATTACAAACACGATGTCTAAAACTTCAATGCGCTTGCATTCTGAAGGAGGAGGAGAAAGGAAAACTGGACGAGATTAGCTTGCACATCATGCAGGACTCCCCTCCCCCATCTGTTTTTTAAATGCCAGTGTCTCCTCTCCATAGGATCAAGCTGTACATTGGCATGTCCGCTCCCTGGACACCAGACACAACACACATGCATTTGTGCTGCCAGTACATAGTAATGCTCATGTAGGTGGCTTTTAGGGCAAGGCAGATGTGACGTGAAGCCTACTGCAGGGGTTGGGAAGGGAGTGGGAAGGTGGGTCACAGGATCATCAGGGATAAACATGTCAAGTGCTTTTGGACCAAAAAAAAAAAAAAATCAAAATTCCGAGGGAATTTTCCTGTGTAAGTGGTACATTCAACATGTGCTTTCATTTACACTAATTTGTTTATTTATTTTAAGCCACAGGGATCATGAGATTTTATTCTTAAGATGAACCTTGGGGAAATGACCAGATGAAAATGAATTTGGCAACACTGTATAATTTTTTCATGATTAACTTTTCAAAGTTACATTTTCTCCCTTTTTGACTTTCTTAAGACATTATCTGTTTTCATGATTGGGCCTCGTCATAAAAATAAGCCCATTTCACACTTGGCCCAACCAAGTGGTCCTAGCATGACTTCTCGTTAACTTTTTAAATGTGGGGTCAATGCCATGGAAAAGTAAAGCAGGAAAGACCCAATTAGTCCATGTGTGTATCACATTCTAACTCAAGGTACAGAGTTCCAAACTCCAACTCACTCATTCTGGAGAAGTGGAATTGTAAGATGGTGAATGATTTAGTCTCTATGTAGCACCATCTCTCTACAGGCTTTAGGAAGGTGTGTTCCAAATGTTAACTCATCCATTCTGGAGAAATGGAATTGTGAGAGGATTCCCCCCACCCCCTCCAAGGCTCACCACATTCCCTTCCTTGACAGCCACTTTATTGCTCCGTGGTAGGGCTGTTGCAAACCCTAAAGCCAATGCACTTTTCCCCTAACTAGAGACCATGTGTACAGAGCCGTAACCAAATTCTCCAGAAAGTCTGGGTCCACACAAGAAGAAACTATGTCCCTCTGGCCTTCGGCTGCCCAGGGGACCTGCTTGGATTACCCAGGGGGCTGGGGGGTAGACTGCTCAGTAGCTGGCACCCTTCAAAAAGGTCAGATTTGTTCTGGGTGGAGTTACCAGGACATGCAATCCAGGTGTATTCCTCTTGCCACAAAATATAGACCGCAGTCACCAAGACTTCCAGTGGGGGTTGACCAGAACTGTTATTTGAACAACAGAACAAGGTCCCTCTTTTCCTTCAAAATTCCATTAAGATCCATCTCCTTCATAGAGGTTTTTCAGAATGCCCCTGTCGTCAAGTCCCATGGGTCGCAATATAAATCAGTCCCTTATTTCTTTCTGCTGAACCTAAGTTTTATCACTTCCCTTACTCTGCAGTCTCCTAGGAACACATTGGTGACTACCCTACTTATTTCCTTGGAAGCATCCATTGCTCAAGTTCATATATTATATTCCTCCTTTATAGGATTTAATAAATATCAACATGTTTTTACAAAGATTATCTCATTTTATGTAAGTATTGATTTTTAAAAATTGCAAAATGAACAAACATGTACAGTGGATGTTAGGTCAAAGGGGAGACACCTTGCCCAGGAGGTTATACCCCTCTATTGCCTGTCTCAGTGGACCACACGTAGCCCCTAAACTCAGATTATACAAGGCTGAGCCCCTGCCTCAAGGTGGAACCGACTCTGTAATGTAATTCATGCTTCAGTGCTCCCCGTGGGATGAGGCTGAATCTGGACTCCAGCTGAGACCACCTCCTTGCTTAACTCTTACCCATGCCCTATGCTGCCTTCCTTACTTCTCTTCTGAAAACACCTCCTCAATAAATCAAAAAGTCTACAAATAATGAATGCTGGAGAAGTGTGGAGAAAAGGGAACCCTCTTACATTGTTGGTGGCAATGTAAATTGGTGAAGCCACTATGGAGAACAGTGTGGAGAGTCCTTAAAAAACTAAAAATAGAGCTACCGTATGATGCTGCAATCCCACTCCTGGGCATAAATCCAGAGGTAACCATAATTCGAAAAGATACATGCACCCCAATGTTCATAGCAACACTGTTTACAATAGTTGAGGCAAGGAACAATCTAAATGTCCATATATATAATGGAATATTACTCAGCCATAAAAAGAATGAAATAATACCATTTGCAGCAACATGGATGGACCTAGAGATTATCATACTAAGTGAAGTAAGCCAGACAGAGAAAGACAAATATAATATGATATCACTTATACGTGGAATTTAAAATGAAAAAGATACAAATGAACTTATTTACAAAACAAACTCAGAGACAGAAAACAAACTTATGGTCACCAAAGACGGGGGGGGGGGGAAAGGGATAAATTAAGAGGTTGGGATTAAATATACGCACTACTATATATAAAATAGATAACCAACAAGGACCTACGGTATAGCACAGGGAACTATACTCAATATTTTATAATAACCTATATGGAAAAAGAAACTGAAAAAGAACATATATATGTATGTATGTATAACTGAATCACTTTGCTGTACACCTGAAACTAACACGACATTGTAAATCAACTATACTTCAAAAAAATTTTTAAAAAAGGAAAAGCAATAGATAAATAAATAAATAAATCGCTTCCACAAGAACCCCTGACTCAGCTTCTGCTTCTAGGGAACCAGACCTAAAATCCAGTATGATACTATTTTCCTTAAATGGAGGATTCATCACCCTAGTGCTTTGTCTACAAAAGGGAAAGAATCTAGGTGGATCAGAATTGTTCCTTACTGTTTAATTTAACAGTTCTGTTGAGGAAACTTTCATTTCTATAAGCAGGTCAAAAGCCACTAGGATACAATGTTCAAATAGTAGTCTGCTTAGTTCAAGAAACAACGACTAACATGTATGTGTGGCATTTGGATAATCCCCCTATAGTGAACATGCCCACGCCTACCTTCATGGGGGCTGCATATTCCAAAAACAAGGTCGTCTTCAATGTGCTGCAGAATGTCAAAATTCTTAACATAAAAAACCATCTCCGGCCTCCCACTGATCTCCTCAAGCTGGGTGACATTGGAGCCAAACACCCCCACGGAGTAGATAATTATGCCTTCTTGCCGAAGTGCCACTGCTGGGTCCTTGACTATGTCCTGAGCCTCACCGTCCGTGATGAGGATGAGGAACTTCCTGACGTTGGGCCGGGCCCCCTTGGCAGGGCTGAAGTACTGAGACACGAAGGTCAGGGCGCTACCAGTCAAGGTAGTTTCTCCAATGTGAGCCATTCGGTCTATTGCATCTGAAATTTCCCCCTGGGACATATATCTGTTGAGCTGAAACTCCTCCTTATTGATGTCACTGAACTGGACTACACCGATTTGCACCCTATCTGCCCCAATCTGAGATTTGTTCACCAGGTTTTTCATAAATGTTTTCATTTTGATGAAGTTTTCAAGTCCTATACTGCCAGAACTGTCCACCAGAAACATGATGTCGGCCTTCATCTCTTTGCAGGCTACACAAGAGAAAGGAGATGGGTTATTCAAGTTGGCTTCGTGTAAAAACATTAAGAGTGAACAGGAAAACCCAAAACACAAATAATTCTATATGTAAGTTAAGCATGTACTTAGTAAGGGCTGTTATCAGGTAAATAATGCATTGAAGGCAATGAGAGGGAGCCTATTCTCTTTGTTATTTAGTAATTTGCTTTAATATGTAACTCAGGGTTTCTCAACCTCAGCACTACTGACATTGTAGGCTGGAAAATTTGTATTGTGGAGGGCAGTCCATGCACTGTAGGATACTGTAGGATGTTTAGCAGTATCCCTGCCCTCTACCTGTTAGATGCCAGTAGTGCTGCCCCAATTATGACCACCAAAAATGTCTCTAGACATTGCCAACTATTCCCTAAGGGGGCAAAATCACCCCTGGTTGAAAACTACTGATCTAACTCTAGAAGATTTCATACACGTTTTATCAAAACGCAGTTTAAATAAACCTGTAGTACTCCTTAAAACCAGAAATCATTCGATCATATTACACAGGCAGTGTCTAATCATAGATCTATCCTCACAGGGATTTGTGGGGAGAAGCTAATTAATACTTATTAGAAGCTAATTAATTAGCACCCCCTAGTTATCACCACCAAAATTGTCTCTAGACATTGCCAACCATCCCCTGAGGGGGAAAAATCACCCCTAGTTGAAAATTACTTATCTAGCTCTAGAAGATTTCATACAAATTTTATTAAAAAGCAACTTAAATAAATCTGAAATATTCTTTTTATGCTTCAGATAATAATAATTAGAGCAACACTATAACGGGCCCTTCATTTTGTTCTGGATAATAAACAGCTCCACGAGTCAATGAATCTCAGCTTGGTCATTTATGCTGTTTCTGCACACCTGCAGCATCAAACACTGCAGGAAACAGATGCAAATTGTTATGTATAGGATGGATAAACAAAAAGGTCCTACTGTACAGCACAGGAAACTATATTCAATATCCTGTGGTAAACCATAATGGAAAAGAATATGAAAAAGAATGTGTATATACGTATAACTGTACAGCAGAAGTTACACAGCATTGTAAATCAACTATATTTCAATTAAAAAAAAAATACTGCAGGAAAGCAATTTGGGAGCTGAAGTCCAAAGGCAAGGAGTCCTACCTTCTTCGGCACAGATTTCTTGAACAACCTGGTTTCTTATGTCTTTCAAGGCATCAAAGTCATGCACATAGTACACCCGCTTCTCTTCGCCTGCGATTTCTCGCAGCTGTGTCTTGTTGGCCTCCTTGACCCCGATGGCATAGACATGGATGAGCTCCTCTCTCAGTCTGTTTGCGGGCCCCAAGATGCTGTCCTGGGACATGCCGTTGGTCAGGACAACAAGGTGGCATGGCACTCTGTTTTCCCGCTGCCTCTTTGCTTTCTGCAGCAGCCCCAGGGTGAAGTTCAAGGCTGCGCCTGTGTTTGTGTTCCCGCCCAGCTGCCTGATGTTCTCGATGGCCTTTCCCACATCATGCTTGTTGGTGTATTTATTGATCTCAAATTCCAAGTCCCAGCGGTCAGCATACTGGACAGCCCCAACTCGCACCTTCTGGGGAGCGATGTTGAACATCCCTACAACCTCTGAAAGGAAGGTCTTCATTTCCTGGAAGTCCGTGGCCTGGGTGTTCCCAGAGCCATCGATGAGCAGATAGATGTCTGCTTCCTCAGTGTCCACACAACCTAAAATGCAACACAAAAACTGAGTGTGGCATTGGGGCAAGTGGGACAGAGACACAGGGGCAGGTGGGAGGAAGGGCAAACACCAGCCTCGTCAGACAGAAAAATGGGAAACAGTTTCTCCATGTTAAAGACCCAAATGAATTGTCTGTGACAGTTTGAGATGATTTACATCAGGAATCAGAGTCAATCTGGATGTAGTAAAAGATCAGAAAGAAAACATGAAGATGCTTTTTACAAGTCACTTCTCTTAGCAGGGAGTAACTGCTTAGCAAAATGTTAAGTGGTGATTTGCGAGCTAGAGAAGGTAGCATTTAACTGGACATGGTGGACAAAGCGCTGTCTTTCTTGAAATCTTGAACAAAGTGTTTACTCTTCATCCACTCCTGGTCAGTTAACACAATCAGGGGTATTGTCAGTGGCCTTATTTATGTCAGGCAGTGACACTTTTGTAGTTGACATGCTCTAAATATTTGTTGAAGGATGCAGATATATATACGTATTGCATGCATACACATAATTTATGAAAAATACATGTGTATGTATGAAATATATGAAATACATTGCTCTCTGTCTCTCTCTAAACTCACTGATACTATAATAGTACCTCCCAATAAATTCATTACTCTGTCCTCAATCCAAATCATGCTTCCTGTTTATTCTCTAAATTGGAATTTGAGGCTGAGGGAAGAAGAGGAGGGAGAGAAAAGTACACACACACACAAAAAAAAAGAAAGGAAAGAGCAAGGAAACATGAGAGGCAAAGGTGAGAAAGGAAAAAGTGCAGAGGGGGAAATAACAAAGGAAGGTATTCTGGTGTGTTGAGAAGTAACAAAGAATCCAAGTAAAGCTGTGCAAAAGAGCAAATAAAAAAAGAAATCCCTTCTTCCCATTCCAACACCTCAGTAGCTTTTATTCTCCTCCAATTTACATTTCCTATTATCAAGTTAAATTAAAAAGTCAGGAACTCACTCTCCCTCCCTACATCATGCCTGCCAAGCCCTTTTGTAGACAGAACACCTGCAAGACAAGAAAAAAGCGAAACAATGGGAATAATCCTTCTCTCAGCAAAAGGCTTTACCAGATTTGAGGGTTTCAGTCCTTTCGGAAAGGACAGAGACCGTGTGTGTGATATGGTTCCGCAATTTCTTTAGAAACGTCTGGTTGTGGGCAGCCAGGTCGGAGAAGGTTTTCAGTTTGGAGACGTACTGCTCGGCAGGGTGAGATGCGATCTTCTCCAGCTGGGCGTCGCTGGCCCCCTCTATGCCCATGGTGAAGATGGTCACCCCCTGGCGCCGGAGGTTCACAGCAGCCTTGGTCACGTTGTCCTCAGACGGGCTGTGGGTCACCAGCACAGCTATCTGTGGCACCCCCTGATTCTTCCGACTGCCGTGCTGCACGCTGAAGACCTCCTTCCTGATCTTTCTCAAGGCAGCTCCAGTGTAGGCCTTCCCGGCCTGGGGAGAGAGGCTCTGTATATCCTGGAGAACCTCTGACTTGTTTATGCCACTGCTCAGTGCGTGAATCACCTTCGTCTCATTGCTATAGGCCACAAGGCTAACCCTCATGCAGTTTTCCTTGATGTCCAGAGCAGATACACTTCCTTCCAGGAATTCTTTAAGATAGTCAAAGTCCTCCCAGCTGCCGTTGACGGACATATCCAACAGGAACACAACATCTGCCACAGAAGGGCCTTGGCAAACTGTGGGCAAGGAATGAACAGGCAGAGTTTCAATTCAGCATCTCTGCTCAGCATTAAAATACACATAGAACTCAACCAGAACTTAGTTATGCCCTTAAAGATGGAAGAAGGTGTACAAAATGATTATGAAGCTGAGATCAGAGGGTCCTGGGTTCAAAGGTGGTAGCTTAGCTAATCTTCCAGCTCCAATTTCCACACCTGTAAAATATAGGTAACCATAATATTGATCTCATAGAGTTGTTATGGGGATTAAATGAGATCATGTGTTTAGCATGGGGCCTGGCACATAAAAGTCACTCAGTGAACAGAAGCTACTGCTACTGTATTAAAATCACTAATAAAATCAGTAGTTATAGTCCAAACATTCTTAAAGGATGGTAATGGAATAGCAATTGACATTCCAATATTTTATTTGGGAAAGATGCTATTAATAGGATTCCCATATTTTCATAGATTGCTACAGGAAAAGCAGCGTTCTCCAGTATCAATAGACAGTTATATATATCATCTCACTCAAACTGACTTAACCAGACATAATGTGAGTTTCTTACATCACTTGTTTGGACTTGTACACTTTGAGCAAATTGTTCTTTACTGGCTCTCTCCTGCCCCTCTCTTGAATGATGTTCATAAACTCTTGGCCATTCTTGCTAATAGGAGAGTACAAGGGGACAGACCAGGACAGCAGGTTGGAGTTGGAGCAGAACACAGGGAAGCTAATTTAGAACACAGCTGCAGGAAGGGGCAGAGCAGGAATGAAACCACACAGGCGTGGCTCTGACTCCATACTGCAGCCTCGTCCAGGGCCAGGTCACATCACCTCTAAGAGTGTCCGCAAGTTCCTCTCTGCAGAACAGAGGTTTTGGACTTCCTGAAGTTGTTTCGAGCTCTAACATCCTTTGATGACATTATATGGCTTCTGGAGTCAAGGATTTCTTTAGGAGCAAATCAACCTTTTAAATGAACCAGGAATAAAACTACATAGCAACTGAAGCCCAGGAAGAAAGCTCAGGCAGCTGGGTAGCAGGGTGGAGGCAGCCTGTGAATGATGAGCAATAAGTGAAACATGGAAAACAAAGGCTCACCAAGTTCACTGGATTTAAAAAGGCCACAATCATTCCACATGCAGAATTTAACATCTGAAAATGCAGCCCAGCTTTTGGGGAAGGGGATGGTCATAGAGTCTCCATCCTCTCCTCTTGTTGATCTTCCAAAAGCATTTTATCATCATCCCTACACAGGCACCCTGAACCCACCTTCCACAAGAATGTCATTGACTGCTCCTTCCTTGTACTGAGCCGCATCCTTGAGAATCTGCGTCATGTTTTGGGAGAACGTGCTGAGGTCTCGGACCTTCCGGAGGCTGTAGTGGAACTGGCCTGTGGCCATGGCCTTCAGGGTCTCCTCGGATGCCCCCTGCATCCCCACAGAGATGATCCTCACCCCTTTGTTATGCAGCACCTCGGAGGCCTCTTCCACGGCATCCTCGGACTCGGCCGAAGCCAGGACCACCAGGATCGGGGGAAACTGTCTCCTGTCCCTCCCGTTTGAGAAGTAGGTCGTGTGCACCTCCCGGAGAGCATTCCCAATCCGCAGGGAGCCACCCAGGAACATGAAGTTCTTCTTGAGGTGGTTCAACATGGGGCCTCTGCTCTTGAAGGTGCTGAGCTGGAATTCTCCATGGAGCCCGTCGCTGTACTGGGCCAGGCCCACACGGTACTTGTGGGCCTCTATGGGGAGGCTGCTGATCACTTGGTTGATGAACGTCTTTACAAACGGGAAGGATTTAATTCCCACGTGGTCAGAGCTGTCCACCAGAAACACCACATCGGCATACTCAGGGCCTACAAACCCATAGACAAACACAAACAAAGCAAACTTCAAAAATTTACTACCAAGTTGAATGCCAACCATATGGGAAAAACATTACTTCCCTCTTTTGCTTGTATTTGTAATATCTTTCCAATGCACTGAAAATAATACACATTCTCTCAAGAAAAATATTGTTTCTTGGGCTGATTCTTTATACACCCTCTCGTTTGAACTGATCATGAAATTAAGCATCACTTTTGTAAGGAATTAAGTAGAAATAGGTAAATATAAAGAAGTAAAAAATCATGGGTTTTTATATGTTTAGCGGATAATTTCCCCGTGTCTTTTTTTTCTTTCAGAATTTGACCTCAATTTATATCAACAGGATAAACATTTTCATTGAGAATCTAATCAAATTTGTGTGAATGGAGAAATCTAAAAAATAGCCTTTCATTGTGATTTCCACTTAAGCAACGCAACAAGTGATCTGATTAACTTATAAACATATTAGTTTTGTATTCAAAGTGTCAAATTGGTGAAGTTTAAAAAAAATCCTAAAAATCATAAATATGAGATTGCATTAATCTATCTTAAAGTTATTTACAATATTTTTTGATGAGTGGGCATTATAATTGGTAAATTTATTCTCACAAATGTAAAATGTGATAGAAACATTAACATTAACATTCCTACCTTAAGCTAGGAATAGGATGAAACTTTTAATTTCTATTAAGAATATAATTTTTATAGAGGAATACAATACTTTGCTGAGCTTTTAAGGCTTCATTCGATGCCAGATTCAATGCTAGGTATGTAAAATTATATTTTTATGTGATAGAGAGTTATTTGGTTCAAGCACAAAATATCATTCACTCATGGTCTGTCTGCTGGTTTGAATTCAGAGCTCTTACCAGTGTTCTGTAAGATCCATTTCTGGTCCAGGGAAGGGAGGGAAATATTTGTGTGTGTCTGGATGGTGTATGTTTAAGAAAATACAGTGTAATTGAACAAGCAATGTGAGTCCTGACTTTGTTATCAGCTAATTCTTCCAGCTCTGTTAAGCCATTCAGTATACTTGGGCCTCAGTTTCCTCATATTTAAAATGAGTAGATTCAACTAGAAAATATCTAAGGTCTCTCCTCACTCTGAGTTTCTGATTATCTGAAATAGTCACAAGATAAATTCTAATCAAATTAAAAGAACTTCGATCTTTTCCTGTCTACAACTGTGAGGAAATCAGCTTTGGCACCCCAGCATGTTACTTCATTCTCTTTAGAGCAGTCTGATCGAGGCATAGTGGACAAAATCATTCTTTCTTTTCTTCTAAACAACCTGATTTCAACCAGTTTGAGATTGCTTTGATTATCATATAGCCAGCAGCATCTCAGGGGAAAAACTAATTGAGGGGGGATCAACATCTTCCTCCAAGAGAAGGCTGTAACCCCTCTGAGGACTGTCAGGTGAGTACTGCCTAGGATGGCTTGACTTGTGACCAAAAGTGACCTTTCTATTCATGGACAAATCCCCACATTTTGTATGGAGAAAAGAAATGTAGCCACTGGCACAGGAGGCATATTTAGATTCTAACCAGGCCCATCACTATATCTGAACCACAGAACAACTGGGGAAAAAGCATTGCCTTTCTTTAGAAAGCTTAATAACAGGCCTAGTGAGACATCAAAGGAAGATGTTTGCAGGGCAAAGTCTAATCTGTCTCTCCAGAAAACTTGCTTCCAAGGTCAGAGTCCTTGAGAAAACTGTAAAAGCCAATCTAGGTGGCCCTGGACATGAAGCGACCCATATAAGAACTGATTATTTAGGAGGTGGTAGAGGCTGTGAAGGCTTGGCCAGTGTTTCGACTTCAAGTCCACTGGACATAGATTGCTGACGGTGGATGGCTCTGGAGCTCTCTCTTCAGGGTAAAAGCACTTTCTTTACAATAATCAGACACTCAGTTTAAATTGGAGCAAAATCTGGATGCTTAACCAAGACAAATGTTTCGCCACAAACGAATTAGAAAGAGACAATTCAAATTTTCCAGGCCTGAACCTAATGTTAAAAGAGAATTTTCATTCAACCTCCCAGAAGACCTAGAAGGAGTTGAAACTGAGGACAAGAAAATAGCTCTCATATCTTCCTATTGTGAACAAGGAATAAGATCCAGAAACAAATGATCTTCAAAGGAACACAGGGTGACATCAAAAGAAATTGAGCTGCCACTCCCACCCTTACCATCATCAAAATCAAAACAAAGCAAAACAAAACTCTTAACTTTTAAGCAAGTCAAACTCACATATTATTTTCCATAATGAAAATTAAGGAAAAGAATTCTTTTCATTTTTTTCCTTACCAGAATGTTGGTTGACAGAAACGTGGGAACAAATTATCATAAGGATCAAAGTGAGCAGCATTTTCATATTATAACCTGAAAAATCACCAACTTGAAATCTGAAAAGGCAAAAATATAAACATCTAAAATTATTGTGGATATTATTTGGAAATCAAGACTCAAACACATATGAGCACACAAAATTATATAGTAAATTGGGTGCAACAGAAGACAAGGAATTTCTGAGGTTCCCTGACCTTCGGCTCTGTGAAGTTCCTTGGAGAAAAATGAACCGTCAACATTTACAGAATCACAAAAGCTTCTCCTGGTCCCCAGACCCTGTAGAAACATGAGATTTTAGATTGTCAATGGAAGCAGCCAGATGCATTCTAGTTCCACCAATATTATGTGTTCCTACTAATCAATTTTCCTATAGCCTCGTGTCACCCTGTGTCTACTCATTGCCAAGACAATTCAGAGTTCACAGCTGGGACACAGTCTAAGAGCTGATTTGTAATTCTTCCATCATGAACATGTAGGTGTGTTTCATACTTGAGAAGTATTTCTAGATGTGGTCAAAATTCTCTTTTCTCCTTTTCCTACATGATTAGAAAGGTAACTATTTCCCTTGATTCTTAAATTTCAGAGAAGACATAAAGAAATAAGTAGTGACCCTCCATATTGCATACAATGTCTTGGTCCTCAGAATGACGCAATTGGTACCATTTTTATTCCAACAACCTAGAACTGCATGAAGCAAAATTTTCCAATTCTGGTTTGTCCTAAAGCATTTTCAGCCACCTTGAATTATTCATTTCATGGGATAAAATAGGATATTGAAGATATTGACAATAAATATTTCAATTAAGCAGGTTGGGCTCATTCATTCACTCATTCATCCATTGAATAAAAAATGAATTGATCCGTGTTAATAAACTAGTATTTCTCTTTCTTGCTTAATTCATACCCAAACGTGTATTTGATACAAATGGCTGTCTCATTCCTTGTCAGGCAGGCTCCTATTGTGTAATATTTCACCCTTTCAGAAAAGGGACCTTTGCCATGAAAATTCCATCCCCATTTCCTCATCTACTCCATCATCCCTCTGACATTCTGGAATTTGGGACTCTGTTCTGTTCCTTCATAGGAAGCCTAGATGATTTAAACTTTTCAGGCTGTGAGTCAATTTATCCATCCTATTTCAGAGGAAATCAGTAAGCTGGAAGGGGCCTTTAAGAGGTTGTTTTTAGTCCAACCTTTCATTTTAGAGGAACTTTGGTCCCAAAGTGGATTGTCCAAAGTGAAAACCAAGTCATACTATGTGTACAAATTTTCTACTAATGTGTATAACAATAATAACAAAGTCTACCATTTGGTCAGTCTTGATCATGTTCCATGCCCTGTGCTAGCAGCTTTATACTTGTTCTCCTGTTTGATATCGATAGGAAACCTAGAAGCAGGTCATATTATTGTTCCTATTCTGCAGATAAGGAAACAGATTCATAAAGGGGAATGTGATTCAAGGTCACACGGATAAAATGGGCCACAGTTCAGACTAGAGCCTACATCTATCCAATTCTAAAATCTGGACTCTCAAACTTAGTTCCTCTGCATCCCAAACTCAGTATTATTTTTAAAATTTATTTTATTAAAGTATAGCTGATTTATAAAGTTGTGTTAATTTCTGCTATATAGCAAAGTGATTCAGTTATACATATATATTCTTTTTCATATTCTTTTCCATTACGGTTTATTACAGGATACTGAATATATTTCCCTATGCTATACAGTAGGACCTTGTTGTTTATCCATTCTATACATAATACCAAACTCAACATTATGAACACAAAAAGTGTCTCCAAGTTTTTTGGTTCTATGTCTTTTTTTCTAAGTATTAGGGGTTACTGGTACTTGTTTTCATGCCTTTTTATTTTTGCTTTTCAAACCAGGGCTTTACGCTCTTCACTTCTTTTCTGTTTATATTGTGAACTTTATAAATGAGTGTTATCTTTAGGAGTTATGAGAGATAAGAGACTTTAGGTTACTCCATAGGATAAACGCCAAAGATGGGAAGAAGTAGTACTGAATGGAAGTTAAAACCTGGAGAGAAAAGTGAGGGTTACGTAAGGCCACAATAGTCCCAAACAGTATGCAGCATCCGGAAATTTCCCCATGCAGGTGGTCAATACTACTGGTACATTAAGAGTTGAGTTCTTTGGGATAGCATTTTGTAAAACAATTTTCTTTTTTTAACATCTTTACTGGAGTATAATTGCTGTACAATGGTGTGTTAGTTTCTGCTGTATAACAAAGTGAATCAACTATACATATACATACATCCCCATATCCTCTCCCTCTTGCGTCTCCCTCCCACCCTCCCTATGCCACCGCTCTAGGTGGTCAAAACGCACATAGCTGATCTCCCTGTGCTATGCGGCTGCTTCCCACTAGCTATCTATTTTATATTTGGTAGTGTATATATGTCCATGCCACTCTCTCACTTCGTCCCAGCTTCCCCTTCCCCCTCCCTGTGTCCTCAAGTCCATTCTCTATGTCTGCATCTTTATTCCTGTCCTGCCTCTAGGTTCTTCAGAACCTTTTTTTTTTGTTTTTAGATTCCATATATATGTGTTAGTGTATGGCATTTGTTTTGATCTTTCTGACTTACTTCACTCTGTATGACAGTCTCTAGATCCATCCACCACACTACAAATAACTCAATTTCGTTTCTTTTTATGGCTGAGTAATATTCCATTGTATATATGTGCCACATCTTCTTTTTCTTTTTAATAATACTTTCTGTATTTAATTACTTATCAAATCCTATGTAGTTTTTTTAAACATCTTTATTTGAGTATAATTGCTTTAAAATAGTGTGTTAGTTTCTGCTTAATAACAAAGTGAATCAGCTATACATATACATATATACCCATATCTCCTCCCTCTTGCGTCTCCCTCCCACCCTCCCTAACCCACCCCTCTAGGTGGTCACAAAGCACCGAGCTGATCTCCCTGTGCTATGTGGCTGCTTCCCACTAGCTATCTATTTTACATTTGGTAGCGTATATATGTCCATGCCACTCTCTCAATTCGTCCCAGCTTACCCTTCCCCCTCCCCATGTCCTCAAGTCCATTCTCTACGTCTGTGTCTTTATTCCTGTCCTGCCCCTATGTTCTTCAGAACCATTTTTTTTTTTTTAGATTCCACATATTTGTGTTAGCATACGGTATTTGTTTTTCTCTTTCTGACTTACGTCACTCTGTATGACAGTATCTAGGTCCATCCACCTCACAATAAATAACTCAATTTTGTTTCTTTTTATGGCTGAATAGTATTCCATTGTATATATGTGTCACATGTTCTTTATCCATTCATCTGTCGATGGACACTTAGGTTGCTTCCATGTCCTGGCTATTGTAAATAGAACTACAATGAACATTGTGGTACATGACTCTTTTTGAATTATGGTTTTCTCAGGGTATATGCCCAGTAGGGGGATTGCTGGGTCGTATGGTAGTTCCATTTTTAGTTTTTTGAGACACCTCCATACTGTTCTCCATAGTGGCTGTATCAATTTACATTTTCACCAACAGTGCAAGAGGGTTCCCTTTTCTCCACACCCTCTCCAGCATTTATTGTTTGTAGATTTTTGGATGATGGCCATTTTGACCAGTGTGAGATGATACCTCATTGTAGTTTTGATTTGCATTTCTCTAAAGATTAGTGATGTTGAGCATCCTTTCATGTGTTTGTTGGCAACCTGTATATTTTCTTTGGAGAAATGTCTATTTAGGTCTTCTGTCCATTTTTGGATTGGGTTGTTTGTTTTTTTGATATTGAGCTGCATGGAGCTGCTTGTAAATTTTGGAGATTAACCCTTTGTCAGTTGCTTCATTTGCAAATATTTTCTCCCATTCTGAGGGTTGCCTTTTTGTCTTGTTTATGTTTTCCTTTGCTGTGCAAAACGTTTTAAGTTTTATTAGGTCCCATTTGTTTATATTTCCATTTCTCTAGGAGGTGGGTCAAAAAGGATCTTTCTGTGATTTATGTGATGGAGTGTTCTGCCTATGTTTTCCTCTAAGAGTTTGATAGTGTCTGCCCTTACATTTAGGTCTTTAATCCATTTTGAGTTTATTTTTGTGTATGGTGTTAGGGAGTGTTCTAATTTCATTCTTTTCCATGTAGCTGTCCAGTTTTCCCAGCACCACTTATTGAAGAGGCTGTCTTTTCTCCATTGTATAGTCTTGACTCCTTTATCAAAGATAAGGTGACCATATGTGCGTGGGTTTATCTCTGGGCTTTCTATCCTGTTCCATTGATCTATATTTCTGTTTTTGTGCCAGTACTATACTGTCTTGATTACTGTAGCTTTGTAGTATAGTCTGAAGTCCAAGAGCTTGATTCCTCCAGCTCCGTTTTTCTTTGTCAGGATCGCTTTGGCTATTCAGGGTCTTTTGTGTTTCCATACAAATTGTGAAATTTTTTGTTCTAGTTCTGTGAAAAATGCCAGTGGTAGTTTTATAGGGATTGCATTGAATCTGTAGATTGCTTTGGGTAATAGAGTCATTTTCACAATGTTGATAATCCAAAAACATGGTATCTCTCCATCTGTTTGTATCATCTTTAATTTCTTTCATCAGTGTCTTATAGTTTTCTGCATACAGGTCTTTTGACTCCTTAGTTAGGTTTATTCCTAGGCATTTTATTCTTTTTGTTCCAATGGTAAATGGGAGTGTTTCCTTAATTTCTCTTTCAGATTTTTCATCATTAGTGTATAGGAATGCAAGAGATTTCTGTGCATTAATTTTGTATCCTGCTACTTTACCAAATTCATTGATTAGCTCTAGTAGTTTTCTGGTAGCATCTTTAGGATTCTCTATGTATAGTATCATGTCATCTGCAAACAGTGACAGGTTTACTTCTTCTACTGAAATTTGGATTCCTTTTATTTCTTTTTCTTCTCTGATTTCTTTGGCTAAAACTTCCAAAATTATGTTGAGTAATAGTGGTAAGAGTGGGTAAGCTTGTCTTGTTCCTGATCTTAATGGGAATGATTTCAGTTTCTCACCACTGAGAACGATGTTGGCTGTGGATTTGTCATATATGGTCTTTATTATATTGAGGTAAGTTCCCGCTCTGCCTACTTTCTGCAGGGTTTTTATCATAAATGGGCATTGAATTTTGTCAAAAGCTTTTTCTGAATCTACTGAGATGATCATATGGTTTTTCTCCTTCAGTTTGTTAATATGGTATATCACATTGATTTATTTGTGTATAGTGAAGAATCCTTGCATTCCTGGGATAAATCCCACTTGATCATTGTGTATGAATCTTTTAATGTGCTGTTGGATTCTGTTTGCTAGTATTTTGTTGAGGATTTTTGCATCTATGTTCATCAGTGATATTGGCCTGTAGTTTTCTTTTTTTGATGCATCTTTGTCTGGTTTTGGTATCAGGGTGATGGTGACCTCGTAGAATGAGTTTGGGAGAATTCTTCCCTCTGCTATATTTTGGAAGAGTTTTAGAAGGGTAGGTGTTAGCTCTTCTCTAAATGTTTGATAGACTTCACCTGTGAAGCCATCTGGTCCTGGGCTTTTGATTTTGGAAGATTTTTAATCACAGTTTCAATTTCAGTGCTTGTGATTGGTCTGTTTATATTTTCTATTTCTTCCTGGTTCAGTCTCAGAAGGTTGTGCTTTTCTAAGAACTTGTCCATTTTTTCCAGGTTGTCCATTTTATTGGCATATAGTAATATGCAGGTTCAGTTGTTACTTCTTTTTCATTTCTAATTCTATTGATTTGAGTCTTCTCCCTTTTTTCTGGATGAGTCTGGCTAATGGTTTATCAATTTTGTTTATCTTCTCAACGAACAAGATTTTAGTTTTATTGATCTTTGCTATTGTTTCCTTCATTTCTTTTTCATTTATTTATTTCTGATCTGATCTTTATGATTTTTTTCCTTCTGCTAACTTTGTAAAACAATTTTCTTGAAGCCTTTAAATGGAATGCAAAATCTGATGTGCTGTATGGCTATACAATGTGGAAGCCCAGTGGAAGGGGCTCTTGAAGTGCTTATGTGCCTTGTTTTGTGTGTGTGCCAAACCACACAAAGGACTAGTATGGAGAGAGGAGGGAATAAATCTCTAAGTTAATGCTGGGGAGGCTTTGGTTCAATTTTACCACATCAAAACATGGATGGATTGCCTATGGATTTACATACTAAAATTTTTTAAATATCTCAATATTTAAAATAAAAATTGTAAATTCTCAAAGACATGAGGGGAGAATGAAGGAAATACATATATAAAGTAACAACATAAAACTTAAATTCATGGCACACCTCAGCTTAATATAACAACAGTCAGATTGATTGCTTCTTATTATAGAAACACTCTCACTCTCAATGGTACAGATCTCTTTAATCAGAATTTTTAGTACTCCATTCATTCTGATTCAAGCAAGCTGAGGCTAATACACTTTTCCCAGAAGTTAAACGCTATAAAAAGCCTTTTAAAAAATTTGAATCTCTTAACATAATACCCTCAAGGTCCATCCATGTTGTTCCAAATGTCAAGATTTCATTATTTTTTATGGCTTAGTAATATTTCATTGTATATATACATCTTGTTTATCCATTCTTCTATGGATGGAATAAGACAGAGAAAAACAAATACTGTCTGATTTCACTTATATGTGGAATCTAAACAACAAAACAAATGAACAAACAAAACAAAATTGAAACAGACTCATAGGTACAGAGAGCAAACTGGTTATTGCCAGAGGGGACCTGGGGGGTGGGGAATGGATGACACAGGTGAAGTGGATTAAGAGGTACAAACTTCCAGGGATGTAATGTACACACACATAGGGAATATAGTCAATAATATTGTAACAACTTTGGTACAGTGGTGATCATTTCATAATGTATAAAAAATATCAAATCACTATGTTGTACACCTGAAAATAACATAATATTGTATGTTAATAATAATTCAATTAAAAAAAGAAAGTGAAAAATATCTGGATCTCTGTAAACTCTCTGTCAAGAAGGAAGAATGTTTCTAATTTAAGCTACAGCTGCAAAAGCAATACAGGCACCCAATACTTGGTTTCAAATCCAGAATGTTTAGAACTTGTGCAACACCTCTCTTAAGGCTATTAACAACCAGGGGCTTCGGGGAGACCTCTGCCTCTATGAGCCAATTCATAATCTAGGACATGTCTTTGAAAAAATATGAAAAGCCCAGAAGGGATACAAAAAAGACTTCAGCAGAATTAAGATAAACACTATTTCTTTCCTTTAAAATGAGCATGCAGGAAACATCATTTCTAAGTACCGATTTTACGTTTCTTCAGAAACATGAATATTGTCAGCTTTTGTATTGTAAGAAGCAACACGGGATCTGAGCCACAAAGTTCAAGATAAATGGTTTTTTGCTTAGTAAACCCCTCATCTCTTTACTGTTTCCCTTCCTCCCTTCTCGGAAGTCAAAAGGTAAAAAGAAAAATGTTCAAAGTGAGACTTCATTTCATATTGAAATGCTGCGGGATAAATCCTTGGCACACAATGGTAACAAATAAACATTGGATCAATGATGGTGAGCAAAACAAAACACATGAGCAAGCACTCGCCAGCCAAGCCAGTTTCATAGTTTTACTGTTCATGTCACACTTTCCCCCAAATGCATTTTCTAGAACCACAAAAAGAGGCTGTATGGGGATCATATTTGAACAAGTTCATGCAGGTGACCTTGACACTGTAAAATGCACACTCTTCTGTGTTGAGGGGTGTTTGGCTCAGCAGGAAGAGCCCAGGCTATACAGTCTCATGACCTGGCTTTCACGTGGTTCCTAAACTGTTGTGTGACTTTAGGTAATACCACTTTACTTCTGTATGATTCTCATCTAAAGCACAAGGACTACATTCTCTCTAAATTCTAGCAGCTCCACACAGTTAACAGTTATGTGATCTAACAAATAGTACTAGAAGAAAAAAAAAAAAAAACATGAATAATTAAGCCAAGAGCGCACTGAAATACTGAACTCACATTTTGAAACAATCCCGTAGAAGAAGCTGCCCCCAGACAGAACCCCTGCCGGTCCTCCGTGGGAGGGGCCCATACCAGCCACAGAAGGAGCCTGTCTTGACTATTGATCCTTTCCATGTCTGAAACTGCTGGAATCCTCCCAGACCCCACGACATAAACTTAAGAGAACTAAAATTCCAACAAGGCAAATCTACTAGGAACGAAGTGCCCAATTTAGAAGTTAGAAAAATTACAGAATAAATCTAAAAGTACTTTAGGGATACTGAAGTACTAAAACTTTGAGCAGAAATCAGCAAATTAAAACACAAAGGTAAAATACTTTTGGTATCATTTGTATATTTCGTTACTAGACAAGTTTCTCTGAATGTGTAGAGCACCCGAAACCACAAGGAAGAGGTACAGCATTCTCTCCTGAGCGTGAAGCCGGCTCTAGGTGTTGCTTCTGCAACTGCCATTAGCCAGTGATAATCCTTCTTCTCTTCCTTTGGGAGAGTAAGAGGGAGAGAACGCTGTCTGAGTGGATTTGAATGAGAAAACAAACAAACAAAAAACAAAGATAAAGAGGGAGGGATAAATTAGGAGTTTGGGATTAACATAAACTACTATATATAAAATAAACAACAAGGACCAACTGTATAGCACAGGGAACTCTACTCAATATCTTGTAATAACCTATAATGAGAAAGAATCTGAAAAAGAAATATACATATATATATATATATATATATATATATATATATATATATATAAATCACTTTGCTGTACACCTGAAACAAACACAACATTGTAAATCAACTATACTTCAATTAAAAAAAGAAAGATAAAGAAAATTAAGTTTTGAAAACACCAACCTCACAATAGACTGATCAAAAAAAGAAAAAGAGAGAGAGAGAGAAGACATAAGTTGGTAACTGTATAAAAGAAGACATAACTATACATAAGGCAAAGACTTTTAAAAAATTGAAGCAGTAGTTTAAAATATTCACAGGAAGAAAACCCCAGGACAAGATGGATTTATTGGCAAGTTCCACCAAACTTTTAAGGAACAATTCATCTGAATCTTTTACAAATTATTTCAGAGACTAGAAAAAGATGAATATTAGCCTTTTCATTTATATGGAGCCAGTAAAATCTTGATATGTAAACCAGTTAAGGACTGTATGAGAAAGGGAAATTAAAGGCCCATTTTACTCATGAATATACATACAAAAAAATCCTAAATAAAACATTAGCAACTCAACTCCTTTAGTGTATAAAAAAGATAATACACCATTATCAAGCTGGGTTTATCTCAGGTATGCAAGGATGTTTTAAAATTAGAAAATATATTTTTCCAAAGAAAAAATGCAGATGGCCAACAGACATATGAAAGGATGCTCAACATTACTAATCATCAAGGAAATGCAAATCAAAACCACAATGATATATCTCCTCACACTCGTTTAGAACAGCTATCATCCAAGAGAACACAAATAACAAATATTGGTGAGGATGTGGAGAAAAGGGAACCCTTGTACACTGTTGGTAGGAAGGTAAATTGGTTCAGCCACTATGGAAAACAGTATGGAGGTTTCTCAAAACACTATAAATAGAGCTACCATATGACCCAGCAATTCCAGTCCTGGATATATATCCAAAAAACAAAAAACCAAAAAAAACCACTAATTCAAAAAGATACATGCACCCCAATGTTCATGGCAGAATTATTTACAATTGTCAAGACGTGGAAGCAACCTAAGTGTCCATCAACAGATGAATGGATAAAGAAGATGTGGTGTATATATACAATGGAATACTACTCAGCCATAAAAAAGAATGAAATTTTGCCATTTGTAGCAACATGGATGGACTTGGAGGGCATTATGATAAGTGAAATAAGTCAGACAGAGAAAGATAAATACTGTATGATATCACTTGTATGTGGAATCTAAAAAATACAACAAAATAGTGAATATAACAGAAAAAGATGCAGACTCACAGAATAAACTAGTGGTTACCAGTGGCGGGGGGGCAATATATGGATGGGGGAGTGGGAGGCACAAGCTATTGGGTATAAGACAGGCTCAAGGATGTGTTATAGAACACGGGAATAGAGTCAACATTTTGTAATGACTGTAAATGAAAGTAACATTTAAAATTGTATAAAAAATACCGTATTGAGGGAAAATAAATTTAAAGATTAAAGAAATGAATATGGTCAAAAAAATTAGAAAATACATAAATATTACCACATCAACACACTAAAAGAGATATACTATAAATATGAAAGGAAAACCACTCCATTAATTCATAATTTAAAAAAAAAACTTAGCAATCTAGGAGTAGAAGGAAACTTAACTTGGTAAAGGATACATATATATATTTTTAAATTTTATTTATTTATTTATTTTATTTATGGATGTGTTGGGTCTTCGTTTCTGTGCAAGGGCTTTCTCTAGTTGCGGCAAGTGGGGGCCACTCTTCATCTCAGTGCGCGGGCCTCTCACTATCGTGGCCTCTCTTGTTGCAGAGAACAGGTTCCAGACATGCAGGCTCAGCAACTGTGGCTCACGGGCCTAGTCGCTCCGCGGCATGTGGGATCTTCCCAGACCAGGGCTCGAACCCATGTCCCCTGCATTGGCAGGCAGATTCTCAACCACTGCGCCACCAGGGAAGCCCCAAGGCTATATCTTTAAAATCTGCAATATATACCATCCTAATAGGAAAATATTAGAAGTGCTCTTTAAAATGAAGAATCAGAAAGGTGGTCCTCTTTCATTCTGAGGTTCTGGCAAAATTAAAGCAATGAGGATAAAAAAAAAAGCATAAGAACAAATAAAATTATCACTGTTTGCAAGTGATATGACTGTCTACATCTATAGACAAATTATTAAAAGTAACAAGTATTCAAGATGTCTTCATATAACATCAAGATATAAAAGTCAATTGCAGAGGAGCTTTAAGATGGCGGAAGAGTAAGACGTGGAGATCACCTTCCTCCCCACAGATACATCAGAGATACATCTACATGTGGAACAACTCCTACAGAACACCTACTGAATGCTGGCAGAAGACCTCAGACTTCCCAAAAGGAAAGAAACTCCCCACGTACCTGGGTAGGGCAAAAGAAAAAAGAAAAAACAGAGGCAGAAGAATAAGGGTGGGACCTGCACCAGTGGGAGGGGGCTGTGAAGGAGGAAAGGTTTCCACACACTAGGAAGCCCCTTCGCAGGGGGAGACTGTGGGTGGCAGAGGGGAAGCTTTGGAGCAACAGAGGAGAGCGCAGTAACAGCGGTGCGGAGGGCAAAGCGGAGAGATTCCCGCACAGAGGATCAGTGCCGAACAGCACTCACCAGCCCGAGTGTGCTGGTGTGCTCACCTGCCAGGGCGGGTGGGGGCTGGGAGCTGAGGCTCAGGCTTCGGAGGTCAGACCCCAGGGAGAGGACTGGGGTTGGCAGCATGAACACAGCCTGAAGGGGGCTAGTGCACCACAGCTAGCCAGGAGGGAGTCCGGGAAAAAGTCTGGAGCTGCCGAAGAGGCAAGAGACTTCTTTTTGCCTCTGTGTTTCCTGGTGCGCGAGGAGAGGGGATTAAGAGCGCCACTTAAAGGAGCTCCAGACATGGGCGTGAGCCGGGGCTATCAGCATGGACCCCAGACATGGGCATGAGATGCTAAGGCAGCTGCTGCACCCACCAAGAAGCCTGTGTGCAAGCACAGGTCACTATCCACACCTCCCCTCCAGGGAGCCTGTGCAACCTGCCACTGCCAGGGTACCGTGATCCAGGGACAACTTCCCCAGGAGAACACACGGTGCGCCTCACGCTGGTGCAACGTCACGCTGGCCTCTGCTGCCGCAGGCTCACCCCGCACTCCGTACCCCTCCCTCCTCCCGGCCTGAGTGAGCCAGAGCCCCCGAATCAGCTGCTCCTTTAACCCCGCCCTGTCTGAGCGAAGAACAGATGCCCTCAGGTGACCTACACACAGAGGAGGGGCCAAATCCAAAGCTGAACCCCGGGAGCTGTGCAGACAAAGAAGAGAAAGGGAAATCTCTCCCAGCAGCCTAAGGAGCAGCAGATTAAATCTCCACAGTCAACTTGATGTACCCTGCATCTGTGGAATACCTGAATACACAATGAATCACCCCAAATTGAGGAGGCAGACTTTGGGAACAATGATATATATATATTTTTTCCCCTTTTTCTGTTTTTGTTAGTGTGTATGTGTATGCTTCTGTGTGTGATTTTGTCTGTATAGCTTTGCTTTTACCATTCGTCCTAGGGTTCTGTCTGTCCGGGTTTTTTTGTTTTTCTTTCTTTTTTCTTTTTTTGTATAGTTTTTAGTGCTTGTTATCATTGGTGGATTTGTTTTCTGGTTCGGTTGCTCTATTCTATCTTTCTTTTTTTTAGTTACTTAAAAAAATTTTTTTAATACTTATTTTTTATTTTAATAACTTTATTTTAATTTATTTTCTTTTCTTCTTTCTTTCTTCTTTTTCTCCCTTTTATTCTGAGCCATGTGGATGACAGGCTCTTGGCATCAGGACTCTGCCTCTGAGGTGGGAGAGCCAAGTACAGGACATTGGTCTACAAGAGACCTCCCAAGTCCAAGTAATATCAAATGGCAAAAATATCCCAGAGATCTCCATCTCAATGCCAAGCCCCAGCTCCACTCAACTACCAGCAAGCTACAGTGCTGGACACTCTATGCCAAACAACTAGCAAGACAGGAACACAACCCCACCCATTAGCAGAGAGGCTGCCTAAAATCACAATAAGGCCACAGACGCCCCAAAACACACCACCAGACAAGGTCCTGCCCACCAGAAAGACAAGATCCAGCCTCATCCACCAGAACACAGGCACTAGTCCCCTCCAACAGGAAGCCTACACAACCCACTGAACCAACCTAAGCCACTGGGGCAGACACCAAAAACAACGGGAATTACGAACATGCAGCCTGTGAAAAGGAGACTCCAAACACAGTAAGTTAAGCAAATGAGAAGACAGAGAAACACACAGCAAATGAAGGAGGAAAGTAAAAATGCACCAGACCTAACAAATGAAGAGGAAATAGGCAGTCTACCAGAAAAAGAATTCAGAATAATGATAGTAAAGATGATCCAAAATCTTGGAAATAGAATGGAGAAAATACAAGAAACGTTTAACATGGATCTAGAAGAACTAAAGAGCAAACAAACAGTGATGAACAACACAATAAATGAAATTAAAAATTCTCTAGAAGGGATCAATAGCAGAATAACTGAGGCAAAAGAACGGATAAGTGACCTGGAAGAAAAAATAGTGGAAAAAACTACTGCAGAGCAGAATAAAGAAAAAAGAAAGAAAAGAATTGAGGACAGTCTCAGAGACCTCTGGGACAACATTAAACACACCAACATTTGAATTATAGGGGTCCCAGAAGAAGAAGAGAAAAAGAAAGGGACTGAGAAAGTATTTGAAGAGCTTATAGTTGAAAACTTCCCTAATATGGGAAAGGAAATAGTTAATCAAGTCCAGGAAGCACAGAGAGTCCCATATAGGATAAATACAAAGAGAAACACGCCAAGACACATATTAATCAAACTATCAAAAATTAAATAAAAAGAAAAATTATTAAAAGCAGCAAAGGAAAAACAACAAATAACATACAAGGGAATCCCCATAACGTGAACAGCTGATCTGTCAGCAGAAACTCTGCAAGCCAGAAGGGAGTGGCAGGCGATATTTAAAGTGATGAAGGGGAAAAACCTACAACCAAGATTACTCAGCCCAGCAAGGATTTCATTCAGATTTGACGGAGAAATTAAAAGTTTTACAGACAAGCAAACGCTACGAGAATTCAGCACCACCAAACCAGCCTTACAACAAATGCTAAAGGAACTTCTCTAGGAAGGAAACACAAGAGAAGGTAAAGACCTACAATAACAAATCCAAAACAATTAAGAAAATGGTAATAGGAACATACATACTGATAATTACTTCAAATGTAAATGGATTAAATGCTCCAACCAAAAGACATAGACTGGCTGAATGGATACAAAAACAGGACCCATATATATGCTGTCTACAAGAGACCCACTTCAGACCTAGCGACACATACAGACTGAAAATGAGGGGATGGAAAAAGACATTCTATGCAACTGGAAATCAAAAGAAAGCTGGAGTAGCAATTCTCATATCAGACAAAATAGACTTTAAAACAAAGACTATTACAAGAGGCACAGAAGGACATTACACAATGATCAAGGGATCAAACCAAGAAGAAGATATAACAATTGTAAATATTTATGCAGCCAACATAGGAGCACCTCAATACATAAGGCAAATACTAACAGCCATAAAAGGGGAAATCGACAGTAACACAGTCATCGCAGGGGACTTTAACACCCCACTTTCACCAATGGACAGATCATCCAAAATGAAAATAAACAAGGAAACATAAGTTTAAATGATACATTAAACAAGATGGACTTAATTGATATTTATAGGACATTCCAACCAAAAACAGCAGAAGACACTTTCTTCTCAAGTGCTCATGGAACATTCTCCAGGAAAGATATCTTGGGTCACAAATCAAGCCTTGGTAAATTTAAGAAAATTGAAATCCTTTCAAGTATCTTTTCCAACCAGAACGCTATGAGACTAGATATCAATTACAGGAAAAAAATCTGTAAAAAATACAAACACATGGAGCCTAAACAATATACTACTTAATAACCAAGAGATCACTGAAGAAATAAAAGAGGAAATCATAAAATACCTAGAAACAATGACAACGAAAACACGATGACCCAAAACCTATGGGATGGAGCAAAAGCGGTTCTAATAGGGAAGTTAAAAGCAATACAATCCTACCTTAAGAAAGAAGAAACATCTCAAATAAAGAACCTAACCGTACACCTAAAGCAATTAGAGAAAGAAGAACAAAAAACCCCAAAGTTAGCAGAAGGAAAGAAATAATAAAGATCAGATCAGAAATAAATGAAAAAGAAATGAAGGAAACAATAGCAAAGATCAATACAACTAAAAGCTGGTTCTTTGAGAAGATAAACAAAATTGATAAACCATTAGCCTCATCAAGAAAAAAAGGGAGAAGACTCAAATCAATAGAATTAGAAATGAAAAATGAGAAGTAACAACTGACACTGCAGAAATACAAAGGATCATGAGAGATTAATACAAGCAACTATATGCCAATAAAATGGACAACCTGGAAGAAATGGACAAATTCTTAGAAATGCACAACCTGCTGAGACTGAACCAGGAAGAAATAGAAAATATGAACAGACCAATCACAAGCACTGAAATTGAAACTGTGATTAAAAATCTTCCAACAAACAAAAGCCCAGGACCAGATGGCTTCACAGGTGAAGTCTATCAAACATTTAGAGAAGAGCTAACACCTATCCTTCTCAAACTTTTCCAAAATATAGCAGAGGGAGGAACACTCCCCAACTCATTCTACGAGGCCACCATCACCCTGATACCAAAACCAGACAAAAATGTCACAAAGAAAGAAAACTACAGGCCAATATCACTGATGAACATAGAGGCAAAAATCCTCAACAAAATACTAGCAAACAGAATCCAATAGCACATTAAAAGGATCATAAACCATTATCAAGTGGGGTTTATCCCAGGAATGCAAGTATTCTTCAATATATGCAAATCAATCAATGTGATACACCATATTAACAGATTTAAGGAGAAAAACCATATGATCATCTCAGTAGATGCAGACAAAGCTTTCGACAAAATTCAACACCTATTTATGATAAAAACCCTCCAGAAAGTCGGCATAGAGGGAACCTACCTCAACATAGTAAAGACCATATATGACAAACCAACAGCCAGCATCGTCCTCAATGGTGAAAAACTGACACCATTTCCACTAAGATCAGGAACAAGACAAGGTTGCCCACTCTCACCAGTATTATTCAACATAGTTTTGGACGTTTTAGCCACAGCAATTTGAGAAGAAAAAGAAATAAATGGAATCCAAATCGGAAAAGAAGAAATAAAGCTGTCACTGTTTGCAGACGACATGATACTATACATAGAGAATCCTAAAGATGCTACCAGAAAACTACTAGAGCTAATCAATGAATTTGGTAAAGTAGCAGGATACAAAATTAATGCACAGAAGTCTCTTGCATTCCTATACACTAATGATGAAAAACCTGAAAGTGAAATTAAGAAAACACTCCCATTCACCATTGCAACAAAAAGAATAAAATATCTAGGAAAAAACCTACCTAAGGAGACAAAAGACCTGTATGCAGAAAAGTGTAAGACACTGATGAAAGAAATTAAAGATGATACAAATACATGGAGAGATATACCATGTTCTTGGATTGAAAGAATCAACATTGTAAAAATGACTCTACTACCCAAAGCAATCTACAGATTCAATGCAATCCCTATAAAACTACCACTGGCATTTTTCACAGAACTAGAACAAAAAATTTCACAATTTGTATAGAAAAACAAAAGACTCCGAATAGACAAAGCAATCTTAAGAAAGAAAAACAGAGCCGGAGGAATCATGCTCCCTGGCTTCAGACTATACTACAAAGCTACAGTAATCAAGACAGTATGGTACTGGCACAAAAACAGAAATATAGATCAATGGAACAGGATAGAAAGCCCAGAGATAAACCCACGCACATATGGTCACCTTATCTTTGATAAAGGAGGCAAGAATACACAATGGAGAAAAGACAGCCTCCTTAATAAGTGGCACTGGGAAAACTGGATATCTACATGGAAAAGAATGAAATTAGAACACTGCCTAATACCATACACAAAAATAAACTCAAAATGGATTAAAGACCTAAATGTAAGGGCAGACACTATCAAACTCTTAGAGGAAAACATAGGCAGAACACTCCATCACATAAATCACAGAAAGATCCTTTTTGACCCACCTCCTAGAGAAATGGAAATATAAACAAAAATATACAAATGGGACCTAATGAAACTTCAAACGTTTTTCACAGCAAAGGAAACCATAAACAAGACCAAAAGACAACCCTCAGAATGGGAGAAAATATTTGCAAATGAAGCAACTGACAAAGGGTTAATCTCCAAAATTTACAAGCAGCTCCATGCAGCTCAATACCAAACAAACAAACTACCTAATCCAAAAATGGGCAGAAGACTTAAACAGAAATTTCTCCAAAGAAGATATACAGATTGGCAACAAACACATGAAAGGATGCTGAACATCACTAATCTTTAGAGAAATGCAAATCACAACTACAATGGGGTATCACCTCACACTGGTCAAAATGGCCATCATCCAAGAATCTACAAACAATAAATGCTGGAGAGGGTGTGGAGAAATGGGAACTCTCTTGCACTATTGGTGGGAATGTAAATTGATACAGCCACTATGGAGAACACTATGGAGGTGTCTCAAAAAATTAAAAATAGAACTACCATGCGACCCAGCAATACCACTACTGGGCATATAGTCTGAGAAAACCATAATTCAAAAAGAGTCATGTACCAAAATGTTCATTGCAGCTCTATTTACAATAGCCAGGGCATGGAAGCAACCTAAGTGTCCATCAACAGATGAATGGATAAAGAAGATGTGGCACATATATACAATGGAATATTACTCAGCCATAAAAAGAAACGAAATTGAGTTATTTGTAGTGAGGTGGATGGACCTAGAATCTGTCACACAGAGTGAAGTAAGTCAGAAAGAGAAAAACAAATACCGTATGGTAACACATATATACGGAATCTAAAAAAAAAGTTCATGAAGAGCCTAGGGGCAAGATGGGAATAAAGATAAAGACACAGACCTACTAGAGAATGGAGTTCAGGATATGTGGGGGGGAAGGGTAAGCTGGGACAAAGTGAGATAGTGGCATGGACATATATACACTACCAAATGTAAAATAGATAGCTAGTGGGAAGCAGCCACATAGCACAGGTAGATCAGCTCAGTGCTTTGTGACCACCTAGAGAGGTGAGATAGGGAGGGTGGGAGGGAGGGCAATGCAAGAGGGAAGAGATATGGGGATATATGTATATGTATAAGTGACTCACTTTGTTATAAAGAGGAAACTAACACACCATTGTAAAACAATTATAATCCAAGAAAGATGTTTTAAAAAAAGTCAATTGCATTTCCATATGTACACAACAAGCAACTAGAAAACTTAACCGTCTTCTTAGAAGAGTCACGTTAACATAGCATCAACATGTGAAATACCAAAAAATAAACATTAAAATATGTAAAAGACTGATACCAAAGTTTATAAAACTTTACTGAAGGACAATACACCAAGGGAA
The DNA here is from genome assembly GCF_965194825.1 of Balaenoptera physalus. Taxonomy (NCBI): domain Eukaryota; kingdom Metazoa; phylum Chordata; class Mammalia; order Artiodactyla; family Balaenopteridae; genus Balaenoptera; species Balaenoptera physalus. The sequence goes on along the minus strand of NC_138891.1, from coordinate 11,738,413 downwards.
TGGAATAGACAGCCCAGAAATACCCATGCATCGTTTCCTTGGTAGACCAGTGGGGTGGGAGGGGAATGGTTATTCACATGGAAATAGGTGGAATTGGATCTCTCTTTCACACTGTACACAAAAGTCAACTACAGAGGGTTAAAGTTCTTAAATGTTAAAAGCAGAACTTTAAAATATTAAATAAAAACCATAGGTGGATATATTTCCACCTTGGTTAGGGTTAGGGAAGCATTTCTTAAACAAGACACAGAAAGTACCAAAAAAAAAAAAAAAAAAAAGAAGAATAAATTATATTATTATGAGAACTTCTGATCAAAGATATCTGAAAGAAAATGGAAAGATAGTTTACATATTGGAAAAAGATATTCACAATACTGACAGAGAATTGGTATCAAAAATATATAATATTCCTAGAATTTCTAGAAATAAGTAATCCAAAAGAAAATGGGCAAAAAACATGAATGAAAAACATATAACTCAAAAACATATGGGCACTAACCATATGAAGAAATATTAAAATTCATTTGTGCTCAGTGATATACAAATCAGGATCACATTGAGATATAATTTTACAGTCAGCAAAAATTAAAAAGTCTGACAAAATCAAGTACCAAAGAGGATGTGGATGAGCAGGGCCTCAGTTTACACTGTTGGTGGAAGTGCAAATTGGTACTACCACTTTGGAAAACAGTTTGGCATTATCTTATAAAATTGAATATTCTCAAGCCCTATAACCTGGCAATTCTACTCCTGCAGAAGCTCTTGCACATATGAGTGAGGTGATGTATTTAGAAACCATCAACAAAATGAAAAGGCAACTTACCCAATGGGAGAAAATATTTGCGAATCATGTATCTAATAAGGGGTTAATATCCAAAATATATAAAGAACTCATGCAACACCAAAGAACCAAACAATTCAGTTTAAAAATGGTCAGAAGATCTGAATAGACATTTTTCCAAAGAAGACATATAGATGGCCAAAATGCATGTGAAAAGATGTTCAGTATTATTAATCATCAGGGAAATGAAAATCAAAGCCACAATGAGATCACCTCACTCCTGTCAGAATGGCTATTATCAAAAAGACAAGAAATGACAAATTGTTGATGTGGAGAAAAGGGAACCCTTGTGCACTGTTGGTGGGAATATAAATTGGTGTAGCCACTATGGAAAACAGTATGGAGGTTCCTCAAAACATTAAACATAGAACTACCATACAATCCAGCAATTCCACTTTTGGGTATTTAACTGAAGACAATGAAAACACTAACCTGAAAAGATATACGCACCCCCGTGTTCATTGCAGCACTATTCACAATAGCCAAGATATGGAAACAACCTAAGTGTCCATTGATGGATGAATGAATGAGAAATTTTGGAGTACAAACACACACACACACACACACACACACACACACACAGGAATATTATTCAGTCATTAAAAAAGTAAAATCTTGCCATTTGCAGCAATAATATGGATGAAACTTGAGGGCATTATACTAACTGAAAGAAGTCAGATACAGACAGACAAATACTGTATGATCTCTCCTATATGAGGTATCTAAAAAAAAAAAAAAAACCCAAAAAAACCAACCAGCCAAACAAACAAACAAAATCCAAACAAAAAATAACCAACCTCATACAGAGAAAGATTGGTGGTTGCCAGAGTTCGAGGGTGAGGGTTTGGAGAAATGGGTATTATCTTTTAAGAATTTTAAAAACTAATCAAAGAAAAAAAAATTTTAAATATAAATATTGGGAAGGAAGAAATCAACTGTCTTTGTTCATACATGAAATAATCATCTATGTAGAAAATCTAAAAGAATAAACAAAACATTTCTGAAACTAATAAGCAATTATAGCAAGGTTGCAGGATACAAGGTTAATATACAAAAGTCACTTTCCTATATAACCAGCAATGAATAAGTGAAATTTGAAATTAAAAACATGATACCATTTACATTAGCACCCCCCAAAATTAAATACTTAGTCATAAGTCTAACAAAATATGTACAAGATCTATATGAGGAAAATGTCAAAATTATGATGAAAGAAATCTCAGAAGAACTAAATAAATGGGGAGATGTTTCATGTTCAGGGATAGGAAGATTCAATATTGTCAAGACATCAGCTCTTCCTAACTTGATTCATAAATTCAACACAGCCGCAATGAAAACCCCAGCAAGTTATTTCGTGGATATTGACAAACTGATTCTAAAGTTTATATGGCAAGGCAAAAGATCCAGAACAGCCAATACAATACTGAAGGAGAAGAACAGAGTTACATGACTGACACCATGTGACATCAAGACTTACTATAAAACTACAATAATCAAGACAATCTGGTACAGGCATACCTCAGAGATATCGTGTGTTCAATTCCAGACCACCACAATAAAGCGAATACCACAATAAAGAAAGTCACGTAAATTTTCTGGTTTCCCAGTGCATATAAATTTTGTAGTTACACTGTACTGTAGTCTGTAAAGTGTGCAATAGCATTATGTCTAAGAAAACAATGTAAGTACCTTAATAAAAAACATTTTATTGCTGAAAAATGCTAACCATCATCTGAACCTTCAGGGAGTCATAATCTTTTTGCTGCTGGAGGATTTGAAATATTGTGAGAATTATCACAATGTGACACAGAGACATGACGTGAGCAAATGCTCCTAGAAAAATAGCTGATGGGCTTGCTTGATGCAGGGTTGCCACAGACTTTCAAAATTTGTGGAAAACATAGTATCTGTGATGCACAATAAAGTGAAGTGCAACAAAATGAGGTTTGCCTGTACTGGTGAAAAGATGAACAGATACATGGCACAGAGTATAGAGCTCAGAAATAGACCCACATAAATATTGTCAACTGATCTTTAGCCAAGGATCAAAAGCAATACAATGGAGAAAAGATAATCCTTTTAACAAATGGTGCTGGAACAACTGGACATTCACACACACAAAAAAAGTTAAAAAAAAAATCTAGACACAGACTTTTTACCCTTCACAAAAAAGTAACTCAAAATGAGTCACAAATTTACTTATTTATTTATTTATTTATTAACATCTTTATTGGAGTATAATTGCTTTACAATGTTGTGTTAGTTTCTGCTGTATAACAAAGTGAATCAGCTATATGCATACATATATCCCCATATTCCCACCCTCTTGCGTCTCCCTCCCACCCTTCTTATCCCACCCCTCTAGGTGGTTGCAAAGCACCGAGCTGATCTCCCTATGCTATGCAGCTGCTTCCCACTAGCTATCTATTATACATTTGATAGTGTATATATGTCAATGTTACTCTCTCATTTCATCCCAGCTTCCCCTTCCCCTTCCCCATGTTCTCAAGTCCATTCTCTACGTCTGCGTCTTTATTCCTGTTCTGCCCCTAGGTTCATCAGAACCATTTTTTTTTTCCTTTTAGTTCCATATATATGTGTTAGCATACAGTATTTGTTTTTCTCTTTCTGACTTACTTCACTCTCTATGACAGACTCTAGGTCCATCCACCTCACTACAAATAACTCAATTTCGTTTCTTTTTATGGCTCAGTAATATTCCATTGTATATAAGTGCCACATCTTCTTTATCCATTCATCTGTCTATGGACACTTAGGTTGCTTCCATGTCCTGGCAAATAGAGCTGCAATGAACATTGTGGTACATGACTCTTTTTGAATTATGGTTTTCTCAGGGTATATGCCCAGTAGTGGGATTGCTGGGTCATATGGTAGTTCTATTTTTAGTTTTTTAAGGAATCTCCATAGTGTTCTCCATAGTTGCTGTATCAATTTACATTCCCACCAGCAGTGCAAGAGGGTTCCCTTTTCTCCACACCCTCTAGAGCATTTATTGTTTGTAGATTTTTTGATGATGGCCATTCTGACTGGTTTGAGGTAATACTGCATTATAGTTTTGTGAATGACAAATTTAAATGTAAATGCAAAACTATAAAACACTAGAAGACAACATAGAATAAAATTGAGATGACCTTGGATTTGGCAATGACTTATTAGATACAACACCAAAAGTATGACCCATGAAAGAAATAATGGAGAGGCTGGACTTTCTTAGAATAAAAACTTCTGATCTGTTAAAGACAATATCAAGAGAATAAGACAAGCTGAAGACTGATAGAAAATATTTGCAAAAGACATATTTGATAAGGGACTGTTATCCAAAGTATACAAAGAACTCTTAAAACTCAACAGTAAAGAAACAAACAACTTGATTAAAAAGTAGTACAAAGACCTTAACAGACACCTCAAAGAAGATTTACAGATGACAAGCATATGAAAAGATGCTCCCCATCACCTATCATCAGGGAATTGCAAATGAAAATAACTAGATACTACTAGCTGTTTATTAAAATAGCCAAAATCCAAAACAGTGACAACACCAAATGCTGGTGAGGATGTGGAGCAGCAGGAACTCTCACAAACTGTTAGTGGGAATGCAAAATGGCACAGTCTCTTTGGAAGACGGTTTGGTGGTTTCTGACAAAACTAAACATACCCTTACCAAACAATCCAGCAATCCTGTTCCTTGGTGTTTACCCAAAGGAATTGAAAACTTATGTCCATACAAAAACCTGCAAATGGATGTTTATAGCAGCTTTATTTATAATTACCATAACCTGGAAGCAACCAAGATGTCCATCAGCAGGTGAATGAATAAGTAAACTGTGGGACATCCAGACAATGGACTATCATTCAACACAAAAAAGAATGAGCTATCAAGCCACGAAAAGCCATGGAGAAAACTTAGATACATATTATTAAGTGAATGAAGCCAATCTGAAATGGCTACATACTTTATGATTCCAACTATATAACATTCTGGAAAAGGCAAAACTATGAAGACAGTAAAAAGATCAGTGGTTGCCAAGGGGTAGGGGGGAAGAAGGGATGAATTGGCAGAGCACAGATGATTTTTAGGGCAGTGAAAATACTCTCTATGATACGATAATGGGGGATACCTATCATTATACATTTATCCAAATCCATAGAATGTTCAACATCAGAGTGAACCATAATATAAACTATAGACTTTGGGTGGTAATAATGTGTCCATGTAGATTCATCAGTTGTAACCAATGTACCACTCTGGTCGGGGATGTTGATAATGGGAGAGCCTATGTATGCGTGTGTGGCAGGGGCAGCAGGGAGCATATGAGAAATCTCTGTACCTTCTGCTCAATTTTGCTGTGAATCTAAAACTGCTCTAAAAAAATAGAGTCTATTAAAAGAAAAAGCAAAGGAATAATAAACATAAGATCCAGGATAGTGGTTACATAGGATATGGGAGGAAGAGGAATGGGATTGACAGGGAACTTATTACAGATATAAGTTATTGTTAATATTCCAGTTTTCATATGCGTAGAGTTTCATGGGTTTGTTGTATTATCAGTAAGCAAGCAAATAAATAGAAAGTCTTACAAGGAACCATGGATGAATGTGTGTAATGAACTACAGTTTAGAATTAATCTAATTCTGGGTACCTGCGATCCAATAAATGTATAGAAAAAGAATAAACAATTTTTAAAATTAAATACAGTTAGAGGAAAGAAAAAAAAATCAGGCAATTAAGCCAAGAGCTCAGTGCCAATGTTGAGGGCAGATATGGAACAGTTGTAGGGAGAAATTTCTCCCCCTGAGACTGTCATCTGTGATAAGTTTTATATTAGTGGTATGAGAAACAAGGAAACAAGAACATGTTTTGACCAAAAATCTTTCCCCAAATTCATAACTCCCCCTGGCATCCTGCAGGACCCAATTAAAGGAACTGAAATCAATAAACTTTCACCCATGATAAACCGTCTAGCATCATCATGATTCTGGTAGCAGACACTTCTAGCTGTTCACCAAAAATCTGTGCTGCCCGCTCTGCATTGCAGAGATGTCACCGAACTATGGCTGCCCGCTGGGATCTGCATGTCTCAGACCCATTTGCAGTAGCAAACGACGGAGTCCTGGCCGGTGGAATGTGAGCAGAAGTGACGTCACCAACTTCCGGCTGGCCTTATGCCTCCCACAGGGTGGCCCTCTGCCCCATTTCCCCTTCCAGTCGGCTGGAATGGAGACAACCTCAAAGTCAAATGTTGAAGATGGCGGAGCTATGCTCAGCCCGGGGACAGAATGACTGTGTGGAGAGGGGCTGCCCCATGATTGTGTGTATCCACTTGCTTTTGTTACATCAGTAATAGTGTAACTTATCATTGTGTTTTCCAGTATACATTTTTGGGGTGTATTTGCTACAGCAGCGAGTATCACCCAAACCAATGCAGCCCCCAACACCTATTTCCTGTGTGCAGGAAACAGCAGGGACTGGAGAGGGTGTGACCAGGGCATAGGAGGACAAGAACAAATTCCTGAGGCACAGAGGGACTCATGCCACTAAAGATGACTCAGCACCCCCAACACTGAGGTCACAGTCCAGTTACACCACGACTCAGCTGTAGACTGTGTAGCCTAGTAGTTACACTTGCAGGTTCTGGCATCAGGCTGCTCGATTAAAATCCTGCTCGTGTGACCCACTAACTGCATGACAGGCAGGTAATTTAATCCCTGTGAACCCGTTTCTCATCCATAAAACGGTGTTTGTAGCCACACCCACTTCAAGGAACTGTTGTTGCCGTTAAATGAACTGATACGTGTAAAGCAGTTGGAGTAGCACTGCTTTGCTGTCGAGATTAAATAAATGTTAGCTGTTGTCATTATTTTTACTCTTGTTATTGCCATCTTTACAATGGCTTGTAAGTAGAGCAATCTAGAAAAGACACTGGCTAAGGAATACCCTGGAAGGGAACTGTATTTACTTCCTCTCCCTTCTCCCCCACATATTTTCAAATCTTAACACTTGTATAGGCTTGTATAGGTGTAACAATTGCTGAGGAATAATATTCTGCACCTTTTCAAGTCCTGTCATAGCCATTATCTCCGTGAATCTTGATAGCAACCCGGTGAGGTTGATAGGAATTATATTCCCACTTTACAAAGGAAACATCTCCAGGTCCCAGCCAGTCCCTGTGTTCTAAGTCCAGGACTTTTTCCACTACCTCACAGTGCTTTCCTTGAGTCAAAGCCTTGCATGCTATCCAGTTCTCTAAGGATGGAGGAATTTTATCTCGCGTGTTAGAATGTACCAGATCATCTGTTTGTAATTATTTTTTACTGAAAATTATTTCTTTAAATTATCTTCTTTCTCAATGAATATCAACTGCTGTGAATTTCTGCTGTTTACAGCTGATCCCATTAACTCTGAATAAGGGCTCTTCATCTCCAAGTTGCTGTTTTTCTCTCTTTGGCTAAAGCTGCAAAAGGGCAGCCACACTGACACAATTCACAAAAGCCAACAATGACATCAGCTAGTTGGAGATCTGTCCAGCAATACCCAGAAGGACCAGAGAGGCAATGAAATATATTGGGTCACTGATAAAATATTTTTATTCGTTGCAGCTAAATCAAAAGCATACATAGCTTAGGATGGCAGGAAGTAAGGATTAGGCCTAACTGGTCCTCTTTAATATCCTAGCAGTTAAATATCTATGCATTTTTGGCCTCCTAAGTTTGAGGTTTTGAAAATCAAGAGGTAACCAAAGAGATTCAGACACAGTAACATTCTAAAGTTGGCATGGATTTTCTCTATCAGCTCTGCAAAATATTGGGTACCTTTGAAAAATATTCTGACCTTGCACTGAGCAAATACAGTAAAGAGTAACTCATAAGATCCTGGTTTGACTGACTATAGTTGGTGAGAGGATTCCCAGAATGAATAAGAAGAGCTAGTATTTACTGAGCACTTACTATGTGCCAGGCATGTTCTAAGGGCTACACTTAACTCTCTCAATAACCCAATGAGCATCAATAAATACTACACTCATTTTACAGATGAGATTGAGTCAGAGGGTTACGAAGCTTGCCAAAAGTCACGCTGCAATTAACTAATAGAAGTGGAATCAACTAATCTATCAAATGTGAATACGGTATTTGCCTATGTTGAGGGACACAGGCCTACAATCTGATTGCTGAGCTCTAACAAGTACAATAATTAAAGAACAATTAACTGTTAAATGATGCACATTGACTATAGCTGCCATCTCTGTAAAGGGCACGGCTTCCACAAAGTTGCCCAGGCTAGAACCATGGGCGTTATCATTGATTCCTCTCTTTCACACCCATAGCAAGAGTGTTTTTATTTTAAAAAGTAGGTCTCAGATCCAGCCATGTTTCAACACCATTTTTACTTCTACCCTAATCTAAGATCCCATCATCTCACCTGGATTATAGCAAAAGCCTCCTAATTGGATTCCCTGCTTCCACTTCTGCCGAACTACAGATTCTTCTAGAGTGATTTATTTTAAACTAAAAAATGAGATCACATCATACATCTACTCAAAATCCTTACCATGTCCATCAAGGCCCTACAGTGTCTGAGTCCTATAAATCCTTTGACCCCAACTCCTTCTTACTCCCTCTCCCCACACCAATCCAGCTGAAGCAAACATTGCATGGTGTTAGTATTAAATCTGGATCGGGAATATTTATTACATTATTCTTTTCTGTATATTTCAAAGAAATCACGAATAAGAAAGGAAAAAAGAATGCTTAACAATAGAACGCAGGAATTAAGAAGGAACCAGCAGGCTCTTGAAAAGGGACTGTTCATGTCTTATGAAAACCAATCTGGTAAGAAAATTTAGTATCCCAAAATAGTGAATAAATGAATTTCTATTTTCATTCCACTATATGTTCCGTTAAAAAATTCCTGAGATGTAAGAATACAAAAGAAATCATTGCCAGGGACAAGAAACTGCACTTGTTAGAAACATGGTAGAATTCTTTGCTATTACTCCCACTGAGAGGGGGGGTCTAATTTCCCTCCCCTTGAATCTGAGTTGGCCTTATGACTTATTTGATCAGTAGAATGTGGCAGAAGTGATGTCTTGAGACTTTCAGTACTATGTCTAAGAAGCTTGCAGCTTCCATCCAGGCTCATGGAGCTCTTGGAGAAGCAGCCACCAATCACAATGTAAGAAGTTCTGCTAATCTGGGACCACCATGTTATGAGGAAGCCAAAGCTAGCCCCATGGAGGTGTTAAGTGGGGGAAAAAAAAGAGACACCTGGCCAGCCCTCAGATGATCCAGCTGCCCCAGCCCAGGTGTCAGATGTGTGATTGAAAAAGCTTTCTGATGGCTCTAGCTCCAACCACCACCTGACTGAGACCCTGAGCAAGAACTGCCCGGAAGAGCCCAGTCAACCCACAGAACCATGAGAGATAAATTGTCGTTTTTAGGCCACAGTGTTTTGGAATGGCTTGTTTTGCAAAATTAAATAACTGGTTTAGGAAGGAAGATCTAGGCTTAGCTTTTTTGAGAAGCTGAGCTGCCGTTGTCCGCAAATCGTGGACGTGGAGACGTCCTGCAGGCAGTGGGCACATAGTATTGGAGCCTAATGAGTCATCGTCATACTCATGAGTGTGGTCACCTGCTTTGGCACACAGTGCACCAGCCTCTGGGAATGCATAATCCAGTAAGCGCAGCCTTCCACCTTGTGAGCTCATAGTCTGATAGGGGAAGCAGGGAGGCAGATCTGTGCTATGATTGCAGGTGAGCAAGCCCCGAAGGCTGTGGGAAGTCAGAAAAGCATCATCTGGATGCCTTGGCAGGGGAGAAGGCTGAAGGGTACAGAGATGATTTTTCTGGAAGAGGACTGCTTCAGTCGTTCTGACGGACAAATATTTGGTCTCAAGTATGGGTACTCCCTAAGGAAATAAAGACATAGACAATGCGGGTAGGTAGAATTACGGATGAGCGCCATCATTTCCAGGGACTTGAGGTCAATAACTAGGCAAATTGCATTGCCTTGGCAACTGCCCAATTAGGTAATTTATATATTAATCTCAGAAGGACACAGAAAGGACCCTGCCTACATTACTTTAAAAGCTATTTAGCATATTTCATCCTAAACCCCCCTGAACTGGCTGTTCTCTTACAAAAAAATATAAAAGCCATGGTTTTGCTTTTTTGAAGGAAAAGCCTGTATTTTTATAGTTCAAAAGCGCTTGTACTTTTTTTTTTTTTTTTTTTTTTAGCGCTTGTACTTTATAACCACTCTATGAAGGAGACACAACTCTTCCAGTTTTATAGATACTAATACTGAAACTCAGGAAGAATGAGTGGCTATCCCAAGGTCATAAGGTGACAAACAGCAGGATTTGGACTTGGATACAATTATTTACTCCTCTTACCAGGGCTGCCCCTTCCTTCGAGGAGGTTTGGTGGAAGTGGGCGAAGTACACATATGTGAGGCTACGAAAAGACCATTGGAAAATAGTGTGATCAAGTGAAATGTGCACAAGGGAAAGACAGGCACAGAAGTGGGATCTGCAGGAGGAGGGAGGACATTAGGGCCACCTTTGGTGGCAGTGGGTTTTGAGCCTGATTTTGTGGGAAGTGATTAACTTGTTTTGATGGCGGCTACATGGGCAATAGTGCAGCACTGGTTTAGTTGGAGCAATGGTGCCTGCATTTCACAGTTATTTATACCAGTGGTTCTCAACTGAAGGAGATTTTGTCCCCAGGGGACATTTAGCCATGTCTAAAGAGATTTTTTTCTTTTTACTGATAGGAGAGGGGGCAGTGCTTCTGGCATCTAGTGGGTAGAGGCCGGGGATACTGCTAAACATCCTACAATACACAGGACAGTCCTCCACAACGAAGAATCATCTGGCTCAAATGTCAATAGTTGGGAAACTATATAGGTTGAGAATTCCTGACCTACACATATATAACACATTGTACTAGAACTTTCAAAAGAAATACAACAAATAGGGTGTGTGTGTGTATCTGTATATCTAGAGAGAGAGAGAGAGAGGGAGAAGGAGAAGGAGAGAGATTGAGAGATGTAAAGAACAGGCTCCTTTGATTGTGAGGCAGGCTGGAAATTCTGGTTGCAGTCTTGAGACTGAAGGCAGTCTTCTCTGGAGACTTGGGAGACCTCAGTCCTGTCTTATAGTTACCAAATCCAAGCTCGGTCTGCTCGCCGCACGACAGGCCAATAATTGGGAGATAAGGTGTTGAGGCAAGGAATAGTGATTTTATTCAGGAAGCCGGGCATCCGAGAAGATGGTGGACTAGCATCGTAGAGTCCCATCTTATCGGGGTCTGGATGCCAGTTTCTTTTATAGAACAGAGAGGGGGAGGAGGTGAGGAAGTAAGGCAAAAAGGCCATAAGTTTTGCAAAATATCTCTTCCTTTTGGCCAGCCTCAGGGAGGGATGTGTTAATTTCTTCTTTTCTGCAGCCATTCACAGGTGGGCAGGGTCAGGGTGTTTCCCTGTGAGCTGAACAAAGGCACTTTAACATTCAGGCAGAGGGGCAGAGTTACCGGAGGCAGGCCATTATGTATGCCTATAGCTATAGACAGAACAAAAGCAATGGAAAGCAAAGGTGAAAGTAAAAGAAACAGATCCAACACGGAGTCATATTTTGTTCTTCCCTGTTACATTATAGTCTTTGAGTGGCTGGATGAGGCCCCCCACATTATGGAAGGTGATCTGCTTTACTCAACGTCTACTGATTTAAATTCTAGTCACTTATTAAAAATTCCTTCACAGCAACATCTTGATTGGTTGGTTGTCCAAATAAAGGACGCCATAGATGAGCCAAGTTGACACATACAATTCATCATGACAGACATTTAACTTTCAAAACCATGAGAGGCAAAGATTTTATTCTTACTTCAAAGATAAGGGAAGTAAAATTCAGAGAAGTTAATGAATTTTCCCATGGTTGTACAGCTAACACTACTAACAGTTAACTTATTTGGAGCACTTACTGTGAGCAGATGCTGTGTTAACAGCTCTATGTTGTTAATCCAGTTGAGGCAGCTAACATTATTTTTATTATCTCCATTTTATAGATGAGAGCACTGAGACACAGAAAGGCATTGTAAATATCCCAGAGCCAAACAATTTTTAAGCAACAGAGCCAGAATTTGAAGCCAGGCAGGCTGTCTCAGAGCCCATACCCTAACCTGTGGTCTTCACACAGAATCATCAGGAGGGCTAACTGAAACCAATTGCTGGGCCCCATCTGGTAAGCTGGGGATGGGCCCAAGGATTTGCATTTCTAACAATCTCCCAGGTGATGCTAATGTGACAGGCCTGGGGACCACACTTTGAGAATCCGTGCTCTAAACCACTGTACTGCTCTCTGCTTCAAGTATCTATGAGCAGAACTGGGCCAAAGTGCATACATTCCAAGTGCAGATATTCCTGAGCCCCTTCAATAAATCAGGTGTAGTGGTTCTAGTCACCGATTCTGGTGTGTCAGGGGTTCTACATCTCCAAACAATGATCTAACACCACTGGGTCGCCTACAATCCAACTCAGTTCTGACACCATCTAATTGTAGATGTGTCAGGTCCCACAGGTTAAGGGCTCAGTCCCTCAACCCTCCACTCCTACTTCAAAGCCCAATCACAATTCCAGGTTGTCACTTGTGCTTATGACTGAACAGCTACAAATCAGAGGTTCTCACTACCCTCTCCTCAGGTTTGATGAATTTTCTAGAGTGGCAGAGTTCAGAGGAACATTTTACTTACTAGATGACTGGCTTATTATAAAAGTATATAACTCAGGAACAGCCAGATGGAAGAGATGCACAGGGCAAGGTGTAGGGAAAGGGCATGGAGCTTCCATGTCTTCCCCAAGCATGTGCACATCACTCTCCCAGCATCTCCACCTGGTCACCAACCCGGAAGCTCTCCAAACCCAGTCTTTTGGGGTTTTTATGGAGGCTTCATTATACAGGCATGATGGATTAAGTCATTGGCCAGGGCTGATTGATTCAACCTCCAGTCCCCTTTCCCCTCCCAGGAAATCAGGGGGTGGGACTGAAATTTCCAACTCTCTATTTGCAGTTGGTTCCCCTGACAACCAGCCCTCATCTTTAGGTGTTTTCCAAAAGTCACCTCATTAACGTAAGCCCATTTGTGGTGGAAAGGGACTTATTATGAATAACAAGACACCCATCTCACATTGATGGCTCCAAAGCCATTTCAGGAACTGAGGACCAGAGACCAAATACTGTAACCAAAGATTCTCCCATTGATCTTATTTCTCAGGAAATTCCCAGAGTTTTGGTAGCTGTGAGCCAGGAACCATGGACCAAAATATATATCCATTATAAATCATAGTATCACACCAGGTGATAGAGATAAAATGATGACCAGGCAGTCATGGTCCTGCCCTCCTGAATTCTCCAGGGCCTGGAGAATAAGTCTGTTGGAAAGAAAGAGACCAGGCTGTGATGGGGAACCACTAGGGATGGGAGGTGCTCCCAGCAGGGGCCCCTCCCCTGGGCATGGGCCAGGGAAGACACCCCAGAAGAGGCAGAGGGCTAAACTGGGACCTGAGGGAGAAGCAGGAATTAGACAGAGGATTCTAAGGAGGAGAGGAAGCATGTCCAGGGCAGGGAGACTACCAGGTACCTGCAAGGGCCCAGAGGGGAAGGAGGGGCTTCACATTTGGGGAACTGAAGACAGTTCAGAAGCTGTCACAGTATTTTGCCTGTAGCTCCTTGGCACATCATCATACAATCTGCACAATACATCTTCAGGGGCCTCATCTTCCTCATCTGAATAACAGGAATGAAAATACCATATTCCCTGGATTCAAACCACACTTACCCCCTCCCCCCATTTTAACATTCGTATAATCAGGATGGGTGTTACTATAGATTTGTACTTTTCCTGCTGTTTTTTTTTTCTCTTCCCTGAAAGCTGTTGGGCAACTGATGGTGTTCCAGAATTAAGGAAATTGAAACCACTTTTGCCTTACCTTTCTCCTAGGGTCACAAGAATATGGGACTATCAAATAAGATTAAGGCCCATACTGGCTCTCAGCATCACCTTGGGAGCTTTTCAACTCTATCAGTTCCTTGGCTCCATCCCCAGAGATTCTGATGTCATTGATCTGGAGGAGGAAACTGGTGGGATTTTTTGGAAACCCAGGAGATTCTAATGCACAGCCAAGGTTGACAACTGATACCACCTGGTCCTGAAGCAGGGGTCAGAACACTACCACCTGTGAGCCAAATCTGACTCTATTTTGTTAGATAAAGTTTTACTGAAACACAGCCACACCCATACATCTACATACTATCTATGGCTGCTTTTTCATCACAATGGTACAGTGGAGTAGTTGCAGCAGAGACAGTAGGACCCACAAAGTCTAACAATTTCATCGTCTGACTCTACAGAAAAACGTTGCCAAACTTTGCCAGATACCGTTGCTACTCAGCGTGGTTCTCAGCTCAGCACCTGCAGCACCAGCAGAGCACCATCAAAGCCTGCTGGAAATGCAGAATCCTCAGCCTTAGTGAATCAGTCTGCAGTGTAACAAGATCTCTAGGCGGTGTGTGTGCACATCAAAGTTTGAGAAGCCCTGCCCGGTGCCCTCTGACCACTGCTATTCTCTCTGGCCACTTTTTTGCCCTCTACCCTTCCTCCTGCTCAGTCCTCATCCTCCAGGTCTTTACTGCAATGCTCTTTTCTCAGGGAGGTCCTCTCCTGTCCTAATAAATTAGATTTTTCTCCCATGGCACCTTATTATTTTTCTTCATAGCATGTCACAAGTCTGTGATTAAACCTTCGTTTGAGTGTTTATCTCATTAATGTCTATCCCTCTGCTAGACTGGAAGCCTCCGAAGGGTGGAGGCTGGGCCTCAGGGCATGAGAAAGAGCTCAGAAAGGTACAAATCACTCTGGGTGGTGGCAATGGCAAGAGGAATGCAGACAACATTAGAAGTGACCTGGTGGGTGTAAACCAGAGGAACTTTGCTCGCCGTCTGGTTCTATAAGGGTTAAGCCGTTAGCCACTGCACTCGCTGACCTACAGTATATTCTGAAAGGAGTTCAAGAACGAAGAATAGAATAAGGCACTCCGTGCTTTGGGAAAACAGGCCAAACAGGCCCTTAGATATTAGATATATTTCAGGAGGAATTTTTATGAACCTAGATCCTTGCATCTTCCCATACTTAGAAAAGCACTAAGATCCTTAACTGAAATATCTGTTCCTTGTGACTAGCAGTGACCTTCTACCAAAGTGCACGCTGGATCGCACATATTCTTTAGCCAAAATCACACATATACTGGCCTCCACCTCAACATCCACCTCTTCAAAGCAGTTTCTCAGAGCTACTGAGAGGCTACCTCCCAGGCTACAGTCCTCAGTAAGACACTGAATAAAACTCAACTCTCAGTTCTTACTGTGTGTGTGTGTGTGTGTGTGTGTGTGTGTGTATGTGTGTTTTTTCCAGTCAACATGGAAACAGAACCAATCACTATGCAGATCAGGAAGGTTGCAGTGTAGAAGCTCCCAGATGATGAGCAGTTAGGTAGGATCTGATTTCCTCTTTTTATATTCCAGGGTTAAATATTAGTATTCAATCACACAGAAACACTGAAGTGCTTTGGTAAAGCTCCGCAGAGTAAGGATCCATTTTACCAGTTGTTCATTAAATCACACACACACACACACACACACACACACACACACACACACACACACATATATATATATAAAATCTCAGGAATTTAATTAGAAAGGCAGAGGTCCAAGCATGTCATCATTGCTTGAGAAAGTTACATTTCAGGCAACTTTTCCCTTCCAAGTGAACCAAGGAAACTCTTAATTGCATTTTATTCTTTTTTTCCCTCTTAATCACAGCTTGCCTCAACTGATTTTTTTTTCCAAAATGCCCTTGGGGAGTGAACATTTTTGAATGGCAAACTTCTTGTATGAAGATTAAGCACACCAGCTGCTCTTGTCTGAAGCTGTAGCGTTTTCTAAAACAGAGCGTAAATCAGATGGCTTAGGCTGACCTCCTTCCGGTCCTAGGGATAACACTCAACAACAGTGAGATAAAAAGATACAAATGAACTTATTTACAGAACAGAAATAGACTTGCAGACATAGAAAACAAATCTGTGGTTACCAAAGGGGAAGGGGGGGGCGGTAAATTAGGAAGTTGGGATGAACATACACACACCACTACATGTAAAATAGATAACCAACAAGGACCTACTGTGTAGCCCAGGGAAATATACTCAATATTTTGTAATAACCTATAAGTGAAAAGAATCTGAAAATGAATATACATACATATATCTGAATCACTTTGCTGTACACCTGAAACTAACACAACATTGTAAATCAACTATACTTCAATGAAAATAAAATAAATAAAAACAAAAAAATAGTGAGATAAGATCAATGTTTTTTTCTGGAGGAGAAAACAAGATCAAAGAAAGAAACAAGAAATGTCACAGACTCAGGTTACCTCAACAGAGCCTCACCAAGGGGATTAGAACAATGCTGGCTGCTGTTTGTGTTGAGTCTCCCATTAGGAGTATTTCAGGTACATTTTGGTAATCCCCTCCTCTCTCAAATAAATGAGGCTCCACTGCAAAAGGGAAAGTAGCTTGTATGAAGAGTGTGGAGACAAGGGTTCTAGTCCAGACTGAGAGGCCTTAGGCCACTCTTTTAACATAAACTCTCAGAGACTCATTTTCCTCATCCGTAAACTAGGTGGTTTTAAAATACGTATTTATCCATTCATATATTTATCCGAGGCCCTGTGTAGGCAGCAGGTGGGCAATGAAGAGTAAAATCAGATGTGGTCTTTGTCCTTATGGATCTTCCAATCCACTGAGGGAGCAACATATTTTTGAAAGAATGACATCAATAAGTGTGACAATAAGCAGTGTCACAGGCTGCAAATAAAAGGTTTCTCTAAGGCTCCCCAGGCCATCCATCAGTGAGTCTGGGCAACAGTACCTGCTAATCTAACCACTTCTCACCACTTCCCACCCACATCCAAGCCACCACTGCCTCTTGCCTGGATTATGCCACTAACAGATCTCCATGTTTTGACTCTTGCCCTTCTTAATATATTCTTCAGGCATTAGTCAGACTGATCTTTGAAGACCATACATTAGTTCAATATCCCCATGTTCAAAATCTCCAATGACTTTCCATCAGGCTTAGATTAAATTCCAATATCGTGTGCATGGCCCACAAGCCTCTCTAGGCCACCGGCCATGCCCCATGATCTGATCTCATCTTCTTTATACTCTCTCTCACTCCCCCACTCCAGCCATATTGGCCTCCTTGCTTTTCTCATGCCAACATTGCTCCTGCCTGGAAATGTCCTTTCCCCCCAAGCAGCCTCGTTTTGCTCCCAAGTTCACTCAGGTTTCTGATCAAATGTCAGCTCCTCAGAGATGCCTTCCTGACCACTCCATCCAAAATAACTTCCCGCTTCCTTACCGTCAGCCACTACCCCATTAAATACCTCTGTTTTTTTCCCTAGCATTTAACACACATTTGTTGACTTTATTATTTATGTCCTCCCTGGAGGTGGGAACTTTTCCCATCTTGTTTCCCAGCACCTAAAATAAGGCTTACACATAAAAAGATACTCAATAACTATTTGTTGAATTATTATATACTGGGATGACATGTAATACAGAAAACTGATTAACCCAGAGGTCAGGACAGTTTCCCTTAAGGGACTGCTATTTAAGGTGATATTTGGAAGAATGGTGAGAGTTAACCAGGCCAAAAGGAGTGTGGAGTGCCAGGAGGGAGGAGAGCTCTTGTCAAGGTCCTGTGGCAGGAAGGAGAGCAGAGTGGTCCTGGAAGCAAAGAAAGTCCAGTATGACTAGAACACAGAGCGAAGGGGAGCATGGCACTTGTTTAGGCTGGAAAAGAAGTAGCCAGGCCATGAATGGCTTTGTAGGATCTATTAATGATTTCTGTCTTTATTCCAAGATTAGTGGGAAGTCATTAAAAGATTTTAATTGTGGAGAAGGATGGGGGGAAGAATCAATCACTTTTGTTTATAAAACATACTTGAAATGATTCGTAAGACCCATTTTTGCTCTGAAATTCTTGAACCCTACAAAAAGTCAAACAGTAAAAGGAGAATGAAATTTTGAAAATATTAATCAAAGTCAATTTCAGTGACAGAGATTCAGTCCCTTGAGTTTTGTAGCAAGTCCACATCACTACTTTGAGACTTTATGTTCATGCTGAGTTTAGTACTCTCCCTTTCTTCCCTCCCCCAAATAATAGTGAGTCAAAATTTCCTTTTACTCTGAGAAACCTGACTTCTGTACAATTATTCTGACCATGCAGGGATCTAAGTTGAGCATCAGCATTAGAAGCTTCTAGGCTTTAGAAGCACACACTTTCTAGCTGACCCAAGCAGAATAGACAGGTAGCAGTGTCAAGGCCTGGGTTTTACCACATCATGAATTCAAATCCCCCATGGGCCAGCGGTGATTTTGAGCACTTGATGCATATTGAAACCTCAGACTCTCATCTGTGAAAAGGGGATAATGATAGTACCACTTTCCTCACTGGGTTGTTGTGGATTAAATGTGATGATATATATAAAGTGCTTAATAAGTGATGAGGTAATTGACATAGAGTATTGGAGTATTCAAAGATCCACTGTGTGAAAAAAATCTGGAGTCAACCATCTCTTTCTACCTGGGTGGTTCTAGCCCAGTCACCTATTGCTCCTGGCTGAAGCTGGTGGCATGGCTACCGCTCTGCACACAGGGCACAATCTCCTTTCTCCATGGGGAGTTACAGATCTGCAAATACGGAATCACAACTTCTCCTTTGGTGTCCTCTGTGCTACTCTACTCAATCCCTTTGCTAGCTGCTGATTGAGATGACAGTGCAATATCTATGCCTAATTGCAACTTTCTCCATGAAGAAATTGAAAGAACTGATGGAGCAATAAACAAATAAAATAAATGAAGAGATAAATGAAAACCCTCAAGCTTTGGGGAGAAAACAATCATCTATCTAAAGTATTTTGCATCTAGGGCTACATAACTATGGATTTATGAGGTGGGTCTTGAACATAGGCAATGCTGTCAACTACCAATTTACCTATTTTTCTTAGTACAATGATTGTTAATTACAAATGACTAAGTGTGCCCAAATTTGGGGGATATGTAGAAACAAAGGGCAACAAACTTTGTGTATCAGAGTGGGGAGGGCATCCCTGGCCCAGTGAACTTGAAAACTGGATTGCCATAAACTTAGGTAGGTGTGCCAAAGCAGTAACTTACCAAATAATACCTAAAAGGCTTTCCTAAAAAACTAAAAATATAGGTACCATAATATATATATATTTCAAATTATAGTTTTCTCCAGATATATACCCAGAAGTGGGACTATAGGATCCCACTCCTGGGTATATATCTGGAGAAAACTATAATTTGAAAAGATACATGCGTCCCTATGTTCATAGCAGCACTATTTACAATAGCCAAGACATGGAAGCAACCTAAATGTTCATTGATAGATGAATGGATAAAGAAGATGTGGTACATATATACAATGGAATACTATGCAGCCATAAAAAAGAATGAAATATTGCCATTTGTAGCTACATGGATGGACCTAGAGATTATCATACTAAGTGAAGTAAGCCAAAGACAAATATTGTATGATATTGCTTATATGTGGAATCTAAAAAAAATGATACAAATGAATTTATTTACAAAACAGAAATAAGGACATAGAAAACATATGTATGGTTACCAAAGGGGAAAGTGGGGGGTGGGGTGGAGGGATAAATTAGGAGTTTGGGATTAAAATATACAAACTATATTTTAAAATAGATAAAAAACAAGGACCTACTGTATAGCACAGGGAACTATATTCAATATCCTGTAATAACCTATAATGGAAAAGAATCTAAAAAATCTATATATATGCATGCATGACTGAATCACTTTGCTGTACACCTGAAACTAACACAACATTGTAAATCAACTATATTTCAATAAAAATTTAAAAAATAAAAATTAAAAATAATAAACATCTTGAACGTGTGCAGACAGCTCTTGGAGGTGCTATTATCCTAATTTTCACCCAAATTATGTACTTAACCCGCTCCCCATTACTAAAATCTAAAAAGTTTTTTGCCTTAATCATTGACCAGTGCAGGTCTGTTAATTTGTTTAGTGCTTGCCTCCACCCAGTTAAATCACCTGCAAATGTGTCTCTGGGTTTGTCAGCATTTTCACGACAAGTTCCTGGAAGCCCAAGAATGAGGTGCTTAATGGTGTGTTTCAGAACGATGACAGCAATCCTGGAGAAGGGGGGAAACTGAGCAGGAATTGCAGTTGAGAATAATTTAAGGCAAAACTCTTGGAAAAATCTCCTCAGTTTAGAAACTGGATTCATGGCATTAACCCAGGAAATGCAGATGTTGAAGCTGGAGGATTATTTGAAAGAAACTGTGTGAGGGAATTAGACACCATTATATGTTATTATACCACCTACATTTCCAAACACACACTCCATGCAAGGTTTGAAAGCAGGATACTTCTAGCTACATGGCACTTTCCTCTCTCTGGGTTCTGCCTAAAGCCCCTCTATTAGAGTGCCCTTTAAACTTAGACATCCTGGAATGTGGGCTTTACTATCTCATAATATCACAGGGTCAAGTCAAGCATAATACTCATTTTGATGACTCTAAAAGAAAAATCATTTATTCAGCACCAACTAACCAAAACCTCTCAATCTCTGTGTTTGGATATGATTTCTACTTCAGATGTGAAAATGAAAGTTCAGAGAGCTTATGTGACTTGCCCTTGGTCATCAGCTAGTAAGGAAGCTGATTTCAGTTCATTTATTCTACAGCAGATATTTATTGAGCATCTACTAAATGGTTAGCACTGAAGATGCCTGGTAAATATGAAAGACAAAGCAACCATGCTTCAGTGGGAACTGTGGGAGCCCAGGGTAGAGTGGGGACTCAGGGCAAAGTACCTTACCTAGTAGGCAGGGCTCAGTAATAATTTCCCAAGGAATGGACATGTTAGCTGAGTCCTAAAGGGAGAGAAAGAGTCAGCCAGATTGAGAGTCCAGAGAATACTATTCTAGGTAGAGGAAATTCCAAATGCAAATGGCAGGAGGGAGAGAGCAAGGTCTGTTTAAAGACCCAAAGGATTGGCAGTGGTGACAAAGAAATAGAAAAGAAGAAGAGGTGGATAAAGATTGGATCGTGGGAGGATTTTCAACCATGATAAGGATTTTGGATTTTACCCAAAGGTATTGGAGAATAATTAATTAATTAATTAATTAATTAATTAATTAATTAATGGCTGTGTTGGGTCTTCGTTGCTGTGCAAAGGCTTTCTCTAGTTGTGGAGAGCGGGGGCTACTCTTCATTGCAGTGCACGGGCTTCTCATTGTGGTGGCTTCTCTTGTTGCAGAGCATGGGCTCTAGGCATGCAGGCTTCAGTATTTGTGGCACATGGGCTCAGTAGTTGTGGCTTGCAGGCTCTAGAGCACAGGCTCAGTAGTTGTGGCACATGGGCTTAGCTGTTCAGCAGCATGTGGGATTTTCCCAGACCAGGGCTCGAACCCGTGTCCCCTGCATTGGCAGGCAGATTCTTAACCACTATGCCACCTGGGAAGTCCCGGCACTGGAGAATTTTAAGCAGAGGAAAGTATGAGCAGACAGTTTTAGGGAGCTCACTCAAAGCTGAACTATGGAAAATGCTAGAAGAGGAGCAAGACTAGAGCAGGGATGTGGTCTAGGTCGCAGCTGCTGTCTGGGTGAAAAAGAGAATGGTGTTTGGGGACCAGGAGCAGAGATGATGGAGAGGAGTTTGCAGAAATCAATAGGAAATATAATCATAGGATGTGGAGACCGATTAGATAGGATTCTTGATAAGGGCTGGGAAGGACAGGGC
This sequence comes from Balaenoptera physalus, assembly GCF_965194825.1. Lineage (NCBI taxonomy): Eukaryota > Metazoa > Chordata > Mammalia > Artiodactyla > Balaenopteridae > Balaenoptera > Balaenoptera physalus. The sequence continues at coordinate 11,716,616 of NC_138891.1, read as the reverse complement.
TTCAAGGCTACGTTGGTGGAAGATGTTCAGGTGCCTTGTGGGCAGTTAGATGTCTGGGTCTGAGTTCCGAGGAGAGGTCTGGTTTGGGGTGAGGGGTGGATTAGGAAGTAATTGGTAAATGTGATGGTAAATTTTGTGTCAACTTGACTGAGCTAAGGGATGGTAAAACATTATTTCTGGGTGTGCCTGTGAAGGTGTTTCTGGAAGAGATTAGTATTTGAATTGACAGAATGAATAAAGAAGATGACCTTCACCAAGGCAAGTAGGCATCATCCAATCCATTGATGGCCTGATTGGAGCACAAAGGCAAAGGAAAGGTGAATCTGCTTTCTCTGCTTAAGCTGGAAAGTCCGTTTACTTCTGCCCTTTGACACTGGGGTTCTTGATTGTCAGGCCTTCAGACTCCGATTGATGACACCACTGGCTTTCCTGGTCCCCTGGCTTGCAAGTGGCAGATCAGAGGACTTCTCAGCCCCCATAATCATGTGAGCCAATTCCTATAATAATATCCTCTTATACATATCTCTCTATAGCCTATTGGAGAACCCTACTACAGTAAAAGAAATGGTGATCAAAGCAGTGGGGGGATAGGAACACCCACCAGAAATATTGTGAGGCTGGTTCCATCCTTACGGAGCATGTGTTTGAGCCACTTCTCATAACCTGTGGAAGGTGCTATTTCTCTAACGATGGAGTCGCAACTGAGCCCTCCCCGATACCTCCCTCCCCGTGCTCCTGATACATTCTCAGAGAGCTGATGGGAATTCAGGATCAGGTCATAACCAACAAGCCAACTGACCCAGACACAAGTGAAACAGCACTGGCTGGGGACAAAATTCTGTTCTCCAGTGTAGAAAGCAAGAATTCCATTTTTGATTCACTTTTTGGCCAGAACGGAATCTACAGGATACTTAGAGCTAAAGCACTGCCTTAACTGAAATAGTTAACAAGCTCATGGTAGATTGGGTTCCCCCAAAGCAGACTCTAGACAAGAATTTGTGCAATCAGATTACTGAGGAGAGGATTCCTGGAAGCACTAGTAGAGGGGCAGGGAAGTGAGACAGGGAACCAGGTAGAATTGTTAATGAGCAAGTGGGTTAGCATTCTGGGCAGCTGGAGCTCATCCCCTTGGGCACCTCTGGAAGAATGTAAAAATCAGACCTCAAGAGTGGCCTCCACCAAGGTGTGAGAAGGCTGAGGATACTTATTCACCAGCTTTCATCTGTTATTGAGTGAGGGGTTGCTCCCAGTGGTGTTAACTCTCAGGTCCCTCTGGCTTACTCCACTTGAGTCACCCATGCTCCCAAGGCCAGAGAAAGCCCTCAGGCCTACACTGGTGCTTGAAGTAAGAAGCCTGCAGTGAGAACTGAAACTGAATGCAGAAGGGATGCAGTCAGGGCTGTGATATCCTCTGCTAGCCAGCAGAGAAGAAAAGAGCCTGGGCATTAGGGAAATCTGTTACAACATATAACACCATTTGCCCTGTATTATAGCCCCAGAGAAATATGTAAGTAAATGTGATTGATTATAGCATTATCCACACCTGCTGGCTTATGGTGAGTTAAGGGTACCAAAAGATGGTATATGGGCCATTTGATACATTGCGGAAATTTTTTCCACCAAACAAAATTAGCCAAATGTGACTCTGACTCGCTCATGATCTTCAAAGTTCTATTGTATTTGGACTCATGCAATGGAGAATTTCAGTCACAATGTCTTGCCAGACGTTAATCATGTTTTTAAAGGACTCGATACGTGATTAACTTATGGGTTTTCAAGCCAACACAAATGCCTTTGCCAACTAACTCTGGCAAAATCTTTCCCCTCTAAAGTTTAGGATACAGTACTTAAAGCATTACAAAAACATGTTCATGTCAAATCAATACCCCATCCTTAATTATAAATGGTTAAGGAATGGTTAAATGTATATTTATTATCTCTTTGTGCCTTGAGGGGAATGCTGAGGCTTAAGATGGAGTTAGTTTGTATGCTTTATTTTTCTTCCCTCCTCTCCACCTTTTGAACATTTGGGGGAAAACTTTCTCTTCCTGGCAAAATTAAATCAGCAAATGTCCTGGGACTTGTTATTTAGAATCATAAAAAGTGTTAGCTTTTAGGGTTGTCTCAGTCAATCAAGATGAGTCATAAAGGTAAGATTTAGAGTCTATTTCTTCCTTTAGCAAAAGCAAGCAAGAGGTGATACTACCTCTTTTATCTTGTCTGGATTTTCTAAGTGCAACTGCTCCAGATTTACATGAAAAGCATACTTCAGCCAGACTTTCGCAATTTTAAGTCATTCATTTATCAAATATTTATTGAGTACCTACTAAGTGCCAGGTACTATGGGAAACACTAGGGATACAAGAGCCACAGGAGATCTTTTCTTCTGCACATGGCTTATGTTAGCCAAACAGTATCCATTTTTATTCATGGTAACCTCATCCAAATTTTCCTGTCAGTGCCTTGGGGTCATCCCAAGAAAAGACAAGTTTGGAAAGAGGGTGAGGAATCTGGAGAGCAAGTGACACCAAGTCTCTAACTACTACTATTTCTTCATTTAAAAAGTTTGGCCTTTACTGTTCTGTAAAGTATTCTCTATGTTTTCTAAATTCTCCATTCCCTTGAAGAACTGAAGTTTGCTTTGCCAGCCTTTATTTTAAAATTCTGAAAACATAAATTTATTACCTTTCTGCTGAAGGCAGAAACATATTTTCATTATCACAAAACCATTATACAAAGAAACTGAAACCCTGAGCTCACTTTTCAAAGCCTTTGACCTGAAGTAACCATTTGACTTCTCTAGAATGAGAAGCACATTAGCACCAGTACAAAAACTCAGTAGGTATGTATGGTTGTCATTGTGATCATCATAATGGACAGCATGTGTACAAAATATTCTCCCCAAACTGTAAAACAGAAGATATGAAGAGACACAGAGTGAAATCAGAATAGCCATAACTCCCAAACATCTCTTCCAGGATGGCAGCATGCCTGAGTGATGGGTCTTTCCTTAAATGATCTCTACGAACTGGAACACTTCCAGGGGAAAAGGGAGATTACAACATTGGGCGAGTTATACATTTCTTGGAATCATGTTCTACTCCATGGAGACAAGGTATTTCAGTGAGGTCAAAACATGGACTAAAATTGGACTCTATGATGGAGACCTTCAAGATGGCGAAGGAGTGAGACGTGGAGATCACCTTCCTCCCCCAAAATACATCAGAAATACATCTACATGTAGAACAACTCCTACAGAACACCTACTAAATGCTGGAAGAAGACCTCAGATTTCCCAGAAGGCAAGAAACTCCCCACATACCTGGGTAGGGGAAAAGAAAAAAGAAAAAACAGAGACAAAAGAATAGGGACGGGACTTACACCACTGGGAGGGAGCTGTGAAGGAGGATAAGTTTCCACACACTAAGAAGCCCCTTCACTGGCGGAGACAGGGTGGCAGGGGGGAGGGGGGAAGCTTCAGAGACACGGAGGAGAGTGCAGCAGCGGGGGTGTGGAGGCAAAGCGGAGAGATTCCTGCACAGAGGATCAGTGCCGACCAGCACTTACCAGCCTGAGAGGCTTGTCTGCTCATCTGCCAGGGTGGGTTGGGGCTGGGAGCTGAGGCTCGGGCTTCGGAGGTCAGACCCCAGGGAGAGGACTGGGGTTGGCTGCGTGAACACAGCCTGAAGGGGGCTAGTGTGCCACAGCTAGCCGGGAGGGAGTCTGGGAAAAAGTCTGGAACTGCTGAAGAGGCCAGAGACCATTGTTTCGGGGTGCGCGAGGAGAGGGGATTCAGAGCGCCGCCTAAATGAGCTCTAGAGACAGGCACGAGCCGCGGCTATCAGCCTGGACACCAGAGACGGGCATGAAATGCTAAGGCTGCTGCTGCAGCCACCAAGAAGCTTGTGTGCAAGCACAGGTCACTATCCACACCTCCCCTCCCAGGAACCTGTGCAGCCCGCCACTGCCAGGGTGCCGTGATCCAGGGACAACTTCCCTGGGAGAACACATGGCGCACCTCAGGTTGCAATGTCACACTGGCCTCTGCCGCTGCAGGCTCGCCCAGCATTCCGTATCCCTCCCTCCCCCCGGCCTGAGTGAGCCAGAGCCCTTTAATCAGCTGCTCCTTTAACCCCGTCCTGTCTGAGCGAAGAACAGATGCCCTCAGGCGCCCTACACACAGAGGTGGGGCCAAATCCAAAGCTGAACCCCAGGAGCTGTGCGAACAAAGAAGAGAAAGGGAAATCTCTCCCAGCAGCCTCAGGAGCAGAGGATTAAATCTCCACAATCAACTTGATGTACCCTGCATTTGTGGAATACCTGAATAGACAACGAATCATCCCAAAATTGAGGTGGTGGACTTCAGGAGCAATGATATATATATATTTTTTTCCTTTTTCTCTTTTTGTGAGTGTGTATGTGTATGCTTCTTTGTGTGATTTGTCTGTATAGCTTTGCTTTTACCATTTGTCCTAGGGTTCTGTCTGTCCATTTTTTTTTTCTTTCCTTTTTTTTGTATAGTTTTTTGCACTTGTTATCATTGGTGGATTTGTTTTTTGGTTTGGTTGCTCTCTTCTTTCTTCCTTTTTAAAATTACTTTTTAATTGTTTTATTAAAATAATTATTTTTATTTTTTATTTTAATAACTTTATTTTATTTTATTGTTTTCTTTCTTTCTTTTCATCTCCCTTTTCTTCTGAGCTGTGTGGCTGACAGGGTCTTGGTGCTCTGCCCAGGTGTGAGGCCTGTGCCTCTGAGGTGGGAGAGCCAAGTTGAGGACATTGGTCCACCAGAGACCTCCCAGCTCCATGTAATATCAAATGGCAAAAGCTCTCCCAGAGATCTCCATCTCAACACTAAGACCCAGCTCCACTCAACGACCAGCAAGCTACAGTGCTGGACACCCTATGCCAAACAACTAGCAAGACAGGAACACAAACCCACCCATTAGCAGAGAGGCTGCCTAAAATCATAATAAGATCACAGAGACCCCACAGAACACACCACCAGATGTGGTCCTGCCCAGTAGAAAGACAAGATCCAGCTTCATCCACCAGAACACAGGCACCAGTCCCCTCTACCAGGAAGCCTACACAACCCACTGATCCAACCCTAGCCACTGGGGGCAGACACCAAAAACAACAGGAACTACGAACATGCAGCCTGCGAAAAGGAGACCACAAACACAGTAAGTTAAGCAAAATGAGAAGACAGACAAACACATAGTTGATGAAGGAGCAAGGTAAACACCCCTGAGATCAAACAAATGACGAGGAAATAGGCAGTCTACCCGAAAAACAATTCAGAGTAATGATAGTAAAGATGATCCAAAATCTTGGAAAGAGAATGGAGAAAATAAAAGAAATGTTTAACAAGTACCTAGAAGAACTAAAGAGCAAACAAACAATGATGAACAACACAATAAATGAGAGTAAATATTCTCTAGAAGGAATCAACAGCAGAATAACTGAGGCAGAAGAATGGATAAGTGACCTGGAAGATAAAATAGTGGAAATAACTACTGCAGAGCAGAATAAAGAAAAAAGAATGAAAAGAGTTGAGGACAGTCTCAGAGACCTCTGGGACAACATTAAACACACCAAAATTCGAATTATAGGGGTCCCAGAAGAAGAAGAGAAAAACAAAGGGAATGAGAAAATATTTGAAGAGATTATAATTGAAAACTTCCCTAATATGGGAAAGGAAATAGTCAGTCAAGTCCAGGAAGCACAGAGAATTCCATACAGGATAAATGCAAGGAGAAACATGAAAAGACACATATTAATCAAACTATAAAATTAAATACAATGAAAAAATATTGAAAGCAGCAAGGAAAAAACAACAAATAATATACAAGGGACTCCCCATAAGGTTAACAGCTGATCTTTCAGCAGAAACTCTGCAAACCAGAAGGGAGTGGCAGGACATATTTAAAGTGATGAAAGGGAAAAACCTAAAACCAAGATTACTCTACCCAGCAAGGATCTCATTCAGATTCGACAGAGAAATTAAAACCTTTACAGATAAGCAAAAGCCAAGAGAATTCAGTGTCACCAAACCAGCTCTACAACAAATGCTAAAGGAAGTTCTCTAGGTGGGAAACACTGAGAAGAAAAAGACCTACAATAACAAACCCAAAACAATTAAGAAAATGGCAATAGAAGCATACATATTGATAATTACCTTAAATGTAAATGGATTAAAAGCTCCAACCAAAAGACACAGACTGGCTGAATGGATACAAAAACAGGACCCATATATATGCTGTCTACAAGAGACCCACTTCAGACCTAGCGACACATACAGACTGAAAATGAGGGGATGGAAAAAGATATGCCATGCAAACGGAAATCAAAAGAAACCTGGAGTAGCAATTCTCATATCAGACAAAATAGACTTTAAAATAAAGACTATTACAAGAGACAAAGAAGAACAGTATATAATGACCAAGGGATCAATCCAAGAAGAAGATATAACAATTGTAAATACTTATGCACCCAACATAGGAGCACCTCAATACATAAGGCAAATACTAACAGCCATAAAAGGGGAAATCAACAGTAACACAATCATAGCAGGGGACTTTAACACCCCACTTTCACCAATGGACAGATCATCCAAAATGAAAATTAATAAAGAAACACAAGCTTTAAATGATACATTAAAGAAGATGGACTTAATTGATATTTATAGGACATTCCAACCAAAAACAACAGAATACACTTTCTTCTCAAGTGCTCATGGAACATTCTCCAGGATAGATCATATCTTGGGTCACAAATCAAGCTTTGGTAAATTTAAGAAAATTGAAATTACATCAAGTATCTCTTCCGACCACAACACTATGAGACTAGATATCAATTACAGGAAAAAATTTGTAAAAAATACAAATACATGGAGGCTAAACAATACACTACTTAATAACCAAGAGATCACTGAAGAAATCAAAGAGGAAATAAAAAAATACCTAGAAACAAATGACAGTGAAAACACAATGACCCAAAACCTATGGGAAGCAGCAAAAGCAGTTCTAATAGGGAAGTTTATAGCAAAACAATCCTACCTCAAGAAACAAGAAACATCTCAAATAAACAACCTCACCTTACACCTAAAGCAATTAGGGAAAAAAGAACAAAAACCCCCAAAGTTAGCAGAACAAAAAACCCCCAAAGTTAGCAGAAGGAAAAAGAACAAAAAACCCCCAAAGTAAGCAGAAAATCCCCAAAGTTAGCAGAACAGATCAGAAATAAATGAGGAAAAGAAAAGAAGGAAACAATAGCAAAGATAAATAAAACTAAAAGCTGGTTCTTTGAGAAGATAAACAAAATTGATAAACCATTAGCCAGACTCATCAAGAAAAAAAGGAAGAAGACTCAAATCAATAGAATTAGAAATGAAAACAGAGAAGTAACAACTGACACTGCAGAAATACAAACGATCATGAGAGATTACTACAAGCAACTCTATGCCAATAAAATGGACAACCTGGAAGAAATGGACAAATTCTTAGAAATGAACAACCTTCTGAGACTGAACCAGGAAGAAATAGAAAATATGAACAGACCAATCACAAGCACTGAAATTGAAACTGTGATTAAAAATCTTCCGACAAACAAAAGCCCAGGACCAGATGGCTTCACAGGTGAATTCTATCAAACATTTAGAGAAGAGCTAACACATATCCTTCTCAAACTCTCCCAATATATAGCAGAGGGAGGAACACTCCCAAACTCATTCTATGAGGCCACCATCACCCTGATACCAAAACCAGTTAAAGATGTCACAAAGAAAGAAAACTACAGGCCAATATCACTGATGAACATAGATGCAAAAATCCTCAACAAAATACTAGCAAACAGAATTCAACAGCACATTAAAAGGATCATACACCATGATCAAGTGGTATTTATTCCAAGAATGCAAGGATTCTTCAATATATGCAAATCAATCAATGTGATACACCATATTAACAAACTGAAGGATAAATACTATATGATCATCTCAATAGATGCAGAAAAAACTTTTGACAAAATTCAACACCGATTTATGATAAAAACCCTGCAGAAAGTAGGCATAGAGGGAACTTACCTCAACATAATAAAGACCATATATGACAAACCCACAGCCAACATCGTTCTCAATGGTGAAAAACTGAAACCATTTCCAATAAGATCAGGAACAAGACAAGGTTGCCCACTCTCACGACTATTATTCAACATAGTTTTGGAAGTTGTAGCCACAGCAATCAGAGAAGAAAAAGAAATAAAGGAATCCGAATCAGAAAAGAAGAAGAAAAGCTGTCACTGTTTGCAGATGATATGATACTATACATAGAGAATCCTAAAGATGCTACCAGAAAACTACTAGAGCTAATCAATGAATATGGTAAAGTAGCAGGATACAAAATTAATGCACAGAAATCTCTTACATTCCTATACATTACTGATGAAAAATCAGAAAGAGAAATTAGGGAAACACTCCCATTTACTATTGCAAGAAAAGGAATAAAATACCTAGGAATAAACCTACCTAAGGAGACAAAAGACCTGTATGCCGAAAACTGTAAGACACTGATGAAAGAAATTAAAGAAGATACAAACAGATGGAGAGATATACCATGTTCTTGGATTGGAAGAATCAACATTGTGAAAATGACTCTATTACCCAAAGCAATCTACAAATTCAATGCAATCCCTATCAAACTACCAATGGCATTTTTCACAGAGCTAGAACAAAATATTCCACAATTTGTATGGAAACACAAAAGACTCCGAATAGCCAAAGCAATCTTGAGAAAGAAAAATGGAGCTGGAGGAATCAGGCTCCCTGACTTCACACTATACTACAGAGCTACAGTAATCAAGACAGTATGGTACTGGCACAGAAACAGAAATGTAGATCAGTGGAACAGGATAGAAAGCCCAGAGATAAACCCATGCACATATGTTCACCTTAGTTTTGATAAAGGAGGCAAGAATATACAATGGAGAAAAGACAGCCTCTTTAATAAGTGGTGCTGGGAAAACTGGACATCTACATGGAAAAGAATGAAATTAGAACACTGCCAAATACCATACACAAAAATAAACTCAAAATGGATTAAAGACCTATATGTAAGGCCAGACAGTATAAAACTCTCAGAGGAAAACATAGGCAGAACTCTCTATGACATAAATCACAACCAGGTCCTTTTTGACCCACCTCCTAGAGAAATGGAAATAAAAACAAAAATAAACAAATGGGACCTAATGAAAGTTAAAAGCTTTTGCACAGCTAAGGAAACCATAAACAAGATGAAAAGATAACCCTCAGAATGGGAGAAAATATTTGCAAATGAAGCAACTGACAAAGGATTAATCTCCAAAATTTACAAGCAGCTCATGCAGCTCAATATCAAAAAAATAAACAACCCAATCCAAAAATGGGCAGAAGACCTAAATAGACATTTCTCCAAACAAGATACACAGATAGCCAACAAACACATGAAAGGATGCTCAAATCACAACTACAATGAGGCATCACCTCACACCAGTCAGAATGGGCATCATCAAAAAATCTACAAACAATAAATGCTGGAGAGGGTGTGGAGAAAAGGGAACCCTCTTGCATTGCTAGTGGGGATGTAAACTGATACAGCCACTATGGAGAACAGTATGGAGGTTCCTCAAAAAACTAAAAATAGAACTACCATACGACCCAGCAATCCCACTACTGGGCATATACCCTGAGAAAACCATAATTTAAAAAGAGTCACGTACCAAAATGTTCATTGCAGCTCTATTTACAATAGCCAGGACATGGAAGCAACCTAAGTGTCCATCGACAGATGAATGGATAAAGAACATGTGGCACATATATACAATGGAATATTACTCAGCCATAAAAAGAAATGAAATTGAGTTATTTGTAGTGAGGTGGATGGACCTAGATACTGTCATACAGAGTGAAGTAAGTCAGAAAGAGAAAAACAAATATTGTATGCTGACACATATGTATGGAATCTAAAAAGAAAAAGGTTATGAAGAACCTAGGGGCAGGACAGGAATAAAGTCGCAGATATAGAGAATGGGCTTGAGGACACGGGGAGGGGGAAGGTAAGCTGGGATGAAGTGAGAGAGTGGCATAGACTAATATATACTACCAAACATAAAATAGATAGCTACTGGGAACACTTTATTTAGACAAGGCCATACTGGAAAGTTTTATATTAAAAATAGTACTCATCAAATAGATCCTTCTTTTAAAAAGCAGTGTGATTGCAGATTCTGTAACTGTAGAAATTCTTAACAAAAGACTTCTAATATCTTTCCTATCTTAAGTCTTATGATTTTCATAGACATCTCAGTTATTCCCAATCAACATCACCACCCTTTTTCCCTATGGAAAAATTTCCCCCAACTGGCAAAGATCATCTTTAAATATCTCCATAGAGTAGACTTCTAAAAAGAGAAATCTTTATCACTAAAGGACACAGAAGAGAAGAAATCACTTCCTAGTGCCAGTTTTTTTTTCCTCTTCCTACCAGCCTCCCCGGTTCATCGAAATTATTTGCACAGGTGACACTCAGCCAGGTAGCTGGGGTTCTACTCATTGCAGAATGTTACTGGGCATTCATAAAAGGGTGGATTTTTTCTGCCTTCTCCCCTCCCTTCAGCTAACAATAAAACTCCAACCATCTTTAATAAATTTGGGTGATTGCAGTAGCAAAAGTATAGGCTGGGTCTGGACCGGCCTGGCAGGGACTTCTCCTGACCCCGGCTGGTTAACCTCATTCATCCGCTCCCATGCCATCCTGGGTGCCTGCCACCCTCCAGGCCCTGTGCTGGGCGTGGGGACACGGTGCTGAGTGAGGCACCTCTCAGCCTTCGAAGCTCTCAGGAGTGCGGTGGGGGACACGGGGCCCGGAGCAGAGAGTGACCAGAGTGTACTCTGGGCTCGCCAAGAGGAGAATGCGGGGAACTTACAGAAAGACGCAGTGAGGTCAGCTAACCCTGCCCGCAGGAGGTGAAAAACAGAACGAGGCGGTTTTGAGCTTCTGACATCCCTTTTTCCCTTTACCGGGATCCTCACGCAGCCCCGTGCATCCGGCACGTCCTTCCCGGGCAGTCACTCACCACTTGCAAACCTGGTTCTGGCTCTGGCCGGCCCAGCCAACAGCGGCTCTAGCACTTACCTCGGGGAAAAGTCCATGCAACTCCCGGCCCCGCACTTCCCAAGCCCCCGGCGGGTCTCCTCGCAGCGCACGGATCAGAGCGCAGCGCACCGCTGGGAGCGCAGCGCCGAGAGCCGCCGACCGGGGAGACCGTGGGGCCAAAGGCGACCGTGGGAGGGACGTGAGGCGGCGAGGGCAGACTCTGGCCTCCTGGTGTCCTGCAGGCGGGCGGCAACTCCCAACCCTCCTCGCCGCTATATAAACGCTTCTCCCCGCCCCGCGCCGACCCTTCCCCGCCCCGTCGGCCCCCTCGCAGCGCGCGTCCCCCGGGAAGGGGGCGCAGCGGCAGGGAGGTGACGGAAGCGGGATAGTGGGTTCTTGGGGCTGTCACTGCCCTGCCAGCTTCTTCCCTATATGGAACCTGTGCCTACGGCTGCGGACTAGGGAGGAAACTGAGGGCGGGGAAATTGGGGCATTCGAGGTGCGTGCCTTCTCTGCGCCCAACAGACGGGCAGGGCGCGCGCTCTGAGTCGTAGCGAAGATCAAGCTGTGCTCCGACTGTTGGAACTGCAGTCTCTTGGCGGCTTTGCCTGTGTTCTAGGATCTTCGTGCAAGGGAGCTTGAGAGTCCTCGGTGGTGGGAACTGCTCCCTCTTGCCTGTGAACGCCCCAGGAACTGCACGCCTCAGGATGGAGGCCAAGCGCCATCGGGGTCCCCACTTGGAATTCAGGGTCCACAGGAGAGTATTCTTGACTCTATCGTCCACTGACCTTTTTTCGCTGACTGTCCATTCATTTGTCTGTCCGTGTACTTGTTTCACAAATATTTGAGCACCTAGTATGTGCTACTAATTAGGTGCTTGGGATGCAAGTCGGCCTCTCAGCTCGCAGTCTCATTGGGGAAACAAGTGGAAACAGGAACCAGGGTGGTAATTGCTAGATAGGGTAAGCGCGGCCATGAGAACACAGAAGAAGGGATCCTAATTCAACCTTGGAAGGCCAAAAGAAGCTTCCCTGCGGAAATTAAATTCAAACTAAAATCTAAAGAGTGAGATAGGCAGGAAAGTGGGGAAAAGAGGGTCCCAGACAAATGGAACAGCAGCTGCAAAGACTGGGAAGACAGAGGAAGCACTGTCCCTCTTCAAGGGAACTGAGTGTTTGTTTTTAAAAACTTGCTATTTACTGTCATCCTAAATAAAGGAAAAAAGTTTTAAATGCAAAGAAAGACAAACTTCTAACTGGCAGAATTGGGACTGAATGCAGGCAGTCTAGCCCAGGAGGGTGCTTTTACAGCATGGAGTGTCAACTTGGCAAGTTGACAAGTTCAAAACAGAGATGGTTCCCATAGAGTGGGGATTCCTCTGGAATCTGAGGCGTAACTTCAAGACTCAGTTAGACCATCACCAACTGTAATTTTGGCCAGGTCGTTAATTTTAGTTTCTGCCCCAGTGGAATGTAAATAATAAAGACACTTCTTATGCCCCCCATTGAGTGTTCATGTTCTGGTCCATAGGCTTGGTACAGCAGGTGGCTTCAGAATGGTGACTCTTCTCTGGGTCCCTTGGCTTTGGTACAAGGGAGAGTGCGATAACATTGGAAGCCCCCCCCCACCCCACCCCCATGCAAGTAAACTCTGGAACATCTCAAATTACTGCTTCTTTTACCTAAAATTACTAAGATTCAGTAATTCAACTTTTCATATTCTCATATAGCATTAATATTGTTTAAAATACTCTTCAAAACACAAGTATACTTTCCTCATCCCAGGATCATTATTGAAAGAGGCAGATGTGATTCCAGCTAGCAGGGTTTCTAGCTAGTTGCTAGCTCACCCAGAGCTAGTTGTAAAAGTGTACCACACATACAAACAGTACCCATTTTATTATAGCCCCGTAGGAAATACCAGTCTGATAGAATGGTTTCTGGGATTCATAAGCCTCTGACTTATGGCCCAGCCAGAACCAATGATCATGTCTGTTCGATAATGTGAAGACTTGATAGCATTGCCTTAACAAAAAGTCAAGTTCCCCCAACATATTGTTTTGGGGTATCTCAAAACACTATCTTACATCCTGGATCTTTTGATGCCCAAACAGTTTTCACAACTGGATCAAACTTTGACCAGCACCCAAAGAATAAAGCTTCCTTTCACTTAGACTAGAGCAAAAAGACAGAGAAAGAAGACAGGTCCTTGGATCTTGTAAATGCAAGTGGTTGCTGAAAATGACCCCAGTTTTTCCCATTGTGCAACCCTTGATTTCTGAACCAGAGAAATGATGGGCAAGTAGCCGGTGTTCTTTGCTGGATTTCCAGAGCTTTTTAAGTAACTTAGTGGAAGTGTGGGTAGCATATGTGCTTGAATGGGTTTTTGGAACCCATGACAACCTCATCAAACTGGTCAGGAATTTCATTAGAAGACATGGACAACACTTCACCTAACCCATAGACATGAGTGGTCTACCATGACAGTGCTGGGACCATGCGGCCCTTGTCCATTTATAGTTCAGTCTTTGGGAGAAGGTCAATGACTTTCCCCTTAGCCTGGGAAGATCCTTGTTGACTTCTCACATGTCTCCAGAACTCAGTCCAGCTAGACTTTCACAGCTTAAACCCTCAAGTACTAAAGTTGCCTTCTATTTGATCTTCCAAAGTCCAATCTTCTCCTTCACCACTCCACCCCACCCAATTCATCTTTCATTCTTCTGACAGAGGGATCTTTCTAAACCACACATCTGATCAATCACTGCTGACTTAATACCGTAAGGGGCTCCCCACTGCTTGCAGATCTGAAACCAAATTCAAGGCCCTTTATCTCTCTTCCTATTCTTCCTTCTGGCTTCCTCTCCTGTCCTCCTGCCCCACTCCCACCACTAACTATGAACTTCGGTGCCCTAGAAATGATCCCCATTGCTTGATCTCATGCTGCTTTCCTGTTTCCTTGCCATTGCCAAGGCTGTTTGCTCTGCATTTATTTCCCCATTCATTCAGCAAAATATGTATTGAATATTTACTATGGGTCTGGCACTGTGAAGGATTGGAATCAGTTTTGTAATGATAATCTGTATTTTTTCATCATACATTAAAATAATATACTTAATGCAGGCATCTTACTTGGTTTACTAAGATCTATTTATTTATGAAACATTTTTTGTTTTTGTTTTGGGTTTTTTGTTTGTTTGTTTGTTTTTTGGCTGCACTGTGTGGCTTGCGGGATCTTAGTTCCCTGACCAGGGATTGAACGTGGCCCCTTGGCAGTGAAAGCACAGAGGTCTAATCACTGGACCACCAGGGAATTCCCAAACATGTTTGAAATACCTACTATGTGGTAGATACTGTATTAGTCACCAGGATGCAATTAGCCATGGTCTCCAAACTTAGGACCTCAGAGCCTAGTATTGGAGATGAATAACTAAGCTAATTATTAGTGTGATAGGGGTTTGTATGCACTGGGCACTACAGGAGGAATCCTGGGAAGAAGGTGATACTTGGGATAAATATTGGACCTGGGGTTGAGTGAGGAAGATGAAGGGAGCAGCATGTATGAAAGCACAGAAGTCAGTGGTGGCTGGATAATGGAGGGGCCTGGTATGAAGTGAGAATGGAGAAGGAGGTGGGGCAGGTGATGGACTGGATATGGGTGAATGCATGAGGAGTCTAGGACAACTCTCAGGTTTCTGACTTGCAAATATATGGGGCCAACACCATTTACTGAGATAGTGAACACAGGAGGAGGAGGAGGCTTGAGTGAGGGGCGGGGAGAAAATAATTCTATTTTTGGTATTTTGAGTTTGAGATGCCTGAGAGCTGTACCAGTGGTGAGGCTCAACGGCCAGATGGATACATATAGGTCTGGAGCTTAGAAGTGAGGCCTCAACTGGAGACATGGATTTGGGTTCATCATAAAATCGGTAGTTGAAGCCACAGGAGTGTATGAGGTGATATATGAACAGTTCATTCATTCATCACTCATTGCAGAAAGATCCATTGAGTACCTATTATGCGGGAGGCCCTGTTCTACCTAAGGATACACCAGGGACCAAAGCAAAAAAGATTCCTGCTGTCCTGGTGTTTGAGAAAAGAAGATTGGGAGCACCTTATTGGATGGCAGGGGAAGATTACAATTTTAATAAAGTGAGAAGGTGACTTTGGGCCTTGAATGAAGATGAGAAATAAGTTCTGTGTGATATCTGAAGGAAGGGTGTTCCACACAGAAGGAACAGGCAATGCAAAGAACGTGAGGCAGGAGCATGGCTGGTGCATTGGAGCAAAGGGAAGGAACCAGTGTGGATGAAACAGGGTGAGTAAGAGGAGGAGAACGAGGATGATGTCAGAAAGGTAATGGGAGGGAGACAGTTAGTGGGGAACAATGGAGGGTTTTGAGCAGAGGAGTGACATAGTATAATTCCTGTTTATGAAGGGTGATAGACTGTAAGGGTACAGGGATTGAGAGCAGAGCCCTGGGAAATAACTGACATTGAAGGGATGAGCAGAAGCAAAGGTTGTTTGGGGCAGTGGGAATGTTGTTGTAGGGTCAAATTCAGGTGAGCTTAAGGATGTTAAGATCTTAAGACTCTTCAGGAAAAGGTGACTAGTTGTGGAAGAATGGCCAACAAGGCAAGAGGGGACCAGGGAGGAGCTGTCTCTCAAAGCCAGGAGAGGATAGCTGTGTAGGAAGAGACTTGTGGATGCCGCCGTGGGTCAGAGAGGTCAGGAAAGAGAAGGCTTAGGAGCATCTCTGGGATTTGGCAGTGCAGGGAGCCCTGTGACTGCTGCCGTAGCAACGTGGGTGGGGGTGGAGTCAGAACTCGGTGGTCCATAGAGTGAATGGGAGACAAGGTGTTGCAGGAGAGTGGAATCTTTCAAGAAGATGGCGGCAAAAGAAGAGCTAGGGCAGTAACTTCACCAGGCCTGGTACTGAGGGAATGTTCATCTTGTTGATGGTAGCATGGCTTTTCTCACCTGGAGACAAGTGGAGGAGAATTTTTGTGTTCATCAAAGGGACCAGGGATGGGATCACGTTACAGGCATTTTGGGTCTACACTTTTCAGAGTTTGCTACCTTTTTTTTTTTTTTTTAATCTTTCAAATGAAATTTAAGAATAAGGACACTAAATAGGCTTACAGCAAACAGTCAGGAAGTGGGTGAATTCTAAGGCAATCTCGAATTGTACCTCAGGGATTCTAAAGCCGTACAGTAAAACCCCAAGTAGGGTAGGCAAATTTGGGTCTATCATCATTGGTGGTTGGCTCTTGTCCCCCACCCATCCTGACTCTCGGACAAGTGCAGGCTCAGATTCTTTTGATGGGGATGAGAGGGAGGGAGAAGCCAGTTGGAAATGACTGTTTTGTGGTCACTGGGGAATTTTCCAGTTACATGGTCAGTTGAAAACCGTATCATTTTCACTGTCTTTACTTTTGTGCCCTCTGAGACGACCACATAGAATGCCTATAAACACTGGTTTTCATTAACTTCACCATAATGTAACCCTGAATTTTATGCAGTTGGTTTTCAGACCCCACTTACCATGTCATGGCAGGTATTTACTGGTATGATTACTTACTTAGGGTGTGTGTTGAACCAGACAAAGAGAGAGATTTTTTTTACAAGCCTGGAGGTTTTGAATCAGCTGTGAAGTCACACTAGAGGAAGACTTTTCTCCTCATTCAGTCTCAATGCTTAGAAGCTGGAACCATTAAGCCAGATTCTCTCATTGTTTGATTTCCTCCTCTGGTACAATTCTGTGAGATGTGATTTCCCTCTTATAGGCCATTAGGATAGAAAAAGGATTCAGCAGAAATTTTCTAAATCCTCTTCCCAAGACTGAATGGTATGTTATTCATCTTTACAGGAATAGAAAATAAAACCCATGATGGAGGAAAATTTCTCTCATCTTCCTGAAGAAAACCCAGTAGCTCCCTCTAATCAAGACAAACCATAATTCTCCAAGGATGGCAAGGGAGGAGCAGCTGGGCTTTGTGAATCTGACCACTCACCCCAACGTTTATCTTGTGGCAACTTTCCCTTATAGATGTAGCTGTCACCACCAAGTGCCTCACCTTAACCCTTTGGCCCAGGAGGAGGGCCAAATTAACTTCTGGATCACATTCAAGAAAGGTCAAGACAGCCCTTTGGGCTGTCTAAAGACTCAGGAGAAGTAAAAATAACATCAACAAGTAGTCAACCCCAGGTGGTAAGGATCCTTTACAGAGGGGGAGACAGACATGGAAAGGCAAGGCTTACTTGTGCGACTACAGATTGTTGAAGCCAAGACTGCAATTCAGGAAATGAATCAGGAAGTGAATTTGGGCACAATGTACAAACAACCAAGCAACCCGACATATGAGGTGTGGGAGTAGATTGTGTTTCTAAAGGTGGTTTCAGCCATACCTCTCACGTTTTTGTCTCTGCAACTCGAGTAGACACCATTGCACTGTCTCCTCTATGCAAGCGTGAATACTGTCCTGGTTTGCCCTCCTCCTTCCTCTCAAAAGCAGACCTCTGAGATAGGAATCATGTGCTCAGTGTTTGTTTGGGAGATGATGTTGGGAAACACTGCTAAGGGAGTGAGATGGGAAAGAGAAGGCCAAGTTTTGGCATACATTTTGAGTCTTTCAGTGTAAAGTATATAGCAATTCTATGTTTCTAGCAGTTTTTAATACCTTAATAATAGACTGGAATGAGATCCAGAAGGCAATTAGTAAATGGAGAACTTCAATGAACTTTGTTAGAGGAGCAACAGCAATTGACATTACTGCAACTGGTAATTTTTCTGTAAGAAAGAGTGAATAAATAAATAAACATCTCAGTTTAAAATTTCTTTTTAGCAAAGCTCTTTTAAGGAATAATCTGCATTTCACCCCAAAGTCTCACAAAATGCACTCCTTCTTGTATATTATTTCCATCCCAAGATCTCTTGTGTTAGATTTTGTTGTTATTAAACTTTGGATATGGTGTTCTTCTCCCACTCTTTTCCCCCAGATTTTGAAGAAGTTTAGATGTATTGTGATTAGTCACCCATTCTCTGGGTGCAGAATTACACATATTCATAGACACACACAAGTACACACACACACGCACATGTACACACACACTCCCTATAGAGATTCAGTTTTCAGAGGCTGCAGTTTCTCGGGACAAAACCAAAATTTCTCTCTTCAGTAGTTGCAGGAATGACGGGTGAAAAATAGTTATTGCCCCATATA